>NC_138540.1:54633907-55233907 GCF_964234715.1 Podarcis melisellensis
TGAATTTGTCTAATCTACTGCTATAGCCCTCCAATTTGGTGGCCATCATTACATACAGGAATGGTTTAACTCATGTGCTGTGTAAAATATGTTGCGTGAGCTGGATTTAACTTCTAAGAGCATGTCATCCTGATGTATCTTTTCGCATTCAGTAATTGCTCCAATTCTGGCCACGTGAAAATTCACCCCTTGTCTTTGTCTATGACTTCCAAGCTTTTGCACTTCAGTTGTGGGGATGTTTAACAAAAACGAGGGCAGAAAACACAGCACACTAGTGATTTGAGAGCCCGGTGGGGAAACCTGACAAAAACCAGCCTGATTTTCAGACGCAAGTGAAGCATCTCTCTCTAATGACAATTGCATACTCCTTGTAACTGCGTTTTATGATTGTTGCTGACTGGGAAAGGGAACATTTGAGTTTCCTGGGCTAATCCCACTCCATGTGAAAAGATGCCCAACACACCTTACAAGTCTGACTGCAAGAGAGGGAGTTGTAACAGTGAATTCTCAAATACTTTCATGCTCAGGAGATTTCTGAGTCTAGATTAGATGGCTGACATTTGTTTTCTGATTTTTTTTTAAGTGTGCATAGAGGAGGGATGTGATTCATTCGTAGTCACATTTTCTTATATGCATGCCTGTTGCTTAAGAATTGATTGGTTTGGTTTTTCTTAAAAAAATATACTGAAGCTTGTAACTCATGCAGTTTAGGCTAGATCATGAGTAGGCAAACTAAGGCCCGGGGGCCGGATCCGGTCCAATCGCCTTCTAAATCCGGCCTGCGGATGGTCCGGGAATCAGCGTGTTTTTACATGAGTTGAATGTGTGCTTTTGTTTAAAATGCATCTCTGGGTTATTGGAGAGCCAGTGTGGTGTAGTGGTTAAGAGCGGTAGGCTCCTAATCTGGGGAACCGGGTTCGTGTCTCCGCTCCTCCACATGCAGCTGCTGGGTGACCTTGGGCCAGTCACACTTCTTTGAAGTCTCTCAGCCCCACTCACCTCACAGAGTGTTTGTTGTGGGGGAGGAAGGGAAAGGAGAATGTTAGCCGCTTTGAGACTCCTTAAAGGGAGTGAAAGGCGGGATATCAAATCCAAACTCTTCTTCTTCTTCTTCTTATTTGTGGGGGCTGCCTGGTGTTTTTACATGAGGAGAATGTGTGCTTTTATTTAAAATTCATCTCTGGGTTATTTGTGGGACATAGGAATTCTCTCATTCCCCCCCCCCAAAAAAATATAGTGTGGCCCCCCCACAAGGTCTGAGGGACAGTGGACCGGCCCCCTCCTGAAGAGGTTTGCTGACCCCTGGGCTAGATTATAGCCCTGCCTGCTTTCTCTGTGCCGAATTTCTACTGTGGAGGAGTTTATTTCACCGAAAGGAACTTTCAAAAATATTATTCTCTTTCACCTTTAAGTCCTGCCCATTCTATGATGTTATTCCATTGTAGCGTGGCAGCTAAGATAACTCAGGTGTGAACAAGGAAGCCCCAGAGTCAAATCTTGCCTGAACCATACAACCAGCAGGGGACCCAGTGGCAGAGTTTCATGCTCCGGCACTGGGGGGGGGGGCGGAGAGCTGGTGGGGCAGGGCTGGCACGCGTCCCAGGGGTGTGGCGCACCACCCACAGAGGTGTGATGCATGACCTGGGGGCGTGGCACGCTACCCGCAGGGGCGTGGTGCCCAGTGTGGGTGGGGGGCAGCCGTGATGGCACCCCACCATTCATCTCCACAGTCTGCATCCACACAATACGGAATAAGAAAACTGGCTGGTCCTACAGGATTATTTACAAGGGTTAGATGGAGCATCCATGATCCACTTTCATCACTCTAAAGTGCTAATTATGAGCTGCCTATTTGGCCACAGGGCAAGATATCAATCTAGCAGAGTACTATATGCTCATTATGATGGTGATTGTGCAAACTGAAAATTACAGGGCTGCTGAGTTTCCACAAGGAAGTGCATATCAGAGCCGATGCTGCAGTGCACCTCTAGGTGTCGTGCCAGCAAGGGCCATAGCTCAGTGGTACAGCATCTGTCTTGCAAGCAGAAGGACACAATTTTAGTCCCCAACATCTCCAGATCGGGATGGGAGAGACTATTGTCAGAAATCCTGGAGAACTGCTGCTGTAAGGCTTGGGTCTCTCCCCCCCCCCCCCAGATGGCTCTGGCAGTTAATTATTTCAGATTTACTGGCACTTTAAAAAGCCCTGATTGGAGCTACACTAATTTCAGTCTTCCTCTGATGACACAGTTGCACAGGAACCAAGCTCCGCCCCCTTTCCCCCAACAGGAAAAATGCCACCTTCTCTTCCGGGTAGTTTCTTGCTTCTCATTTAATCTCATGATTCTACAAGATCTCGGAAATTGTACTCCCACTATATTTGTGTTTGCATTACTATCTGAGCTCTGCAGCTGTATTCCTGCTCTCTGTGTTTCTCCTTCCTCTGTATGTAAAGGTAAAGGTACCCCTGACTGTGTTTCTCCTTCCTCTGTATGTAAAGGTAAAGGTACCCCAGTCGCAGACGACTCTGGGGTTGCGGCGCTCATCTCGCTCTATAGGCCAAGGGAGCTGGCGTTTGTCAGCAGACAGCTTCTGAGTCATGTGGCCAGCATGACTAAGTGGCTTCTGGAGCACCAGAGCAGAGCATGGAAATGCCAATTACCTTCCCGCCAAAGCAGTACCTACTTATCTACTTGCACTTTGACGTGCTTTCGAACTGCTAGATGGGCAGGAGCTGGGACTGAACAACGGGAGCTCACCCTGTCATGGGGATTCGAACTGCCGACCTTCTGATCGGCAAGCCCTAGACTCAGTGGTTTAGACCACAGTGCCACCTGTGTCCCGAGTACAAAGGTCAAATTCCTGGGGCTAATTGCTCCCCCCCTCTTAGGAATTCCCTCTATTCTTCCACTGTCTCTGTCTCTGTCCTGCCTGTCAGAGAGTCCCATTCTTTGACAGCTGCCAGTTCAGTGTAGACAATACTGAGCTAGATAGGCCATGGTCTGATGGTACAAGACAGCTTCTTATGCTCCTATCCTACTTCATGAACATCCCTGAATTATTCCTGTCCCATATTTCTGTGAGAAGGTTTGACTGCTTTACTTTTTCCTGCTGAATTGCTTTGTTGGCAAGAACATTAGAAGAACCCCTCTGGCTCAGGCCAAAGGTCCATCGAGTCCAGCACCCTGTACTTGCTGGGGTCAACCAGATGCCCCTATGGGGAACCTGAAAGCTGGTCTGAGTACAGCAATCTCCCCAGCAACTGGTACTGATGCTAGAAGTAATATATAGCCATCATGCATAGTAGCCATTTGATAGCCTTCTCCTCCACGATATTGTCTTACCCTCTTTTAAAGCCACCCAAGTAGATGGTTCTCACCATGTCATATGTAGCAACTTCTGGTTTAATTATGTGCTGTGTGAAGAAGTACTTCCTTTTGTCTGCCCTGAATCCTGCAACACTCAGCTTCCTTGGATGGTCCCAATTGTGGTATTACACAAAAGGCAGAAAAACCTTCAGGTGCCATCTGAAAGGTGAGAGAGGGGGAGGTAACTGGCTGCATTGGAGGAGAACTTGCCATCTTTCATCTAGGAGGAAGCCCCTCCAAATCGTCCTTCCACCTGAGGGATGCCTCAGTGGCTTTGTGACACCACCAGCCATTTTCTAACTCCCTCTTTCTTCTCAGGCCTATTTGCATGCTTAGTTATCATCACACTTCCTGTAATGAAATGGGCAAATATTGTTGTGGAACAGGTCTGAAAACAAATGATGGGGAGTCAATATGGACATTCGGGAGGGAGCAATAACCAGCACAGAAATTGCCTGGTTTAGAATGGACTGACAGTGCAGGATAGGAGGAACCAGGGACAGAGTCCAGGGATGGAAAGAGAGAGGATGCAGAGGCCCAGGGTAGAAAAGGCAGGATAATGCCAGCTTTGTGACCACATTGCCACTCAGATTCCCACACTTTGATGGACCAGGGACAATAATGAATTTTTACCACCTTATCCAGCATGCTCTGCTGCAAAAATACAACAAAACCCCTTCCTCTTTACTTTCTTCTGGACTCAATTTTTTGCACATAGCACCTTCAGCTGGGAGAGTTTCCAGATGCTATGCTGACCACTCCTCCTGAATTTCAAACTGATTTTCATATCCTGCAGCATTCCTGGGTTTGCTTATTACCAAAATGTGCATTATCTGTCAGCGACCTAAAGTTACGGATGTGATTAACCACTCACTTACTTGGAGCAAGTGGAATCTTGATTCATTTAATTTAGAATAGCTAAAGCTGTTGACTGCTTGCCATCTGCTCTTTCTACCTACTGGGGATGGAGATGCCATCACAGGTACCAAACAGCTTAGAAATTTCAGATAAAAATCTCTCAGGGATCCTGCTTTGCATGTTGAGAGCCAGTTTGTGGGCTTTCAGTGTTGCTAGGGTCAGAATAATGCACCATAAAACTATTTTTAGCCAGGCAGAGTCTCTGCAATTCCATATGCAACTATTGACAGACTCTGCAATAAAGAAGAGAAACAGGCAGTAGATATGGCATTAATATTTCAGTGTCTTTTATAGAACCATGGGGTTGGAGGGGCTCAAAGGCCATTTAGTCAAAATCCTGCTGCAAGGTACAGCCATCCATCCACCAGCTTTCTCATTCTCCCTGGCAGAACTAAATTGCACAATTTGGTTCACCACTACAGTGAACCTAGGAAAAGAAAAGAAAAGAAAAGAAAAGAAAAGAAAAGAAGGTCTCTGATATTTCAAACAATAGAAGCAATTACCCTCACTCCACTCCACCCTTCATTACTAAGTAATGTGTCTTGGGAGAGACACAGAAAACTTCTTATACCAAGTCACACCCTTGGTCCATCTAGCTCAGTATTGTTACAAGTTTGAGGGTCAGTCTGGATGATGCCCTGAGTCGCATCCAGTTCTTGGGATCCTGTATCTGTGCGGGTAGAACGTATGAGAGCCAGCTTGCAAAATCTGTCCCTTTGTCTAGGTAATGGTTTGGGCTGATGATTAGCATAGCAAAAGAAGTTACACTGTGATGTAAAACAAATGGATGTGTCTTTCCTCCCTCACCTAGCTGCTAGGCAGAACAATAACCAGAGTTGCATATGTGAGCAGAGATGGAAGCAGGCTGGAGGCTGGGGACACAGAGACATGCTTGCTCTGTGCTGGTTCCAAAGTTGTGCCTGATGGAGAAGCAAGATCTGTTGGGTTGTTAATGCTGTGAGCCCCTCCATATTATGCTTAGGTTCTGTATATGTGCAAATAAAACAATATATCCTAAAGACACCATAGACGCCTCACCCCACAATGACCCCAAACCACTACAACTCTGCTAAGCTACACATTAAGAAGTTCCAATCTCGCAAAGGAAGATATTGGCTTAACTTTTAGCAGGCGCAAACATGGCGGTCTTTACTGCTTGACTGGATCACATTAATTTGGTTCTTCTTGTATCTTCAGCGTACCTATCAGGGGCATTTTTTTTGCTTGACACCAGCCTGCTCTGCCAATGGAAGCACTGAAGCAGAACTAACCAATGAAAAGGCGAAACAATGGATGCAGATAGTGCAGAGCATAAGACCATGAACATGCAGCCTTATTCCAGCTTCTCTCTCTCATCTAGATCTGTTTAGTGCACATTCCCAATGATATTCTGTGTGTCCAGTGATGGATATTCAGTTCACGCCAATTCTGCAGTCGGCAAAGCAAGGGGTGGACATTTGAGTGTGTCTGTCACTATTTCAAAATGATTGGGATGAGAGCCAATCAGCTGAAGCTAAGCTGACAATTTGGGGCATAATGTAAAAAGTAAAGGACCCCTGGATGGTTACGTCCAGTCAAAGGTGACTATGGGGTTGCGGCGCTCATCTCGCTTTCAGGCAAGGGAGCCAGTGTATGTCTACAGACAGCTTTCTGTGACATGTGGCCAGCATGACTAAACCACTTAAGGTGCAATGGAACACCATGATGGAAACCAGAGCGCACAGAAATGGCGTTTACCTTCCCGCCACAGTGGTACCTATTTATCTACTTGCACTGGTGTGGTTTCGAACTGCTAGGTTGGCAGGAGCTGGGACAGAGCAATGGGAGCTCACCCCGACACAGGTATTCAAACCACTGACCTTCCGATCGGCAAGCCCAAGAAGCTCAGTGATTCCTGGGCATACTGTTGGCAGATTATTGTTTGTCCAGGGAGGTGTTTTTTCAACTTTTATGAATGGTGTTGCACTCTGAGACCCGGCTTTGTTTCTATGAAAGCCCAAGTGACCTCAGAAGAACAGAGGGCCTTCCAGCAGCAGAGGCTATACACCAGCTTGCAGGCTTTCCAGCTGGATCTTATGATATGCATTTATACTATACTGTTTAGTAAGTTCTGTGTTGCAAACTGCCCTGTAGTCTTTTGAAAAATGACCATATATAAATCTTAAATACTGCTATTACTAATATGGTGTTGCTTAAGTGCTCCAATGGTTCAAGGCTATATTCAGCTTCTTCGTTTTTAGAAAGTTTGTTCAATGACAAGAGATACAAACTTTGTTTCTTGTGTTCTTTAAAAAAGTTGTTTCCAGAAACAGCAGCGTGTGGTAAAACATGCACCAACTTTTCCTCCTTTAAGAGAGCTCAGCCTGTTGCAAAATACATCTCTTTCTTGCCAAGTCTTGTCTGTTTGCTTGCAACAAATCCATCACTTTGATAACAGGATATAAAAGCAAGCCTTAAATAGAAACTGTCCTTACTTTAATCGGTAAAAATGCCTGGCAAGGAGATTCAGAGCTATCAACTGATTCATATTGCAGGTAAATTCTTGATAATTTCTAAAGCAAGCAAAAATAACTTCGGAGGGACAGAAGAGGAAGACCATTTGCAAACCTAGCTAAATCAAAACCTGGTATGTAGCACATTCTGATTAGAATGTAGAGGTGGCTGGAATCCTTGGCTGGATGTAGAAAAACATTCTGTTCCAGCACTTACCACCAGAGTTGGTTGCAACAGCCTTTGCAGTCAATCTGTTCATTCGCCTACACTGTATTTATTAGAAACAGCAAGTTAAAGCACTGGTGGCCACCAGCATCTAAATAAGTTCAAAATGAAGGTGAATTAGAAGGCACTAGTTATGGCTGAAGAGGATGCATGTTGTCCTTCCAACATCTCCCAAGAAATGTCAGTAGTTTAACTGAAACTATTTTTGCATCTTAGATCTCTTATATCCTCCCTAATGCTTTGCTCAAGCAAGGGTCACCTTGGAATTTTTATAGGACAAAGTGGATGGGCTGCAATCTGAAGCTCAGTTGAAAGTCAAAAGTTGGAGCTCTTTCTATACACTGGGGGACACCAAGACCAGGCTGTCAAGCAAAAGGGACATGAAAGCACACAGAGGTCTACATGGATTCCTGCAATATATAGACCTTCCTCACACTTGCCATCACGATGGGTCTTTCACTGCAGAGATACTAATATGAGGCTGAAGTTTATCATGATAATGTTTGTGATTGTGAGGTGCTTTGAGCACTTAGGAAAGGTATGACATAAACACAACCTTATTAAATCAGAATTATGAAGGGTACTAGATACAGTATTGATGGGTTTCCAGTGAATTAAATTGCTGGAGGTGCAACAGATGACTAATTTTTATATGTATCTGCTGTGTGTGGGATGGAAAGGGTATTTTGCCCCAGATATTGCCCCTAACTTTTCAAAAGCTTAACAACTAGGTGTAAAGGAATGTTATGCAGGAGCTCTATACTCAAATTCCAAAACTACTTTGAAACTTAACTGTTCTGACTGGACAAATGAATGAATGAAGTTAATGTGCAGTTTGCCAAATTCTGTTGCAATTAACCCATCATATACTCTCATCAATGGACTATCACTTTGAAATCTTCTGAGGTCAAATGATGAATATCCAGTATCCTCAGAATATTTACACACCTAGAGAATATTTGAGGAATATTCAGAGAGGAAGATTCAGAGTTTTCATTTCCTTGGGGGCAATCTGCTTCAGCTCTAACCAAAAGCATCTGTAGAAAACTCTTTTGACAGTTAAAGAAGAGAAGCACAATGCGGAGCGACAGCCAATCACATGACTACTTAATTCAGTTGAACAGGGAAATCCAGAGCATCTTGGGCCTCCCCCCCCAGTCCCTATATTTCCCCCAGTCCCTATATTTCTCTCCCCTTCACTTCCAACCAACACAACAAACCGCACCAAGCAAGTCTTTCTCCTTCTCCAGCTTCCAGTGGAAGCTGTCCATTAGAACAATTGGGACACTGCACAACCAACCTTATTCTGCTCTCAATCAGCCCCCACCTGCTTACCTTCCGGCGGCAGAGTGGCTGCCTGTCAGCTTCTTCCTCTATAGTCTCAAGGTTGCCCTTGAATAACTCAGAAGGGGAGAAAGGATGGGGAACAAAACAAGAATGAGTTGACTTCATCTGTCACTGATTCTGGTTCCACCTGCTGCTTGGGCCTCCTTGGCTTCTTCCCTGCCAGTCTCAATGGGCAGAAGCCACCACTGCCAGCCTCTCTGGTCTATTTGCCTCTTTTCCAGCAACTGGTAGTCGGAGGTATAATGCAGTCTGTCTGCCACACGTATTTCCAACCAGTGCTTCCCCCCCCCCCAAAAAAATATTTAGAGGTACTCTCATTTTGACTCAAGAAAATCACAGTTTTACAGTTCAAATAAGGGAAAACAAATACGGTAAATGGACAAAAGTACAAATTCACAAAATGTTTAGGGGTATGCGTACCCCTGTGTCCCCTGTTAGAATTCCTGCTCTGTGATTGCAGTCATGGGATTGTTGTCTATCACATGATGGTGTATGTTTTGACTCCACAGTGTGGGAAGTGATGGAGACAGGATGTTTGTGTTACTGTGTTCCGTGAAGTGGGACTATTGTCCTTTGTTCATTCTCTTTGCTGTTTGATGCTAGAGAGAGAGGGAACCATGTTGCAGTGCTCCGGGTGTGTTTATATGTAAATAAAGTAGATTAGTCAAAATGCTGAGTTCCTGAGGTATGTTATGCAAACTGTGAACACTCTGCGGATTCCTAAGTGTGCTGATGTCCGTTGGCATCGGTTGCTGTGATGTTCGGGCAGAAGAAAGCTTTTGAAGCTCCCGAACAAATGACCAGGAGGGAGAGAACATGCCAGTTGGGCATTTGTCTCTGCCAGGGTCCTGCTCGAGTGTAGGACAAGCTCCTGACATCCCCTCCCCTAGAAAAAGCACTGTTTCCAACAGCAAGAATGCTCCCATTGACAGTCGCAGCTGGAGGCTCCTCTTAATTAAACCCTGCCCACATTTGCAGTTCCCACCACATGCAACATGTTGTATGAGCCATTTACTTTCAAGTTTCTTTTCTGTTGCCCCTTCTCTCCCCCCCCCCATATCACCGTCCTTGCCTGGTCACCTCCCCCCAACATTGTCTTCAATATTTTCTCCAAGTTGGTGCCCCTGGTTACATGCAATGGAACTTCACGGTAAACACAAGACACTCCAAATCATTTCCCCCACGTATGTGCACACAGAAAATAGTAGATTTAGCTGAAATGCAACACATGGAGATCGGCATTCATCAACCACAATCCATCCCTAAGTATAATTACTGTATAATTATAAGTTCATTGCATAATCTTAGAAAGTTGTATAAGGGGGTGTGGCTGTGACTATCACGAAGAGACCCTGCACTTTTGAATTTGCCACAAAACTACTGGGTTTGGGGGAGCCTTGAAAACAACCTGGCTTGTTCACTATTCAATTTGGATCTGCTTGATCTGAGTCTGAAAGCAGTTTCCCGAGGTATTAAAGATTAACAATTTGGGCTGATTTTTTCTTTTAATGGATGGCTTTTGTGGCTGGCGGTGACCCCGTGCGAGGCTGGCCTTTTTGTTTCTATATTTTCCACTCTAGGAACAGTAGGGGAGTCCAGCACCACTAAGTGAAAATTCCCTCTGTTCTTTTTTCTCTCGCCATCCTTTCCCCTCCTGGCTCCTGCTGTCTGAAATTGCTTCGTGCCTATAACCAGGGCCTTTCAGCGGCTGTTTTCATGTCACTCGGCTTGATTTGCTGAGGATGTCAATTTTTATTTAAAATGACCCATGTGCAAAAGCAGCCACTTGGTGGGTTGCCCATAATGGAAAGTGACACTGTCAGAGTTAGTAAGTCATGTGAATTGACCTGACACCGAAAAAAACAATTGCATGAAGAAATGCCTGTGAAAATCCATAGAAAAGAACCCTCAAGTGCTCTTTGGTAAATCAGAGGGTGGGGGAGTGATTCCAGTAATACAGGACGCAGAAAAACACTGGATAATCACAACAATCATAAGCTAAAGCCTATCGAAGATGGAGAACGGACTGCTTCTTGGTAGCCGAACAAAAATAGCAGGCCATTTTATTTACTTTCCATAAAATATCAGCACATTGCAGAGCCAGAAGGCATCCACAGCTAAGCATTCACTTTGTGAAAATGTGAGCATGTGCTTCACTTACCAGTAACCTTTTTCTCCCAATGCCGGCTTTGTATTAATAGCCCACAGCTGGGCTTTACCTTTACTGTCCACATGTACCTGGAAGGGTTTGTTCAGGTAGCAGAACCAGCTCAGGCTTGCCATGGACATTATTGGAAACAAAGCAAAGTTCAGATCAGTGAGGGTTAGGGATTTTGTTTTTATTTGTTTGCCTGACTGTGATGCTCACTGAGCCCATTACCACTGAAAGTTCACCCGAAGCAACATTTAAAGCAAACTTTGGGAGTCTTCTCCAGGTAAAACAACAGGAAGGAACCTCTGGCTCATGATGCTAATTAGGCCCAGCATAAACCCACAAGGCTATTTCCCCCTATGTAAAGTCACATGTAGGGCAGATGAAGATGCAACTCCTTGCCAAAAGTGGGGTGTGCAGGTGGCAGCACCTCTAAACCCTTGTGCATTTGCCTGAACAGTTTGATTTGAAATCATGTAGGCCAAGGAAAACACTTCCTCTGATGTCACCATGATGCCATGTGATTGGCAGGTGGAAAGCCCCACCCACTTGTCAAAATGGCCCATGCGGGCCCTTCATCAGGTCTATGAAGCAATGTACAAGCTGGCGCAGTGAGAAAATCATATTGAATGTTGACCTCTGAGCTTTAAAGCTGCATTGTGACTCAGGATAGATCCTGTCAGTGAATGACTGTAATCTGTTGAGAACTACACAGGTGAAAGCTTTCCCCACTATACTCAGCAGGGAGATCCCATGGTCATGGTGGTCACCTTTGTTATTGTAGAGGGTCACAATGCCGGAGTTGCACATGTTTTGTGGCATGAACCCTTATTCCCAACAGCTAATTGCTTGATACATTGTGTAATTCTCCTTCCTTGCACTGGAGTTTGGGTTCGCAGGATTGACCTCAGTGGATTGTGCACCATCCAGGTGACCATAGTTAGCTTGGTGGGAAGGAAGTGGGTGACCTTCTTGGTAGAGGACGCATTGTGTCTTGTGTGTTGATTTCGCTCTATGAATGAGGGTGAGAGACATGGCCTGCTTTTTCTTTGCCTCCTTTTGTGTAGTCCCTTAAATGCTGGTTTCTGCTGCTTCTTTCTCTAATATGCAAAATTGCCAGTGCTAGAAGCAGAAGAATGAAGTCATTCAGAACCACAGCAGAGAAGGGAAAGGCTCCGAGTTGAAATAAGACTCCTGGGGACTCCTAAAGAAAATAGTGTGATTAATGTAGTCACAGCAACCTGCAAGAAGGAGTGAAAATCCCATGCTATGATAAGCAGATGACAGATTGTCTTCTAAAGTCTCTTGACGACACTGCCTATGAAAATGCATTGGCACAAGATTGGCTTCCTGTAAAACATATATTGTTTCTTTGTTCTTTCTTTGTTCAGTTGTTTTAGCTCCTTTGCAATGCAGTGCTTACTCAAGGCCACCCAGAAGGGATCACTCATTTGCATTTTCAAGGTTCATCTTCACCAGGAGTAGGGTTTCCTCTTTGGCAGGAACGAACAAATCTATTGATATCAGTTCCTCTCCATTTCTTGTTTTTCCAGCCTTAGTTTCAGTTTGCTCGATTTGTGAATCAGTTTGCATTTTTTAAAAAAGTCATCACTGAAATTCATCAGCCTTTTAGTGCACATTTATCCTAATATATATGTTTCTGTATATGTTAAGGGGAATGTAAGATGAGTGCTTGATGTGCAAAATGATTGGCAATGTGCACATTCCCTGGGCCTCATGGAGAATATGCACATCATCTGCCCTTGAAGAGGGAAGTGTGCACATTTCCCAGTCAATGCACATAATCTCAAGCAGGTTTTGGACCATGTGTATAAATCAACTTAATGTTCTGCATTCTACAGTCATTGTGCATAAGCTGCAACAGGACTTTGACTCACACGTACCGTATCATTGTCAGGATCCGACTTCAGTTCATTGGCCTTATCCATCCTATCACTACCACTAGACCCTAGCATGGCATCTGAACAGATGGTATCCTGATTCAGATGGAATGGAGAGATCAAACTGGGTATTGCCTGCATACTGATGCCCCCATGCTCCAAAACTCCAGACGGCTCTTCCCACTGGCTTCATATAGGTGTTAAACAGCATGGGAGACACGATTAAACCCTTAGGGACCCCATGGCATAAATGCTATTCACCCTAAGAGTAGTCCACAAATGCTATTCTCTGTTAACAGCCCTGCAGGTAGGAGTGGAACCACTGCAAAACATTGCCTTGAGCTCTATGTGGTCTTCAGTACCTGGAGTCATTCTAGGAAGATGGTACTGAAGACCACATAGAGCTCAAGGAGAAGCAACAAGGTAGTACTTCCCTTACCTCTCACCCAATAAAGATAATCTTTCAGGGTGACAAAGACTGTCTTGGTACCACACCCAGGCCTAAAGTCATACCAAATGGGTCTAGAGAACCTGCTTCATCTAGGTATATCTAAACTTGGATGGCCATTGTGCTCTTGACCACTTTACCCCCCAAAAGAATGTTGGCAACTGGGTGATAGCTATCCAACCATTCTAGATTTTGAGTGAGCATCTTTAGGAGGGGTTCCTTCAAAGTGGTGGGCATCACACCCTCCCACAGTGATGCATTAGACAATCTATAGCTACTAGCTCTGGTGACTCTGCTTTGCCTCCATGGCTGGAGGCAGTAAATGCTTCTGAATGCCAGTTGCTGGGAACTGCAGGAGGGGAGAGTGCTCTTGTGGTTTAGTCCAGCTTGCTGGTTTCCCATTGGGGCATCTGGCTGGCCACTGTGATAACAGGATGCTGAACTAGATGGTTCATTGGCCAGCAGGCTCTTCTTATCTTCCAGCCCCACCCACAGCTGCCATCCACTTGACCAGGCTTCTGAGGCTCAGCTGACAATATGCCTGAGTTACATGCTGCCTTTCCAAGTCGTGTTCATCAAGGTCAGCAAGATTCAGTGGGTGGCTGCAATACTTTCTCATGCTTCCAAAAGTTTTATTCCTTGCAATAGCAGGATCGCAGGAACCGTTAATTGCATTTTTAAGCTCCTTTGTTCCTCATAACATAACAGTTCCCCAAAGATAGATGCCTCTGAGCAGCATTTTCTTAACAGAATCATTTCCGCTATCTTATTCCCTTTGCAGTTTTCCCCCCTTTGCCCTTCCTGAAGCTCCTAACATTATTTCACTTTCATATCAACTTGTTTCTCAACTGACCCGGCGGAGATAAATGTCATCCAGTACAGAGGATACCCAAGACGGATATGAATTTTCATGACCCCTTTTCCCTTCAAATGGATGAGATTGACAGGAAAGCACTTTAGCAAGAGGGAACAGACTTACTGGTAATTCCCCAAACAAAGGAAAGAGGCATTTGCATCTCTGACCACTTAAGAACATGTCTGGGTGAAAAGCAGGTCATCTTAAGGGGTGCACAGGCAGGAGATTATTACAATGGGCTAGCTAATGGAAATAAGATTGGGAGACGGGGCTTGAGCCCACCCCTCCAGCACAAACCTCATAATAATTAATGTAACAAACAAGGATTTCCATGTGGATTAAGCTGTTTGCATCCTCTACAGTGTCCAGTCATCTCAGAGGTGCTGGGCGGATCATACTCTTTCATTTTGCTGCCATCTACTTGCCTGGTTCCTATTCATTTCAATTAGTGATGAGTTGGGCAAATGCTCCCCCAGGTGAGGACTTGCAAGTCACAGGATTCCAAGCACCTGGAATGCTAGTCTAGCAAGGCACCAAGTATCAAGAAAGGGAAAGAAGAGAACATAAGAGCATGAGAATAAGAGCTGGATCAGATCAATGGACCATCTAGTCATGTGTCCTCTTCTCACAACGGCCAACCAGATGTCTGTGGGGATACCCACAAACAGGATTTGAGCACAATAGTGCTTTCCCCTTCTATGGTTCCAGCAACTGGTATTCAGAAGCATTGCTTCCTCCAACAGTGGAGGTAGACCATATCCATCATGGCTAGTAGCCACTGAAAGCCCTCTCCTCCATGGATTTGTCCAGTCCTCTTTTAAAGCTTGTGGGACTGAGTTCCATAGTGTAATGATATAGTGAGTGAAGAAGTACTTTCTTTTGTCTGTTCTTATTCTCCCAATATTCAGCTTCATTGGGTGGCCACAAGTTCTAGTGTTTTCAGAGAGAAGTTGAGCGAGGAGGAGGAGGTGAGCTGCTCCCACCCTTGGCACAGCTGCCGCAGAGGAGGAGAAGAGCAGCAGCAGCAGCGAGGCGGCCACTGACACCACTTCTACCACCAAGTAAGTAGTTGGTTGGGAGATTAAAACCTGAGAAAGGAAGAAGCGAGGGGGCATAAGAAAACAATTCTGAGTTCCCAAGGCTGGTATTCCAATTTAGGGACCTTGCTAATTTCACCACTGATGCTGAAGGAGAAATTTAGGGAAGTTTTAGATATTTGATGTTTTATTCTGTTTTAATATTATGTTGGGAGTCACCCAGTGGTTGGGGAAACCCAGCCAGATGGGCGGGCTACAAACATTATTATTATTATTATTATTATTAGTTTACACCATACCTTTCACACCAATGGCCATATGAGGAATGGCTGAGGGCGATGGGTACACTTAGCCTGGAGAAGACAAGGCTGCTCCAAGGGATAGGACCCAAACCAATGGATTCCAATGACGAGAAAGGCGATTCCAGCTAAACATTAGGAAGTAGTTTCTGATGGTCAGAGCTGTTTGACAGTAGAATGGACTGCTTTGGAAGGTGATAGACTCTCCTTTATTGGAGCATTTTCAACATGGATTGGATGCCAGGGCTTCTTTAGCTGTGATTCCTGCATTGCAGGGGGTTGAACTAGATGAGCCTCGGGGTCCTTTCCAACTCCTATGATTCTTGTGCCAAACATTTCATTATTTCACTTCATTTCAGAGGTGGGAGGGGAGGAATTTCAGGTGGATGCTGCTCTTTCTATTCTGCTCTTCTTTTCTTTGTAAAGCTGCCAGTCAAGGGTATTTGCAAGACGTGACGGTGTATCTTAAATGGATCGCGCAGTGCCAGCTTGCATTAGGCCTCCTGCTCCACGGCGGAATGTTAAGCATAACAAATTAGGAAGGTAGGAAACTTGCTAATAAACACAAATTGCATCAAGCTGCATCTGGTTTGCTTTATACACCTACAAAACGAGAGAGGGAATCGGGATGCCGTGTTTTGCTGTGTCTGTTGGAAAAGAAAGCAGGCCAAGACCAAATTCTCGAGGGGCAGGTAAGGAGAGGCTCAGCCATTGTCTTTATACAAAAATAGACAGTCATTAATACCATCCGTGACAACATGCATCACCGTCACATTTCCAGCCAGGTAGAAGGAGCAGAGCTTGCTCCTCTGGGAAACCAGTCACATGGTTCAGGGGCACAGAAGGCATCCTTTATTCACTTTGAAAGCAGCCTATTTATTCCAAGCACTGGCAGGAACCATGTTTGCTGTATTGCTTATTAATAAACAGGGCTTGCTGCCAGAGCGGCGGAGGGTGATTACAATTGCGAGGGTTACCATTTAACAACCGTATCGGGAGAAAGGTGAGCTGCAGTCTGTGCACAACCTTTCCCATGGGGGGGGGAAAGGGTCGTATCTCAGTGCTGAGCATCTGTCTTGCATGCAGACGGCCCCAGGTTCAAACCCTGGCATCCACAGCTAGGGCTGGGAGAGACTGCTGTCTGAAAACTCCAGAGAGCTGCCACCAATCAGTGTACACTATGCTGAGCTCAATGGACCAAAGGATGGATGGATATAGATAGATAGATGATAGATAGATAGATAGATGATAGATAGATGATAGATGATAGATGATAGATGATAGATGGTTGATAGATGATAGATAGCTAGGGCATCATAGACCCACTTTTGCATCTATGAGGAACAGGACAGAACTACACTTTTGTCCATCCCTCAGTATAAGACAGTTTCTTATAAGCAATGGTATCCACCTCCCTGCCTTTCCATGTGTATCCATGATCCAGATTCACAGGTGGGAATTTTTCAGGGGCTGGGGGAAGAATTCCAGCTCTCTTTCCATGTGTACTTGTGGCAAATTAGGCCCCTGCACATCCACATCCCACCCCGATAGCATATTCTTCAAGGCTAATAAGGGGGAGATAGAAACAAGGTCACTGGGACTGTTCAAACTTCAGAGCTGCACCTGATGGTGCATCATTCATAATGCAAAGCATGTTAACTTCATATTATATCCCCTGTAAGCTTCACTTGCATTGTAAGGAAAATAAGCAGGAGGAACACTGCAGAGGGGCATCGTAATGAGGGGAGCAAATCTCTTTGGCTGTTCCTCATGGGCGGGGCAGGGGGGCCGGATGAGAGGACACATTTTGTCGCTGTCCACACGAAAACATGGGAAGAAGCAAAGTCCTTGCTTATTGCCTCCCTCCTTGCTCATGATCTGCAAACGCAAGCTCTGGATTAAGAGGAGCAGTCTTGTTGCTACAAGGATTTTACAGCTCTAATCCATGACACCCTTTCAGTCTTCCCTTTGCAGATGCTTGTTATCAGCAGCAACGCAGACGTGTCTGGTTTGGACTAATTATCCCTCACACGCATTGAGGCTGTCTTATTATGATGCAAGACGGAATGAGGAACAAGGCGCGGGTTACCTTTACAAGTCATCCCAAGACACCTGAGGATGGGTTATCCTTGGGGATGAAAGCTTGTGAGATCCTGAGTGGCGCCTTCTACACCTTTCATCATCAGCCCTTTGCCCTTTAGTGGTTTCTGATCACAGCTTCCGCCAGTATAGCCCAGCTTTTCCCAGCCCTTACTGCTGGATGAGGAACTTGAACTATGGACTCAGTTTCCATAGTTTAATGCATCAGGCAAATTGGGTGTGCAGGCAAGGTCAGGTTACATGGAGTGGCAGGTACACAAGAGGTATAACTGCATGGCTAAGTGCAAGCTAAGATGTTGATCCAACAAGTGACACACACCTTGCACCTCCCTTTTGAAGAGTGGGGTGGACATAGCTCTTAGCATGGAGTGTTGGGATTGGGAAAGCAAGTGGGCACTCATATAATAACAGAATTGTAGAGTTTATATATTTTTTATTAGAAATGACTTTGAGCCACTCTTCCTCTAGGCAGATGCCCCTGTTCAGTACAGAAGCATGTACAGAACACTTCGTAAATCCAATACACTTAAACAATAAAAGCATCATTCGTAACATTGTAGACATATGGAGGCATATAAAAACATGCCAAGCAGACTGTCAAGCCAAATGCACTTTGGAAAGCATATTGTGAAAGCAAATACATTTAGAAATGTGTGTTTTGAGAGAAAACACATTTAAGATATATACAATTCAAATGTGAGTTTTAATGCAGATTAGTGTGGGAATGAGATGGGAACCCTCCTGGGTAAACCAAGTGAATAGACTGATTGCATAGCTGGCCAAATGCTTAAATCAGCCACCTAGATAGCAGAAGGCAGTGTGTTAGAAAACTGGCCTGGATGTTGCAGCCCTTTAGTTGAAGCAATGTGCGGCCATGCCTAGTCTCTGTCCAAATGGGAGACGTCCTGTTTCAAAATTTCACACATCAGTTTTTTCAACCTTTCAAGGGAGTGTGGGAGCAAAGCAAATATTGCCTCAGAAAGCCAGGTGAAATTTCTCGATTACAAACATTCCCGGAAGATCTGCCTGGCTAGAAGCTGGTGTCAGAGATCTCCCTGCCACTGGGAGCGAGCACGGGGCTGCCCCTAAGTGCTTTTAGGATCCAAGGATTCAAGGAAGACCCCTCATCGGCAACCTCTTTAAGCTAGAAAAGGTAAATGTGAATGCACAAACACTTTGCGAGGTCTTGCAAAATTATGTTATGTTGTTTTGCAAAGTTCTCTTGCTCCACAGAAAAGAGGTGGTGGGGTGAAAGGATTCTGATTTTGCAGTGAGTAAACATCTTCCCAAAACCGAAACCTAGCCCTCCCCTCTGTAGTTCTTCAACGGAAGAAAGGCAGGATAGAAATGAAGTAAACAAGCCAAAAGAAATGAACAGATAATTCTTAGTTTATCACTCTTCCCCCCACAACAGATATTCCTCTTTCCTTCCTTTCCCTTTCTCATTTCACAAACAATGTCCCCCCCCCCCCGATGTACTGCCCTCCCCTCCTTCATGCAATGCATCATCCACTTGGAAGACATGAAATTTACTCCTTACCATTGTATTTGTTTCACGTTTTTAATTACCCACTTTTCAGGGTGGACCCTCATGTTGTTTGCAAAAACAAAGAAAGCCCAAAATAACAACAAAACAAAACACACACACACAAATAACTAAGAACACCAGCAGCAGATAAAACAAAACAAACACCACCAAAATTCAACCACAAGATGTGAAGCTGGGCATTTTGTTTGTTTTTAAAAGGATGCAGGAAGAAAAGGATGCAGGAAGAGTCAGATATCAGTGGTTATTTGACATGATAGCTAGCTATGTAGAACCTCCATGTTCAAGGGAGATACACCTTTGAGTGTCATGTGTGAAACAATAGGAGGGCCTGTTGCCTTTCTGCCCTGCTATTGCTCCTCCCAAAGGCATCTGAGTGGCCACTGTTCAACTCGGGATGCTCAATCTAATCCAGAAGTAGGCAATGCAGGGCCCTCCAGATGAATGTTGGACCTCAATTCCCATCATCCCTTTCCAATTACATCTGGAGTATGCCACATTTACTGCCCCTTGATTTTATTCTGCTTTGAGAAACAGATTGTGTCATGCCTCTGTTTCCCAGCAATATCCTTTTCCTGCCCTGTACCAATGAGATGGAACAGGACAAGCCTTGCCTGTCCAGTGCCCCCAACACCCAATATGCACTTTTAAAAGTCTGCCATTTGTACCTGGGCACCCTGCAGGAGGCAGCACCTGGGATTTCTATTCCTCCTGACCAGATGAGGCATCCATTTATCCCTCGGCACTAGCAATTGCTACCTGCTTGTCATGTGGGGCACAGGAGGGGTCCCACTCTTCCTCCCTGTTCAAATAAATGAGTAACCGGTGAGCAAATGACAGGATGAGTTGCGCGATCACGGACTTCGTACGCAGCAGTGTGGCGGTTGTCTTAGCAACCACCACATCCCACGAGTCCCCAGGCATCCCCTTCTCTAAGTTAACTCATGGATGCAGGGCCTCTCTGACATTCCATCTCCACATGGGCAAAAGACACACACCTGTGCATTAAGGAATAAAGAAGCATGAAACACAGAAGGCAGCCAGGCCGCTGCACATCTTATTATCTCCCATAAGGAGCTGTGTGCAATCCGAGATGAAATTGAAATGCTCTCGGGAGGAGGAGCACTTTTGAAACCATATGGAGTTGCTCCGTCGAGCTCTGGGCTGCCACTGCAAAAGTAGGCAGGATTTTTGACCACGTAGGAAGACTGAAAAAAGTGGAGCTCCAAGATTAATTATCTGCGTATGGACCATTAAGTATCCAAACGGCATGACCTGTATAGAAAGCAGAGGTATCAATAGGCTCAGGGGAACCCCAATATTTATTGTAAAAAAAGGGAGACCTTCACAAAACAATCTATTACAGGTTGAATGTGGCTCAGGCAATTTCCCCTAATATAACACATTTTTGTATGTCCATGAATATCTTCATTTTTATGCACACTTTCCCGTAAACTATGCATTTTTGTATACATTGGTTGGAGAATTGAATTGCAAAATTCAGATTAAGTGTGCATTTTGGAGGATGGCTGTGTTTTGGTTTGCATATTGTTTTAGAAACCGCAAATTTGATAGATTCAGCTTTATGTATACTGAATTGAATTTATCTCCTGTCCCTATTCACTCTGACAGGAGCCCAGAGCAGTCTTCCCAACTCCAGCTGAAACCACCTTTTTTTTATTTGTTAAGTCATTTTTCTCACAGAGGGGCCCAAAGCAACTTACATTAAAACCAATTACAAACATTGGATAAAACTCTAAAGACACAGATGAAACAAATCAGGATCTACTAAAAGAGGCCACAGAACCACCAAACTAAGGTTTAATATCCCAGGTAAAGGAAAAGGTCATTGTCTGGTGCCTACAAGTAGATAAAGATGGCACCAGGCATGCCTCCCTGGGGGGGGGGAGCATTCTGCAAGTGGAGAACCTCCTCTGAAAATCCAAATCTTGGGTTGCTACCTTCCACCTCCCATGTAGGAGGCTAATGAAGAAGGGCATCAGATGATGATGATGAACACAAGCTCCAGGTTGGATCATGTCTGGAGAGGTGGTCCTTGGGGTCCTGGGGTCGTCAGCTGAATAAGGTCAAAGCCAGCACTGAATTGAGCCCAGAAACCAATTGATAGCCAGTGTAGTCATGCCAGAATTGGCACTATATGTTCAGATCACCCTGCTCCAGTCAACAATCTGGCCACCAAACCTGTATTGAACTCAGGCCATTGGTTCATCACTAGCACACATTTCTCAGGCATCTCGGTTGGTCTTCTTTTTTTAGCAGGAGAGATTCGGGGATTTGGATCTGACACCTTCTGTCTGGAGGCTGTGCACCCTCCCACTGGGCTTTCCCCACCCCCTGCAATAAGGTTAGCCAATATTGTAATGGCTCTTAACTGATCTATTATTAGACACAAAGCCAGGCAGAGTGTGTGTTTATGTGTGTACAAAGGGAGAGCACACCAGTGGTATCACGCCATTTCTCTGTTTATTTTCCCGTAATTTGTAAATCATGTTGCAGCAACATCCTTCCAAATAACCACCCTCTTTGTGAGGGTGATTTGTATTTTCCAGCAAATCAAATGTTGAACAGCTACATGCAAAGATAATTCAGTTCTAATTTTGATCAAATTAGGCTGCTTTTAAAAGTGTTTTATGGGAAGCTCTCTCTGCTAAGCCAATTGAGCAAATTGCATAATTACTACGTTGTGCTAAAAATGTGGGTTTATACTAATTGTATTATAGATTCAGTTCTTTGGAGCCTTGCCACTGTACATGCTAGATTATGGCTCCCCCAGGAGCTGAATCACTTGGCACCTGATTGCACTCATTACTGCTGAACTTCAAAGCCGTAATGCAGCAAAAATTCAAATATTTAGCCTCAACATTCTATTTTGGGGAGGAAAGATAAAGTTTGCACATGGAATTTGTTCTGTCAACCATAAAGATACAAGTGCTGGGATGGGGGGGGGAGTGTTCCCACCATGGTTACAGCTAGGCCATTGTGCTCAAATGTTTTGATGGGGAACAAAGCAACCCTCCCCGAAATAATACAGTTTTGTTTCACTGAATTAGATTTCCCTGTTCATTCCCAATTTAAAGCTTTACCTCACAGAAGCAAGTCTCTGGCTCTTGCTTTTGTAGAGCCTCATTGGGAAGGAGTTCTACAGGTGTTGCTGGTGTCCCACTCAGAGCCACAGTTTTTTTTGGGTTCCCTTGCTGGATGAAGCAGGCAAAGGACAGTGTCATTAAGAGGGCATGTTCCTGAGATATTTGGAATTGTAAAGGGACACCAAAATTTGCTCTCTAATCTGTGGCAACCTTTGGAGCTTATTATAACCAGAGCATTTAATTATATTTGGGGTGGCAGTGGTCATGGCCAACTGAGACAGTGTGGGGCTTGGGAAAGGGGTGGCAGAGAGAAATAAAGAAAGAGATGTCATGCAATGGTGCTGCAACTTTTGGCTCTGACTCTCGAATTCCACCTGGTTTGGGGCGGGGCTTGACAGGCTTCACAAGGACTGTGGTTGCTGCTCAGCAGAGAGAGCTCCTCTTTTAAATTGTTCTTAGTTTTTATCTGTGTTGTTTTAAATGAGACCATCTTGGCTGTGAGCCCTGGAAGACCTGCACCCTGCCTTGCTGACTTTTCCCTATCTGGCCTGGGAGAGTGGAGTGCTGACTGACTCCAGCTACAAAAGCTGAGGCTGTTAAACAAATTCTTGGGCTGGAGTATTGTTTATGGGGGGGGGGGGCTGAGAGAGCTTGTTGCTGTTATTGATATTATTGTTGTATCTTTAGTTTTAGATTGTATGATATACATGGAAATTGTTTCCATTTGGTTGTGTACTTTTTGATGCGTTTTATTTATTTATTATGGCTTCTGTTATGTTTGTAATTATGTAAATCTTGTCATGTTGTAGGCCTCCTTGAGCATAGTTTCTGCTATGGAAAGGCAGCATACAAATAAAGATGATGATGATGATGATGATGGTTAGCTTATCTATGGGTAAAAGACACTTCATCAACAAAAATATTCCCCACCCCTAAAATAAACAAACTTTGGCTGTTTTTGCAACAGATTCTGTTGATCATAGGTCAGATGGAGGGGTATTTCATCACCCTTCATCACCCTTCTCTTCTTCAAACTCTCTCCAGACAACTGCTTTGCTCTGTCTTCATTGATTTGTTGCATTCCTATCCCACCTTTCCTCCAAGGGGTTCAAGGTGGGCTTCATGGTTTTCCTCCTCCCCATTTATTTTCCCACAACCACTCTGTGAGGTAGATCAGGGTGAGAGATGCAGTGACTGTCCCAAGGTCACCCAGTCAGCTTGATGGCTGATTGAGGATTTGAACCCTGGTCTCCTAGGTCTTGGGGCCAGCTAATACACTACACTTCCTTTCTGTATGCTCTCGGCCTATTACTCTGTCCCAGGCTAGTGGGGCAGCCAGAGTCTAGCTCTCATTGTCTCAGCAATGAACCCAACACACCTCTCCCTGCTGGTTCTGGAAGCTGGGAGAGGAAATGGACGGAGACTTGAATTAGCTCAGGTGGTCATTAATTCTAATGACCGTGCCCTGTAAAGCGTTAAGATGAGTGTGTGTCATGTGGAAGAGAGTTTTATTCCTGAACGGACAACTCCCTCCTCCAAAAAACATATTTTCTACCTCTCTTCACTACAGCATTCAAAGCAGACCCCCATAATGCTGAATGTTCCACAGGTGCTGCCATAAACTGCTGCTCTTGAAATGAATCTTCAGCAAAGAACTCAACAGAAAAAAATGGCTGCGATATAATGAGCGAACTGTGCCAGATACAGACCATAAAACTTTTTTTGCATCCTGGACATACATAACTTTTCCAACCAATCACTTCCACACAGTAAAATATTCACATATGCCCTCTCCAGCTCATAAAATTACATGCTGCATTTTTGGAGTGATGGGTTTTGAAAAGCAGGAGGAGGAGGAGGAGGAGGAGGAGAATAGTAAGCAACAATCCTAAAAAAAAAAAGAACAAAAACTTCCTGGTGAGCATTTCCAGTTGGCAGTCCCCCAAAATGCAGAAAATGTACCACATAAATAGACATGAAGGTTTAAATCGTAAACCTCTGCACAATTATTGGGTATACCGTATGTATATCTACATATCAGTGACCACAATGCTTCTGCAGTGGTACATACAACATTCTTAACTCTGGCAGGGATGGTCATACTATCCTCACCCAAGGGCCACATTCACCCTCAGCCAAGCTTCTCAGGGGTTGCATACAGTTGCAGCAATGCAGTTTGGGGTGTACACAGACACACTGTTGCCAGGCACTCACATGTGCACACCCATCCTCATAGAATCTAGAGTCATTTAGTCCAACCCCCTGCAATGCAGGAATCTCAGCTAAAGCATCCATGACAGATGGCCATCCAACCTCTGTTTAAAAACCTCCAAGGAAGGAGAGTCCACCACCTCTTGTGGGAGTTTGTTCCACTGCCAAACAGCTCTTACTGTCAGAAAGCTTTTCCAGATGTTTAGTCAGAATCTCCTTTCTTGCAACTTGAAGCCATTGGTTCGAGTCCTTCCCTCCACAGCAGGAGAAAACAAGCATGCTCCCTCTTCCATGTGACAGCCTTTAATATATTTGAAGAAGCTATCATATCTCCTCTCAGTCTCCTCTTTTCCAGGCTAAACATACGCAGCTCCTTCAAGTGCTCCTCATAAGGTTTAGTTTCCAGACCCTTGATCATCTTGGTTGCCCTCCTCTGCACACGTTCCAGCTTGTCAACATCCTTCTTATATTGTGGTACCTAGAATTGGACACAGTGTTCCAGGTGTGGTCTGACCAAAGCAGAATAGAGTGGTGCTAATACTTTCCATTGATCTGGACACTATACTTCGGTTGATGCAGCCTAGGATAGCGTTAGCTTGTGTTTTTTTGCTGCTGCATCTCACGGTTGACTCATGTTAAGCTTGTGGTCCACCAAGACCCTTAGATCCTTTTCACATGTACTGCTAGTAAGCCAGGTGTCCCCCGTCCTAATTTGTGCATCTGGTTCTTCCTGCCTAAGTGCAGAACCTTACATTTGTCCCTATTGAAATTCATTTTATTAGCTTGAGCCCAGTTCTCCAATCTGTTAAGTTCATTTTGAATTCTGATTCTTTCTTCTGTGGCATTAGCAACCCCTCCCAGTTTGGTGTCATCTGCAAATTTGATAAGCATCCCCTAAATTCCTTCATCCGAGTCATTTATAAAGACGTTACTGCCCTCTCTCCACTCATTAAACTATCAATCTGTTCTATTTTATTTTATGACTTTTTTTTTTGCCATGACCACCCAAATTGGCAAAGGTCTTGGGAGAATCAGAAAAAATGTGGGGTTTTTTTTAAGGGGGAGTGGCAAATCAGACTGCCTAGCTGGGGCTTATGCAATTGGAACATTTTTAAAGCTACCTTTCCCCCTGTATTTAATCACACTAATTTTTGTATTTCTGTTTGTTTCCGTTGAGACTCACCTCTCATACCCAGCTGCTTAAATCCCCTCCTGGTTATTTTACATGCTAAACCCTTTAAAATGAGTTTTGTTAATGAGATTATATCCTTAATTAGCTGACATCCTCCTTAAATAGATTGCAGTTCACCCACCATCCCAGCAAAGCTACATACAGCTGCATTTGTTGGGTTTTGGATGCAGATTTTGTGCTGTTTCATAGCCACTTGACATGTTTTAAAGAGATCAAGCCGCTTGATGCAATATGGGATCATTTCATGGATTTGATTTCTGGGACTGGGTGTGCGCAGAGAACAATTCAGAAAACCACGCATGCTCTTTCCCAATTCACCCTCACCTCCTTTCTCGGTGTTATGGGTAGGGCTGGATTAATCTGTTTATTTCAGTTTCTCTATTTCTCATTTTTCCACATTTCCACATTTCCGTATTAGATAAAACAATTTTTAATGTCCTCATTCAAATTCTTCAGAATGTTAGGGCGAATTTCTCCTAATATATCTATTTTTCTCTGCAACTTTTCATAATATACACTTTTTTTGCAAAGCAATTTCCCCTAAAAATAATGCATTTTTTGTTATTTTCACGTGCATTTTTATACAGACTGTACATTAATATATGGATTTTTGTACACATTACCTAAGTGGAGAACTGCATTGCAAAAATCAGAGTTGTGCAATTTTCAAAGGATGGTTGCATTGGGTCTGCATATTGTTTTGAAAAGTCTGAATTGGGTAAGTTTGTCTTTAAGTGTGACTTGAATTGTATTTCTCCTCCACCCCTAGTTACAGGCAGGCCTTCTGAAAAGCCATTTTCCTAGCAACTCCAATAGCAGTTCTGTCTTACACACACACACACCACACGTCTTCTTTCAAACTCTTGCTTTGATGAGCTTTTCCAAATATTGGATAATTTCTGCAACATATAATATTCACAGTTGCAGTCATCACAACCATCCATCAGTTCTACATCAGAACATACCACTTAAAAACAAAACTAATGAGCCTTGCCGAACTAATCCTAAAAGTTCTTCCTCAGCAAAAATCACCTGAGTCAACTTCACAGAACTCAGGAGAAGAGTGAGCCATCCAGGATATGGAACAGACCATTCAGCCCAAGTGTCAAACTAGCCACAATGACAAGAGCTCTGTCGATGCATTTACTTGCTTATCTGAAACACAGATAAGGCAGGGTGAGTGACAGTCTAACTGTAACACCCAAAGAGAAACATGGAGTTACAGGATTTGTTAAGGTGTGGTTGTTTGCCGAGATGATCCTTTTCTAGAGTTCAGTGACTTGGAGCTAACCGTGGTCCTGATTTGGGACCTGCCTTGACAAAGCCTGTACTGAAACTTTGCCTCCCTTGACTTATTATACGTCAACCCTGCTGTCTTTGGGCTGACCTCATTGACCAGACCTAACTTGCTATAATAGGACCTGTCTTGAACAAAATTACCATAGCCTTACAACACAAAGGGTCTGGGAACCAAGCCTTGTGAGGAATGATTGAGGAGGTTGGGTATGTTTAGTGTGGAGAAGAGAGGGATGAGAGGTGATACGATAGCCATTTAGAAATATTTAAAGGGCTTTCACATGGAAGAGAGAGCATGCTTGTTTTCTGCTGCTACAGAGAGTAGGACCCAAACTATGAATTTAAGTTACAAGAAAGGAGATTCCGACTAAACATTAGGAAGAACTTCCTAACGGTTAGAGTACTTCGACAGTGGAACAGAATCCTTTGAAAGAGGTGGACTCTTCTTCATTGAAGGTTTTTCACAGAGGCTGAATGGGCGTCTGCCATAGAATCTTTAGCTGTGATCCTGCATTGCGTTGGGTTGGACTAGACATATTTGTCTGGATCTGACTTCCATTTATTTCTGCATGACTTGGCCTGCTTCTTCCCTTGCAGGCCCCATGCCCTGATAAAAACAACATAATATCTAGTTTGGCTCAATAGCAGTCTCTCCTCCTGTAGTTTCCAGCAATTGGTATTCAGAAGCATTACTGACTCCAGCTCTGGAGGCAGAGCACAACCATCAGGGCTAGTGGCCTTCAGTAGCCATCTCCTCCATGGATTTGTCTAATCTTCTTTTTAAAGCCATCTAGGTTGGAAGCCAATCCAATCCCCTGTCCTCACAGATGCCTGTGTGAAATCCTGAAGCAGAGCATGAGTACAAAAATACATTTGTGATGGTGGTTTAACAATCAATCCTTCTTCACAGGAACTCTGGGAATTGTGGCTCTGTGAGGGGAATGGGAAGCCGCCTCTTCTCAGCACTCTTAACAAGCTCCAGCTCCCATAATGCTTTGGGGGGAGGCCATGTCTGTTTATAAAGCAGCATTGTAACACTTTAAATGTGTGGTGTGACTGTGGCCTTCCTCTCCTCAGGCTCCCCTCAGTCTCCCAAGCCCAGTGTGTTATGTGCCAAAGTCTGCTGCCTCTTCTTCTGACAACGACACGCTGCCAGCATCTCAATGGGCTCATTCCAGCAATTCTGGCCCTGGATCCAATCGTGTCTGCCAAAAAACAGTGGTGCAGAAGTGCCCCTTATTCCCTCCTTGCCCTTTTGCTTCTGCCCAAAGATGGAGTGTTCCTGTCGAGCGAGTCAGGATCCAGAAAGATGTGGCTAAGTAGAGCCCCATAACTCCTGCTCCTGGCTTTAATGAGCAGCCCAAGAGCCAAAGGGAAATCTCCTGAGGATGTTCTCATGGAAAATGTATCCCCCTCCTAAAAATTTATTGCTATGGTAACTGCGCTATGCTTGGGTAGCATTTTCTTTTTTAAAAAAAATAATCCTAAATGGGAGTGAATAATTTAAGATTATGTATAACCTATAGCAATGTGACTGGTACAGAATCGTATTTCCTTGTTTATAGCCTGATGGCAAATAAAACAGACTCTCTTTCTCTCTTTTAACTGCTGCAACAGAAATGGTAGGAGCCAGATTTTTTCCCAAGCACTATATTTGCAACAAAGTGGATCGACCCTTTTTCTTACTGATGCCAATATAAAGGGCTTATTTTGAGAGACGACTGATGGAGAATTGGCCAGGTTCTTCTTTGAGTCTCTGGTCTCAGTTAGGAGATATGTCATGCCACAGTAGGGAAGGCAGTTCATGCACAGAGGACCACTCTTATGTGGGGCCTTTCTGTGCATGTTCATGCAAATGTATTCTAATACAGTGGTACCTCAGGTTATATATGCCTCAGGTTACAGACTCTGCTAACCCAGAAATAGTACCTTAGTTTAAGAACTATGCTTCAGGCTTAGAACAGAAATTGTGCTCCAGTGGTGCGGCAGCAGCAGGAGGCCCCATTAGCTAAAGTGGTGCTTCAGGTTAAGAACAGTTTCAGGTTAAGAATGGACCTCCGGAACGAAAGTACTTAACCCGAGGTACCAATGTAAACATGTTTGTATACAATTTTTTCCTAATATAAAACATTTTTGTTTGCTACTTTCACTAATATGTAGTGTGTGTGTGTATGTGTAATAAAATTGGAAATGGGAGAACCATTGGGGGGAAAATCTGTATTTTATGAAAAGTGTGTGCAAAATTCATACAATTTACATGCTGATTTTGGGGGGAATTCCATTGGAGATTGGAACCGCCAGGGGCACAATGGGCCAGTGCATTGGGAATTTTAATCAAAAGGTTGGTGGTTTGAGCCTACCCACAGACAGCTGTTGGCAGGATTCCTGCATTATTGGACTAGATGACCCTCAGGGTCTTTTTCAACTCTGCAATTCTATGATTCTTTGAACAAAAATGGGACAGTAAGAAGCTAGGATTGAGTGCCTGTGGAACAGACACAGAATAGACTTGGCCTGTTCTGTCCACTCCTACCTGAGAGTTGGGTTACCATGTGACAGATTTAAAATCACCTAAAAAGAAACACAGATGCTACACAATTGCTCTGGTAAGTGACTCCACCCAAGCTAGACCAATCACCCCACTCTCAATTTCCCAGCTCCCAAAATGGCTAACTCCTCTTTTTGTGGGGGTGGGGTGGAGAATGAAAGATGTGCCCTGTTTCATAGGCCAATCCTGAAGCTGGGAGCAAAAATTATAACCCTGCTAGAAAATAAATGTAATTGCTTGCCAGCAATTATGTCAATACTAAACAGAATTATATGTCTACTCCATATGTTATCAAACACAGAAAATATCTGGTAAATATTGCATAATTATTCAAGTCCTGAGATAATAGATAGTATTCAATGCTGGTTCTACTTAGAGTAGAGCCATTAAAATTAATGGACATGAATCGCTTTAGGTTCATTACTTCCAATGGGCCTTGTTGTGGTACAATAATATGTCAACTCTGGCTACTACAGTGAAAATAACTCACAAATTACATATTTCTAAGGGTACGGGGCACCCAGTTCATTTCTATGCCATTTGTGGGATTTCATTTCCTATGCGTCAAATTCAGATATACAAAACTCTCTCCCCACACCCCCCAAATTGCAAAATTTGACTTTCATGATGTTTTATGCTGGTCCTACTTTTTTGCATTATTTGCCTTCTATTTATATGCAAACTCTGTACTGCTCTTTTATTATACTTTTGTTTGTTTGTAATTTTGATTTAATATTAATAAAAAAAATAACTTTATTTAAAACATTCCAGTAGGTCTGCTCTGTGCAGGACATACCGGTAGTTGAACACAACCCAAGATCTGGAGCTACACTCACAAATGATAATTGGGGGATCGGGGAGGTAGAGGAAAAATGGGGTGGGTGCAATTTGTTTCAGTTCCATCTATCCAAATATTAGTTGATGAATGAGGCCATGCTGAAGAGGAGGATTTCTGATGCAGCATCTCTCTTCTGCTTAGGATTAGCTGGAAAACAAGCTGAGCTTATCTGTGGAATTCTGAGCACTGCATGTGCAATGATTAGCTGTCCATCACATGACTCAATTAATGCTGGAACACCCTTTCCTCTATTCCTCTTGAACCAAAGCCTCAGATCTTATCGATCTGCTTAGCATTTTGAGATCCACAAATATTGAGGCTTAGAGGAGGGTTTCCAAATGGCAGGTGCCAAATTCAAAGAGCTGTTATATCAATGCAAGAGAGTGAAACTTTCTCCAGGAACAGATGATGCCTGTAGAGCTGGGCTGGTAATTAGGCCCTGTGGTGCAGGGGGAAGAGGCCAAAAGGTCTGGTAGGGAGAGGGTGGGGGTCCTATTTTTAGCACATCCCAGCTATCTCATTCCGTGTGGCTTTGATTCTGGAAACAAAAAACCTGACTAGCTTAACTTCTGGCATTTTGAAGTGGAACAGAAATTAAAACACCAACAAAACCGAAATTGTACTTGAGGCCCACAATTGTACCTCGTTTGCCTTCAACCCCCTTCAGATTCTCCTTCCATTATTCCCAGGAGTGTAGTGGCAAATTCAGAAGTGTGAGGTCCCTTTGTGATAGCTACGGCAACATTGCCTTCTACGACAAGGAAATGCCTTATCAAAGAGGACGTCAAAAGAGGGCACATAAAACCTGCATATGCAAATATACATGTATAGATGCAAATTAGAAGTAATTTCTATTATCAGTGGTGTCCAAACTTTTTTCCAAAGAGGGCCAGATTTGATGAAGTGAAGGGCTATGAGGGCCGACCCAAGCTGTCAACCTTTTCCAAGGACTGAAGTTGTTGAGCTTTTTTTTATTATCTTACCCCAGGATATAAACTGCCACAGGGGTCGGATTAAACCAACCAGCAGGCTGGATTAGGCCCCTGAAATGGACTTTGGACATGCCTGGTTTAAATAGAAGTGTGGTACATCTCACAGTAGTGGGGAAGACGGTGAGCAGGGGAACCCAAGAGCCTGCTCAATCTGCTGTCCAGGTGCTGGTTGTTGGTAGACATCTTTAGGCCCTCTCCTGCTCTCCCTTCTTGGGGCACCTAACCTTTACAAGGGCCTTGGGTGAGTCAACACTTCACCAAGAGGTTGGTCCTATCAGTGCCCTTTCATGGCCACCACTTTCCTGCTTCTGCCCAATGACCTAGTATCTTTAGAATTCTGCATTGGGAATGCACCCCTCCTCTCCTGAATGAGGAAACAATAAGGCTACCAGCTCAACAGCAGAAATATTGGGAATGGTGGGGGGGAGAGATGCACAAAGCCTTGCAAACAGACAGACACACACACACACACACACACACACACAGTCTCTCCCTTTGAATATGAAGAAATGAGAGGAAGATGCATTTGATGTATGGATTCGAGGCAGGAGCTCATTTATAACGTTCTCTCTTTTCATGCAAGGTTTTTCACAAGCCACACATCAAAGGGGGGAAAAACCAGGGAGGCAGGGACAGAACTGCTCTAAAGCCTCCTTGTTATCTTCCATGCAGAATGGCTTCTCTTCACCCTTCTTTGCGCAACTGATGTTCATAATCTTCTTTAATAACTCACACTAATGTTCAAATTATTAAAACACTGGCCAAAGAGTGTGCTTGTGCTTCTGTTCTTTTTAAACATCTCTAACAGCAGCTCGAGAGACAATAAACGCATTACTTAGAGAAAGCAGCATCTTTGAGAGCACCGAGCTAATGAGTCAGATAAACATGTATTCCCGTATGCTGCTGAATAACATCATGAACCAGGTTGCAGGCAAGAATGCCAACCAATCTCTACATATTTTCACTTTCCAAAGGGGCAGCCATTTCACATCACATACAGAAAAGAGCCTTTGGGCTAAGGCAGAGCTAAACATTCTCCAATAAGACCTTTTTGGCCCAAATAGGGTGTGTGTTTGTCAAACCACCTGAAACTGGGGGATGATTTTGGTGTGTGGAATATTTAAAAAGCTTCATGGGCATGGGAGTGGCTTTTATGACAGCTGTGAGCATTTGACAACTTTAATATATGTAACATGAACTGTAGAACTTTTTATCCCTTGGGAAATCACGATGCACCTTGCATATTGTGAATGTCCTTTTCAGTTTTCACATATTGTATTGTATTGTTGTTGTTTTTATAAATAGATTTTTAAAGACATCCTTCTGCTCATCACAAGTTTTCTCACTAGGCTCCAAACAATAAAGCGATCCTGTGTTTCTCTGGACCTGGATAGCAATCACATCCAACTTGTTGACCTTGGGTTTTTTTTATGAGCAAGGTTCTCTGCAGCTGGCTGGGAAACTTGGCAGGTTATGAATTGAGGAATCTACAGGTGAGTGAGTTAATTAGCCTCATGGCAACTGCTGATATTGGGAAGCTGCCAAACGAGTTTTGTCTCTGTCTGGTTTAGGTGATGCTTCGAAATGAACAATCACCTACGCAACGTAATACTGTATGTCTGAGGATCCCCTACTGCTTGGTCTTTTGCCTGAATATGCAGCATCTTCACCAATGGATGTTTTATTTCATATGTGTGAAAACAAGCAAAAGGAGCTTCTCTATGGGTGTTCAAGATGGGTAACAAGGGGATCTATGGGAGTTTGGGAGTGAAGCAGACAATTCTGGTCAATTTTTTGGTGAAACACCCTTAGGCAGCCTGGATCACCTGAAAGGCACACCCACAATTCTGACACACTTCCATCATATTTGGTGGGAATGTAAAGTTACTGAGGATTCAAGGATCCAAGTGAGAGAAAGAGAAAGATTCAGGTGCTGATGGGAGAGTTATGGAGATTATTGCTTCTAAAAGTTTTACTGAATACTTTGGGAAGGTCAGTTAAGAAAACAGTTAACAACATCAGTTCTGAGTTTGAGCACATTTCTTTCTTTCTTTCTTTCTTTCTTTCTTTCTTTCTTTCTTTCTTTCTTTCTTTTTTCTACATACATACATACATACATAGTCCATCTGACTGGGTTGCCCCAGCTATTTAGATCTTAATAACTAAATAGTGGAAGAGCCATAGAAACCTTTCAAGAGAGAAATGTTGTAAGATGTTTGGTCTTTCCGTATAAAGGGATAGACACTCATCATGCTTAACAGACAGCGGGAGAAGTTTGGGACATATTAGATATTAGATACCCAAGGGAAAATGTAAGACGGTAGTGCTGATTTGATAGACATTAATTCAAACATAGGATAACTTGCTGTCTTCTGCAGACTTAAATTACAAAGCAATATTTTGTATTCCAATACTAGAAGTACTGTATATATATATATATATATATATGCAGGTTTTGGTGTCCTCGGGTGTCTTCCCGTGTAAAAGTTGGGGTGTCTAGGCGACGTTTCGACGAGGTCTCACTCGTCATCTTCATCTTCATCTACGAAAGCATATATATATATATATATATATATATATATATATGTGTGTGTGTGTGTGTGTGTGTGTGTGTTATTCTTTTGGTTTTTCAAAAGAAAACAGTAGCACTGTTTTCGGGTGACTCAGGGGAATTTAGAAAAGCAAACCCTTTCCCCTTCCTTTTTGCATGCATATGGAAGCAAGTAGCAATTTGAGGAGGGAGAGTAATTATCACTTGAGAACTTCTGGGTTGAATTAAACTGGGAGGGAATTAAAGGGGGAAAGGGGATGGGGGTTCAGAAGGAACTCTTTTTTCTTTTTAGTAAGTTTGTGGGAGCCATACAACAGCTGTCCACCTTTTTATTTTACCTTGTTTCCGCTGCTGCTACCATTTCCACACACACACACCAAAGCATCATTCCAATGAGGCTTTGCAGATGGTAGAATGAGAGATGTCAGTGTTGGAGTTTGGTAAATATATTGCTGTGGTGTGCAAAAAGAAATGGTTTGGAAAGGCTGCTGGCTGAAGAGATAAAGATAACTTAAGGTTTGCAAGTCATTAACTTAAGGTTAAGTGATAATGATAGTTAAAGTTTACAAAATCATTCTAAGTCTAGGTTTCACATGTGGCCAAGATGGAGCCAACAAGTTAACAGTAGCACATGCTAGCTCATCCTACGTGGACTTGGAGAAGAAGCAGGAAGGAAATAAAGTCTTGAAGGAAATTATCTCCTTTACCAACAAGTAGCGTATTTTTCGCTCTTTAGGATGCACCTGACCATAGGACGCACCTTGTTTTAGAGGGGGAGAACAAGAAAAACAAATCTCCCCCTCTCTGCTCAGCGCCCCTTCAGTGAAGCGGCAGGAGAAATAGAGCCCCTTCCATTTCTCCTCCCGCTTGGCTGAAGGGGCGCTGCACAGCTCTCCCTCTCTGCTGAAGCCAGGAGAGTCTTGCTCTCCTGGCTTCAGCAAAAGGAACCCGAAGCCTGCGGAGCTCAGCGGGAACTCGCGCTGCGCTCCAAAGGCTTCAGGGGGCTATCCCTGAAGCCTGGAGAGTGAGAGGCAACACGAAGCCTCTGGAGCGCGGTGGGAGCGCTCCCTCTGCGCTTCGGAGGCTTTGCGTTGCTATCGCTGAAGCCAAGGAGCCTGCATTTGCTCCATAGGACGCACACACATTCCCCCTTAATTTTTGGAGGGGAAAAGGTGCGTCCTATAGAGCAAAAAATACGGCACTTAATAAAAGAGAAGGAATCAGTGGGGAGCAAGAACAGATTGCCTCTCCATCTATTATCCACTCCCTCCCTGCTTGCGCTGGCAGCTTATTGCAAGCATTGTTGCTTTACTCCCAACATTTACTTAAGCATAGGGAAAATATATTTTTTCTGTTTTCAAATGCAAATTAAGTTCAAATTAAAATTTGTTAATGCAGACCTACCTAATTCACACTTCCTGAACCAATACACAAACTGAAACACAGCTATCCATTGAAATTCACACTTGCCAAGTGTTAAAGACTCAAGAAACCATGACTGTGGTGGGAAAAGTTATATTTATTCAAATATAACAGCACAGAGGATCTGCAAACAACCAAACAAAAGTAATTAGATGAATTGAAACATAGTCCAGGTAGGAAAGTTCCCTAAGGTGGAAGAGATTGGATCCCTTCCCACTCCGGGGCATGTTTACAGGCTCCACCTGTGGCCCCACAAAAAAGGATTAGAAGGAATTATTCCTCCTTGCTATGAGCACCTTGGATTTGCGAACCTGAAAAGTGGGTTGGTGTTCACACCAATGAGCCTGCCAAGCCTAAAGGTGGACTCCAAAGGACCCAATACCAAGCAATGTAGGGTGACAAAGCAGTACCTTAATGCAATAATGTCTCAGCCATTGAACCCAACAGATATTAACTTGTCTTTCTTGCCCAGGTTGAAAGCCAATTTGAACCAATAAAAAAATGCCACTCCAAGAACAGGACTCCCAGCAGGGTAGATTGGGCAGAAAGGAAGAGTCTCAAGACCAATCAGAGGCTCCCCACAAACTTCCTGCCCAGACTAGCAACTAGAAAAGCCCACACCACACTACATAACGAGGAAAGGTGCTTCAAAGAGAAGGCTGGAGAGTTTGAGGCTTTCTTACATGGATCCTTGAAAGTCAGTGATGCCGGAGAGCAGTTTAAAGTGTAGACGCACACTCTGGATTGCAGTGTTTCAGTCACACACAGCCTCACCCTGGTGCCCCTCTTACCAAAGCCCCTTCTTGACACCAGCTTGAGCCTGTGAAAGTCTTTAAATGTTGCTGACAGAGAAAACAAACGCCACTGTCACATTTGGAAAGTCGAAGCCGAAAAGTGTCTCATTTGTTGAGCGATTCATTTCGATTTTCATCTTGCTGCTGTCAGGCAGGATACATGGAGAACAGCAGTTGGGGATTATCTAGGGACCAAAGCAAGCTTCTGCTGCTGCCTGACTTGACAGTTCTTCCGTGAACAAGATTCATGCTCACAAAATAAGTGGGGGAGGATGAGGAGGGACAAGCTTCTTTTTAACCCTTCCTTGGACTCCCTAGACCTTGAGAGCACAACGCTACATGTCATCTTGCAAAGAGGGGAAAAATATGATGGGACATGCAGTGGCATCTCAATAACAGGATCTGCATCTTCACAGGCTGGAGAAAATCTAATGTGTAATTCGCCGCAAATCATAGACCCTGCTACTAAATGATGAGGATGTTTTTATTCTAGTTGCTGAATTGTTTCATTAGTTTGGTGCTGAACATAAGAACCTAAGAACAGCTCTGCTGGATCAGCCAAAGGGGACCTATCTAGTTCAGCATCTTGTTTTCACAGTGGCCCAACAGCTTTCTTTGGTAAACATGAAAAAAGTAACAGAGTACAAGGGCATCCTCTGTGTTGTTGGAATTTTGGTTAAAAGGAAAACATGTATACATAAAGGAGAATTCCTGGATATCTAAGATCCAAGTCTGGGGCAAAGATTTTAAAATAAGCAGCAAAGCAAAGGGTGGAAATATAGGTTGTTAGACCTTTAAAATACCCCCTTCTAAGTTGCTTCCAAAGTTCCCCGCTTCCCTTAGCACAGAAAGAGACCACACACTTTGTAAGTTAAAAATGGTTTTCTTAGAAACTCTTCAAAGGTGAGATTCATGGGCATTTCCATACAGCAGTCAGAAAAACACAGGCAGTAAAATTTAGGCTCCAAAATGAGAAATGTTTCTAAATTATTTGTCTAGAAACACAGAGATGGCTTAAGCCATAGAGCTTGGATATGTAATTGTTTTTAAATGTTTTGGTGTGTTCTTAAACATTTCATTAATTTTCTTGCCTTGTTGTTTGTCCCCTTGGGCCCCTTTTGGAGGAAGGTAGGGTGGGATTGACATTTAATTAAGTAATTAAGTAACAATACAAAGACAATGGGAATGAGACGAGAAGCCAGCGGTCAGAAAGCATCATGCATCCAAGAGGCAGGGAGGAGCCAAGTCACAATAGCTATCACCAATCCCTTCCAGAAAATATATTCCTTTGTAATAAATGGATTCTCACACCTTAATGAAACCCGACAACGGATATCGTCTCTATGGATTAATCCCCAACAGAGAGCAAGCGCAGTAGGCAATGATGATGTAAATGTGTTGTTGTTGTTTAAAGCAAGTTCCCATTCCAGCTTGTGGGAGAAATGAGGGGCTAAATAGAGAGCAGGTTGAGAAGCACATTTTCCCCAGCCTGATGATGGCCGGTTTCACAGTAGCAGTTCTTATGTAACTTTAATCACAGAGGAGGCTGAAACCTGCTGAGTGGATTGGGGTGGGAAGGGCTTGACTGGCCATGTAACTAGAGGGGCTGCAAGCATCACCCCCCCAAAACACAAAACACATGAAGAATATAAGCTGCTGAAAAAAATGTGAGAATCTAGAGGAGAAGGGGGCAGGTGCAAGAATATTGCACCAAACTACGAGTCAATATTCAGAGGGGTTTTCCAGTTTGTTTACTGCTTTGGAGAAGCCACAAAAGAAATGGACATTAAAAAATAAGCATCAAGTGAAATTATTTAATAAAAAAGTAAAGATAAACTACAGAGGATTTTTTAATAAAAAAATTACCCATCTTTCCTCTCATTTGGGCAACATAGTTCTTGAGTAGAACATGTGGTGAGCAATATGCAATGCTGCAGACCAATGGACTGTCTTGTCTACAAAGGCTGTGCAGGCAGATCCCCCTTGATCCACCCTGCAGCCTTGACCTGTGGCCCCCAGATGAGGGCATTTTGCACTGGGTCCACCCCAGGGGCCAGCTCCCTCACCCTGATCCATTGTTGAAACAATTTGGGGGCAGGGCTAAAGGTCTATAAAATGGATTTTAAACCCTTATGAAAGATTGAGGCACCACACAGGATTTGATCCTCTCACTTAAGAGATGTTAAGCAGGGGGCCCTGATCCTGCAAATCATAATTGGGATTACGCGTAAGCATAGCTAGAGAGCCTTCTTGAGCACAGGAGGCTCTCCCACTGCAAAGGTTTATGCCGCAACTCATGGAAATCTACAAATAAGGTGACACACATAGCCAGCCCATCCCTGCTCTCCTTTACCTGAAATTAATCATGTGGGGTGAAAGACTACTTCAAGGGGGCCAAAGAATGAACTGTTTTCACAAACTTCTGGAGCTGAAATGGTAGCTTGATCAGTGGGCAGACATACTTCTCACAGCCTTGAAAGCTTTGTTGAATCAATTAGAAGTTTGGGAAGCTTGGGGAGAGGTGGGAGGAGGAGGAAATCCCTCCAGTTTTAGAGCAGAATGCCTTTTTTTCTTTAGTTACACCAAATGATTCCATTCATTGAGTAATCGCTCACTAAGGCAATGACTGACATGTTTTATCTCCACTGTTACGTTTCACATGCAGCAGACCTGTCAGTGATCAGAGCTAAAAAGATACAAGAAGAAAAATAACTGTGTTGCTTTCAGATGCGATAAGAGATGTGCAAAATGGCCTAGAAGTAATTGTGCAAGACTGAGCAACGAGATACTTGTCAGTTTCAAGTGTTGGGCGGCATATAATTTCCTGGCCCCCTTGTGTGAATATTAGGGCAAAAGAGAGCGTTGCCTACTTCTAAAACAATGACATCTAAGGTAAGAGTAGCAAACATAGTGGCCCACTAGATGTTGTTGGACCCCAACTCCCATCAGCCCCAGCCAACAAGGTCAACGCTCAGGGATGATGGGAGGTGTAGTCCAGCCAGCATCTGTAGGGTACCAGATGCTGGTGTGTTTTAAGAACATGAGTCAGACCCAAAGACATTGTTAAAGCAAGAATAAAGGAAGTATTTACATTCTGTTTCCAGTTTCTGGGCATTTTGGCACATTGAAGTCACACTTTCAAAGGTGGTTATGTATTTTAATAAAATCAACTTGGAGAAGTAACATCATGTGAGGTAAGTGTCAAACTGTCTCTGTAGTATCCCACTTTGACTCCCCTAAGGATGACCGAGGAAGTCAGTATCTGTGAATGATGGCTATCAGCAAGAGGATATATTAATTATATTTGATCCTCTACAGACTCATGTGAGGGGTTTAGCTTGTGCCTGTTTTGGAAACACAGGGCTTGCACATAAAGAGCCTCAGTAGCAGAGTTTAAATCTGACAGGCAGATTTGGTAACGCATAGGAATAGGGTTTTAAACCATCTTTTTATTATGTTCCAGCTCCTTAAGACAGCTGGCTCCCTCACCCCCTTTTCAATAAAACAGACAACAGACTGCAAGGTAAAGATAAAGGGGACCCCTGACCATTAGGTCCAGTCGTGACCGACTCTGGGGTTGCGCGCTCATCTCGCTCTATAGGCCGAGGGAGCCGGCGTTTCTCCGCAGACAGCTTCCGGGTCATGTGGCCAGTATGACTAAGCCGCTTCTGGCGAACCAGAGCAGCACACAAAAACGCCGTTTACTTTCCCGCCGGAGTATTTATCTATTTGCAGTTTGATGTGCTTTTGAACTGCTAGGTTGGCAGGAGCAGGGACCGAGCAACGGGAGCTCACAACATCACGGGGATTCAAACCGCCGACCTTCTGATCAGCAAGCCCTAGGCTCTGTGGTTTAACCCACAGCGCCACCCGCGTCCCTTACTAGCTACTAGGTCTCAGGCTTGCATTTTCCTTAGGAGCAATGATAAAACACAAGTAAATGCTCTGGAAAAGTATACAGTAATGCAGCCTCTGATACATATATGAGGCACAAAGCTAAGTTAAGGCATGCCTAACTCCATCTCAAGGGGGGGGGCAAGGAATAGGAAACAAGCCCCACTTCCTCCCTCCTTGGAGAAGAGGGGTTGTGACACCACAGAGTCTACTCCAGTAATTTAGAGCTTTGCGGTCCTTACCTCCTTCACATACTAACTTGCATTGTTAGGGTTGACTGCAAATCTCCTACAATGAAGTCCAACACAGAATGACCATATCCTGCCACCTTTGGATTAACAGAACTTAATTATGGGTGACTCTCACATTTCCAAATATTCCAGTACAATTCTCAACTAAAAAAAGTTAACAAAATGTAAATTTGTCTATGGAACTCTTCTCCCTGACCTCCACCTCCTAAGAATGAAAGGGAATGAAGAGTTATGCACAAAATTGAAAGCAGCACAGTGGAGCACCCCTGAGACATTTGCTAAAACTTCTACTCCTTTCTAGGATTAATGCATAGGTTGCATTAGACTCCTGCCCTCTTTCAGTGTCTAGGAATCTGCCCAGATGAGAGGCTCTGGAGGTGTAGGCAATTCAGCCCCATCTGCACTATACATTTAAAGCTCTGTGGTACCACTTTGCACAGTCATGACTCCCCCGTCCAAAGAATCCTAGGAATGCTGAGGGTTGTTAAAGGTAAAGGTAAAGGTACCCCTGCCCGTACGGGCCAGTCTTGACAGACTCTGGGGTTGTGCGCCCATCTCACTTAAGAGGCCAGGGGCCAGCGCTGTCCGCAGACACTTCCGGGTCACGTGGCCAGCGTGACAAAGCTGCATCTGGCGAGCCAGAGCTGCACACGGAAACGCCGTTTACCTTCCCGCTGGTAAGCGGTCCCTATTTATCTACTTGCACCCGGGGGTGCTTTCGAACTGCTAGGTTGGCAGGCGCTGGGACCGAGCAGCGGGAGCGCACCCCGCAGCAGGGATTCGAACCGCCGACCTTTCGATCGGCAAGTCCTAGGCGCTGAGGCTTTAACCCACAGCGCCACCTGTGTCCCTCTTGAGGGTTGTTAGGAGACCCCTATTCCCCTCACAGAGCTACAATTCCCAGAGTTCTCTGTGAAGAACTCTGTTAAACCACTCTGGGAATTGTAGCTCTGCGCGGGGAAGACAAAATATATATTTAAAGAAAAAATATGCATTTAAAGACATTTCTAAATGCAAATTTCCATGGATCAGGCCAGCGGCCCACCTAGTCCAGTATCCTGTTCTCTCAGTGGCTAAACAGATGCCTTTGGGAAGCCCACAAGTAGGGCATGAGGGCAATAGGAACTCTCCCCTCCTGTAGCTTCCAGCAGTTAATATTCAGACACATTATTGCCTCCATACCAATGCTGGAGGCAGAGCATAGCCATTATGGCTAAGAGCCATCAATAGCCCTCTCCTCCATAAATTTCTTGTTTTAAAGCCATCTAATTGGTGGCCCCAGTAGTGATGTATGAAAGTGAGAGCTGGACCATAAAGAAGACTGATCGCCGAAGAATTATGCTTTTGAATTATGGTGCTGGAGGGGACTCTTGAGAGTCCCATGGACTGCAAGAAGATCAAGCCTCTCCATTCTTAAGGAAATCAGCCCTGAGTGCTCATTGGAAGGACAGATCGTGAAGCTGAGGCTCCAATACTTTGGCCACCTCATGAGAAGACCCTGGAAAAGACCATGATGTTGGGAAAGATGGAGGGCATAAGGAGAAGGGGATGACAGAGGACAATAGTGTTCTCGAAGCTACCAGCATGTGTTTGACCAAACTATGGGAGGCAGTGGAAGACAGGAGTGCCTGGCGTGCTCTGGTCCATGGGGTCAGGAAGAGTCAGATATGACTAAACGACTAAACAACAACAACAATTGGTGGCCATTACTTCCTCCTGTGGAAGCAAGTTCCATAGTTTATCTAGGCTCTGTGTGATTGATTATAAAGCATTAAATGGTCGATTTTGCAGTGGTCACTTGGAGATTCCGCCTTTGGTTCATCACCATAATCTTTCTCAGGTTTGCATATGAAAGGCTCAAGTCCCTTTGCTGTAGATGGAAGGGTTTAAAATATGTTGGCAAGTGGTACTATTATTATTTGCTGTTAAGAAGAAAAGTAGCTCCTGAAAACCCTTTTAAAATACCACACTCCATGCCATCCAAGACCTAATCTTCAGTTGTGGTCATTTCGTAAATGCATCAGATGAAGAAAGAATATTGTGAATGTAACAGAAACTCACCTCATTTGTGGAGAAGGAAACACTATTACCTCTGCATCTAGATTTCACAAATATTCATGAATCAACACTTTGCAAATCTGGGATCTGAGAGATGAATGAAAGATGGGCCACAGCTGCGTCAATCATAGAGTTCCATAAACTCCAGAGAGGTGGCAATGATATTAAAAAATCAATTTCAATTAAAATCAAAAGGCGACTTTCCAGCAGTCCACTTTGTGTACACGCAGAAAATCCAAAATTGGATTTACTAATATATTTTATTTCTTTTAGGGGGAAAAAAACACACCACTTTCTGCCAATGCATAAGTCAGTCCAAATAATGTATTCGGACAGGTAAGTAAATTGCACACCCAGAAAGAAACAACACAAAGACCTTTTCTGGCATTGCAGCAGGTTTGCCTGGCATATACCTGAGTGGGGAAGCAGACAATGCTACATGATAATGGGCCTGTTTCTGACATTGTGGGATGTGTGTGCCCTTCCGATAGGGCTGTCTGTTGTCCCAGTGGTCATTGATTGATTGATTGATTCTTGCAATTTATTCTACAAAATAGCTGAATGAGCCCAGTTCATTTTCTTGCCTAAGAAAAACCCAGTACTTTCTCATTTTTCAAACAAAACAACACCCCCACCCAAAATCCCTCGCCTCTCAGCCAATTCTCCCAGCAAACATACTGTGCTTGAAAAAGAAGCCTTGCAGGTCTCAATGCCCTGAAGCCTAATTCTCTGCTATCTCCAGGTAGGGCAGGAAATGCTCCCTGCTTGGAACCCTGGAGAGCCATGGCTGGCAGTCAGCTTAGACAGTGCTGAGCTAGTCGCAACAACAATCTGAAACTGTATAGAGCAGTTTTCTGGGTTCCTAAGATGCTCCTCCAAGATACCTGCAGTTATTATCATAAGTAGCTGCATTAATATTAATATGTTTTTAAATCACTGCACAATTACTTGGGGCAAATTTATGCTTGATTGATTAAACCCAGCAAATGCTAATTATTTGTGAATTTCACTTTATTTTCTAGTGTTATTGTGATGGTTTTGAATAGGTTTCAGCTGCTGAGGATTGTTGTTGTTGTTGTTGTTGTTGTCGTCATCATCATTAACAACCCTTGAATAGCTTATTTGGTCACTGGGGTGGGAGGAGAAATTTAAAATAATAAAACAAGAGCACAGACACAACTCAACTCAACATGGAGCACAATCTGCCAATAAGTTCTTTACTGGTGGAAAGTAGTTCATTTGGGCGAATGGGGCACTGCCACACCAAGCACAGCCTGGGCTCCTCCAAACCCACTAGCTGGAAAATCAATAAAATAAAACACAAAAACTCAACTGGAAGAGGCGTGTCCCTGAATTTGAAGTGTTGTTGATGTCCTCTGAAGTTCTAAGCAGCTTGGGAGCAGGTTATCTAACTGCCTGCTCCCATAGCAACTGTGCTTTTATTTTAATTTATTTATCACATTATATTCCACCTTCTTCTTCAAGGAGCTCAAAGTGGTTGCGTGTTTCTCCCCCTCATTTAATCCCCACAACAAGCCTGTGAGGTAGGTTGGGCTGAAAGACAATGGCTTGCCCCAGGTGAGCTTTGTGGCTGAGTAGGGATTTGAACCCTGGTCTCTCCTTGGTCCTATTCAGAAACTTTAACCGCTTACACCATCAGGCCAACCCTGTCTCCTACTCTGCCACTCTTATCTCCAGGCAAAGCCCACCACCTGAGGCAGCCTTTTCTCACTGTGCCTCCGCCGCAACTGCCATCCCCCCACCCTCCCACCCCACAAGCTCATAAAGTAGTGAGTGCATAACACACCATGGCCTGCAGCTTGTCAGACCAGTGTTTTCATGTTAGCATTCATTAGAAGGCTCGGTCAAGCAGTCCACGGCTTTATTAATTGATTATCCCATAGCGGCAGTTCATTTTCCGGAATTGCTGCCAGCCTGAGATGGAGCGGGGCAGCCAGGACAATGACAAAGGGAAGAGACAGACAAACCCTGAGCTTATTGAGTAACTGCTATAATGACAGACCAGCACGTCCAGGGCTTAATCAATGCCTCCAAGACTCAGCAGAGCTGCTAAAGCCTTTTATTTCTCCTTGGTGCATTTATGAATTGTTAATACTGTCAATGCATGTGAGAGCCTGTTGTTTGGTTAAGGGGCAACTGGAGGGATGTCGCCATTTTTTTCTGACAAGTTCTGTGCCTTCAGCACTGATGTAGAGAGGTTCAGCATAAAGCATGGAGAGGCAGCACAAGGGAAAGCTGCACCTGTTGAACCTTTACCTTCCCTCTGTCCTGCACGCAAAGCCAGAAAATGTGGCAACCGTACATCCAGTTTATTAGATTCTAACATAATTTCAGACTATACAGTTCTGGGAAATTAATGTTGCTCTGTAATCATTTTGCCAAGATCTTTTATCCTGATTCTCAGGTGTGCTTCGTGGTTCTGCCATGTTACACGATTCCTGCTCCTAAGTCTTCTTGTGCACTTGAGAGCCAGTCTGGTGTGGTGGTTAAGAGCAGTGGACTCGTAATCTGGTGAACCGGGTTCGCGTCTCCGCTCCTCCACATGCAGCTGCTGGGTGACCTTGGGCCAGTCACACTTCTTTGAAGTCTCTCAGCCCCACTCATCTCACAGAGTGTTTGTTGTGGGGGAGGAAGGGAAAGGAGAATGTTAGCCGCTTTGAGACTCCTTTGGGTAGTGATAAAGCGGGATATCAAATCCAAACTCTTCTCTTCTTCAAGACCCAGTATTTAAAAGTTAGAAGGTTTTGAGCAGACAAATCCAGACAAAGTGAATTACAGAATCCATCCTGTAATGATTAAATGTGTACTGGGGACGCTGTGAACACCTCATAGGCTTGAGCCTCCTATTGCTTCAAACCCTTTGTAGAACTCTCTCATTCATCAAACAGCTGAGCCTGGGCATCTGTCTCCAACAGGGGGTGCCAAAGCGAGCCAGGTGGCTGGCATCTCCTCTGAAGAACAGCCTGGCCGGGTTAGCATTTTGCTTCTCTGGGGGAGGAAGAGGCTGGGATGCAGTTGATAAGCAGTTCCAAGGCATCTTCCCCACCAGATTGTGGTCAGCTTGGAGATGACTGGGGAACACCACCTGCCGTCTCCTAGCAACCACAACACCATCCTCTTCCAGATCAGCCAAAGGGGCTCAACATGAAGCATCAAGTGAGTTGCAGAGAGACGGAAGGGGGAGGCAACCTGGTGTGAGTTGCTTTGAGGACAGGGAAGAACCAGTAAGCCACCAAGCAGTAGATGCTGCCAGATATCAAGCATCAAATATAACTGAAAGAATAAATGCCACCCAAGGCCTGATCTAGATATAAAATATGCAGCAACTGATCAGAAAAATATACAACAAAATCCATTGGTGGTGGGATGGTAATGAACTTTGATGGTGCATGACCTCTGACTTGGGTAGCAATGAATTATGGGGATGGGCACATACTGTTAGCCATGGACCAGGCAAGGGACCGATGAGCAATCAAATATGCATAGAAAGAGGAGAGGGTCCCCAAACAGCACAAAAACCACACCCCATGTAAGTGGAGAGCAGTGAGTGTTACAGAAGAAAACAATACATTACAACTAAAAGGTAAAGGTAAAGGTACCCCTGCCCGTGTACGGGCCAGTCTTGCCAGACTCTGGGGTTGTGCGCCCATCTCACTCAAGAGGCCAGGGGCCAGCGCTGTCCAAAGACGCTTCCGGGTCACGTGGCCAGCGTGACATCGCTGCTCTGGCGAGCCAGAGCTGCACACGGAAACGCCGTTTACCTTCCCGCTAGAAAGCAGTCCCTATTTATCTACTTGCACCCGAGGGTGCTTTCGAACTGCTAGGTTGGCAGGCGCTGGGACCGAACAACGGGAGCGCACCCATAGTGCATTAAAAACACATGTGAAATAGACTCATATTGTAGTAAAAAACCAACCACCCCACTATTCTAAAATGTTATAGCAGAAGGCTCCTCAAAATCGTACATAGGTGCACACTACATGTGGGTAGCTGTACTTTCAATCTGTACTCCACATTTTTGAGGAGTTTCATCCACTTGCTTATGTTTATGCTGCCCCTGCTCCTACTGATCGTCAGCCCTGCCAATCCCACATGCCCAGGCCTCCACATCTCATCACACTTCCTCCCAGATCCTCACAGCTCCTCTGCATCCCTCTATCCTTGCTTTATTCAAACCTCTGCTGTTGTTTAAAACCACCCTTTTAAAACCAGCCTTCTCCTTTACTCCCGCCTCCCGCCCCCCGACTTCAAACAAGTCCAGAATTGTAATGAGATGATTCAGATTCTCCAATGGTGGCTGTGCGACGACAGCCTTACATTTAGCTATATATAGGAAGAAATTCACTACATATACAATCATTCAAACAAACTTCTGTACATGTGTACAGATGCCTTGTGTCTGAATGCAGCACAGCATGTGAACAGCCCTGATCTGATTCTAGTTAAGATGTGTTTAAAGGTATCATCGCTGTAATATATTATTCTGCACAGTAAGGGCGTGGAGGCGATAGCTTAGATTACCAGCACTGCACCACGATGATGCGCTTACTTATTTATAAAAGCAATTTCTACCCCCCCCCTTCATCAAAATATGATCACAGCATGACTTACAATAAAATACATTTTAAACAATAAAACCACTAAAATAAGTAAAATGCAGCAATTAGAATACTTAATAGAGCAGGCCGAGTGCCATCTATTCACAGATACACTCTTAAATCCAGGCCCCCACTCCCCAAATGCTTGGGTGGATGGGAACATTTTCAGCCAGTAAGAAAAGATGGACAGTGTCAGCACCACCTGTCCCTCTGTAGGGAGGGAGTTCCACAGCCAAGGTGCAACTTTAATTCTGGCTTTAAACAGGTTTTGCAGGTGTTTGAAGCATTACAAAAACCAAGAAAAAACCTTTTAACAGAGAGGATGCTGAGATGAATGGACACAGCCCAGACAATACAGCCTTTATTGTATGACATGTAATATTAGAGGCAGGGAAAGTTACCTGCCTCCTCCCTCAGGACCAACAGTTTAGAAGAACTTATAATCACAGAAATAAGGTGGGTCCTAAAAACATACCTCTCAAGTGTCAATAGCTAGGGCAAAGAGGTGCTTTTGCAGCATTCCCTGGAAGCTGTATAATGAAGGTGCAAGATACACATCTGTATGGAGGGAGTTCTGGGCCACCACTGAAAAGACCATCTCCTGGGTCACCACCCCTTGAGCTTCTGAGGGTAGTGAAACAACCCCAAGGCGCCCCCTGCTAAGCTTACAATATGTGGGTTGGAGTTTAACCATTTCCATTCTGCCACCATCCTGATATAATAATATAATCAGAGAATTGTAAAGATGGAAGGGATCCAAAGGGTCATTTGCAATGCAGGAATCCTAGCTAAAGAGTTGCTGACAGATGGCCACCCACCCTCTGTTTAGAAATCTCCAGGGAAAGAGACTCCATCGCCTTATGAGGTGGTCCATTCCAACGTCAAACAGCTCTTACTGCCAGAAAGTTCTTTCTGGTGTTTTGTCGGAATCTCCCTTCTAGTTGTTTGAATCCATTGCTGGAGCAATACAGAAGACCTCTCCTTCCCTGCTGACATTTGCGTTCATTTTCATATATAGGAATGGTGTTTAATTGCTTTTTCACATGTAATAAGCATACTTTTTGTACCCTTTTTGGTTACAAAACTGAATTGCAAAATTTGGAGAAGCGTGAATTTCAAGGGAGCACTGTGTTTCAGTTAGCATATTGTTTTGGAATGCATGAATTAGGTGGATTTGCCTCTTAATGCAAACTGAATTAAATTCCACCTCACCCCCACCCCCTGTCCAGAGTTCTGATTAAAGTTCCAGAATGGTTTCTTTCTTTATGTGATCATCATTTGTAACCTGCCATGTCCAGGGAGCTCAGAGATATAAAAAATGCTGAAGTCACTACTGTTTTGCTATCATTATTATGTCAATTTTCTCATGATGCTTCTAAAGACAGTATAAATAGGGCAAATAAGGGGATCCCCTGCCCCCCATATATATGCACTTTGCAAAAAATATCACTCTTAAGAGGCATCTCAGTCAATATGTTTTCAAAATGACGATGTTGTTAAAATAAATCTTCCATTAAAAAGCCCACAAACCCTCACATATTATTGCTGCTGCAGTAACTATCTTCTTATGCTTGAATTGCTCTTATATCACCCCAGGGGTGACTAGTAAATTTTGGACCAATTTTGTTCATTGGATTCTGACTGCTATACAATAGCCTTGTTAATATGGACCTTTCGATCTAAAGCTAGCTCTCTCTCGCTCTCTCTCCTGCACCCCTATACACGGTGCCTTCCCTGCTGGCTCTCCCCTCAAGGTTTTTTAACCCATTCCAGGGCTGGATAGCACTTAAGACAGAGGAGTGTCTCTATCAGTGTCACATTAGAGCCATCTTCTGCTCACCACACCAGGCAGCACAGCAATTTGCTGGGAAGTTTCCACTTCTCTAGAAAAAAGGAAAGGAGTCAGGCCATCGGTGGGATGGGTGGTTCTGTTTGCTTCTTGCCTCTGGCGAGCTCATGCATGAAGAACCCAGCCTGCTCTTAGACTGAGGTGCCAACTTGCACAGAAGATTGGGGGCCATGACATACATGTGATGTCAGGATGTTGGGAGGAGCCAGAGGCGGAGCCAAACACAGTGGCAGTGGGGCTTCAATGGCTGGCAGCTCCTCCTCTCTCACTCTTGGCCTCCTCCTCCCACTGCCACTGACTGGGGACTGCTTCCTCCTCTTCTCCTCCATGGCAGCAGGAGGAGCCGGCCACTGAAGCCATGCCACACTTGGATCCATGCCTGGCCTCCTCCACCCCTGATCATTCTGAACATTGGGGGGGCAGCCCCTAAAGAAATTACTGGAGGGGGGCAAAAGAGTTGGGCCCCTAGGAGTTGGTACCTATGGGTGCAGAGTCCTACCCTCTGCTCTCTCTCATAGGCCACATTCACACCATGCATTTAATGTGCTACAAGAACACCTTAAACTATCATGGCTTCCCACCCCCATCATCCTTGTACATCTCATTCACTCAGACAATGGCTCTGTTGAGTGGGGAAGGTCTGCAAGGGGCTTATATTAAAGTTCATTAAAACATGAGTAGATCTGTCCCTGAAATGAGTGAGCCTTATAAATCACTGTGGATCCAGGCTTCCACATGTGTCCTTGACCCAGGGCTGGCCCAGGACTTTTTGAGACTTGATGCAAAAAAATAAAATAAAATGCAAGCCCCACCTTCTCTTCCACAGCCCCCTTTCACTGCCTCCTCTTCCGCAGCACCCCCTGCCACTGCCCCTGCCACATATCCCACCCCCGTGGCAGGGGAGTAAAAAGGAGGCCAGAGAGGAGCAGGGTCATGCTCCTTGGAGGCTGGATCTGCTGCCTGAGGCAACTTGCCTCATGAGAAGCCCTGTCTTACCCCACCCCCACTTTGATTGTTCACATGCTGAGACAAACACAGCTGTGGTGGCCTGCCAGTTCAGACCTCACACCAAACTTTAATTGTGCTTCCTTAACCATGGTTTGTTGTGATGTCTGAACCTGATGGCGTTTGTGGGTGGGAATGTTATTGCTGACCATCTCACTGTCACCTCCAGTTAGTAGGTTTTTGTCTTGTTTTAAAATCCTGTCCAGCCTGTTTGACCAGAGGCAACAATTGGAGACAAGAAATATGGACGCTGGGAAGTGATCCTTCTCTTCAGCCACTCCTCAACAAGCCAGAGGGCCTTCTCGGTGGTGGTGCCCACCCTGTGAAATGCTCTCCCATCACATGTCAAGGAAATAAGCAACTATCGTATTTTTCCCTCTATAACACGCAGATTTTTTCTCCTAAAAAGGAAGGGGAAATGTCTGTGCGTGTTATTGAGCGAATGTGTGGTCCCTGGAGCCAAATGGCGCGAGTGGAGGCAAAAAAAAAAGCAGGCAAAAATCAAATTGTGCATCTCGGAGAAGGGAAACCTGAAAAGAGGAAGCGGCTGCTTTCCTGCATTCTGCCTCAGGGTCTCACTGCCCACCCTCCTCTGTTTCCTTGCTGTATTTGCTCAAACGGAACAAAGAGCAGGGAAAGCCCCTCCCCTCCAGGCAAGCAGAGGGGAAAGCAGAGTGAGAGAGTGAGAGAGTGAGAGAGTGAGAGAGTGAGAGAGTGAGAGAGTGAGAGAGTGAGAATCACGCACCCACTGTTGCCTGGGGCTGCAATGGTGCAAAAATGTGGTTAAAAAGCATGGATCCACATGGATCCTCAGGATCTTTGCATTGGGTCAGCCCAAATTCACCATCAGAGCACATAGCATGTCCATGGCTACAGCCTGCCCCCCCAAAATCACGCACCCACTGTTGCCTCGGGCTGCAATGGTGCAAAAATGTGGTTAAAAAGCATGGATCCACATGGATCCTCAGGATCTTTGCATTGGGTCAGCCCAAATTCACCATCAGAGCACATAGCATGTCCATGGCTACAGCCTGCCCCCCCCCAAAATCACGCACCCACTGTTGCCTGGGGCTGCAATGGTGCAAAAACGTGGTTACAAAACATGGATCCACATGGATCCTCAGGATCTTTGCATTGGGTCAGCCCAAATTCACCATCAGAGCACATAGCATGTCCATGGCTACAGCCTGCCCCCCAAAAATCACACACCCACTGTTGCCTGGGGCTGCAATGGTGCAAAAACGTGGTTACAAAGCATGAATCCACAGGGATTCTCAGGATTTTTGCATTGGGTCACCCCAAATTCACCATCAGATCACATGTCTGTGGCTACAGCATGAAGCACAAAAATGATACATCCACTGTTTCATTCAGAATGTTTTTTCCCTTGTTTTCCTCCCCTAAAAACGATGTGTGTGTTATGGTCAGGTGCGTGTTATAGAGCGAAAAATACGGTATCTGACTTTTAGAAGACATCTGAAGGCAGCCCTGTTTAGGGAAGTTTTTAAAGTCTGATGTTTTATTGTGCTTTTAATATTCTGTTGGGAGCTGCCCAGAGTGGCAGGAGAAACCCAGCCACATGGGCGGGATATAAAAATTAATAATAATAATATTCTCATCTTTCTTAAAAACCTATATCCAGCCTGGGAGGGAAACGAACCATATTTACAAATTTCCTTCCCAAGGTTGGATTACCATTGTTTCCAGAAGTGAGCAGGACTGCATGCTCCTGAGAAACAGACCACCCCATTCATTTCAAGTGGGCTTGTATGTAAACCTCATTAACAAGTTATACTGCAGTGGCATCTGATGCATGTGTGAGGAAAAGGGTTGATTATGTACATGTAGGATTTATTGAACAGTTCTTCCCTTTGAATTTTCTTTGAAATGCAGTGATGGCAACTTATGCTTCAGATCATGTTTAGGGATGCCTGCAGTTATACCAGATAGCTGGGGAGAGAAGCTTTGCAGGATCGCTGCAAGGCTTGTCCTGGACTGCTGCAGAGCTAGGAGAGCTAGCTGTTGAACAACACCATCATGAAATGAACAGGTACCCTGCTATCTACAAAATGGCATTCTTGAAAACACTGAGCAATGCTTTGCTGCAGCCAGTGGGTGGCCAGTTCGTTTCAGATGTGGGCAGCCCCTGCCCTCTGCAACTGTTGAGAATTCTGCAGAGCCACTGAAAAGGGCCACGGGCACATGTCTCTTGCGGGAATCCACTGGCATCTGTTCACTCTGTTCTCCATGCAATCTCTCAGCAATATCAGGGTTCAAGATACACTCTAGGGAAGCTGGATAAATTCATTCAGTCTGCATTCTTGAGTGAACCAACTTAATTTGCCAGGCCCGGGCTTAAATATAAATTGGAATGCAACTATCCATCAGATCATGCATGTCTCTGAATTTTGCAAAACAGTTGGGGTTCCAAAAATGCATCAAAGTGCACATTTTATATACAATGTGTATTTTATGGGAAGAATGGGTATAAAATGTATACAATATAAACACTTGTTTTCTTGCCTTAAAAAATAAATAAATCTACAAAACCCAGAACAGAGCTGTGATTGAGTGCAGATGAAATGGACACGGAATAGAAATGAGCAAATCCATCCATCCCCTAAACACCTCTGCAAGGACCATGCACTATATTCCTTAGTCTTTGTTACTCTATAATGAATGTTTTTGTGAATATTTGTTTTTCACGAAGAAAAATATTTTTTTAAAAAATAAAACACACACATCCATAGAGATTAGATTTGCCAGACACATTAAAATATGTTTAAAAGAAAACTAAATCAATGACTAAAACCGGGAGAGGGGAAAAACCCCCACCTAATTAAATTAGGCTACAGAAGCCTAATAGTTGCAATCCCCGAATTAATGTTAACAGACCGTGGGCCCAGAAAACTGTATTGCTAAAAGTTCCCACGGGTGATGAAATGATGACAGTAGGAGGAGAAGTGGAACCAATGCAAATTTCAACACAGCCAACCTCAATCTTAGCAGGCAATAAATGTCCCCAGCAATATAATGATCCAATTACTTTCTATAGCGTGTGAATCTTGGAGACACAAAACAGTTTTAATGCCTGCGACATTCTTCCTCCTCTAGTTTGGAATCCACAGATCCTATTATATATTCAGTATATTTCAATTGTGCTCCTGTCGCTTGCACTCCGAAGGCGCTCGGCTTCACTTCTTAATTGAGGCCCAGTGGAAATAAAGGGCATCATCACCATTATTATTAATATTTATCATTTTCTGTAAGAATGCTAATGTGCAAAGGGAGTTTATAATCTGTATCGTATTCATGCCTGCGATGTCGCTGGGAGCGAGGGCTAGGGGAAAGAACCTGACTCCCATTTAACATGTGGAAAACATGTGGTAAGGGGTGATGATGTGGCAATGCCTAGGGTCATTCCTTGTGGTTGGAGTCACCATGTCTCTGGATCCCAGTTGCTGGAAACCAAAGGAGGGGAGAGTGCTCTTGTGCTTGGGTCCCACTTGTATGATGCCCGTCTGTTTGGCCACTGTGAGAACAGAATGTGAAGCTGGATGGGCCCCTCTTATGTTCTTATGGAGGCCAGAGGCAGCATCCTTCTGAGTATCAGTTGCTGGAGACCACAGGCAGGGACAGTGCTCTCATGCTGAGGTCCTGCTTGTGGGTTTCTTACTGTCTTCTGGTTGGCCATTGTGAGAATAGGATGCTGGACTAGATGGGCCACCAGCCTGACCCAGAAGGGCTCTTCTGATGTTCCTCCTGCATGCAGGTTATTTGCAGGGTCCACCATGTGTCATTGCCTCTTCTAATGGTGTAAGAACTTCAATTGCGGCCATGATTTGTTAGGGCACTGGAGCAATTATTGTAAGGATAGGATAATTCAAGTTATAGGTAAAAATGGGGAATGGGATGTGAACCAGCCAAGATTCTCTGAATGCAGATGTGCAGACTATCCTAAAGATCCATCTGTCCATGTGCTTAGAGTGGATTGAATAAATAAATAAATAGGGTGATCCCTGTCATATTAAGGGCAAGATGCTGGGAGTCAATGAGCCATAATAAGAGGGCTTTTAGAACACACAAAAAAACACAGAAGCCCACAAACCAACTAGGCCTGGGACAAAATTCCTTCTTGAGTTAAAATATGTATACTGATCAAGCAGCTTATTCCATTTGTGTTTTGCAAACATCTGGCAAGCTGAAGCATCCCCCCCATCAATTAAAAATGGAAAGACATATTCAGTCTTACACATTAAAAGACTTGTTTTTAGAGGGTCATAGAAAGAGTCCTTGCCCTCCAAGGAGGGAGCCACCTACATTTTTGCATGATTTGGGTATGCATTCAGTGCACTGACCTATGCAGAGATGCGACTGACTGTCTCTTCTAGGTAACTGTTGTATCTGTACATTTAGAAATGATATAATCCAATTGCAAGTGAAGCAGAGATAGGCAGAAGTACCTATCCCAGTACAGGATGCTTAGAAGGAGTCAAGACCAGAGCACTGAGTTAGGCAGAGAAGCAAGGCACAGGCTCTTCCTCCATATTCGATTCATAAGAAGCGAAGTATCTCTCACAAGGTAATGACAATTCGCTTGCAGCTCACAAGTGTGCCCTGGTACATAGCCTGAAAATGACAGCAGTTGTCAGTATACCATTTATGAGTGTGGGATTGCATAATCAAGTGCCACTATTTGCACATATGTGTGCATGTACATGCATGGGTGTGTGCGTGCGTGTGCGCACACACACAGAGTGTGCAAGGAAGAAGAATTCTAACCTTGCTCTCTCTTTGAAATGCTAGTCTTTCAAGTCCAGGAATTTCCACCCCTTCGAGAACCATTTAACTGTTCCAAGTGGTAAAAACTAAGTAATATTGCTTCATTTCCACATGTGCAAACCGGGCACAGCTTCATACCCTGATATGTGGTACTTTCACATGCACTGGAGAAGGAGGAGAGGAGAAGGAACAGCATGTGCTGAGAACAAGATGTTTCCTGTCCCCAAAAGCCACAACTGAGGCATTAAGAGGGGAAATAGATTATCCCAATCTATGGAAATATTCCCCTCCACTGTGAAGTGAGCTTTTCATTGTTTATTCGGGAAGGATAACAGCATCTGAAGCTCTTGTGCATCTGAAGCACGCTTATCTTCTGAAGGGAAATCAGTCACACGGTTTCCTTCTTCCATGAAATTATAGAATTTATGCAGGAGAAAACCAAGCCGAATTTTGCTCTTTCTCCCATCTCTGACTTCAAAGCTTGAATCACATTTGATTTACTCCTCACATTAGTCATGGCACTGCCAATATCCCACCACATTTGATGTACGAAGAATAGAGGAGAAACAGCGATGGGCTCAAAATTTAATTATACCGGCCCGATCCCGATCTATACAACATACACTTTTGTCTCAGCTGTAATCTAAGATCCAGCCAATACCTTCTTTAGGACTCCTGCTTCCAAGAGCTCCTAGAGGGTCAAAAAGCTGGGAATGCAATTAGAACACAAGCTGGGAATGCTCAAGACACTGTTTGCTCTTCCTGGTTGGTTTCTGTCTGTATTGAATTACCCACTCATACATTGAACATGTACCCAATATTTCATTGAATCCCAGGAGTTGGATGCACCCATGGAAATAACTCTCTGTGAGTGAGGGCAGTGGTGGCTGATGTAGGTGCCTTTTCACATGGATGGGGTGGCCAATGGGACCAAAATGGCACATCCCACTTTGTCCTATCTCTTTTTCAGAAGTATATGGTGTGTGCCCCCCAGTAAGAGCCTTTTCAGTGGTGGCTCCTCAAATGTGGGACTCTGTCCCTAGTGAGGTGCATCTGGCCTGACCTCTGAAGTGCATTTGGTGTGTTTTGGATAGCTTTATCGGCAGGTATTTGAAGGAGAGACCTGATTGTTGTTGTTCTTGTTGCTGCTGCTAGTAGTTGTTTTTAGTGGCGAGTTATGTGTTTTTGTGTGATTTTATGGATTTTTATCTACTTGTCTGTAGTAAACAGCCCTGTGGCTTGTGCAAAGGTGGGTATCAAATCTATTATCTGAATTAATTCAGAGTGCAGAATGTAGACAGACGAATTGCACGTACTCTCTCACTCAGGTTTCCTGTGATAGGGGCCCAAGGTCCACACTTATATTCTGTCATGCTGCCCTGAAGTGTTAAAACACTTGCGGGAACTATCCTTAGAGCCACTTCACACAGAGTGATTTATTAGGTGAGAAAATGGAGTGAAATATCCATTTCATAAAGTGTATAGTAGGAATGGATCTGTCTATTTCTAGACTATGACTTTTCCACATTTTATCTGTAAGTCTGTTCATACATTCATGCATCAATCTGCATTTAAAAATATATAGAACTGTCCACAATTTAACTTTTAAAAAAAAGTTATTTCACAAAATATACATTTCCCCATGTGTTTTATCCTTAAATACACATTTTTTTAAAGCTGAGAACTATTGCGAAGTCAGGGAAATGTGAAAAATGAAATATAACTGTGCTCCTTTTTCTGAATCAGGTTTGTCCTCAGTAGATGTAGCCATCCTTTAAAATTTGCCCTTATCTGAATTTTACAATTCCGTTTCTCTAATGCAAATTGCTGCAGATTTGAGAAATGAATTTAAGATTGGGGAAATGAGGCACTAGGAGATCCTGCCACCCCTAGTTTCCATCAAGAAAAGAAATCCAGCTCCATCTTACATATGCGCAAAGGTCTCTCTCCCAGTGTTAATTATGTAACTCCTAGAGATTGCCTCCTGTTTACAAGGTAATAACCATATCCCGAACAAAATAAATTGAAGCCATCAAACAAGCTTAACTAGCTAATTAGATTTTTTAAAAAGCTGTTGATTAAGAACCTGAGCATGAACATACACAAAGGTTACCTCGGTGGATATGGGTACTTTACTTATTTGGGGCTGTCCCCTGACAAATTGTTGTGCTGAAGCAACAGCTCCATTAAACAATACATTTCCATGTACATAGAATCACAGAACCACAGAATTGTAGAGTTGGAAGGGACCCTGAGGATCATCTAGTCCAACCCCATCAGCCCCAACTAGCACAGCCATAAAACAAGATATATTGGAAATCATTTACTGGTAACAAGGTCCAAGGGTAAGCCAATGCCCCCTGATCCATTCCTTATTGTTCCTCTGGTGGTCTTGGCTCTGAATTCAACTCTTACTCCATTTCAGTTTAACTCAAATTAATTCTGGAACCAGAGCATGCATAACTTTGTGTAGCTCTTCCTTCACTCTGTTCACTTGCATCTTTCTCCACCCACTCCAACCAGCCCCCAGCAGCTCTTTACCCATCTGTGTATGCACATGGCCTCAGGTTAAAAGAAGTCTCTTCTCGAATTTAACTGATGCAGCAATGTTGAATAAATGCAAAGTTTCTCCTCAAGCAGAGGTGGGGAAGCTATCTGTGGGGGATCTCCTGCACTGAGCATTAGATGGCCTTGTTGTTGTTTAGTCGTTTAGTTGTGTCCGACTCTTTGTGACCCCATGGACCAGAGCACGCCAGGCACTCCTATCTTCCACTGCCTCCCACAGTTTGGTCAAACTCATGCTGATAGCTTCGAGAACACTATCCAACCATCTCATCCTCTGTCGTCCCCTTCTCCTTGTGCCCTCCATCTTTCCCAACATCAGGGTCTTTTCCAGGGAGTCTTCTCTTCTCATGAGGTGGCCAAAGTATTGGAGCCTCAGCTTCAGGATCTGCCCTTCCAGTGAGCACTCAGGGCTGATTTCCTTCAGAATGGAGAGGTTTGATCTTCTTGCAGTCCATGAGACTCTCAAGAGTCTCCTCCAGCACCATCATTCAAAAACATCAATTCTTAGATGGCCTACAACCCTATAATTGGGGAAGGGCCATGGCTCAGTGGTAGAGCATCTGCTTTGCATGCAGAAAGTCACAGGTTCAATCCATGGCATCTCTAGGTAGGGCTGGGAGTGACTCCTGCCTGAAACCCTGGAGAGATGCTGCCAATCAGCATAGACAATAGTGCACTAGATCGGCTAATGGGCCTGACTAAGGCCATATTCACATCATAACCAGGTGTTCACAAGCTTTTTCAATGGTGTTTCAAACACACATGATTTCGCTTAAATGCACGGGCCTTGGAATGTAACCCCCATGGCAATTGGGAGTTGCCTATACAGTGGTACCTCGGGTTACAAACACCTCAGGTTATAAACACTTCGGGTTACAGACTCCACTAACCCAGAGGTAGTACCTCAGGTTAATAACTTTACCTCAGGATGAGAACAGAAATCGTATGGTGGCGGCGTGGCGGCAGTGGGAGGCCCGATTAGCTAAAGTGGTACCTCAGGTTATGAATGGTTTCAGATTAAGAACGGACCTCCGGAACAAATTATGTTCACAACCTGAGGTAACAGTGTATTAGTTTCATCACATTTCCTGCCTCCTACATCCATACTATCTCCTCATCCAGTGAAGGGGTCTTGTCCAGCATTTTAGACGGAAAAGGAGAAATGCCCCACAGGTCTCTTAACTACCAGTATGAAAGGGCGAAGAAGGCAGGTGCTTTTTTTGAGGCGGATGTTTCCTTTAAGCCTCTAAGTCAAGACGGTTGATCTTTCTTGACACATCACAGCACTCTTGTTTCTCTTCTCTGTGATATCTTGCCTAGTGCCCGATCAGAAATAGAGCTGCCTGACAGCATGCTGCTTTTGATTTTGCCAGGAACAACAAAGAGGTGTCAGCCTCTGAAGGTTTTAAAAATAGAATTGTCTGAAGAAAACAAACACCTCTTTAACAAATCTCTGTCGAAAAGACAAAGGGCACTGTCAGGGAAAGGAGAAAAATGTGCAGGGAAGCCTCAAATGAAACTTACGCCAGGCCTTTCAACAACAGCGCTTCAGCTGACGACTGGCATGAAATGCTGCAGAAAGGAGCACCGTTAGACCAGGGCCTCATTCACACCATACATTTAAAGTGCTACAATGCTACTTTGAGCCATGGCTTCCCACAATGAATTCTGGGAGCTGTGGTTTCTTACAGGTGCTGAGAGCTGTCTGGTGACTCCTATCTCGCCCTCAGAGAGTTGCAATTTCCACAGTGGTTTAACAATCAATGCCTCTTCACCTGGAGCTCTGGGAATTGTAGCTCTGTGAGGGCAAACAGGGCCCTCCAATATATATTATTGTGTACAAATGCTGTCACTTTCAGCTTTCATAAGCAGTGGAACTACAAGGATGCCCCTCAAGTTGTTTTTTTAAAAGTAGGTGGACAATCTCTCCAAAAAGACAAATTCCCAGTCACTATAAGTTCAATACAGTATTGTATGCGTTCCAGTATCATGACCCCAGTACAGAGCAGCAGCTAGGATGCTGGCACACAAAGGGGGAAACAACAGCTGAATGCCGAACACAGATGCTGAGCTGATCAGCAAGGATCGCTTTGAGCCAGAGACCTCCAAACTGGGAAACCAGGAGACAGTACTACTGTACATTAAACCGGATTTCTCTGAGAAAGCAGACCTCTTTGCACTGGGGATCTCTTGCTCCCCCTGGGGTGCTCACCAGCACATGCAACTTGCAAGCAACTGAGATGTGATAGAATGCTAAGCTCCATGCAAGAGGACTATGACTTTAAGACTTCCCTCTCTTCAGGAAGGAGACAGAGCCTTGGAAGGGTAATCCCTCCCCCCAAAGGCCCAAGTTTGATCTCCAGTCAAGCAAACCATGTGATAGGAGCTGTTCAAGGTCCTGTAAGCCAGCACGACGCTGCCTGACATCCATCTTCTAAGCCACTCTCAGACATCTGTTGTGTCTGCCAGTCAACTCTCTACTGTGGTCAGGGCAGAACATCTAAGGCACACTCTTAAGTTTTCTCCAGGCAACAGTGAGACCCAGAAGGTCTGGTCAGTGCCCCAAATGAACTTAATGTGCAGCAGACTCTTCAACAGAGTCTTCAACAATGTGGAGTTAGTCCAACTGATGAGGCCAGGGTTCCCTCAATAAGTTTTTAAAACCCTGGACTAAGTGTTCACTGTTAAGCTGCCATCTGAATGCCCAGAACTATTTCCATTGTATCTGCTTGTGATGGGTCTATATGCTCACTTCTGGGACACTGTTAATCCTGCAGATTTTCATTTGTGCTTGAAGAATAATCACGTGACCTACCCAAAACTTGCCTTATATTGCTGTTTCACAAACATAAGATTTGTGTATAAAAAAGTGATTGCTTTCTTATTGTATCTTAGAACATTCTGGATAGTGTCACTCGCATTGTTGGCATTAGCGCCGGCACATGATGTTACCTTTATTTTTGATAGCTTAAAAGGGTACAAGCTTTCTTCTAAACTGCATATAGCTTTCCCATTTATCCTCAATTGCTTTGTCAATGTTTTTTTTTCCTTTTTTTAAGTTCCTTGTAAAGATAACAAGCTGTGCATTGTAGAGTGGGAGAGCATTATGGAGATGAGCAGTTATCGCCGAGTTGTGTACACCACTCTGTAATTTGTACCTAACATGATGTGTGCATGTGTTTGGAATAAGTAATTGCAAGGAATCGCAGAGTGGCGCTGATGCAGATCTCAATGCTTAAGCAGCTCTGATAAGCTGAGAGGAGCAAAATGCAAGGGAGCTGATCTCTGGTCACCTGGCTCAGTACAATCTCCCTGCCCTGTTTCTCCCTCTCTCTCATAGGCAGACCAAACTAGGCTGATTGAACAGACATAGGATGAAGGACATTACATTCTAAAAGCGGTCCCCACAGATTGTGTACCCACAGAGGGAATACAGATTTACAACTGACATTCAGGATGGACTCTACTGTTAGACAGACTGAGTCCTCTGCCTCAGGTGGCAGAAGCTGGGGGTGGCAGCAGCAGCCCCCCACCATTCCCACTAAGTCGCTCAGTTAGCCTGCTGTATACCTCCTTTGGCAGCCTTCTGCCCTCAGGTACAGTGGAGAATGTTGTCCCCTCACCAGTGTTGAAGGAAGATTCAACTGACAGTTCTGGTGGATGCTGTGCACATAATGGGAAGGGGCACCATCTGGTTCTTGACTTTAGGTAGCATAATACCTGGGCCAGGTCTGCTTGCAGTGTGGGCACAGGCACACGGTTCACCTGAATGCAATGAGCTTCTGCCACAGGAAGGAGACCTCTCAGCTCTATACCAGTTGCCAGCAATTGCATCTGGGCAGATGCCAGCTTGTGCTCATGTCTAGTTTGAGGGTTTCCCAATGGGTCATCTGATTGACCATTGTGAGAACAGGATGCTGGACTAAGTGGTCCATTGGCCTGATCCAGCAGACTCCTGTTATGTTCTTATGCTTCATTGTTTGTTTCATATGGCTACACACTTTGAGGATAAAGTCATCGGACTTCTGGATGACCTCTTACTGCAGTTGCAGATGATGTACCCAATTTCAGAGTCGGTTTTGTATTGTGGGATCGGTTTCAGCAGATGCAGTCAGCTGATGTGGACACAGTACTGGAGGCTACATGCCCAACCACATGCTCCCTTGCTCCCTGTCCCCCCTGGCTAGCAGTGGGAGGTTGACTGGTTGGTTCCAGAGCATGATTAATGCTTCATTGCATGAGAGTGGTCCCTGCTTGCATGAAGTGGTGGTACTGCCGGTTCTAAAGCAACTGGCCCTGGACACCTTAGACAGCAATAACTATTGACTAGTCACAAATACTCCCTTTAGAGTGATGGTGGTGGAGAAAGTTGTAGTGGGGCTGCTGCAGGCATTCTTAATTTACATGGATTATTTAATTCCACTCCTGTTATGTACTGTTGTTGTTTAGTCGTTTAGTCGTGTCCAACTCTTCGTGACCCCATGGACCAGAGCATGCCAGGGAGATACTGTCCACATATGCAAATAAGGGATTGAAAGTGACGTTCAGTGATTGGATAGTTACAGAAAGTTGTTACAGTTACGTTGTACTGGAGCTCTATATAAGCAGGCTGGCTGAGCCCTTCAGTTCAGTTCTGTTCTGTGAATAAACAAGAGCTGTTTGAAGAATCGCTGTGTCGTCTGATATGTTCACCCACAACCTAACAACTCCAATGTGGGTTCAGGCCTGGCCATGAGTTGCCACTGAATGGAAGAATGTTTTTAACTGCAACTGTTTTTAGAATGTTTTAACTGGTTTAGAATGTTTTCTTTTTCAATTCTGTGTCTGTCACTCTGGACTCTTTAAGGGCAGAAGGGAGAGTGGGATATAAAGTCAATCAAGAGTCCTCTCTAATCCACTTTTTAAATGGTAATTCAGACCCCCCCCCGGTGTTCCTCTCATAATCTCTTACAGTACAGTATTCTGTACAAAGCCAGTGAGTTGGGGGTGGGAAGAGGCAGGACAGCGCACGGTTGCTGATAACAAAATTCAACCTCCGTGGACTTTAAAACACCTCTAAAGTTATTGATTCATAAACAGGCAACCAAAAAGAAAAATAAACACACCCAAATCTAAGGCTGGGCAGAGATAGGCACCTGAACCTAGATTTATATTCTTTAGACATGTATCAAGATTATACTTGACATTTAAGGGTTTTAACCTTCTGACCTGAGGCTGACCTAAAGCCAGAAGTTTTTGTCTGGCTTGCTTTGAAAGGCCTACACAGGGTGCTGGAGATTTCTGATGGGCAAACAAAGTGTGGGATCCATTCCAATCAAAGGTTGTTTTATGCTGTGTAGAAGTTGCATCAAGTGGGCACACTCTTACTGTCTGTTGAAGAGATATTGTTCTGTTTTGCAAAAGCTGCTATCCTAGCTAGAGATAAGCCCTATTTGTGCACTAGTCATGTGCAGAGCACTCAAAATTTTAAACCAGAGTGGGCCCTAACTCCTCATCCCACCCCTGGCATCATCAGATCACTGTGCTAGCACCACACACTGAGCATGGCTGCTTGCAAGGGGACTCATATGTGCAAACAACTGCTCATGAATAGGGGTTCTGAATTATGGTTCAGTCAACATAGGATGTGTACATTTCCTGCTCAAAGTATTTGCTAATCATTGTTATTTGAGTTTATTGTTTGCTTCCTGCAAGCTCACAGATATATAATCTTAATATGTATCTTGAAAGCTGACTCAGTACTTCAAAAAACCAAAATGCAGGCTGATTCCGGGAACATGGAAAGCTGTGCATTTTTCCTGCATTGTAACTTTATGGATAAAGCTGACAAAGCCTTGGCTGCAATATCTGACCAAGAGAAGGGCCTCCCACAAAGATCTCAAAATGTGGGCAGGTTTGTATGAGGGAATACAGTCTTCCAGATAGCTTGGACTTCAGCTACATATGGCTTTACAGAGGTACCTCGGGTTAAGTACTTAATTTGTTCCAGAGGTCCGTTCTTAACCTGAAACTGTTCTTAACCTGAAGCACCACTTTAGCTAATGGAGCCTCCTGCTGCTGCCGTGCCACCAGAGCATGATTTCTGTTCTCATCCTGAAGCAAAGTTCTTAACCCGAGGTACTATTTCTGGGTTAGCGGAGTCTGTAAGCTGAAGCGTATGTAACCTGATGTGTATGTAACCCGAGGTACCACTGTATAGGTGATAACCAGCATTTTGAATCATGCCCGGAAACAGACTGCTAACCAGTGGGGCTGTTATAGCAAGGGAGTTGCATGATCCCTATAACCAGCCAACAATCTGTATATTATTTTCAACATGATAAGCATTTTTCTGCATACTTTGCCTAATGTGCACATTCTCCTGCACAGCTTCTTGGCCAAGAAATGCATCATAAGATTTGGAAATTGAGTTTCAACAGAGAGCTGAATTTCAGTTTACATGTTGTTTTAGGAAGCACCAGGTAGGCTCACATCAAAATGCAAACCCAGCTGAGTTTGGAACTTGATCCCTGCTGAGACCCGAGACAGACGAGAGTCTCAATAAACCTTTAAAAAGTGAGACAAAGTTTCTGGCTGACCACCTTTTCATTATTTGCATCAACTCTTCACTTTCCTTTAGCGGGGCTTTGACTTGTTCAGATTGCTCTAAGCACAGCAGTCATGTCAGGTCTGTGTGCTAAAGGGGTCAGTCCTGGCTGGCAAAGGAGAGGTGTTGATTGATTCATTATAAATTCCCCCTGTTTATAATGGGATAGTCATTATTCTGAGAGATTTCACTGCTGAGTGCAATAATCATGACCAGTCCAGAGTGCTAGCTGGTTTCGTGACACCTGGATGAGAACAGTGCAGGCAATTACCAAGTATTATGCTATAAATGTAAAATCTTTGGGCACCAAAACTCCCATAGTGCAGAAGATGTCCTTATATAAATACCTTGTTAGGAGATGTGTGAACTGCAACATTTAATATCCTTAATAGAACAAGTTTTCCACCTTCCCTGAAAACTATTTTGCAGAAGTTCCTATCCATGTCCTTACCATTATTTTTGACTCAAAATGAGCAACACAGAAGGAAATAGCTCTCTAATGCATGAACGAATAAACAGCCCATTCTACCAAATGTTTACAAAGGAGAATATGGGTTTAACCCTAAGGATTTACAGTGTGCATTCAATGGGATTAACTATAGAACAATTTCTGTGATGGATTTTCACATGATTTGTTCCAGAAAACACTGGAAGAAAAATATGCACTCTGCAGCTAAAGCTTCCATGTTGTCCTGGCAGGGATGGGTGAATGTGTCTGTTTCCAGGTTCTCCCACTTTACCAACACACCTGGGGGAAAATTCACACACCAGCAATTTGGGGAAAGGGTGTATCTATTGAAATATAATGAAACCAATAAGCAAATTAACCAAATCAAAATAACGGAGGGTTAAATTCCCTTATGAGTCATGGGCAGATTGACTGGCTTCACCTGTGATGTTAGAAGAAAGGATTGGCAGGAACCCTTCCTCCTTGCTCCAAACACCCTGCGAATCTGGTATTGGCATGCACTGTGGCATCACTGTTTTAGCATTCACCGCAGAACGCATGTCAAGCATAAGGGCACCCCTGATGACAAAAGGTGACAAGAAGGCCCTTAACCCAACACTGCCTCATTTGATTACTCCCTAACTCTTACCCTGACTTCCCATACTAACCACCAACTAAACAAGTTGAACGATGCCACTCCAAAGAAGACTCCCAGCAGTAGGAAGTAGGTGAAAAAGAAGAGGCCAAGGCCAATTGAAGGGACTCCTGCCAAGATTCCTGCTTCGCCCTTGAACAGGCGATGAACAGAGCATCTACTGCATAGGGGAGGGTGAAGCAAAGAGAAAACTGAAACGTTTAGGGTGTGGAGTTAGCTTAGAAGGCAAGCTCCTCCCCACTCTCCGATTGGCAGCGGACGGCACCTGATGAAAAGGCCCCAAGCCCGTGTCAAACCAAGTACGTCTTTTTCTTGGAGGAGCACAGATGTGGAAAATCCCACTCCCACACTAATGGGATGCGAAAGGCATTCTCATTCCACTCCACAATCTATGTTTAAAGGTAAAGGTAAAGGGACCCCTGACAGTTAAGTCCAGTCGCGAATGACTCTGGGGTTGCGGCGCACATCTCGCTTTACAGGCTGAGGGATCTGGCATTTGTCCACTTCTGCAGACAGTTTTTCCAGGTCATATGGCCAGCATGCCTAAGTCCCCTTCTGGCGAAGCCAGAGCAGGGCACAGAAACACAGTTTACCTTCCCGCTGGAGCGGTACCTATTTATCTACTTACACTGTGTGCTTTCAAACTGCTAGGTTGGCAGGAACTGGGACCGAACAACGGGAGCTCACCCTGTCACAGGGCCTTGCCACAATTCCTCATCAGTCCACATTTTTTTAAAAAATAAAAAGAAGTTGTTACAAAAACCTGCCAGGATTTTACCCCCACATTTCTGCTAATATGAGGATTATTGTATTGTAGAAAATGTTACCCAATATGTCTATTTTTTACAAGGATTCTCCTCCGATGACATGATGCATTTTTGCACGTTACTCCCAGTAATATATAATACTCCCAGAATTGTGTGTGAGTGGGGGGGGGTGTGGGTGGGTGTACATGTACACAAACACGTTTCTCTACACATTGTTTGGAACTGAATCACAACATTTGGAGAAGGGCAAATTTTGAAGATTCACTGTGTTTCAGTTTGTGAAACATTACAGGAAGGGCAAATTTGTTTGGTAAATTTCTCCCCCCAACCTTAGACTATTTGCCTTAGAAAACAGGTATTAACCTGAATGCAGCATTCCTTAGCACTGCAAGTAGGTTGCATGGACAAATGTTTGCTCCTGACTCCTCTTATTCTCCTGCCTCTCTCCCTCAACCTTAGAGGGAAATCTGCCTGCACATTCACCTATTGATCTCTCTCTCCCCCAGAGACCTCTTTGTCACTTCATTGCCTCCCCACCCTGACTTTGCTTAATTGCCCTTTCATTGCTCCTTAGAAAAGAGTTTTTTTTAACTGTCCAGCCTTAGACAACTTTTTAGACATTTCCCACCACCAAGCCAATGTCTAATTTGCTGCATGCAAATTTGGCATACGTATACATATAGGCATAGACACTGAGCCTGATCCCCAAATGCATGGAATACCTGAATAGTAACAAAAGGTGGAGGTGCATTATGCTGAAGGCAGTCAATAATGAATGAAGTCCATGAAGCATTTTTTTAATTACTTTGTACATTGATATTTCACCTTTCTTTCAAGAAGCTTGAGTTGGTATAGATATATTCCCCCTTTCCCTTGTTTAAAACTTTTACAGCAATATTGTGAAGTAGGTTAGGCTGAGAGTTAGCAACACTGGCTCAAGGCCACCCAGTGAGTCATGGCTGAATATCAATCTGAGTGTCAGGGACCGCACTGAGGAGGACCGCAGTGAGAAGGAATGGTGGGATCCTCTCCCTCCCCCTGTTCCCGATCAGGATCCTGAATCTTCCCAGGAACAGGAGGACAGTATAGATTTGAAACAGTGGTTTGCAGGGAGACATAGTTCAGAAGGCAGAAGCTGGGATGTACTGGTTGGGGAACAGCTAGGAGGAGGAGAAATGTGAGGGAGTTAACTGACTCACTGCCGCTTGAAAGTGTCCATCCGCTCAGCCCAAGGTCACAAAGAGCAGATAAGGTGGCAGCACAGAAAGCACAGTGGTTGCGAGATCAGGTTACAAGATGCGGGAGTGATGTGGGTGACTAGGGAGAAAGTGGGTGGGACCTTTAATTGGGAGCAGCTTCATTCCTAGAAATGAATTCTTTGTTCTCTCGCGGTGATCATTAAAGTTTCTAATTGGTAAGAGACTCCTTTCATTCTGCTTATCTTCTGCCAAAGCAGGGAAAGAAGCCAATTCCCTGAAGCTTGAACACTGAGCTAGAGTCTCCAACACACTAACCACTGCATGACACTGTCACTACAGGTCTTCTGAAGCCATATGAGGCCACCATGCTGCTAAAGCTAAGCAGGTCAGGGTCTGCTCAGTAATGTAGATGGAAGACTGCCTGGGAACCACCAGAATACCACCTTGGGTTCCATGATGGAAGAAAGTAGGATTGAAACCTAAGGAAATATAATAAATAAAGTATGGGGGAAATAAGGTAAAGGGAAGGAAAGTTTCCTCTTTTTTTAAGGAAAGGCACCACTGAAGATACAGACTTAAACCTCCAGTTTTAAATTTAAGAACAGACACTTAATATAGTTATGCATTGGACTGAATGACTCCCAATGCAGGTAGGAGAATTTACAGAAATCTGGCTGCATTCACATAACAATTTAATCCATTTCCCTAAGGTTTACCAAACGGCTAATTTCAAGATTGTATTTGAGCTTTCACAAGATGTAAAAGACAATTCCAGAAAACTAATGGGATCTGGCATACATCAAGCATTCATTTCTGTGTAATTTGATTCCAGAAAAAATACATTTGCAGCCCCCTTAATCTGGAAAATTGTGGGGTGGTAAAGCCACATACAGTTCTCTCCTACTGTTTTCATGGGAGAATCAACGGAGGACCAAAAGCAGACCTGTGTGGGAAGAGCGAGAGAGCAGCAATGTTCTACAGTGACATTTGGTGTTGCTTTGCATTACACCCATGAAACATGCCAGTATATCGGTCAAAAAAACCCCACCATTCCATAATGCAACAAGTGTTGCAGTGTGAAAGGAACATCAGCAAAGTGCTTGCATTATCACCAAGAAAACTGACACAATATTCCTCACGTCTTAATGCCCCCTCCGTCACAATGATGCTACTTTCTCACTCCCCTCACTTCCATTACCATCCCATATATACCAGTGTCAAAACTAATTTCTAGGAAAGCACTGGAAAGGCTGTCTTACCTTGTTTCATGTTGAAAAGCACCTCCCACCCCCCGCCGCTCCTCTCTCATGTCCTCAACTACAAAGACATGTACATAGGTTTGGTACAGCATTTCTCCTTGAAGCCATTTTCCTCATTCCTCACCTCATAGTCCTTCACCTCATTTGCCAATGCAATCACTTAATCCTGTTGGCGTTCCCCAAGATTTTCCTGATAACGTCACAGCACTAGATCTAAACTAAGAACATTGTGGGCACCCATGTGAACAAGCCCACAGCCCCTTTGATTCAGCAACGGGGTGGAGAAAGAAGCCAAGAGCCTTCATGGCCAAGAAAGAACAGCAGCCACTGGCAGGAAAGGACAGCTGGGGTTCTCAAACATTCCACTCAATGGGTGCACAGTCTGTGCATGCAATAGCTGAGCTGTACAAATCAAAAAGTACAGACCCTTTCACACAAACACTTGCACATGCATAGAAACAGCTCACACCTCTGTAAGTGTAACATGTGAACAAGCCCAGAAAAGCAGGACAGTAGGATACAAATATTCAGAAGGAAAGGTGGGAGTGGGATGTGGCAGCCTTTTTAGCTGCCTCCAATTTATTGCTTCTGAAGCAAATACTGGAAATGCAAAGCATTCAGAGCAGCCCTATAAATTTTCATTCCGCCATTCCTTTGTAATAACATCCCTACAAGTATCTGCTCTCGGTGAAGCTACTACGCTTGTCATAGCCAACAAAATACGTTCCACAGTTAATGCAGACATTCACAAAATCTGTTTTGTTCTTTGCAAAGTGCTGTCCATCAAAAACTGATCCTGTTTAAAAGTGAATATCAGGTACCAGCATCTAAGTATCAGGATGTTTGTCAACTACCAGAAAAGGGGGCGGACTGAGGCTCTAAGTACAACCACCACCATTCTGGGGAATATCTATCTATCTATATAGTAAGCCTTCGTTTCCAACAGATAAATGTAATCAAGGTTTATATGCTCAGAGAAGCCAACAGGATGGGATTGTTTCACTTGAAAGATCAGAAGAAAATTGTAACTAATGTTGTGGAAAATTACTTTGATATTGCTTTCTCAGTACAGGATTACAATTAGGTTGCAGTGTGAAGCACGGGGAAAGGATAAATGAATGGTAACAAATCAACACAAACAGCTACTGTCAGGAGCACTTTGCTGACGGAAAGTAATGTAAGCATTACTTAAAGTTTTATGACTCTCGTTTTATTCTGGCTTAAGTAGTACATCAAGGGTTTTGTATCGTGGTTGCTCGGGCTAAAAACAATAAAGAACACTTTCTAGAGCAGACAGAGAATGTGAAGGAAGCAGACCATCTTTTATTAACCTTGTTTTATAAGCTACACTATCCCAAATTAAACTGGACTGAATGCATTAACAATGAGCAATGACTCTCTCCTCCAGAATATAATTCTGCTCTACTTTTGAGGAGGTGGGATGCATGGAGAATGTGGACGCATCTAGTTTTGAGGCAGCTGTTCAGGTGCAATCTGGAAGTGGTGCAAATCTGTTCAGCAACGAAGGAGGGATACAAGGGGATAACTGGGTCTCTTCATACACATCAGCCTCCTTTAAACTGGTATCACTTGATGGAGAACAACTGTGTGCTTTGGCAGTGCATAAGTGGCAGATCCTACTGTTTGAAGTGAGAACCAGGCTGTGTTGAATTTTTCTGTTTTCATTTTTATACTGAGCAAGGGGCTGCGGACCCTGCTCGTTCCATTCACCAACCCTGCCTACCTACCAACCCCACTGCCAACCAACTTTCCCCCATGCCTGAGCAACCCCCTCCCTTGACACCCACCTTCTTGCAAATCCCCTCATCACTTGCCCGCCCCTTCCTTCACAGCCCACTCTAATTCCTAATCCCTTTTAAAGGAGGGGGGGAAAGCACTTCAGACAGTGCTTTTCTGAAGCGCCTTCTTCCCCCATGAAAACTCACTGCAGGCATATTTAACTGGGGGAGGGGGGAGAGAAACCTTCCTTCACTTGATAATATGAACATTTCCAACAGACAAATGTAGACCTCTTGGTCACCAAGAACATTTCTCACCAATGCAAATGATTTTGTCCAAACAAACAATTCAGGTGTGTGTGTGGGGGGGGGAGGACATGAGAAGATAATATGTTCAAACCAAAGTCTAACCTGGTGTTTGCTGATGAACAATTTCTTCTGGATCCTGCAGGTGGATGAAGACAACCAGCCCAGCTGCTCCAAACAGCAGGATGAAGGAGAACATGCAGGTCAGCTTCATCATTGACGTCCTCAAATCAATCCAGTTTGGGACCAGGGAAAGAAGAAAATGTGCTCCGTCTCCAAAGCAGAGATTAGGGTCATTATCTCAGCTGCCTTTCCATTCCAAGGCCACCTGTGGGTTGGGAGGGCAGAAGAAGAGAAACATACACTCACTAAGACTCTATATCTCTCCTAGCGCCATACCCAAAACCTGTCCTCCAATTTCCCTAATTATTCCTTTCCCTGTTAGAAAAGTTTCCATTCTCATGCTGCTTTATTTTTTCTTTATAATTCTGGTGGCTGTAGGGTTGAGTTTGCTTATTTATTTAAACAGTTTACAGCCTGTCCTTCATTGAGACAAATACCGTTTTGTTGCAAGGTTGTGCTTTTCTTTTAGTTAAACATTTTTCAAACGTGAAGTTGTAGCCCTTGGGCTGAATCAGATTCCCCAGCCCCAGTTTAGACAAAACTAATAAATATTGCATATGCATCTCTAGGCATAGGAAGTTCATATCTGTTCATTGTTGTCCTAGCAGAGGGACAGGATCAGGACTCTCACCTTGCTGAGAATTGCCAAATTGGGAGTGGAAGCTGATTGCACCCTTTTAGGAATAGGGAACCATAGTCCGCTCCAGAACTTCATGAACTCTTGGGCCCTCGCCATCCTGGTTCCATTGTGTCCCTGCCTATGGGTGGATGGATGGATAAAGTACAACTAAGTGCTTTCACTTAGCACAGCCAGCCTCTAAACATGAGGAGGTCAGAGGGAGGAGCACCTGGGCAAAACTTGCTACTCATGGGCAACACACCTCAGTTATAATTTATAAGAGGACAGACAGGGGGGGGGGGTCGGAAGTGGGTCTGCTCAAAAGTCTTCCAGACCCAGCAGTTTATAGAATCATAGAATTCTAAAATTCTATGACTCCCAATGGTAATTTAGCCCTACTCCCTACAAATCAAGAATCACAGCTATTGCCTAACCCCACTCACCTCTAATGCTGGCCATGGAAGCAACCAGTGACATTTTGGAGTTCGGGAGTGGGAATCCCAAGGCTTGTTTTAAACAGCAATAAAAAGGGACAACCCAGCTGCAGGACGAATTTACAGCTTTTTTGTACTCAATATTATACTCATAAGAAAATAAAGTATCTCCATTTATTGCTCTTGTTTGTCCACATTAAACAAGAATGCACTATTCATTTGGGGGCATAGTTCAGGATAGATGTTATCAGAATGTTATTTCATTGTCTGTTGTCTGTGTTTAATGGAAATTAAACTTGCAGTAGTAGCTTCCAGGGTTTGAGGGTTGAGTTATTATAGGGAAATAAGAATGGTACATATTGGGACATTTCCATGCTTGAAAAACTTTTGGGGCATAAACAAATACTAGAACCATTCTAGGGCATATCTGAATTGCAAATGTTTCCAAAACTGTTCTTGGAATTATGAGAGTTTCCAGAGTACAAATTATGGTTAAGGTGGGTCACTGAGGCCTGCAGTTGTGGCTTTCAAACTGTGTTCTGGGGAGCCCTGAGTTAGTCTGGACTCTCAGCAACATTCTTCAGTTGAGAAGAGAAGTGAAATGGCAAATTCAGAAGTGCAGGATCCCTTTATGATGGTCACAGCCATGCCTGCTCACAGCCACACTCCTCCCAACATAAAACAACTTTTTAAGATTTTGCAATAATCTTTTAATTATATAATAGAGATGCATTGCAATGGTCAGTACAGCTCTCTAGGTGTTGCATTTCAGCTAGATCTACTATTTTCTGTGCACTTACATGGGCAAAGGATTTTTTTTCTGTGTAACTTGTGATTTCTGTGAAGTTCCATTGTACATAACACAATGTGACCCCATTCTCTTGAAACCAAAGTGCCTTGTGTTTTCAATGCTCCTAAGGACTTAGCAGTGGTGTGAAACTGAGCCCAAATAAGCCTGCTCAGTGACCTAGGTGAACAGATGGTGTACTACAAAAAAATGCCTCTGACTATTCCATGTAGTACTTGTGTTAAGCAGCTGTAGTAGGTAAGAGGGTCATGTACACCTTTTGCCCCCAAGCTTACATAATCCGTAGATGTCACAACTAAAAGTAATAAAGATTATTGTGGCACCAAAACCTGCAATCTATGATGTGAAAAAATAATTGTTCATGTTACACCCTTTCATGGTCTCCCCCCAAAAAACATTGATATGCTTAGCAGAGAAGTCAGGAGCCAGCATCCCTGCCCCTAATCACCATAAGAGCATAAGAAGAATGTCCTGCTGGATCAGGCCAGTGGCTCATCTAATCCAACATCCTGTTCTCTCAGTGGTCAGCCAGATTCCTGTGGAAAGAACACAAGCAGGACCGGAGCTCAACAGTTCTCTTCACAAGGGCATTCAAAGGCACATTGCCTCCAATGGCAGAGGCAGAGGATGAGCAATGTGGTTAACAGATACTGATAGCCTTATTCTCCGTGAATGTGCCTAATCCTCTTTTAATGCCATCCAAGTTTGTCACCAGCACTGCAACTTCCTGAAGCAACTTTGCCCCACTCAGAGCAAATAATTACACTGATTCGTGGACCGCAATCTTAGTCCCTGGACTTTGTTGTGCAACTCTTTCCTAAATTTAAACATGTGCACAACATGTATAGAAGAGGGTTGAGACAGCTAAAGTGTAGCCCTGTAAATATAAAGCATAGTTCAAATCATTCTCAATCCCATCCTTTGGAAAGGAAAAGCAGATTGTTTGTTCGAGGAGATTCACTGCTGGCTCATCCTCTTCCAAGTGTACCTGCAATACTGCAACAGCATCTTCAAAGTACCGTGACCAACTACAAAGGAAGGCAGGTCTCAAATCGTGGCAACCCCAGGGTTGGAGGAAGGGGGTGTGGTGGGGGCCATCAGCCCCAGGTGTCACCACTGAGGGGGGTGACAAAATGCCAGGCGGCACTCACCGTACATCTCTCCTGGGAGTGACATGGTGGCTTGGGCACCTACAGGCTCCACGCTGCCCCAAACGGTCTGCCAGCCGCCTCACTCTCAGTTGTAGGGTGGCTGAGTGGGTGGAGGCAGGCAGACTCCTTCAAGGCCCTGTGGAGCATCCTGCCCCAGTTTGCCCCACTCTGTGGGCAGCTGGCTCTGCCCTTAGGCACAGGACACACGCACCTGTAAGCATTAAACACCCGTTTTCAGATAGTAAACTCAGTCCTTTACAGCAGACTGCAGCAGAAGCAACTGTGGTTGGAATAGTAACATCAAAGGTTTTATTTATAAAGCAAATAACCAAACAACAAGACGACGCTCACATCCATCTTCTTCAGCAGAGGAGCAGAGAGAGAGAGAGGAGACATTTAAATAGTTCCCATACTCATACATCAATTAAGTAATTAAAGGCAACCCCCAACAGTATGCAATGTGAGAATGAGACATTACAATACTACAGTAACAGCGCCGCCCCAGGTGCCCGATTGGCTTGCTCCACTGCTGGACACCTCCCCACAAACCCCTGCCCCTTGCACTATCCTGAAGAAAATACAGATGAGGAGGAAACATAGGCTGCTCCAAGCAGATATAACCCTATATCCTATCGGATATATTCCTATATTCCTTTGCACTATGTTATCCTACTTCAGGAAAGGAAGTGGGATGTGCACAGAGGGAGGGCAACAGCTTTCCTAAGCTTCAAGAAAGCAACACGATAGGCACCAGTAGGAAAAGTACAATTCCTTGCATTATTTTAGCAACTTTCATACCCAAATGCATCAAGGCTGCTTTCACCCAATACTAGTCCTCTTAATCTTTAAAGTCATGGTGAGTAATTTGCCTGTCACTGAAACAGCACAAACACTCTCTCCCTAATGACTGAGAGCTCCATCTGTTTTGTCAAGGTGATTTTCAATTCGCATGCATTATTCTGAGATGAGCTATCCCCCGCTAATCTTCATTTGAGCTGTTAACGTGAAACCTCCAATTAAAAAGAGCTCTGGAAAACACACTCTGCCTTTCACACATCAGCCACCCACGAGTTAATAAGGAACAGAGACAGAGACTGGCAGTCTGAAGCACGAGTACTTGTACACGTTTAGCATTCACTTCCTCCTGCTTGAGTAACATTGAGTGGAATAACTGTGCATATGTTACAGGCAGACCGTCAGATATATAGCCAGTGTAGCGTAGTGGTTAGAGTGCTGAACTAGGTCTTGGGAGACCAGGGTTCAAATCCCACTCAGCCCTGAAGTTCACTGGGTGACCTTGCAAGTCAATCACTGCCTCTTAACCTAACCTCCCTCACAGGGTTGTTGTGGGAATCAAATGAGGAGAGGAAGAACCATCCACACCACACTGAGCTCCTTGGGGAAAAAAGTGGGCCAATACAGTGGTACCTCAGGTTGCAAACGCCTCAGGTTACAAACACTTTGGCTTACAGACTCCGCTAACCCAGAAGTAGTACCTTGGGTTAAAAACTTTACCTCAGGTTGAGAACAGAAATTGCGTGCTGGCAGCACAGCGGCAGCGGGAGGACCCATTAGCGAAAATGCGCCTCAGGTTAAGAATGGTTTCAGGTTAAGAACGGACCTCCGGAATGAATTAAGTTTGTAACCAGAGGTACCACTGTAAAGGCAATAAAGAAATAATAAAAGAAATAGATATGGCAATGCACCTAACAAACCATGGTACTAAGGTCTCTAAAGCATGAAGCAAATGTTAAATGTATACAAGTACCCAGTATATTATATCATATATGAAGCCGCATCAAATTCTCTTCTTGGGGGCTGGGCTATTGACTGCAATTGGCTTTGTGAAAAGAGCTGCATTTTGGAATCCTCCTCATGGACCAACCCACCTACTTTTGCATGTATATTTTTGTCATCAGTAGTTGTACACCACTCCCCATGAAAGAAGATTAAATCTAACAAGGCATAGAAAGAATTACAATCTTTGGAGGACATTTTCACACCACACGGACACTGAAACGGAAAACAAGCCCAAGCCCTAGCCATTACACATCCTAATTATGGATTTCAACAGGGTATAACTGTGACTAACTGTCCTCCGATTGGGTCTGCCTTTGCCTTTGCACTTTCACAAGCCAACCAGAAACATCCCTTGAAAGCAGAGCAGGGGCGTCATCATGGGGGGGGCAGGAATTCCCCCCAGCACATCGTGCAGTGCCAGTCCCCTCAGTCACAGGGCAAGCTGGCATACCTGAAACAGAGTGTGAGGAAATAGCCCCAGATATAAAACTTCTGAAGTTTGAAGCACTAGCGAAAGTTGCTGAATCTTAACCTTTGAAGTACCCATTCTCCTCATGCATTTTCAAGCAAAGGCTCATCTCTGTAAAGAATTTTTCCATAATTGCAAATTGAAAAATCCCCATCTGAAAACTCTAATGCAATTTCTGTTGTCAGGGACGTGAAAGGTCTCACTCCCCTTGGTACTCCAGAGTTAACCTTTGCTAATGTGTGCATAACCTTCTGCCTTCATAAGCAGCTGAAGGTTTGGCAGACCCTCACAGGCTGGCGCTGCAGAAATATTATTTGTATGAAGCTCTTGAGTTCCACTTTGCAGATCTTAATAAAATAGTTACTGACCTTTTTAGCTCATGTATAATTAAAGCAGGACCTAACATTTTGCAAATAAATAAAAGATAACAATTTTCTTCTACAGATCAATGGCATCTTCTGTAATATTTTTTTATAGAAACATTTGAAAGTTAAATTATGGTGCCTTTAAGTATAATAAGAGGATTTATTGTGCTGGCAACCGCTGGCTGGTCTTTGCACATTTTTCAGTTGTATACTGCACTCTAAAAATGCAAAACAATTATTAATATTGATCGAGACTAAAACAATATTGGATCTCAATACATCCCTACTTCTTTTATGAATTACTTTGCATTGCCAAGGTGATTATGATGAAAGACTTGTTGCACACTCAATTTCTTTTCGGCAAAAAACCTGGTGGGGAGCTGCTGCTTATGGCTGTACTGATAATAATAAGCCCATAGAATTATTATTCTTTAAACACACACACACATTTTTAAAGCTCTGAGGTGAGACATTTATCTCAGAAACTCCAGCTGGTGCAAAATGTAGCAACCAGATTATTAACTGTCGTTCCACTTATATCTCATAACCCTTGTTTTCAAAGAGATGCACTGATTGGAAAGCCCCATACAACTCAGACCCCAAATACCTGAAAGATCTCCTCCTTCCCTACAGACCTTCTTGGGTGCTGAGATTGGCAGAGGAGGCCCTCATGATTTACCCTCAGAGACACACATTCTCTCTCTCTCTCTCTCTCTCTCTCTCTCTCTCTCTCTCTCTCTCTCTCTCTCTCTCTCTCTGTGTGTGTGTCTGTGTGTCTGTGTGTGTGTAAATCAAACCTCAAAAATCTTAAACCTGAATAATTTCAAAATCTCCAAGAAAGAGCAAGTAAAAATCTGAGGAGCATTCAGGGCACAAAGACTTCCGGAAGTAAGACAGCTTTGACCAGGTATCTGAAACTCAGAAGGAACCGGGCATGTACATAGGGGTAAATGCCAAACCAGTGGGGCCGAGGTGAGCTTGTCCAGTGTTGATGTAGCAAGGAGGAATAACTCCTTCCAATCTTTACTGCAGGGCACTTTCATCACCTCATGAGTTGGGAAGGTGATGATTCCCCTCTAAGTGGGGAACTTTCCTGCTTGGACTTTGTTTGGTTTGGTTGCATTGGAACAAATTGGGTTGATGGGTTTTATCTGCAGATCCTCAATTTCCCCTTAATGTTATATATAGTAAATATAACCCTTTTCCCCCAACTTAAAGCACTGTCTCAAGTCTTCCTTCGGGTGGGTGTGATCACAAAAGGTCATGGCATTTTGGTTTGGGTATAGTTTCAGTAAGTGCATATTAGGTAGGCTCACATTAAAATGTGAATTGAACTGAATTTCCCCCACTATCACTATGCACAATGCGTTACTGTTCTTCCAAGCACACAGCAACTCTGCAAGTTCCCTCTACCCAGCACACACTACATCTGGTTTTCAGTTGTTTCCTAGGCTGCCTGAGGCGCTGGTCCTGTTTCTCATGGGAGTTGTCTGTGCTGCTCGGTCCTAATGGCAAGTTGCATGAGAGTTTCAGCTACTAGTGCATGTCTCTACCAAGAGTGCACACAGATATGGGAAATATTGCACTAGTTTTCCTGATTATTATGCAAACGCTTCTGTCCTATTTTCTAACATCATTTTCACACTGCAGTACCGGTTGTGTTACGGAACCATGACTTTTTGAATGATAAGTAAATAAATTTAGTAAGTAAATAAATTTGCTGTCACAGAACATAGGAAGCTGGCTTCTACAGACTCAGACCTTTGGTTCATCTAGCTCAGTAGTGTCTACAGGGACTGGAAGTGGCTCTCCAAGGTTTCATGCAACATTATTGTGCTGTGAGGGGCTTCTGATGCGACTGCTCACTTGGCACCAACCAAAATCTGAACGTAAGCTGAGCTTGTGTGACTTTATCGTGCTTACATCACATATGCTGGAAAGTTCCCAGGAGAGGCTAAATTTAAGCCTTTCAGTGCATTATTCTATAATTAACAAGTGATCTACAGCCATAGGTTATTTTTAAAATCAGTGCAGCAGTCTCAGTTCTTCCCACCACTCAGATCAAACTTCTGCTTCCCATGAATCATAGGACGGTGACTGCTGCTGGCTTCGGTAATAGGGAATTCAAAATTATTTCAGCTGCACTCTGTTGCTGATTGTGCTCAGTCAAAAGGAGTGAGAGACATAATATGCCCAAAAATAAAAGTAAAAAGACTGACCCTACCATTAGGGAGAGTGAGACAGATGCTGATTTGGGGTGCCACGAACAGTTAGCTATTTGGTTTATTGCTATTGCATTTTCTCAGCTCAGGAGAGGCACTTGTGGGATTTTCTGTCTCAGATGCCAAAGCAACTTGGCTGGCCTTGGAAACCTTGATGCGTTTAGGGGGAGAGGTTGCAAGTGTCATTTTCTGCTCAGAAAAATGCCTGAGGTCAGCCCTGGACAAAAAATTATGTTAGAATTAACTGCCATCCCATCCTTCCTGGCAATTGTTCAAGGACCGAAGTAAAAGTTTCAGGAAGCTGACTTGGAAACTCCATAAAGTCCAAATTAGCCTGAGGAAAGTCTGGGGCAGAGCACTGTGTGTGTCATTTGGAGGGGAAATGTTTGAACCCTATGACGCCTAAGGCTTAGAGCGGAATATGCTGCCTTGAGACCCCTGGGTATAGGGCGGCATATAAAATTAATAAATAATAATAATAAAAAGAAGAAACCTGCTGGATCAGACCAAAAGATGTGGTTTTACCACACTGCGCACCCAAGATTTTTGTACCATTGTATTACCTACTGCAGCATGGATAAAAAACAAGAATATGACATTTCATAGAATCACAGAGTGGAAGGGACTGCGAGGGTCATCTAGTCCAACGCCCTGTAATGCAGGAATCTTTGAAGAAGTTTTGTAAATAAAAGCCATTTAAACTTACTAAATTATGTGGTCTGTTCACTGCTAGGGAAGGAGAGTGGGGGAAAGCACTGGAAGTGTTTTTAAATGGGGTATTTTAAAAGGGTCTAACAACCTGTATTTCCCATGTTTCACTGTGCCACTGGCTCTTGTGCCTTTTTAAATTTCTGCTGGCACTCTCTTACTGGGAAGAGCATTATTTAGCCCAATGTTTCTGGATATAGGTATCCAACACATTCTTTTCAAACTACCAAATGGGTGTTAATTGGAACTAATATCTATAGTATCTAATTCCCCCTGCAGAAGCAGCCTAGAATAGCATTAGCTTTTTTTTAGCTGCTGCATCACAGTGTTGACTCATGTTAAGGTTTTGGTCTACTAAGACACCTGGATACTTTTCACATGTACTATCAGCAAGCCAGGTGTCCCTCATCTTATAATTGTACACCTGATTATTATTCCCACCTAAGGGTAGAACCTTACATGTGTCCCTATTGAAATTCATTTTGTTAGTTTTAACCCAGTTCTCCCCCCAAAGAAGGGGACCTCAAAAAGGATGTTGCAGAGCTGGGAAAAGGTTCCATAAAGGGCAACCAAGATAGTCAAGGGGAAGGAGAGACAAGGCCATGTTCAACCATCACAGTCAGGGGCAGAGAATCACAGGGGGAGAGTGCGTTGTTGTGCTTCTGTCCAGCTTGCAGGCTTCCCACAAGTATCTGGTCGGTCACTGCAAGAACAGGATGCTAGACAGGACTAGACAAGCCATTTGCCTGATCCCGTAGGTTTAAGTTCTTATGACCTGACTTGGAGTTTTCAGCATTTCTCTGCTCCCCGGGGCTCTGCAGCTGCAGAAGAATCCAGTCACACCCTCAATGCCTGCTCCTGTAGGAAGCTTGTCTACTCCACTCATCTGTCAGTTTTCTCCGTTTATCAGCCTTTGGTAATGCATTGTGAAGTGGACCAACCTGGATATCCAGCAGTTGGTCATTGTGAGTTGCTGCACATTGTTTAATACCACAAATCAGAGATGCTATTAAAGGAACTCCTGTGGCTGCAGATAGCAGTGTGCCAGCTGAGTATCCTTTTTCAGAGGGTAACAATGACTGGAGTCAGGCATGCACCCTGGGGTGGAAATTACAGCTTTATCCTGAAGATAGCTTCCTGCATACATCAGGGAGTGGCTGGAGAATCGTGCTGAGATTCCACCACATAACTAGGTATAATATTCCTACTGAGCACAGCAGGTAGGTAGGGGTGTGTGTGTGTTTTGCTTTTGAATCTGACCCTCTATTTATCCATCTTTGCAACTGTGCTTGAAAACCTTTCCCTGCGTGTGATCTTCAAAAGGCATTTATATGTAGCTGATATATCGAGAACCCTTGCACACCCACCACGCAGCATAGACAAGGGTTGAAACAATTCCTTCAAGAATAAACTGCAGTGACCCCTCTTGCATACGAAGCATTGTCACATAGAGAGGGAAGAGAGAAAGAGAGTGAGGTGGAAGGCATCATACCCCCAATTTCCAAACAGGAGGCTTTCTCAATGGAGAGCTCAGAGCAAACCAGGATGTTATGCATTCAGAAGATCAACACATTAGATTGCATCCTCAAAACCACAGTGAACTAATGCACCTAAGAAGGTGGTGGACTCTCCTCCACGGGAGGTTTTAAACAGAGGGTGGAAGGCCATCTATCAGGAATTCTTTAGTCCGTGATTCCAGTATTGCAGGGGATTGAACTGGATGACTGTTGGGACCCTTTACAACTCTACAATTCTATGACCTTATAGCCCCAGGGCCAATATTATTATTATTATTATTATTATTATTATTATTATTATTATTATTATTACTATTATTATTATTATTAATTTATTATTATTTATACCCCACCCATCTGGCTGGGCTTCCCCAGCCACTCTGGGTAGCTTCCAACAAAATATTAAAATAAAGTAATACATCAAACATTAAAAGCTTCCCTAAACAGGGCTGTCTTCAGATGTCTTCTAAAAGTCTGGTAGTTGTTGTTGTTTTTGACATCTGGTGGGAGGGTGTTCCACAGGGCAGGTGCCACTATCGAGAAGGCCCTCTGCCTGGTTCCCTGTAACTTGGCTTTTCACAGTGAGGGAACTGCCAGAAGGCCCTTGGCACTGGACCTCAGTGTCCAAGTAGAATGATGGGGGTGGAGACGCTCCTTCAGATATACTGGACCAAAGATGACAGTCCACCAGGCTTGTGTGTTGAGCACTCTGCTTTATGGAAGTGAGCCATAGGCAACTTACACCCACCATGAGCTTCCATATACACTGTGTCAGAAAGATTTTGGGCATCACATGGCAGGACAGAGTCTCAAACAAAGATATGCTCTCCCAAGCCTACATTCCCAGCATGTCTGCACTTCTGTCTCAGTGATTTCTACATTAGCTTGGCCATGCACACAGAATGGAAGATGGAAGGATCCCCAAAGATATGCTCTACAGGGAGCTGGCTTCAGGCACTAGGCATGTTGGCAGACCAGCTCTGCATTACAAAGATGTCTGCAAATGTGATATAAAGGCTGACAATATTAACCCCATAGTGTGGGGACGCCTTACAGATGATCACAGCGCCTGAAGAGAGATAGTAAGGGCATGTATGCACAGCAGCGACCACAGGAATAATGACTACTGAGAGGAGTGCAGAGAGAAGAAGTGCCACGATGCACCTGTAGCAGCAAAAGCAGACACCTTCATCTGCCCCAACTCCAATAAAACTTGTCTCTCCTGTATCAGTCTCTGCACCTGCTGCACACACCTGAATTCTCCAATGGTTTGACTTTACCCCCAAAGGCACACTCTTCCATTGCCTCCTGAGATAGACAGGAACCACCCTTGCTCATAATTTTGTATATCAGTGATGGCTAAGCCTCAGCCTGGGGTGAGGGGTGGGTGGGTTAGATCCTTCCCCATCACCATTTTTCCCTACCTTCTCAAGACCTTGCCAATAGAAGAAGAAGAGGAGTTTGGATTTGATATCCCGCTTTATCACTTCCCTAAGGAGTCTCAAAGCGGCTAACATTCTCCTTTCCCTTCCTCCCCCACAACAAACACTCTGTGAGGTGAGTGGGGCTGAGAGACTTCAGAGAAGTGTGACTGGCCCAAGGTCACCCAGCAGCTGCATGTGGAGGAACGGGGAAGTGAACCTGGTTCACCAGATTACGAGTCTACGGCTCTTAACCACTACACCACACTGGCTCTCAACACCACACTGGCTCTCAATAGTGGCAGAAAGGAAGAGTAGGCATGGCACTGGGGTGTGTAGAGAGGTTTAAACTTCCCTTCATCATCAGTTGGACCATTGGGTGAGCAGGAAGGGGTAGCATTAAACAGAACATAGAATAAAAAGAAAATCCTGAAAGAAACACAAAATGCAGTACCTTGATTGGAACCAAACAAAAATGACAGCATGGTGGAAAAAAAGTGAACAGCCCCTTGTTCCTCCCAATCCAATCAGGATCCTGATGTGGATTGGAGGGTCCTATGCTGGCCATTTACTCTTAAAGAGTATTTCTAATTGTGTGAATGGGGTGATGTCAGGCTTGGCCCCTAGTTAAGTTAGAAATGACCCTACTGTAAACAAACAAAATATTAGATTGTCAGAGCTCATGTTTCTTCTGAATACAAGATAAGAAGAAAAACACTGCCAATGCTGGAGATTGATTACATATGGTGCTTTTCTGAGCATCACTTATTGGTCAGTTCGTCATCAGTATTCCCTTCAGAGCAGCCTCATAGAGTTCCCCGATACTTATATTAAATGGAAAACTTAGCCGTCTCTTGGATGACAACGCCCAAAGGCCTTCGTGAGATTTGGTGTCTTGATTTCCCACCCCCACTCCTTTCCCTTCTCTTTGTCCTTTTGATATCCTTGGTGCTTCTTTCATGAGTCCTTGGGGATTTGAAACTAATTTCCCTACCGTCATTAGTGAGAAACTTTATCCTTCATTAAAACCAAGCAGAGGGGTAGAAAAAGAGTGTGGCATTTTCACACCCTTTTTAACTTGATGAAGTGATATGCAAATAATCCTGCATGCAGAAGCAGCAATAGCTAGGCATTTGGGTTTGTTTTTTTTTAAAAAAACCACCTTCCTCATTAAAAAGCAAGCAATTATGCTAAGAACAGAAAGAGGCAAAGAGTTCTCCTTCCCTGCCCAGTGCTAAAATTCCCCACATCCTGCAGATGTTTAATTGTCACCCAGGAGGAAAGAGCAGATTTAATTAATGGTGGAGGACAAAGAAAAGAAGGTGAGCTGAACACTCACTTTACAGCCAGGCGCTCAAGGAGCCGTGTGACTCTGCATCCCATTGCTAAGCCCACTATATGCAGAGTCACAGCCACATGCAAATCCCAGGAAACTGAGCAAACAGCAACTCAACTGCACAGACTTCTAGCTACACAGTTAGAGTGGCAGTCAGAGGAGAACTAGAGGAGGACAAACAGGTCATGTTCCACCATGCCCTTTCTTCCAAGGAAGACCTGCAGTTGAAAGATTGCCACACATGGAGCCACTGGTGGGTGCAGATGTGCACTGCAATATTCATCTGCCCACCCGATCCCCCTTGAAGTGGATGGCTGCATCTTCTGATGTGCCAGGTGGACAGACACATGCAATGCACAATTAAGGATGGACCAATCTGTCCAATTGGTTTCTCTCCCTCTCTCTTCTTCATTTCCCCAGTCTTTACTCCACCCCATTTTTGCATCTTTTTAGAGGGTGTTGCTTAAAAAAAGAAAACAAAACCCTCAGCACAAAAAAAATCTGACCCATTTTAATGCACATTTTTAAAGGGGGGAATATTTGCCATTTTGTTTGATATTTTTGAAATAATTTCCCCCACAATGCCATTATTAGATTCACCAAGATACACACTTTTTGTGCACATTTTTTTTGGTTGGAGACCTGAATTGCAAAAGTCAGAGAAAGCATAGTTGAATTTCGGTTTACCTTTTTTATGGGGGCGGGGGGGCGGAGGCATGAATTTGTTAGGTTCACATTAAAATACAAACATAACAAGTCCCACCCTCCAATTCCTACTGCATTGCCTGCAATAAAGCTGCAATAAAGCATGCACAGTTCTATTGGGCTTAGAATAGCTTTCTTTTTTCATTTTAAAAAGGCTGTGAATATTACAACACAGAGCCAGGCCAGTGGATCAGGCCAACTGCCCATCTAGCTTAGCATCCTGTTCTCAGTCACCAACCAGATGTCTATGTGAAATACACAAGCAGTATTTGTTCACAAAAACATTCTACCCTCCTGTGACTTCCAGCAACTGGTATTCAGAAGCATTATTGTCTCCAACTGTGGAAGCAGCGAAAAGCCATTGTGGCTAGTAGCCATCCACACACCTTTCCTCCGTGAATTTGCAAATCTTCTCTTAAAGCCATCTAAGTTGGTGGCCACCGCTGTCTCTTGTGGTGCTGAGTTCCACAGTGTAACAATGTTCCATGTGAAGCAGCATTTCCTTTTATCTGTCCTGAATTTTCCAACATCCAGTTTCATTGGATGTTCATGAGTTCTGTTGTTATAAGAAAAAAAACCCTTTCCCCTATCCACTTGCTCCATGCCATGCTGAACAAATGCAGCACGTTATCTGGATCATGGCTATTGGAGGCCAATTTTTTTCCTGATTTACTCTATGCCACATCCCTTAGCCACTTCTGTTTTGATTGTTTTCTGGGGCTGTGAGCCAGCTTTACCAGAGACAGGCAGATGGAGCCTTACCTGACACAAGGGTCAAGTAAGTCAACTGGCCACTGATGAGCTGGTCACTGCAATACCATGCTGAGGGGCAGGGCCAGGAGCTTTCTTCTCTGGCAAGAAGAAGAAGAAGAAGAAGAAGAAGAAGAAGAAGAAGAAGAAGAAGAAGAAGAAGAAGAAGGGGAGTTTGGATTTGATATCCCGCTTTATCACTACCTGAAGGAGTCTCAAAGTGGCTAACATTCTCCTTTCCCTTCCACCCCCACAACAAACACTCTGAGGTCAGTGAGGCTGAGAGACTTCAAAGAAGTGTGACTAGCCCAAGGTCACCCAGCAGCTGAATGTGGAGGAGCGGAGACACAAACCCAGTTCCCCAGATTATGAGTCTATCGCTCTTAACCACTACACCACACTGGATTGGCCAGGCCTGGAATTAAGTGCAGGAGCCTATCTGGTTGTTTGTTTGTTTGTTTGTTTACCTCACCTGGTCAAAGCAGAGTTGCATACTCTGCCTCCTTCAACTTCTGACCTCAAAGCTCCTGAGCTGGAGAACTTGTGCTTTGCTTCCTCACAGCTGGATACTGTTCGGATCTTAGATTGCAAACTTGCCCTTAGGAATTTGCTAGCTGTTGATGCTCTGCTGTGGTAAGCTCCAGCAAATGGGAGACCCTTCCAAGAAGGGTCACCTAGTCCTATAACACCAGGAAAATGTGGGGTGTCTTGGGCAGAAGGCTACTGTGATGAGTGAGGATTGCATCCTTGGCCCTCCCTTCCTTGGGTCACATTCACACCATACATTTAAAGGACTCTTGTACCACTTTAACAGTCATGGAGAATCCTGGGAACTGTAGCTTCTTAAGGGTGCTGACCTCGCAGAGCCAGTCTTCCCAGCACCCTAAACAAACCAATGCTCTCAGAAGTTTCCATGACTGTTCAAGGGGCATCATTGCTTTAAATGCTTGGTGCAGATGTGATCTTAGTCATCTCTCAAACTGGCTCTGCAAGAGAGCAAAGTGTGAGGGAAAATATCATGTAGGCTTTCTGGTGCCTGCCTAGCAGAAGCTGTCAAGCCCCTCCTGTTCCCTGACAGTTGCAGAGGATGGGGAGGAAGCCCTGAAGGAAAATTCAGCCACAGCTTGCCAACGAAACGATCTGGAAACTGTCATCACTATAAATGCGCAATGAGGATGGCAGCACCTATCCTGGAGCATACAGTATAGACAAAACTAGCAAATAGAATTATCGGCTTTTGAAGAGTGTGAATTTTTGTCCACAATCGAAAATAAACCAACCATGAGCCCCCAGATACCAGTTTTTATATTTCATTAATGAGTCTCCCAGAAGTGCAAGAATAGTGGAGGAAAGATTTCATGCAGGGGGAAAAATGGACCTTTTAGTTTTGAACACTTGTATTTTACTGATTAATCAATTAGCTTATTTTTAAAAATGCAAACGCACATATATATTATTAATACCTCAATACTGGTGCCTTTCTGAGACATAAAAAGTAAGGTGTAAGATAACTTGCCATTTACAGAGCCCTTGGACTCATCATACATCGTGACGAACCACAATTAGAGAAGCTTAACCATGGTTTGTATGGTATCTGGACTGGCAAACCACAGCTGTGACCCTTACCCTTACCCTTACTGTGCTACAGGGGAAGGAGTGAACTGAGAAGATGGGAAACAAAAGCAGAAAAGCAGCTGGTTCACTATTGTTCAGTTGTGAAAACCATCATTCAATGTGCTTTCTGAACAGAACCATGGACAAGAAGGGAAAACCATATTGAATATTGCTCCCTATTATTGCAATGCACCAGAACTTCAGGTATAAAAGGTGAAGCTCAAAACTCATGGGCCCAACCAGCTGAATTTAGCTCATAATTATTTAAATTGGTATCCACTAATTAAGCAACTGAAGGGCACAATCTTGCAGTGTGTGGGTGGTAGGGAGGCATCTGTAGCTCTCCAGATGTTGCTGGACAACACCCATAATCCTTGACTATTTTCCACGCTCACGGGGCTAATGAAAGTTGGAGTCTAACAACATCTGGAGGGGTGCAGCTGTCCCTCAGCATCTGAGATGACAGATGCTCCCTCCCTCTAAATTCTCCTGCACAAGCCCCATTCTCCTGCACTGCTCTCATTCAAGTTTTAGTTAATTAAAATACTAATTACTTAGCACCTTTAGAGAAAAAAACCCAACTTCCTCTTCATCTCACCTTATTGCAACACATAGATTTGTTTTGCTGTTGGAAGGGCCAAAGTTCATTGGTATATTTTCATATACCTTTCATACATAGCGACCCTTAAAAACAGGCAAACCTTTATAAAAGAGCTGCCTGACGAAGATATAATGATGCTGCCCTCCAGGGCAGAGAGACCTTGTCATTAGGAAAGAGCCTGCCAATCTCTGTGCTCTGAGCAAATACCACCGGCTGAACAAGATGGAAAGGATGACCTCTCCGCTGGGGAAATAGCATCCCATTCCAATTGAGGGCCACCAAATTATTCTTTCTTGAATGTGACAGCAGTGAGAGCTCACCGCAGCAGTGGCATCTGCAACGGCAGAGCTGAAGGAAGTGCCTCCCCGCCCCCTGGACTAAAAACAAAAACAAAACACCCTTAAAATTATCTCCTGTGAATTTTGACATCATTTATTCTCCATATATGAATTAAATGGTTGGCTCAAATCAATATGTAAAATTTGCCAAGGGGAACCTTGGGAACTGTCCAGGGTCCTGACCAGTTTAGTGATATGAAAGAAGCTTTGTTTAATGATTCCACTTTGTTTAATGCTTCCACGTTGTGAGTCCCGGGAACCAGCAGAACAGAATACCAGGTCAAAACTGCAATGGCAGAAGCTACAACTGGCAGAATCCACTTGTTGGTTCTAAACCTAGCAACTACTTCCTCAAATCAGCTTGCTGCAACGGGAGGTTTTCATACGCTATCCCTCACCCTCCATGGCAAACAGCCCTTCCTGCTTTATCAATATGCCAAATCCTGCCCTCAAAAGTTCAGGTAAGCTTCATATTGTATGCCCAATTGCGATAATGCTAAACTGTGATCCCCCAGATCATGCTGAACTGCAACTCCCATCATCGCTGACCATTGGTCACATCAGCAGGTGCTGATGGGAGCTGGAGTTCAGCAATATCTATAGGGCGTAAAGATGTAGGTAATGTCAGACATTAGTCTGTTGACTCCTGGCTTGCTCTCACTTGCCTCCAGTCCCCCTCCCCACTTCTTGGTATCTTTATTAGGAAAAGACTCCAGAGTCAGTCCATTGGAAATCTTTACAAAATAGGCAGAGGTAAGGTAAAGGGCAGCATCTAAAATGCAGATGGTTTGCAGAGCAACAAAGCTTTGATTTCTGAGCCCTTCTGTTCCAGCCACTTCATCTCTGCTCGGCTTTCTACAAAGCACCTCTGATTCATTTCAGATCCGAAACAATTCCACAGCCATGCCAAGTTCCTTAACTCACATCTCTCTGGGCAGAAAAGGTAAGAAAATAGTTACGATGTTAGCATACAGTGCACTAGATAGCTTTCCTGCACAATTGCCATTGAAATAAATGGGATCTGCACACCTCTTGCAGAACTTCATTCATATCAGTGGGGACTGTCCTGGAAAACCTTCTGATGGATGGCGTCCTTGGTGTGAACTGACAGGAGAGGGGGCAGAGAGAAGCATGTTACATCTTTATGACACTGTTCTTAAGGGGTTCATAATAATAGGATCAAGCAGAGCCCATAATATATTCTTAAGAAGAGACCTAATAAAAATTTATACCCTGAGCTGACCTACAAAAGAATGTGTAGATATGTGTGTGTGTGTGTGTGAGAGAGAGAGAGAGAGAGAGAGAGAGAGAATCAGCCCAAGCCGCAAATCCTTGCATGCTTGCATTCCCAATGTATTTACAATACAACTGGCGGCATCACAGAGAAAAGGGCTTTATGTGGTTGTAAAGATGCACACAGATTGTTTTGGGCACTGGGGCTAGAGGGAAAGTGCACAATTCATTTCCAGGATCATCATCTCCTCTACAGGAAATGAGAAGTACATACGGATGCTTCTTTAATTCATCTTGCCCTTCTCCTGTCTCAGGGAACTGGGTGTCGTTTCAAGAGTCAGTCAGTATTCATTACACGGGAAACAAATTGAGAAATTTCTATAAACTTTGAGGAAAGAGACACTTGGAGCTTCCATGCCTGACAGAATATGTTGGAAATATCCCAAGAGTCCAAGGAAATGGAATTGCATTTTTAAAAAATCTCTCTAGGTGAACCACATTTGTATTCAAGCACATTTTTTTTGTGTTCTGAAAAAAAAATTATCTCGATCCTAAAAGGTATGAGGAAAAGACACGGCCATTATTTCCCAAACATCTGAAGGATGATGTATTCTCTCTCTCTCTCTCTCTCTCTCTCTCTCTCTCTCTCTCTCTCTCTCTCCCTCTCCCTCTCCCTCTCCCTCTCCCTCTCCCTCTCTCCCTCCCTCCCCCCTCCCTCCCCCCCCCATGTACTCACATTACACATTCAATGAAGCTAAGGACTTATTCACACAGTGCAGACTTAAACTATAGAACTTGCTCATACAGGAGGCAGTGATGGCCACCAATGTGGATGGCTTTAGAAGAGGATGAGACAAGTTCATTTGGGGGCTGGGGGCGCTATTGATGGCTACTAGCCAGGATGGCTGTGCTCTACTTCCACACTTGGAGGCAGCGATGTTTCTGAATGCCAGGGTAGAATGCTCTGGGGGTCAAATCCTGCTTGCAGCTTTCCCACAGGCATCTGGTTGGCCACTGTGAGAGCAGGATGCTGGACTACATGGGCCATTGGCCTGATCCAGCTGACTCTTCTTATGTTCTTAAACACTAAGAGAGACTGGAGAAACACTTCGTTCTTATACCTGAAAGGTCTACAAAGAACAGCCCTTCAAGGACTTAGCCCCATGAGTTTCATCATGAGTCACGTAACTCATGAATGTAAGTAGCCTTGCTGAATCAGACCAAAGGCCCATTGATGATAATGATGATGATTTAAATTTATACAAAACTTCATCTGAGGATCACAAGGTGGTTTACAGTAAAAAAATACGTAACAACAAAATAATACCACCACCCCCAGTTTTAAAGGCATAGGCCTGGTTATTGAGAACAGTAGCTTATAAGTAGCTCCCAAGCAGTAGCTTATAAATGTCAATGAGAAAACAGCTAACAATCTGAAGTGAATGGCACAAAAGCTAAAAAGGAAGGGGAGGGAAGAGGAAAGAAGAAAACCTGGGCACTATTTCTTAGTTACAATCAAATTGTCAAATGAAGCTCTTTAACTCCCAAACCAGGCTAAAATAGTTATTAAAAGATTATATCAGAATTAATTCCATTTTCAACTTGCACTTCTTAAAAGGGAGAGCTCTGTTATTTTTTTTCTTACAGCTTCCTCCTTTTTTCACAATGCGAATACTCTCTCCCCCCAGGTGTTTGTCTGTCTGTCTGTCTCCCCCTGTCATGATAGCTCATAGACACCCTCCTCCTGCGTACGCTAAATGTTTGGAATAATTTCTCACCCTCTGCCAGCCCATTTCTGCCTTCATCTCCTGGGCATGACCAGAATATGCCAAGGCAATTTGGCATTTTTCATTTTGCCTCTTGGGAAGGCTGAATGTGAGGCCAGCTGGAGATTTTTTTATTAAGTTGAGAGATGTGAAGCGTATGTCAAAAAGCTTTCAAATAAATCCTGTATGTTCTGAAGCGGATCAAAAGGCTTCAGTGTCTGATATGACATGGGGTAGGATTAAATTTGGACTGTACATTTTTCAGGTGTGGGGATTAGGGAAACCAATAATGGCAAACGGTGGAGGCTGGCCGGCCTTGTGTGATCGTTGTATTTACACTGTTAGCCCTGCATCTGGAAAAGACCCAACCCCAAATCGCAGGCAGACATGTAAAAATTTAGGTTAATGGATTTCTACATGGTGCTAGCTTCCTGTTTTTTTTGGGGGGGGGGCTTGGAAAAAGTATTCAGTTTTATTTGACACTTATTTCTATTCATAAAAGTATTTCTGTGCTGCCATATCATAATATATCAGGGCAATGTGCAACCTTAAAACACGATCCTGATGCAGATATGGTCTGGCTGGTGTACCAGATGCCCATAAAAGGCACTCCTAGAAACAGAGGTCATTTCAGCCTCTAATGAGAAAGATGTATCAAGGAGTTACCTTAAGCTATCTACCTGAACCTTGAGAAGGAGTGCAACCTCAAACAGAACAGGCAGCCAGCCTATCTTCCAGACACAGGAACCAGCTACCTAGAGAGCCTCTGTCTTCCCAGGGTTCAAACTCAGTTTATTGATCCTTGCCCAGAGCACCCCTACCATAGCTGTCAATTTTCCCTTTTCTTGTGAGGAATCCTATTCTAAATAAGGGAATTTCCCTTTAAAAAAGGGAAACGTTGACAGCTATGACCCCTACATCAAGGTACCTATCCAAAGTTTGCACAGCCTCTCCTGATTCAGATGAAACAGCTGTATGCGATGGCAGTGTTCTTCCTCTGTGATCACTTCAAATGGCTTCATATAGATGTTATATAATATGGGGGGGCAAATTAGTGCTCTGCAAAACCTCATAGTGCCAAGGGGTCAAACAGTACTCCCCCAAAGATACTCTCTGGACTTAACCATGCCATTGGAACCACTCTAGAATAGTGCTACTGGAACCACTCAATGGAGCAACTGGAGTAGTGCTTCCAATACCCATTCCATTCAGGAGAGGATATAATGGTCAATGGTATCAAAGGCTGCTGAGAGATTGGCAGGGTCATACTCCCAGTGTTCCCTCTCCCAATGTAGGAGGAGAGAGGTCACCAAGGATGGTCAAAGCCGCTTTGAGACTCCTTCGGGTAGTGATAAAGCGGGATATCAAATCCAAACTCTTCTTCAAACTCTTCTTCATCCATCAGTGCGAACAAGGGGATTCAGTCCAGAAACTAGGCCCAAACCCAGAGTGAACTGGATCCAGATATCATTTGTCATCCAGAAACACAGGCAGTTGCTCTGCCATTACCCTCTCCTCCACCTTCACCCCAAAAGGTTATTTTAATGTAAGTCTAACTAATTTGTACTTCCCAAAACTGAAATCCAGCTTTCCTCCCATAGCCTCTCTACTCTGAATATTGCAAAGCAGTTCTCAGACCAGAAAATGTGTATGCTGGGGCAAGTGTACATATAATTCTTATATTAGCAAAAGTAACATACAAAAACTTTCGCTGTTAGGGAACATAGGCCAAGTTGCACAGAAAGCTTATTTATTTCACAAAATTTGTATGTTGCATGATTGTAGGAAAGCGGTAAATGTGTCTTGCTGAGAGAAAGGCACACTTTAAAAATGCTGGTGAATTTCTGTGAGGACTTTTTTTTAAGAAAAGCAAACTGAAGTTGGAATATGAACTGAATAGAAGCTTGGAAAAACGAGAAAGCAAGGAAAGGCAAAATTGGCAGTTTTCTCCATCCCTGTCTCAGACAAAGTAGCTTCCATGGTTCCCCTTTAACCTGGAACAAGCAAGACATGAAAATCGTGAATTGGTTCACACTGCCTGTGGCCTTCTTAGGTGCCCTGCAAACTAAAACTGAGAAGGGTTGTGCTATTGGGGAGGAGGGCCCTTTGCTTGAAGTGGGGTGTGTGTGTGTGTGTGTGTGAATCTGACCTTGCCACCCTATAGAAACTGATTCCTTTTTTAAGCAACTCTGAAGTAAAAAAAAAAGAAAAGAACTGAAAGAAAAAAAGCCAATATACTGCAAGGATCCAAGTAAGTCCAGTTTTCTAAGAGCAAAGGCCCACCATTTAGTTCAGCATTTTGCTTTGACAGTGGCCAGTCACATATTCATATGGCACAGAAGGGGAACCATTAATAATAATAATAATAATAATAATAATAATAATAATAATAATAATAATAATTTATATCCCACCCATCTGGATGGGTTTCCCCAGTCACTCTGGTTGGCTTCCAACAAAATATTAAAATACAATAATTAATCAAATATTAAAAGCTTCCCTAAACAGGGCTGCCTTCAGATGTCTTCTAAAAGTCTGATAGTTGTTTATTTCTTTGACATCTGATGGGAGGGCGTTCTACAGGGCGGGTACAACTACCGAGAAGGCCCTCTGCCTGGTTTCCTGTAACTTCACTTCTCACAATGAGGAAACCGCCGGAAGGCCTTTGGTGCTGGACCTCAGTATCTGGGCAGAACAATGGGGGTAGAGATGCTCCTTCAGGTATACTGGGCCGAGGCCATTTTCAGTCCAATGGTTCTTTGTGAGCATCCTTCCAAGAATCACACAGCAGTGGTGTGTGGCTCCAGAGGCAAAAGTGGACATAAGTTTGATTCTGTTCACATACAAAGCTGAATCTATCAGATTTGCACTTTGTGAAATAATATACACATCCAGCCTTCGAAATCTGCACTTATCTGAATGTTGTGGTGCTCTTCTCCAGCCAAACACTATTTATAAAAAATGCTTATATTAGGAAAAAGTGTACCTAAGAATGCATTTCTTGGTGAAAACAACATGTAAAAAATTGTCCTGTGAGGGAAAATCATTTGCAAAACCGTATATATCAGTTAAGCTGAATTTAAAATGTGCTCCCTGGGAGAAATTCATACTGAAATTCTGAAGAATTTTCATGAGGATTTTTTTTAAAAAAAGATACCAACAGATTGTTGCAGAAATGCGGAGAACTGCGTTTAAGATTGGAAGAATGAGAAATAGAGAGGACCAAAATGGACAGCTCCTTCCATCCCCAGGGCTAAGCAAGGGATGTGCCTTTGTACAACGTGCTTCATTTCAGCCCACAAAAGGACAAGGTTTCTGCATATAAAGACACACAGAAGTAGCTGCCCACATCCTCTCTCAGGCCTGAATTAGCACAGTTCCAGCACTAAAGATGGGCACAGAGAGGAGCTGATGAGGGGTGTGGCCTGGGGGAAAGCCTGTGGGCCACACAGAAAAGCCTGGAGGACCTCATATTTGACCTGTGGTCCTGGCTTTCCTCACCCTGTCCCAAAAGAAACCCACAAGCAAAACATGAAGGGCAATAGCAGAACCCCCAGCAACAAGCATTCACAGCATACCAACTCTGAAACTGGGATTGGGTTATACCCATTATGACTAGTAGCCACAAATTCATCTCATCCCCATTTAAAGCCATCCAAATGGATGCCCATTGCCACCTCTTGTGGTAACAAATGTCACAGTTTAAACTATGCAATGTGTGAATAGGTGATTCCTTTTGCCTAACCAGAATCACTGGATGACTCTGGGATTCTAGGACTGGGGTGAGGGGATATCTCCTTATTCACTTTCTCTACACCGTGTATAATTTCAGAGTCTTCACTCACCTTTTTCTAAAATGTCTGCACTCCCCCCCCCCATAGGTATGATGTCCCTATAACAAATAGCTGGTTGTGGGGAGTGAGTTTTCATTGAGAAAATGGAAGACAGAAAGGTTTAAACTCCATTGCTCTGTTCTGTGAGCCAGATCCACTTATAAGTGGGACAAAAACTTACAGTTTTTGAACTGTATGCATGGATGAACCTATCCATTTCAGGAAAGATGAATCTGTCAATTTCAGTTTCTTTCAGCTTCTCATTTTCCCACTCTTAAGTCTGTCCCATTTCTAAATCAATTGGAAAGTTTTTTGAAAACAGAGTTTGCTTTAAAACGTGTATGTATTTTGTGGGTGTTTGCCTAATAAATGCTTTTTTGCAAGCATAAAATGCATTTTCCTGCTTTTTGCTTTTTTACTAATATAGCCACTCTTACATGCACCTTTCACTACACAGTTTTGCAACCTTACAGAATTCAGAGAAGTGGGGGTGTGAAAGGAAAGCTGCGTTTCAGTTTGTATATTGGTTCAGGAAATGCAAATTCTCTAAGTTTGTATTAAAATGGCAACTGGACGAGTTTTCCTCCTCCTCTGCTCAGGAGTTCTAGTCACAGAACTCCCCAGTCACATCCAGTTTGGCCCCAAGAGCACCGAGTCATTCAGAAAAGAATGGCACAGCAGAAATGGTCTGTTCTCCAGCAACTGTAATCAAAAACTGCTCTTTAAATTTATTTCCCTGCGAATACGTTGTAAAAATGTCTCATGTCAGGGTGCAGGAACAGCTGCCAACCACATTTTCTAACTAACCCTGCCACAAAATTAGAGTGTTCTCTTTCTCTACCCCCTCACCCCACCAGTGATATTACATCTCAACTCAGATATATTTGAATAGTCGCATAAACACATCACAACTTAAGCCTGAATCCCAACTTGGGAGAAAGGTGGGATATAAATACATCAAATACATCAAATACATTGACGCCTACACACTGAGGCACAGCCCAGTGGCGTAGTGTGGGGGGTGCAGGGGGAGCCAGCCACACCGGGCGCAACATCTGGGGGTTAGGGTTAGGGGGCGCAAATCCACGGGTTAGGGGGCGCAAACTACTTGCCTTGCCCCGGGTGCTGACAACCTACGCTGCCCCACTGGCACAGCCCAGACTTACCACCTGCCCGCTGGCCTCTCTGTCCATGGCCGCACATGATGGGCATGCCACGGGGCTTCGGTTGGAGCCTGGAGCGCCTACTGGCCCCATGCCTGGTGCCCGGGAAAGCTGGCCTGGAAAGGAGAGGCGCCACCACCACTGCCAGCTCCCAACTGCAGGTAGAGGGGTGGAGGTAGGAAAGCAGGGGGTGGGGAGGGTCTGGGAGAGAGGGGGAAGAGAAGCCCCCCTCTGCCGCATGCGTGCAGTCCGGCCCACCAAAAGGTCTGAGGGGTGGTGAGCCAGCCCCCTCCTTAAAAAGTTTGCTGATCCCTGCTGTAAGAGACCGCACAGTTACTGTTGCACCCACCCACACCCTGTCCCTGTGAGTGTAGTTGCAGGGACAGTCCCAAGACATTATGCTGTCCAAATGGCTGTGCCACGTGATCTGAGAGGAGTACCCCAAAATCCTCTGCAACGTTGTTGGAGCTCCTGGGGCACACCACTTGGGATGTCACATGGCATCACTGGTGCCTTTGAAAACATTTCCTTCCCCCAAATGACTGCATGGGCAAAGAGGCCATCCCTCAGTGGAGGAAACTGCAAATGCTCCTCTCCCTGGATGCAAGGGCATAAATCATTGGTAATTCCGAGCGTCCTGTCTCTTATTGATTTCTTTCTTGAACCGAGCCAGATGGGTTCAGATATGAGCATGATCTAATATTCCTCTTAGCTTGATTTATAGATTTCTTTGTGAATTACCTGACCACAAATGAGTCGCGTTACTTCTCGTGTGCCTGTCAAATTATAGAAAAATATTCTTGTTGACCTTTAAACTTGGGGGAGGGGGGGGGAGAGGAGAGGACTGAGCCAGAAACATTTTGCTGCGTGCCTTACTGCAATCTGAGCTTCTTACCCTGTCAATTATGTGTGTGTGTGTGTGATTATGGAACAGGTTTAGTAATTTGCGCTGTGTATTTAATGATTTCATTTTGCTGGGAAACACGGAGGAAATGTAAAGAGTGCGGAACAAGCTGGAGGAACAATTTGGCACAACTCAACCCTTAATTTGCACGCAGGCACGGAGTACAGAATTGTTGGGGGGGGGGGTTGCATCCCTGTGTGCTAAGGAAGAAAAACACAGTCCAGAAAAGGGGCTGGAATGCAGGGAACAGACAGATTAAAACATCTAAACGACTTCGGTTTCAGAAGGCCTGGATCCTGCCAAGCCCACGGGATGGATCATGAAGCAGTGGCTGACCTCATTCCCCGCTTGTGCAAAGAACGTAGAATTAAAGATTGGAATGCAAACTAGCAATGGAACTATGGAACTCACTCCCACCAAGAGGCAATGATAGCCACCACCTAAATGGCTTTAAAAGAGGATTAGACAAATTCATGGAGGAGGAGAGGGCTATTGGTGGCTGTTAGCCATGATGGATATGCTCCGCTTCCACTTTTGGAGGCAGTAATGTTTCTGAATAACAGGTGCTAGAAACCTGATTGGGCGAGGAATGCTGTTGCACTCGGGTTCTGCTTCCCATTGGGGCATCTGGTCAGCCACTCTAAGAACAGGGTGTCTTCTGCTGTGGGGAGATGAGACATGCTCCCCACCGAAGACATTTAGGGATGGATTTTTTATTTATTTATTTTTTTGCTACGTCACCTCCTCATGTCTTCACACTCATAAGCCCTTGCCATTCCATTTCTGTATGAATCTGCAATGTATTTATTTGTTTATATATATAAGCCACACACCCAACTTGCATTTCAATATTACATTAATATGTATTTTTTTAAAAAAACACTTTCTCTCAAAATATAAATTTCTAACCATATTTTCTCTCAGTATAAGAGTGTTTTCAGCCAAGAATGTGTTGGAACATTTGGAAAGAGTGAAATCTGATAAATGAGTTCTGATCCACACAAAAACTTAGGATGTCACTTTGTATTAGAATCCACAGAAATCAATTTCCTCCGTCATCCCTAGTGACATTAGGCCTCATCCAAATTGCTATTTTCCAGGCAGATCAGTTACCTGTGGCTGTTACTTACTCAAATAACCTTCTACACTCACTGGTCAAGGGAGTGTGGGGAAGTCCAATGCCATACTTTATTTCTCCATTCTTTCAGATCTGTGACAAACTTAAATACTACCCATAGAAATTTTTTGGTGGTGGTGAGGTGGTGGTGGGAGTAAAACAATGAAAGCTGGGAGCAAACTAATTTCTCTCACACACAAAAATAAATTGAAAATAATAGTGCCTGTATGTGTTTCATCATATCTCAGGTTCTACAAATGCTAGAAACTTACTCTTTATTACAAAATGAAAACTGAAGGTCTATAGATTATAGTTCACCCAAGATACTATCATCTGGATCTAAAGAAGCACAAACTATTACTATGTGTACAAACAAACACAAAAACTTCAAATGCTTGTATATTTAAGGCCAGCTCTCCACAGGCCATGGTGCCAGATGTAAGCACAGTTTAGTTATGGGAGGGTAAGGCTATTGATAGCTACTAGACGCAGTGGCTATGCTCTGTCCCCACAGTCAGGGGAAGTAATGTTTATTAATATCAGCTGTTTGAAACTGCATGTGAGTTCCCCACAGACATCTGGCTAGCCACTGTGAGAACAGGATACTGGACTAGATGGACCTTTGGCCTGATCCAGTATCCAGCCTCTTCTTCTGTTCTTATGAAATTTCAAAGGAGGGGCGTGAAAAGCAGTTTGCCATTTGGCTCGGAGGTCTGCTGTTTATAAAGGAAAAGTCAAACATTCCACTGGGCACAGCCAAGCTGTTCAATGTAATATTAATAAAATCAACACAACATTAACAAATTGCTGTATGCGTGAGTGCATTTGATACTCAGGAATTTTTTTCCCTCCCAGGTGTAAAATGTGAAACAGTTTGTTGATATTAAAGAACTGGGAGAGAAAGAGGGAAATATGTAAAAGAGATGTTTGGAAATGGAAGACCCACCAACTGGATTAAAGGAATACACTTCCATGACCTTCTAATCAATAATCAATACATCATTAGCACAAACATCAAAGAGGGATTATGAGGTAGGTCCACTTTGCCATCCTAGACTTGATCCTTTCTCCTTCCACCAGTCTCTTTTCAATAGCCACAATTTATACTCTGCCTCCGAATATGAATCAAGTACCAGGAAGACAGGCAAGACTTGCCTTGAAATGATTCCTAGAGTCAGGTAGGTTAGCAGAGTTATTATGGGATGAATAAAAACACTGAATGCTCAGTGGGGAGGTCTTTCGTATCACAGTCTTTAGTATGTGTCTAGTACTCCAGTGACTGTCTATTACTATTATTATTACCATTATTATTATTTCATCTCTACAAGAAGATGTCTCCAAGTGACTTACGAATCCATAAAATACAAAAGGGCTTGGCAATCATTTTAAAATTAAATACATAGCCAAAACACAATAGAAAAGAATTCCATGGGTGCTCATCGAGCAAGAAGTATAAAAAGGACAAATCCTATCCCACTCTACTAAAAAATGAATGCTATGAATCAGGCCAGAAACTGCACAGAAGCATGATCCATGTTTGCAACCAAAAGCATGGGGAATGAATACGGTTTTAGCCTGTCGTATGAAATCTGATACTGATGGCACCAGGTATGTTTCCCCGGGTGCAGCATTCCACAAATGGAATCCAGCTAAAGAATCCCTGACAGAGGGCCATCCAACCTCTGTTTAAAAACCTCCACTGAAGGAGAGTCCACAACCTTCTGAGGGAGTCCATTCCATTGTCGAACAGCTCTTATGCTCAGTAAGTTCTTCCTCGTGTTTAAATGCAATATCCTTTCTTGCTACGTGAATCCATTGGTCTGAGTCCTACCCTCTGCAGCAGAAGAAAACAAGCTTGCTCCATCTTTCATGTGACAGCCCTTCAGATATTTAAAGATGGCTATCATGTCACTTCTCTGTCTCCTCTGCTCCAGGCTAAACATCCCTAACTCCCTCAACCCTTCCTCTTGGGGCCTAGTTTCCAGACCCTTGTTCACAATTCAAAGTGTTGGTGCTGACCTTTAAAGCCCTAAACGGCCTCGGTCCAGTATATCTGAAGGAGCGCCTCCTCCCCCATCGTTCTGCCCGGACACTGAGGTCCAGCTCCGAGGGCCTTCTGGTGGTTCCCTCACTGCGAGAGGCCAAGTTACAGGGAACCAGGCAGAGGGCCTTCTCGGTAGTGGCGCCCGCCCTGTGGAACGCCCTCCCATCAGATGTCAAAGCGATAAACATCTACCTGACATTCAGAAGACATCTGAAGGCAGCCCTGTTCAGGGAAGTTTTTAATATGTGACATTTTAGTGTATCTTTTATCTTTGTTGGAGTGGCTGGGGAGTTGGCCCAGAGTGGCTGGGGAGACCCAGCCAGATGGACGGGGTACAAATAATAAATAAATTATTATTATTATTATTATTATTATTATTATTATTATTATTATTATTATTTTGGTTGCCTTCCACCGCACATGCACCAGTTTGTCTGTATGCTTCTTGTGTGTGTTGTATGTGAGGGACATTTATGTATGGGTGTGGGTGAATGAATACCAGGGAGAATGAGTGTGCATGTGTTGGCCTTGTGCATCACCAGCTGCATGAACTTCAAATGGCCAGCAAACTGTAAACGTGTTCCTTAGTCTCAAAAAGATTTGTCAACATGCCTGGTAGGTTCTTCATGGAGCTGACAATAAGACAACCATAACCATGTCCTAGGAGATGCCTCCTTCTCCCATGAACATTGACTGGAACAAATGGGTACCAGTTTGGATAAACTATCAGGGTTCCCAGTTGCATGAAGGACCGAAACACATTGAGGCAAAAGTACTTAGAATCAGTCAAGGATCTTACACTAGATAGGTGGAACCACTCATTAAGAATCACTAGGCTCTTTTAAAAATCAAAAAACAAAAAACATTAAAAATAACAATAAATAACAATTAAAAAAAGAATCGTCAGGCTCTGTGGTGCAGCACCCTTCTTTTATCCAGCAAAACACTCATTCTCAAGACGACCATCATCACAAGTCCGGCAAATTTGGACTTACACTTGATGGTTAAATGATAACTTCACACTCTGCTTCACACAGGAAAGATTTTCATGCTTTTTTTCTTAATCTGGAAGCTGACGTTCAACCCACAGATAACTGCACTTGTTATTCATGCCTAGGACTCCCCCCCCCTCCCCATTCTCTTTTTAAGCTGTTCTTTTAAGCTGTTCTTGTTTTGTATCTACTGGAAACTTAAAATATAAATATCCCCCCCAAAAAACCCCCTACTTAGAATCCGCCTTCAGATTTTCCCAGTCCAAGAGATCAGGGATGGGGGCAGACAGGGAAAGCTGTTTCAGTCATGGGGATGCCAAATTGTGATGCACATCACTTGGTAAGGAATCTGTACAATATTCCAGAAAATGTCAAATACCAGGATAACTTTTACATATTCAGATGAATGATTCACTTTTCTGTGAGCAGCTCAGGAATATTGAAACAGATCTTCGTGTGCCTATGTTTCCATACCGAATGCCAGGCTTCTGGCAAATCAGTATCTTATTTGAATACTACCAAATATTAAGGACCCCTAACCTAAATTCACAGTACGTTGCAGACCATGTGACAGTAATGTGAAATCAGAATGCTTAAGCCATCGACTGCAGAAACCCAAAATGGAACAGGGGCAGGGGAGGTGAAAAGCTGGGGATACTTTCCCAGCTGGGTAAAAGACAGGGTGCACAGATCTTGGATCCTGTCCAGCTCTGTAAACACACGGCCCCCTACCCCTGGTTGCTAGGCAACCACTTCATTATCCATCCTGCATCCTCTAACAAAAACCTCCACTTTGCACCTCAAGCAAAGACGAGTGGCAGCCAGAGAGGAGCATCAGGTGGGGCAGGAAGAGGAAGGTGGAACGTGCTTGCATATAAAAAGTGTGACGAGACCGGTGAAACACTGAATACCTTTATTTTAAAGAGTGGAAGAGGAGCAGGATGCTTTCATAAGAATATGTTAAGAATACCTTTTTTCCCCTCCTCTGCTGCAAGGTTTTTGTTTTTAAGTGTGAATATGGTTAATGCAGCTTTCCCAACGAGCAGGGATAGCTGATATGATGCCCTCCCAATGTGGTGGACTACAACTCCCATAAGCCACAGCCTTATGAGACTACAGTGAAGGTGGCTGCCTGATGTCAATAGGCAGGGAGTTCCAAAGTGTAGGTGATGCCACACTTTTGTGATATTTGGCCCACTGAGTTTATGAGCTCTTTGGGGGGCATGAATAACTCTCTCTCTCTCTCTCTCTCTCTCTCTCTCTCTCTCTCTCTCTCTCTCTCCCTCCCTCTCTCTCTCTCTCTCTCTCTCTCTCACACACACACACACACACACAGTCAACTAAATGGTGGGACTGGTTTGCCTAGAAAAGCTTAATATCTGGGCTTACCCAATGGCAGAGTTTGGGGGGAGGCCCTCAAGCAGCATTCCACAGATGTATGACACACAAAAGCCCATTGAACTGTATCTTCCAAAAACATCCAGGCTTTTCAAGGGTGAAAAAGCAGCAGATGGAGCCCTCTTTCCTGTTGAGGACATGTGCTATCTCTGTAGGACAACTGACTATTGTTTTGGGAACTTGGATTCCAGAACCTGTTTGGATGCAACATCCCTCCCCCTCCGCCCCTCCGCCCCAGCAAAACATCCCTTGCTATCCTTAGAAATGGAGTGGAATCCAGCCAACTCCTCGGCAGAATCCCATTGCCTGCTGGACAGCTGCACAGGAAGCCCAGAGCACACTGCCTGGCATATCAACGGTAAATAACAATTCGCTCATATTCCTCAGGGTCCCCGAGAGCAACAATCCAGTTGGCTTGAACACATGTGGGTATAACTTGGGGGATCCTGTTGCTACCTTTGGGAGCCCGCAGGTCCCCACCACACAGCTGATGTGACAAAATCAGCCAATCTCAGCCACTCTGTTGCTGGCGTCTTCCCAAAATCCTTCTCTATCTGAAGTGAGGTGGAGCAGGATTATGCAGATGGTGCCAAGTACAAGTGCTTTGCCACACTGGATAAAACCACAGTTTTCCTAAACAACAGTGGGATGGGCTCTATTGCTAGAACAGGTCCAGCAAATCACCTTCCTTCCTCTGACCCCCTTATTTCAAGACTTGATCAACGTTTAATAATATAATACCAAGATATCTAGGGAGGATATTCAGATCACATTTCTAATGAGCAGTGCTTTTCTTCCCAGCCAGAGCATGCTGCAGCGCAGTTCCGGCACCTCTCAGGCAGCGGTGGAGCATATTCCTGTGCTGCCCAGGGTGGGCGTGCTCCCAAGGGGGGGCGTGGTGCAGAGGGTGCCCTCCCAGGTGTGGGATAGCCGCTCCGGTGCCAGAGCAGCGTGCATGCCCGGCAGCCAGGGGCAGAGCAAGCTGCTCACAGGGGCAGAACAAGCCGACCATGGCAGACATTTGGTGCGCTACTCACCTGCAACTCCCAAGCCTCCCCCAAGCTGTCAAAATGAAGGGGGAAGGGGGGAGTGCCACTGGCAAAGTGGCACAGCTCCGCCCTTAACCTGACGGCTCAGGGTAAGCTTGGGAGTTGCAGATGGGAGGCGCACCAAATGTCACCCCCCTCAGTGAGCGTACCTGGGGCCGTCCGCCCCATCCCTTCCTATGTCCCTGCTCTCTGGTGGATGCCATTGTGGGCCGATACACCTCCCACCCACTTCTTGCCTTGAGGTATTTCTGAGAAGCCCAAAACAAACAAGTCCAAACAGATGCTGGCCAGTGTGTGCCAGTCTACACTTTCCTTTTGATCTAACTCCACCTAGCTCCTAGCCATGATTGGTCAAGCTATGCGGTGGGGCCAATTCGTATTTCCATTTCTTCAATGCATTAGCCAGGCCGCTACCGTTGTACTTGTGTGCATTTGCATGAGGGCCCATCTGAGCTGCAATAAATAAAAGCAGGAGACATCTGGTTTGATGCATGAAGACTGGGAAGAACTCAAATGCCAGTTCATGCCCTCTGTCTCTCTTCTGGTGCTGTGCGAGTCACTTTGCTTCACCTCACTGTATGGCAGGTGATAGTGGAGTGGCAGCACTCGCCTGACCTCTGACCACCAACATCTCCACTGCATGCAGAGAACGAGAAGTCATGACGGGGTGGGTGTGGTGCAAACACACCGGTGGCTACAGCAGATGGTGGGTTTGTACCCACACTGACCTTTGCTGCTGGCTTTTCCCCTCTCTGTCCTGGTATGCAGCAATGACAAGAGCAGCCAGAGGTCAGGGGAGCACAACTGCCCTGCCCCATTGCCTGCTATGGGAGCTTTGTTTGCCATAACGAGCAGAAAAATAGACAAACAGAGGAGTGGGGAGAAAAATACAGGGTTGGACTACTGGCTGCTGAAGTCACAACTGCGCTTTACTGTGCAGGGAGCTAGCTTTTCAGTGCTGCTGTTCCCGGGGGATGGAGCACTGGGGGATATTTTCCAGGTGAGGGGTCACAAGCGACCCCCAAAGAATTACTTTCCTTGCACTCTTTGCTTTCTGACAACTGTCCTACCTGCGATGGCTGCTGTGCAGTCTAGGAGAAAGAGGTGAACAGGTGTGATCATCACTCACACACTCTTGCCCCACCGGGACATAGTTTTTGAACCATTTTCACCAGCCTGGTGTCCTCTAGATCTTTTGGATTACAACCTCCAACAGCCCCTGCCAGTTCATTTAATTTTACAGTCTAGTCTGGAGTTTCAAAGAGGTCATGTTAACCTCAGTTCTCCAGCAGACCCACAGCCTAGAGTGCCAGGTAAATAAACAAGACAAATAATACAGTGTGATTTATCAATCCCCCCGCCCCGAAACCTCTTCATTCATTTCTGGCAAATTTAGCCACAGCAGTTGATGGGAGGTCAAAATTATAGCTCCATTGTAGCATTTTCAATAGGAAAATGCTGCAGCCGGGTATAATTTAAATGCTCTTTTACAGAAGCGTTTCATAATTCAGAGATAGGTTGTAATTTTTTGTCACTTAACCACCACGCTTCATTATTTCATTACCTGACATAAGACTTGTCGGACTGTGAGAGAGAAAAAAAATGAATAATTCTCCAGTCTTGTTCTCGGTTCTCGTAGCCTGAGGAGTTTGCTGTTTATTTAACAGGGGATGTCATCATATTAGTTGCAGGCTGCCTAATCAAGAGGGGATTCTCTGCTGAAATTTCCATCAAAGAATGCGAACAAGAACCGTGTGGGAGCTCACAGAAAAGCCTAGACGGTGCTGCGGTGCCAAGGTCGCTGCCAGAACCAGCGAGGAGAGCTATAAATTGCCAAGGACTGGATGGCAGCCAAGCCCTGGGGAAGGCACACTTAGCATATTCAGGGAACGGCAGGATGAAACCTTAACTCACTTTTGGATGGAATTTGAATGGAATCTGTTACAGGTGCATCTGGATTGAAATATCGTTCACAGTTTCCTTTTGACAGGCTTCGGAATTGCACTAGGGCAGAGGGGAGGAGGGTGATACTTTTAGGGGCTTGGCCCATCATCTTGGGGAAAGGGAAACAGGACCTTCAAAGAGGGAGGCCTGTCCTCTTTAAAGTCGGACACAAAGACTCCTTACTCTATCCTTCATCACCATCATCATTTATTTGAATGACACATTTCCATACTTAAAATCAAGCCCAAGGCGGCTTACAACATGAAAGAATTTACATACGGTAATTACAAGCAGTGTTTTTTTCCGGGGGTGCGCAGGGGTACGCATATCTTGTGAATCTTTGTATCTTTCTCCATTTACTGTATTTATTTTTCTTTATTTGAACTATAAAATGGTGATTTTCTTGAGTCAAAATGAAAGTACCCCTAAACATTATTTTTATATTAAAAAGCACTGATTTCAAGAATATAACAAATGTAAGGTAAAGGTAAAGGGACCCCAGACCATTAGGTCCAGTCGTGACCGACTCTGGGGTTGCGGTGTTCATCTCGCTTTATTGGCCGAGGGTCATGTGTCCAGCATGACTAAGCTGCTTCTGGTGAACCAGAGCAGTGCACGGAAACACCATTTACCTTCCCGCCGGAGCGGTACCTATTTATCTACCGGTACTTGCACTTTGATGTGCTTTTGAACTGCTAGGTTGGCAGGAGCAGGGACCAAGCAACGGGAGCTCACCCCGTGGTGGGGATTCAAACCGCCAACCTTCTGATCGGCGAGCCCTAGGCTCAGTGGTTTAGACCACAGCGCCACCTGTGTCCCATAACAAAAGTAGTCCTAAACAATAAAGAAAAATGTATCAAAACTACGCAGCAAAATTAAATGACCCCCACACAAAACATAGGATCTAGAAAGAAAGGTGCAAAAAAATAATATTGAAAACAGCAAACTTAACACCTTCAAAATTAAACATTGACTACCCCACAAAAATCTCAGGTATTCTTCATTTGCTGCTTGCATCCTTTACTCTCTCTGCCTTGTCAGACTCATGCCAAATCCATCCCTTGTCCAGGATTGCAATCTATCCACAGTCTGTGCCTCCCCTCTTGCGCTTCCCCTTATTCTGGGGATCCTCTCTTGTGACAAGACTTAGTTCTAAAGGAATCTTCCATCTTGAGCAACCAAGTCAATATTGCTTTGCTCCCTGGAATCCAGGCAGCTGTGTTATGAAAAAGTCTTTTGTTTTCTTTCCCAGCACCTGGCTAAATGAAAAGGAAAAAAATATAATTACACTTCTAAATCCCAGCACAAAGAAGGGACTCACGGCAACATCTTGGCTCTGGTAGGGCCTCGAAGCGCAAATGCTTTTATTGGCCTGGATTCCACCTTCCCATTTCTCCCTTTTTGTTGTGTCAAATTATTGTCCTTTCCTAAATTAATTATTTTATCACTCGTGGGAAATGGCAGATCCTCAGAACATCAGCCTGCTGCTTCTTGCCAAAGGAAAGCAAGACAGGAGTGTACCTGCTTCCAAGCAACGTTCCAACCACCAAGTCCCTCTTACACCACTTGTGGGGTCCTGCCAGTGGGGTGTATCAGCTTGGACTTAAGGGATCTGAGTTTGAATTCCTGTGCAGCGATGAAGCTAAGTGGGTGAACTTGGGCTAATAAGAATCTTTTTGCTTAGCCACTCTATCCCCAACATTAACATAAGAACAGGGCCAGATCTAGGTCTGTTGAGGCCCTAAGCTACTGAAGGTAATGGGGCCCTTTACATGTCCAGCTGTCCTTTGACATCAACAAATTGCCGCTGTTTTTTTGTGTTGAATATATGCCATGCAACCAGTCCATGCAGAATGTAGGCACCCTATATATAGAAATGAGCAAACCAGTGATATTTTAGGGAGCAGGTTAGCAGGCAGGACCCATTACTTACATCATAGGAGCCTACACAACACAAAACACTGCTGCTCGATGTAGGTTTTATTTTCTATCTTATATTTTGGAAATATACATCCAGGTGCTTTTTTCTTTAATTTTTTTTGGGGCCCCCAAAAGAGTGGAGCCCTAAGCTATAGCTTGTTTAGCTTATATGTAAATCCAGCACTGCATAAGAACATAAGAAGAGTTGGTGGCTGGATCAAGTCCATCTAGTCCAGCATCCTATTCTCACAGTGGCCTACTAGATGCTCATGGGAAACCTGTGAGCAGGATTCAAGCACAAGAGCCTCTCCCCTCTTATGGCTTCCAGAAAGTGGTCTCAAAACTAACCCATTCCTCTTGAATGATGCCAGGTGTCTGGGGAAACCCAAGCCACCTTCACCTAAGGCATCTTATTTCGGAGACATTTTGAAATCTCTCTTATGAAGCCACACAGTACTTTAGAACATTATCATTCAACATAGAAGAAGAAGAAGAGTTTGGATTTGATATCCCGCTTTATCACTACCCGAAGGAGTCTCAAAGCGGCTAACATTCTCCTTTCCCTTCCTCCCCCACAACAAACACTCTGTGAGGTGAGTGGGGCTGAGAGACTTCAGAGAAGTGTGACTAGCCCAAGGTCACCCAGCAGCTGCATGTGGAGGAGCGGAGACGCGAACCCGGTTCACCAGATTACGAGTCTACCGCTCTTAACCACTACACCACACTGGCTCTCAGAAACTGATGGCTTTCAGGTTGGCAACTATCATGTATCATCTATTTGACCGTAGAAGGGATTTTCTTCTCCTCAGTATATGTGTCCTTTGCAAAAGTGTGTTCTGTTGGCAAATGTTTATTTATCTGTTTGGGGGATTAATAGCCTGCCAACATGGTTCACAAGAGCCCTCAGGGCATCTCATAGCAAATAATCTCTTCTTTTTCCAAGTCTGTGTCATGCTGGGGTGTTAGGGGTTACATTGAAGGAAAATGGCTACATAGATTTGTAAATCTGATCTTTTGTTCCACTTAGACCCCACCGTTCCTCCCTGCCTGAGGGGGCAGCATGTGGCAGTCAAGGGGTGATCTTTGTTTCAGCCTTCTAAAATAATCTCCAGTTAGCTTCACATGCACATTTCTGCAAGAAGAGAACGGCGCCTGTTTGGGAGGTTAAGAAGGTTCTTCAGACTTTCAGCTAGCTAGCTAGATTTCATGAAGTCCACGATCACAGAATCATAGAATTGTAGAATTGGAAGGGACCCCAAGGGTCATCAAGTCCAATCCCCCACAACGATGTTCCTCAGTAAAAAAAAAGGGGGGGGATTTTATTTGACTCAGTTTATTCCATTTTCCTAACTTAATTTCCACATTGTAATTAAACTTTCACACGATTTAAAAGCAAATTCCAGAAATGTAGTGGAAGTTTAGTGCTATATCTGTGTTATTCGCTTAAAGGAAAACATCTGCTTGACCCCATGAAAAATACTGCGTGTCTTGCCGGACCACTTATTGATTTTTCTGCCTGTTGTAGCAATCGTATAGTATTTTTAAAAATTCTGTTGTATTGCATTAAAGTACAAGATAAAAAATAAATGAAGCAATACAAATACAATTAAAAATCAATATGGATTTCATATACACAACAAATACAGATACTCAGGACCCCCCCTCTCCGTGGTGCAATGTGATCTTTGCATTCCCTAATGGTCTTTAACTACTCTACCTACCTGATTTATGTCTTTTCCAAGTATTACTGCACTGCTCTTTTTGGTATTTGTATTTCTATTATTTTTGTTGTACAGGTTAACTTGCAACTTATGTGCATTTAATATGTGTGATTTCAGCTTTATGCAGTTGAAGGCTGGCTGCTTAAATTCACACAAATTAAAGGCAAGGAAAGCAGAGCGCTTAAAATCAGGGTTCTCCCAGCACAGAAAGGGCTTTTAAATTCACCTAAGAGCCTCCCAGAACCCAATAAGCAAGACAGAGAGTTTGGGCAGGTGGGTTAGACCCGTTTGGCGCGCTGACTTCAGAAGGTAAGACTGCTCGTGTGGAGGCTATTCCAAGGGGCTGGTTTGAGTACAGTCATACCTTAGATCCTGAACGCCTTGCAAGTCAAACGTTTTGGCTCCCGAACGCCGCAAACCCGGAAGTGAGTGTTCCGGCTTGCGAACATTCTTTGGAACCCGAATGTCCAACGGGGTTTCTGATTGGCTGCAGGAGCTTCCTGCAGCCAATCAGAAACTGCGCTTGAGTTCCCAAATGTTTTGGAAGTCAAACAGACTTCTGGAACGAATTCCATTCAACTTCCAAGGTATGACTGTATATGCATTTTTGCATAAATGCGCCATCCCTGCAATGTCACCTATATTGCTTTGCTTGAGCTCCCTCAAGAAAAATTATACTGGGGGCGGGGACTATATGAATACCGAATGCAGTTGATGTGTCACCTCCCATCTTTAACTGCAAACTGCAGACCCTCTAAATGAAGATAATAGTCCACAAACCACAGTTTGATAACACCTGCCCCCTGCCTCTATATATTTGTAAGTAGACTAACCCAGCAGGCCCAAGAATTGGCTGGGATGCAGCAGACCCTCTTCTCATTAGGCTCTTCCCTTGATTTCTGTGGCACCGAGTGCTGGCATAAGGCCAGGAATTGATTTGTCCAGAGGCAGAAGCAGCAGAAGTGATGGCGGAGGGTGAATGGAGTCCTATGACAAGAAGGGATGCAGCAGTTATCTGATGCTCCCTTCTCTCATGTTTGCATTTCGGGAGGACTCCTACACCAAGGCAGCCTCCGCAAATCTGCTGCCCTTTTGAAAATGAGCTGGAAGGCAACAGGATGGTGAAGGATGCTATAATGAATATATGTTTTCCCATGGGTGTAGGGAAGAAGGAAAAACAGGCCCTGTTGATGATTGTAATCTTTGTGCCTTCTTTGTAGTAAAGGAAATTAAATAATTCTAATTTGACAGACCTTTGTAATTCTGCTTCTTCATATTATTCCTCCAGCATCTCTTAGCTTAGTCAGTGAATGCAGTTTTATATCAACAGCATCCTGTAGATATGACTCCTTTTTCCTGCTTCCTTCTAATGCAGCTGTGTGTCAGAATTGCAGTTTGTTTGACCTGCTCCGTATTATCATATACACTTTATTCCCCCATCCCACTCCTACATTAATCTGCCATTTAAAGCAACAACTGCACAGAAAATTACATTTAAATATTTATCTCCAACTGCATATTCTTTCCAAGTACACATTTCTAAATGTATCTTTTTCTCAACAACGTTTGTACTTTAAAATGCATTTTGATGCATTTGAATTATGTCACTATGTTTGCACAACTGCAAAATTTCGTGGGACGGCCAAGTGCCAGTTTGCACACGAGTCCAAAATGTTGTTTCCAATGTTAGTGCTACACAGAGTAGACCCATTGAAATCAACAGGTTCCTGGAAAATGCTGGAATCCTGCTTGTCAGTTTCCCACAGGCATCTGGTTGGCCAATGTGAGAATAATAATAATAATAATAATAATAATAATAATAATAATAATAATTTATTATTTATACCCCACCCATCTGGCTGGGCTTCCCAGCCACTCTGGGCAGCTTTCAAAAAAATATTAAAATACTGTAATACAACAGAACAGAATGCCGGACTAGATGGGCCATTACCCTGATCCAGTAGGTTCTTCTTAAATTCTTAATGGCCATGGCTAACTTAGGTCTATTCATATTCCATGGGTCTACTCTGAGTAAAATGACCCAAAGGGGCGGATGAGGTCCATTTGCATCAGAACGGGCAAAGATCAAAATTCTTAAGTATTGTTATGGCACATTTTATAGCCTCTATGAGAACTAGACCTGAGATAACCATTTCAAATGAAGTGTTGTGAAAGGTGTAGTGCAGTTATCAATTTGGCATATTTAATGGCCCTTTTGGCTATAAACCTTGTCAGAAAACTGGCTGGTTCATATCATTTTGACACAAGCTTGGCTTGAGGCACCCATCCAGGGCATCAAATTATCACTGATCTGAAAAATGGCGCTGAAAGGTTTGTTAAATATGCCAAGTTCTCAGATCAATCCAGAGCTTTTCTTTTTATATACATGTAGACAAGCCTCCCAGACAGTTTTTTTTCTTGGGACTTGCCAAAAATCCAATCAGATGTGTTAATTTCTTGATAAGTGGTGGGAAGGAGGAGCCGGGCAGAGGGAGAGTGAAGTGCAGCCCATCCCAGCTGCAATCATCATCATCATCATAATTCATTTATTTATTTATACCCCGCCCATCTGGCTGGGTTTCCCCAGCCACTTTGGGTGGCTTCCAACAAAATATTAAAATACAATAGTGATGGTCCATCATTTCTGGAGCTTAAAGCTCTTGCTCAAATTGCAATACTTGTACAGAAAGATGGGACACATCTCCAAGAAATTGTTCTAGTCTAACAGAAAATCCTTATTTACCTTTTTGTACAACCTTCAAAAATACTCCCCCCTCCCCTGAGTGGCTTTCAATATAAATAAAATGAATTTTGTAATAAATGTGTGTGTGTGTGTGTGTGTGTGTGTATATATATATATATATACACAACCCATAATACGATACCAGCTTCCTGAAGAATAGCATGGAGGCAGAGGACCCAATTCCTACTGGGGAACATCGGAAGCTGCCTCCTACTAAGTCAGACTCTTGGTCCATCTAGCTTAGAACAGTCTCTACACTAAACGGCAGCAGCTGTCCAGGGTTTCAGACAGGAGTTTCCCAGCTCTACCTGGAGACGCCAGGGATTGAACCTGGCACCTTCTGCATGCAAAACAGATGCTCTGCCACTGAGCTATGGTCTTTGCCCCATGGAATGATGGCAGGAAGCCTTCTCACCCTGATGCTTCTCTTCCTCCCTTCCACTGACTTCCACCATCAACTGATGGGGGTGCGGTTTATATGTGCCTTTAACCCCAACTACTATTTGGGCTTTCACTTCTTCAGCATGGCTATGCTGCCCGGTGGCTGGTGGGAACTGTAGCCCAAAACAACTGGAGGGAGCAGGTTGGGAATTGCTGCCCTAAAGTACATAGCCAGAGTTCTCTTTGCCCCAGGAAGCAAATCCTGCAGCAGACCCACAGTACAAACTTACACATTCTCTCTCAATGGGCTCCCCTTGCCCAAAGCTTTGCTGATGCTGGAAAAATCAGCTTGACTGGAATATACTTCTCTGTGTATGTGTCTCTGCTCATCCGAAGGCAGACAGAAATGCCAGTTCCTCCCGGTGACTAATGCTCGCACATTTATTATTCCACTCAATTAGAACAGCACTAATCACTTGGTGGTGTTTCATCCCTTAACGCCTGTTCGGCAGGAGGTGTGAAATCCTCTGTTTGGGCCATGACTAATCCGCAGAATCTGCCATCTTGAGCCTTGGTTTGCCTGATGCCCGCTTTGAACAGCATCATGTCACTAGCTGAACAGGACAAAAAAGGGGAACGCGCCCTTTGTTCCTTGCAGGATGGAGTTGGCACAGGGCCGTCCTGTCCGTGAAGCAGGAGACACGCGAGATTGCTGAGAAGCCTGTAGACAATCCTGCAGGGCTCTCGTGATCTTATGGGGCTCTTGCAAGAACTCACTGTAATCCAGAAGCTTCAGCTTTGTGACTCCAGTAAGCAAGGCTTTGGTGGGGACACAAGAGGGGCTGTTGACGTACAGCATGCGATATGTGGTGGCAGATTAAGAACAATAATAAAAATAAATTTTATTTACACCTCGCCCTCCCTGGCCAAGGGGCTAACACCAAATATATAATACATTAAAAACACAAAATCAAACAATTGATTAAAACATAGCTCAAAATCACAGTAAAATCAAAATTAAGTGGCCAACCCACAAATCACAGCCATGAAGGTAGGAATATTAAATATTTGCAGACCCGGTCACCTGTGCTGGTCCCATATGGGCCGATAGAAAGGGCCACTTACATACAGGGTTTCATAGAAAGAAGGGGGTCAGACTGGGCCTGGACCAAAGGCCTGGTGGAACAGCTCCATCTTGCAGGTCCTGCGGAAAGATGTCAAATCCTGCAGGGCCCTGGTCTCTTGTGACAGAGCATTCCACCAGGCCGGTGCCAGGTTCCCATTTCACCTCAGGTGGTGAAACAGGACAAGGCGCCCCTCTGTATGTTTTGGAGAAGGGCGTAGCTCTGTGGTATAGCATCGGATATTGTAGGGTTGGAAAAGGCTCAGAGAAGAGCAATCAAAATGATTGATGGATGGGGAGGCGGGGAGCAACTCGCGCATGAAGAAATGCTGCAGCGTTTGGGACCTTTCGGTTTAGAGAAAAGGTAAAAGGTGATGTAAGTTTCTAAGATTGTGCATGGCATGGAGAAAATGGATAGAGAGAAGTTTTTCTCCTTCTCTCATAACGCTAGAATTTGGGAACTATCCAATGAGACTGAATGCTGAAAGATTCAGGTCAGAGAAAAGGAAGTCCTTCTTCATGCAGCGCTGAGTTAGACTTCTTGTCTTGGGCTTTGCTCTTGTACATTCCTTAGAACCAGAGATAGACAAATCATCATAAATCTGTTCCATCCCATTTCCACATTAATCTTTGGTTTTTGGTGGTTGTTGTTTTTTAAAAATAATCCTGGAGGGCAACATACTGAATGGCAATGTTGGCCATCCCTGAGATGATGACATGTACGGCGATCCTGCAATGAGCGTTTCCTTGGGTGAAACGACACGCGGGATCCCTCCCAGCTTTACGGTGCTGTAAAAATGAGGCGCAGACCCAAGTGCCTTGTGCTGCGTTTCTCTTTGTAGATCCTCTTCCTAGCTTCCCTCTTTGGCGTCTCCCCCTCTTTCCTGCCCTGGTTTTTCTTCACGTTTCATTCTCCTCCACAGCTAATTTAATCTTGACATTTCTGGAGCTCAAGGAAATAAATAAGATGCAGCTCACATTTCGAATTGACTGAGGATAGTTGGGTGAATCCCGCGCTGTAATTACACCCAGTGACACTCCTAAAAGAAAATGTTTTGGGGGAATTGGGGAAGTGGCTCTTGAGATCTTCCCATCACACCCTCAGAAGGTTTGAAGGCAGGGAAGATGTTTTTTAACATTTTGGGGGCTGCCAAAACCACCCCCTCTCTTTTAAAATGATTTTTCCACCGCCTTGTAAAAATGTTTATCCGTTCCTTTGCTTTTCTCTCACTTGCTCTGTTGCTCACTCTCAGTTGCCTTCACTTGTCCTCAATGACATCACCACACAGCCAAATCTGATTGGATATATAGCATTGTGATGCCACCCCATTTACTGTGTGGTCTCTGACTGGTTAGGATCACACCTATGATCACCAAAGGCAAGCCTACACAAGGTGAATCAGAGGGTCGTCCCACTGAGCTTAATGGGGCTTCTTCCCAGGTAAATGTGCAAAGGAAACCAGAAAAAAAGGATAGAGGAGCAGCCAGGGGTGAAATCACACCAAAGTATCAGCAGCAGCAAGGACAAACAATGGAGCTTAATGGGATTAAAGGAAAGTCAATATTCACATAGTGTTCACTGGAGGAAATGTCTTTTGATGTCTTATATTCCATGTTAAGAGCAAATGGGTTGTAGTTCAATGGAAGAGCATCCACCTTGCATGCAAAAGGTTCCAAGTTCAATCCCCAGTAGGGCTGGAACAGTCTCCCTGCTTGAAATTCTGGAGAGATGCCTCCAGCCAGGATAGACAAGACCAAACTAGAGGGACCCCAATGCTCTGACACAGTATAAAACTGTCAGGAGTTCAGCCTACACTCGAGTAGGACCCTGGCAGAGACACATGCGCAACTGGCATGTTCCCTCCCTCCTGGTTGATCGTTCGGGAGCTTCAAAAGCTTTCTTCAGCCCAAACATCACAGCGACCGAGACCAACCAACAACGGCACACTTAGGGATCCACAGAGTTTGCACAGTTGCGTAACAAACCTCAGCAACTCAGCATTTTGGCTAATCTACTTTTATTTACATATAAACACACACGGAGCACTGCAACATGGCTCCCTCTCTCTCTAGCATCAGACAGCAAAGAAAAAAGGACAATAGTCCCCACTTCACGGAACACAGTAACACAAACATCCTGTCTTCATCACTTCCCACTCTGGAGTCAAAACATATCACGTCGTGTGAAAGACAAAAATCCCATGACTGCAATAATAGATCAGGAATTCTAACAAAAGCACCTTCCCATGTTCTTTATTCAGACCCATGAGGCCTAGAATCTTACATATTTTTAGTTTGAAAGACTGCAGCCCAGGATCAGAGCACCTGCTTTGTGTGTAGAATAAGGTTATCAGACGTCCATCCCCAGATTTACAAATCAGTCCCCTGACAAAATCCATCTGTTTAGTAAGAAGTTGAAAAGTTTCCTGGATTCGTTGAAATAAATCCGGTAACCTTAGTGTAGAAGGTCTCAGGTTCCATTTACAGCACCTGCATATAGGGCTGGGCATATCTCCATCAGCAATCCTGGGCAGCCTTTTCCGGTCAGTGTGCTAACACTAGAACTCGTGGACATCCAGTGAAGCTGAACATTGGAAGATTTGGGACAGACAGAAGAAAGGACTTCTTTATGTAGCACATAGGTAGACTGTAGAACTCAGTGATGGCCAACCACTTGGGTGGCTTCAAAAGCAGATTGGACAAATTCATGGAGGAGAATAAGGCTACCGATGGCTACTAGCCGTGATGGTCATGCTCTGCCTCCACAGTAGAATGCAGTAGGGCTGGAGACCAGAGGAGGAGAGAATGCTTGCAGGCTTCCCACAGGCATCTGGCTGGCCACTGGGAGAGCAGGATGTTGGAATAGATGCACCATTGGCCTAGCCCTTCAGGGCTTTCCTTATCTTCTTACGCTATCTAAGACCAATGTTCTACCTGGATACCAGGCAGTTTTCTATGTCAACCTCATTCAAACAACTGATTACGACCTTAAAACAAAAACTAAAGACTATCTCATGGGGGTACCCTTGCACCCAGGTAATCAACAAATTGTGTGGGGATTCAGCAGCTTCAGGCCTGGCCAGATTAGCCTTCCCTGCACAAAAGACAGTTCTAAGGCCAAGCCAGCTTATTACATGCTGTTTTCTCACCAGATGAAGGTGGTTTTTTTTTTTACAGAGCCTTCCTGCTTACGACCAAGGCAAGCATAAAAAGCAGGCTAGCCATTGATTTGGGGGTGTTAATTGTGAGATGGAAAAGGCTGGCTGTGTCTTCACCTCTTGATAAAGAAAACCCCAGGTCAGTCTTTCGAAGCTGATTTCCAGCAATGCTCTGATGTTCTTTACGGAGCAGCTTCTCAGGATTCTTAAAGGAGTTGCATAAGGCTTTAGACACTGTGCTGCTCCTGTTTAGGTATATTCTGATTATATGGGTTGAACAATGACGCATTCTGGCAAATGTGGGGCTACAACAACAGAGCACCCCTGGATCTCCTCTTCCTCCCTTCCTTATGGACTCTAGCCTTCCACAACTTGGGTCACATCTGCACCATGCACTTAAAGCACTATAATTCCACTTGAACAGTCATCACTTTCTCAAAAACTGTAGCTTGTTCAAGATGCTGGGAGTTATAAGGGGACCCTCTATTCTCTTCACAGAGTTGCAATTCCCAGATTTCTCTTGGAAGAGGGAGTGATTATTAAACCACTCTGGAAATTGTTTGCTAAACCACCCTGAGACCAAGATGATCAAGAGTCTGGAAACTAAGCCTAATGAGGAACAGTTGAGGGAGGTGGGTATGTTTAGCCCACAGAAGAGAAGACTGAGAAGTGATATGCCAGCCATCTTCACATTTCTAAAGGGCTGTCAAATGGAAGAAGGAGCAAGCTTGTTTTCTGCTTCTGTGAAAGAATAGGACCCGGACAAAGGGATTCAAAATACAAGAAAGGAGATTCTGACTGAATATTAGGCAGAGCTTTTAGAGGGTAAGAACTGTTCAACAGTGGAATGGACTACTTCGGAAGGTGGTGGACTCTCCTTTGCTGGAAATTTTTTAATCAAAAGTTGTCAGGGATTCTTTAGCTGTGATTCCTGAATCGCACAGTGTTGAACTTGATGGCCCTTGGAGTCCCTTTGAACTCTTTAATCCTAGGATTCTAAGGAGTCTTTATTATTTCTTGGATAAACAGCTGGCCACCTTGTAAGTTGTTTTCAATATTTGCTTTGAGGGCAGCAGAGGCAGGATTCAACCCTCATGACCTCATAGTAAAGATAAAGGGACCCCAGTCGTGACCGACTCTGGGGTTGTGGCACTCATCTCGCTTTACTGGCCGAGGGAGCCGGCATACAGCTTCCGGGTCATGTGGCCAGCATGACTAAGCCTCTTCTAGCGAACCAGAGCAGCACACAGAAACGCCATTTACCTTCCTGCCGGAGTGGTACCTATTTATCTACTTCAAACTGCTAGGTTGGCAGGAGCAGGGACCGAGCAACGGGAGCTCACCCGGCCGTGGGGATTAGAACCACCGACCTTCTGATCAGCAAGTCCTAGGCTCTGTGGTTTAACCCACAGCGCCACCCGCATCCCTATCATGCCCTCATATTGGGATCCTAATGTGTGACGATTATTGGTTTGTATTTGTTTCCATTTTTTATCATGTGTTTTTATTATTATCATTTTGTAATTTTATGTCATGAACTGCCCTGAGATCTATGGGTATATGGTGGTATACTACTACTACTACTACTAACAACAACAACAACAACAACAACTTCCACCACTTTCCAAAGGCCAAGGAACTCGCCCCTCCTTGCTCCAACAAGAAGGCAAAATCAGAATTCACCATTTCACTTTATGGCCCTGGCAATGTATAAATAAATCATCCATACGAGCTGATTGATGCCCACCCGTAAATAATTAAGCTTCGACCTTATGTTATGGTGCTGTCTAAATTCTTTCAGAGCTTGTGGGAACTAAGGTGTACTAAATTTTCACATGTCGGAGAGACAAGACAAAGGACAGGCTGCCAATATTCATTTATACATACATTGTAATAAGTTTGATTTTACTTAGCTTATTGGATTACTATCGATTAGGCATCTCTGCATAAGGCATCCAGAAAGGTTAATTGTTCCAAGCATATCCCGACTTGCTTTCTTTCTTGAAACAGCTGTTAAATCTTGTGTTTGCTTTCTAGGCCTCATACATTTACTGTATGTAATCTGCTTTGAATAATTACCTAATTTTCTTTTTTTTTAAAGCACTTTGCTAGGGAAGAGATACCCAGTCTGTCTCACGCTCACAGTGACATTCTCCTCTCCTGGGCGAGGTAGCAGGTGTCAGCCAAAGTTTAATTTGGAAACCCATGAATTCCAAAGAGCTTATTCTCCAGCACAGAGAGCTTTTCAAGGCCTTCTCCTGGAATAAAGAGCAAATCCCACAGACATGAAGGGAATTGATGAGAAGGTGGTTGTCGAACAAAATGAGATCCTTTCATCAAATGGCAGCGCCACCAATAAATAACAAGGATTTGGCCAGGACTGTTCTAATTTAGGAGAGCTTTGCTTAGGTCAGTGATTCCCCCGGCTGCGTGCTAGCGAGTGCATACTCTAGCGTGGCATGAGAGAATGGCCGGTGTGCCATGAGAAATCAAGAGATTAAATAATTAAATGGTCCCGCGAGCCCAGAGCACCACACGCACACCCGAACTGGCACACTGCCTCTTTGAACAAAGACCCAATTCTGGCCTGGATTCCTTCCAGCCAGCCTTCTCCCAGGGCAGGCAGCCCTGCTAAAATCTTTGTGGTTGTATCATTCAGTTGGCCCTGTTGCAAAGACCCGGCTGATTGAGTACCTGCCCTTAGCATACCTTCCAACATTTCTCCTATGAAAATAGGAATGTCCTATCCAATTTTATTATTATTATTAATAATAATACCCCACCCATTTGACTTGGTTTCCCCAGTCAGATGGGTGGGGTATTCCAGCATATATAGAAACATATTAACAAATTAAACATTTAAAAAACCTCCCTATACAGGGCTGCCTTCAGAAGGCTTGGGGGTCAGAGAACTCCATTTCCACTAACATATCTCTAATAAAAATAGAGATGTCTTACCACACCATCCAATATTTCCCTGATGAAAATAGGGACATCCTAAGGAAAAGTGGGTCATTCCAGGATCAAAACAGAAAGTGGATTCTGTAAATCCGGGACTGTCCCTGGAAAATAGGGACACTTAGAGGGTCTGCCTTAGAGGAGGCTGCCCACTGTGTCTGACTGAATCACAGCTAACAATTAAAGCAAAGCCTTGGCCCTGCAACAATGGGCTCCTTCCCATCCCCATTTTTTTATTATTCAAAGCAGGTAGGAAAGCTTTGCCTTGGCTCTCAGAAGTTCGGGAAACTGTTAAACAAAAATTTACTGTGCATCTAGTCAATAGCCTCTTTCACCCTGAAACAGGAAGTCAGTGCGACTCTATTGTTTCAGAGCAAACTAAAAAGAGAAAGTGTATCCAAAAGCCCCTGAAATCCCACCCACCCCATAATGCAGCGTTCCATACTGAGGCACCACCTTCTTAATAGAATTGGGGGTGGGGGAGTGTGCAATGCCATGTGACGTCATTACGTCCTGCGTATGACATCATGCGATGCCCTCACGTGTGTACAATGCTGCGAGGAGGCAAGGGCAGACCCTGAATATTGAGGGGGCTCAGCCCCCTCAAAAAACACATTGCCTCACATTGCCCCTGGGAACTGCCTCACCGTTTTCCATATTTATAATTGTTCAAAAGTAATTAAACTCCAGATTAAAACAATATAAAAGCATATTTATTAAGATACAAATAATAAAAAGAGCACAGCACTATTAAAAGTCCTTTGCTAGACCTGTGTTACTTATACCTGCCCTTTAAATAAGGATTCCTATTGGGGCATGCCTTTAAGGTGGCATTAAAGGAAAGCAGAGAGATGCCCCTGTATGGCAACCCTCTGACCCCATCGGCCTCTTTCAGCAGTACACTTTAAAAGTAGCCATGTAGCGGATGGGAGGAAGAGAGTGTGGAATGCCATGGGATGTAGAATGGCAGTTGGGAAAGGAAAATAGAATTTGGGGCAAGGGAAAGAGTGGCTGGATGCAAGTGCCTTGTAGGAGGGGGGTTGCACTGCAACGTCCCATTGCAGATCCCACTCATGACTTCCCTCATAATCCAAATGCCACACATTTCAAACTAATCCATTGCCACCATCTATCACAATACCAAGAAGAGGAGTTCTATCCAAAGATGCAACAGAACAGGAAAAGCCAACCAGGGCGTTTTGCCACTTGAGGTGAAACAGAAAATAACACCCACCCCTCCCCACCACATACATCTCCTCTGGCTGAGGTGGCTGGAAGTGGCCTGAGGAAGGCCTGGTTTGATGAATGTGGTGAGGGAGAAAAAAGGAAGCCAGAGGTGATAGTGGCCAGAAGAGGAAGAGGCGGCAACAGCAGCAAAGGCAAGAGGCGGCAAGCGACACAGTCTTCTGCTGTTCCTCTCAGCTGTCCCCAGTCTGAGGTAGCTACCTCACCAAGCCTCATGGGTGTAGCCAAAGTGCCTCCTCCACCTAGTGGCATAGGAGGGGGGAGTGCAGTGGATGCAGGCTGCCCCAGGTGTCATTACTGAGGGAGGTGACAAAATGGCAAAAATATGTGTGTGTGTTTTATTTGAAAATGGACTCACGACACTTTTTTTGAAAAAATAACTCCTGCAACCCCCGCACCCCCCTTCCTATGCCACTGGTAGCTAGGTGACGCGGGGGGCATCAGGCACCACACCACAGGGCCTGCAGCATGCCTGAGCCATGCGTCTCTCCTGAGGGGGAGGCGGTGGGCAGACTACCTGCAAGCTCCACGCTGCTTTTTCCAGCAGTGCAGGGCTTGAGTCTGACCACCACCTCAGCTGCCCAACAGCTGAGGAGGAGGCTGTGGAGAGGCTCCACGCAGCCTTGGCTCACCCCGCCCCCATGGGCAGCTCGCCCCGTGATGCACGCGCCACACCATGCACCCGAGCGGCTAGCTACGCTGCTGTCTCCACCTCCTGACACTACTGAACTACAGCTCCCATCCTCCTCCCTGACAATGGGCTGTGCTGGTTGTACTCTAACAACATATGCAGAGGGCTACATCGGTTGTCCCTGCTAGAGAAAAAGAGTACAGTGGTACCTCAGGTTACAGACGCTTCAGGTTACAGACTCTGCTTACCCAGAAATATTACCTCGGGTTAAGAACTTTGCTTCAGGATGAGAACAGAAATTGCGTGGAGGTGGTGCGGCAGCAGCAGGAGGCCCCATTAGCTAAAGTGGTGTCTCAGGTTAAGAACAATTTCAGGTTAAGAAAGGACCTCCAGAACGAATTAAGTTCTTAAACCAAGGTACCATTGTAGTATTTTTTTACATATAGAAAACTTTACAGTGTTTGAGTGAAGATGTTTTTAGGGTGAAAGAAAGGAAATGTCTGAGACAGAGCCACATTATTTGAACCATACTGGGCTTTCTAATAAATAAATACCGTATTTTTTGCACCATAACACTCACTTTTTTCCTCCTAAAAAGTAAGGGGAAATGTCTGTGCGTATTATGGAGGGAATGCCTACGGGTGGCATGCCTACGGATTTTATATTTTGCACCATCCTTTGGACACAACTGCTCTTGTTTTTGATGCTGGATCAGTGCAGCGCTCTCATCTTAGGTTGCAACAAAGCTATGCATCTGCTCTATTATCTGTGTCATGCACAAGCACTGTTCACGCTGGATAAAAGACAGGAGAGATGTCAAATGTACATAGTAGAATTAATTGGCATGACAAAATGAACAAACGAGACATAAGTGCGAGGGGCCCATGTAAACATGCAACTAGGGAGATTAGATGAGACAGAATCCACATGACTCAGGCTAGGAAGCTCTTAGGAGATGTTCAACTAACCCTAAGTATCAATTACAGAATTTCTCCACCAAGACACTTGAGGAACAAGCACCATCCTACTTTTTTGATTATCTGCTCAGTTTGCCCACTATCCATCTGCATCCCTGGATATCTCTAGGGAGAAAAACATCATGTTGATGAAATCAGTGCACCCTGATAGTAAACGATTGGATTTTTTTCTTTAATGAAATACAACAATATTTTTTATTCAAAACTGTGTGTGTATACCTTGACTCATGGAAATGAGTCAAAGCAAGTTACAGATACATTTTTGTTGTTGTTGTTGTTTAGTCGTTTAGTCGTGTCCGACTCTTCGTGACCCCATGGACCAGAGAACGCCAGGCACCTCTGTCCTCTACTGCCTCCCAGATACATTAGAAATGCTAAAACCAATTACAATAAGCACGATCAATAAAAGCCTCTAAAAACCCCACAGATCTAAAAAACAAAACTGATGTAACTTCATGCATCAGATGCAAGCGGGCTCTGGTGTACAAAGGGTAACACTGCAGTAATGCTCCCTTTTATGAGGCGAGCCTTTTCCATACACTTGAGCTGCCCCTCTGCATATTGAACATAGAGCTGAGGCAGGCTTCCCTGAGGGGTAGGCAGACATGTCCATTAGGACATCTCATTTTCTGTCTTCAGTTCAGTTTGCCCTGTTTCTGCATCTATTTGTTATATTCATTTTAAGCCTTCATAAAAATTCACCAGCATTTTAGGATTTGTCCGTTTTGATTCTTTCCATTTTTCATTCTTTTCCCCAATCTTAAATTCAGTTCTCCACATTTTGCAGCAGTTTGCAATTAAATCATCATCATCTCATGAAGATTCGTCAGGATTTAAGTGTGGGTTTTTCCTAATATAAACAGACAGGTGTATGTAATTTTGTCTAATGCACACATTTTTGCAGTGATTTCTTCCCGTAATCCATTGCCCATTATTCGTTATTTTTTTCACTAATTCATGCATTTTTGTGCGTACTTTTCACTACAATACACATTTTGGGGGACTGAAGAACTGCATTGTGAAGTTTAGAGGAGTGTGAGTTTCAAAGGATGGCTGCATTTTTTATTTTTTATTTCTGGAAGAGTGAATTAAGTAGGACTTTAACTTTTTGCCCATCCTTGCCTTACATGTGGTCACCAAAGAAACAGAAGAGCGCCCCAAATAAAAGCACTCAAGTTCCACTCACAAGAAATGCTGTGGTTAGGGCCAGCCTAGCCATCTTTTAGGGCGAAGGCTGCAATGGGTGAGGACATGGTGAGATAGCTGAAGGCAAGGACAGGAGTCTGAATGATGCAGCAAGACTGTTTTAAGTATGGGCTTTATGGGATGTGGGGGGGGGGATATTTCAGCTATACTCCAAGCTGCTAAAATTATTGGACCAACAATGCTTGTTGCTCCAACACCATGCCCTAACTTGTCAGTCTATCACAGCCTTCCTCAACCTGGTGTCCTCCAGCTGTTTTGGACTGAACACCAGTCCAGGACCCAGGAGACTAGGCGTCAAACCCCCACTCAGCCATGAAGCTCACTGGATGACTTTGAGCTAGTCACTCACTCTCAGCCTAACCTACCTCACAGGGTTGTTGTGGGGATTAACGGTAAGCAGGGAGAGCAAGAATTGTGTGTGCCGCCTTGAGTTCCTGGGAGGAAAAGGAGGGATATAGACTCAATTAAATAAATAAATACATTGCAACTCTTATCCGCTCCAGCAGCACACCCGGGCTGGACGCCGGGTACATTTTGCTCCACAATACCTTTCATAAATGTACCCAGATCATATAAAAAATTCTTACACTATTTTGTTCTCAAAAGAGACGATTTATGTGCTTTGAGCTTCCAGTGGTGAGATACATTCCTGAAATCAACCTGCTGAACTCTCCTCTAGTTAGCCAGTGGAAAGCGAGCTCCTTATGAAATGCACACACAAAATTTTTTGGAGTGTGGAGGCATCAAAAGGAGGGAACACTATAACCCTTTCCCCACCTCATCTCTTTTCCAAGTCTACATGCAGACCAAAGACATTGTTTGCACCCAAAGCAGAGAGGTGGGGGAAAGGGTTTGAGCAACCCTTCCCTCAACCCTTTCCTCTAAATTGCCCCATCCTAAAGCAACTTTTCTTGGAGGGAAAAAGGGAAGAAAGGTCAGCTGGGATTCAGGGACATGTATTTGCAAATAATGTGTATTGATTTAGGCCCATATTTTTCATGGGGGGGGGGAATCTACCTATAGGATAGGAGAGGCTGCAGTGTGCAAATACACATTCAGGGAAGTTACTTTAAAAGGAAGGATAAAGTCAGGTGAGGCTCCCCCCGCCCCCAAGTTCTCCCATGCCAGCCCTATGGAAATAAGTGAAAGCTATGCAAAAGCACTGTGCCCATCTCCCATTCATTTCCCTGGGTTTGGTGGAGATACAGCACCCATCCAGTTGTGCCCTGACCCCTTAAAAGTTCTGACATACCCCTTTTGCAAAAAGCATCTTACAGGAACCCAGATATTTTGAATCCTTGCATTGAAGCACGCTGTGAATTTCAAAAGGCTGACAGTTGCAATGTAATGTCTTATTCAGAATGGTTACAGGCTAGGAATGAAAAGCTCAGCCATGGAGATGGCATGTGTGCTGGGATACAGCTAGCTTTACTTCTAAGTAAATGCAGCTAGGATCCAGCTGTTAGCTGGCAGGTCCTATATATGCAAAGTAGCGGGATGAATCGGGGAAGAGCGCATGCTTCAAATCTTTACTCTCCATCAAGAATTCACTAGTTCAACCTTCCTCAACCTCCAGATGTCTGTAACTGCAGCTTCCAGTTAACAGGACAATGCTGCCTGGGGGCTGATGGGAGTTGTGGTTTCAAACATCTGGAGAGCACCAACTTGGGACCAGCCATCCTCATCTGCAGCATGGGGTTAATGACATTGACCTACCTAACAGGATTGTTGTAAGGATGACAAGATCACAGTCGCTGTACATTCTAAAGTGCAATACATAAATGCCATTACTTTGTCACATTTTTATTGTTCCTAATAAACTTTTGCCCCCATCTTTTCAACCCTTTCCACAACGAAGCAAAATAGCTACCTGTAATTATTATACAGGTGCCAAGTATCCTGTTGGTTGGACATAAGCACTTTTGAAGAGACCCTCCAAAATCTGTGTACTGGGGAGCATCAGAGTGCATTGCGTCCTCCCTTTGGGCGGTGGGAATGAATTTCCATCCTATGAGAAAACACTCCGGAATGGGAGCCTTCCCCTCAGACGCTGGATAGGAATATTCATCCAAGGCCTGGATATTTCCTGGAGACATCAAGGAACATCCCCATTTTACAGATTTTCGGGTTGCCGAACACCAGCTCCTCCCCACCACAGACTCGTGCACCCGGCAGGCATGGATCGGACCCTTCTGAGCTAGTGGCTCGGTACATCTCGAGATAAAGCGATCACCAACATTTATGGTCGCAAAGTCCCTGAGCATGCGTAGATGGCACTCTGACCTTCCCAGCTCCCGTTGCAAACTTTCTTTTCAAACAAATTCCTTGCCCCGTCCAGCTCCTTTCAACGCTTGGTGCAACCTGCCCTCACCCCGCACAGAACTTACGACAGAAATGCATGTAGGAAACACACACCTCCCGGCCCGGAGACACCCCCCCGGCACACACACAAACAAGCAAGGCGCCCAAGCGCAAAAAACGCCTTGCGCGCACTTCGCGCGGTTCTGCCTTCCAGCAAAAAATAGTTGCGCGAGGGAGCCGCGGGGCAGCCCTAGAAGCACAGGCGTTAGCTGCAGAAACTTCTCCCCGCCCGCCCCGCCGCGAGCCAAGAAGCCCCTGAGGGCAGGGAAGAAATAAGAAGAGGGAGAGGGTAAAGAAGAATCAAGCCTTTGGACTCGTACAGAGTTGCTCCCCCCACACCAAATCCCGGCGTCAGGTGGCGCGACTCGCTCCTAAGCATGAGTCCCGTTACCTCTCCTTTCCCGGCTGGATCTTACGTGTGGTTTACGCGGGAGTAAAACCCACGGGGCTCTTAACGCAACCTGCTGAATTCAAAAGGGCTTGCTCCCAAGTAAGTGGGTACCGGCTCGCAGCCTTATCCTGAGAGGAGAGAGAGAGAGAGAGAGAGAGAGAGAGAGAGAGAGAGAGAGAGAGAGAGAGAGAGAGAGAGAGAGAGAGAGAGAGAGAGAGAAGTATACCTCGTATAGGCAGGCTTGCGCGTCTGCCTGCCCGCCCGACTGCGCGCTTCCCGGAACCAAGATCCACGACACTCCGCGGTACTTGCCTCGAAGACCGCGTGCGCCTCCATGCACCCAAAGCCCCGCGACCCGGACCTGCCACTGACCTGAGCTGTGCGCCTCCGCTGTTCGCGCAAGCCCCGCGCTCAACCGCGCATCTCCGGCGAGCGCCCGGGCGTCTTCGCGGAGCAGCAGCAACAACCTGGTCTGGCTCCGTCGGGCAGCGCGTTGCTTTCCCTCCTCCTCCTCCTCCTCCTTGCCCGGCCTCCGGGTGCTCGGCGAGTGGGGAAACTCCGCGGGAGACCCGGGCGCGCATGGAACGGAGCGGAGCCCAAGCTGGGTTGGGCTGCCCGCCGTCCCTCCCTTCCTCGGCGCCGCCGCCGCCTCCTTTGCGCCCGCCCCGTCTCCTCCTCCTCCTGCTCTTGCTCCTTCTCCGCGGCTCCCGGCGAAGTGATGCTCCCCCCCGCCTGCAGGGCAGAACCGAGGCGAGGCTTCCTCCTCCCCCCTCTCCTCTTCGTCTCCGCCATAGCAACATGGTAGGAAAGCTGCCAAACCCGCCCCCCCCTCACCCAGAGAGAGGGAGGGGAAAGATAGGGCTGAAGCTGAGACCCACCTCCCCGCAAAAAAATACAAGCCCCTGCTTTTGGGATGCGGCTCGGTGTCCTCCGGGGCCCAGGATGGTTACGATGGTGCAGCACCGCGCCTGGAAAGCGACTTCCTTGCCTGCCTTCTTCATGCAAATCTGACGAAGGCAAGTCTGCACTCCCCACCCCGCTGCCCGACCGCCACCGCGCCCCTCCGAGGAGCAGGTGCGGAGAAATCCGCCGCGCAACGCGCCCCTCCGACGAACAGGGCACGCGGGGCAGCAGGCTTGTTCCCTGCGGGGAGAACCTCGGACAGCGCCCTGCTTGGGGGCGGGGAGCGGCGGGGAGAGATAGACGCAACATTTCCCCTCCTCTTCTAAAGTTTTGCACACACAAGAAGACGCTTGCACACACACTAGGTCTTGCTCAACCCAAAGTTGCCAAGAACTTAACTAGATGTTAGAAAGGGGCGTTAATTCCGGGGAGGGGTGCTGGGAGAAGTTAATATGCAGGCAAAGTTTGTCCTCTGAGTCCGTGTGACTCTATAAAGAGGCTTCATCTAGGCAGGTGCAAAGGAAACATCTGCCTGTATCCAGAAAGAGAGAGGGATTAACATACGGAGTGATGTGCAGATTCTATCTGTACATCTACATTTCAGTGTTTAGAGTGAAGCATCACACTCTCCAACGCACTGGCTACAGCAGGATCTAATGAATTTTGATCAAAAGAGGGAGGCTTGCTTATTACAAAAAAGATATTAACAGGGCTTGAACTGTTTTTATGTATTATGTGCCAGGGAAATTAACTTTGATCAAAGCGGGGTGGTTGTTTATTAAGAAAAAATACATTTAAAATGTGTGTGTGTGTGTGTGTAATGTAGTGTAGTCCCCACCCCCATCTCCCCTGGGACACAGTATATAAGAAACTACTGAATTATTAATTCCCCATAGAGGAAATTAATTTTGATGGGAGGTGGTATCATTTATATGTTGCTGGTTTTGTTTGTGTTCTGTTCTTTAAAAAAATAAAAATCTGTAGCCTTGCTTGCCTGGCTCACCACTCGGTTTCCGAATAAAATAACCCAGAATGCATTGATGGAAGAAACATTTTAAAATCCCAAGGAAGGCAATCCCAGGTGGATTTGCAGTTTGTTTCTGGTTACCTGGGCAGAAAAATATGTCTTTGCTGGGAGCAGAAAAACCTCAGCAAATGGGCTGTGCTTTATTCCAGACATAACTCTCCTCGCAATACCACCTCCCAGTTTAACGGTTAACTAAATTTTGATTTATTGTTATGAAACCAAATAAGGCTGGATCTGTCCCGGGGGGGGGGCGTGTTGGTGAGTAAGAGCCCAAAGGGCGGAGGCAAGACTAGCTGCCTTGAAAAGAAAAGGCAAAGGCAGCAGAAACAAAAGGAAGAGGCCAGATTTGTGGGGCTGAGAGAGAGATGGAAGGAGGCAAGTTGGAGGAAGCAAATTGAGAACGGGCAGCTCCTGTTGACAGACTTTCTTCTCCCTTTTACAGAAAAACAACTTCGCTTTCCAGGCAGTAAACTCACCAGCAGTGTAACTACATTGGATGCAGCCTTATACAGAGTCAGCCAGTATTGTCTGTAAGGACTGGCAGCAGCTTTCCAAGCTTTCAGACAAGGGTACTCCCAGTTGGAGATGCCAGGGACAGGACTTGGGCTCTTCTTCATGCGCAGCAGATGCTCTACCACTGAGCTACAGCCTTTCCCATAATAGGAACACAGCAGGCAAACCCACAGACCTACAGACAAACAGGGAAGGGCTGGCTGTGCACTGCCCTGGTCCTGGTCCTGGCTTGGTCCGCTCTCCCTGGGAACAAGTGTGTGTGTTTGCACTACAACAGTTGCTTGACCTGTGTGATATCTGCCTGCAGGTGTTTGTGCTGCTTGCAGTGTGTCTTGTTGTTTCTTGTTGGCTGAGTGAATGCAGCTGGGTTGGTGTGTGTGGACCAAGGCCTGCCTTACTATAACAGCCCCCAAGGGGACACCCCCAAAGGCTTTTTCGTTGGGGTAGTAGGATGCAGCTGAGCCCTGGGGGTTGTGAAATAATAATGACAGCAGCTACTTCTGACCATGAACAGAGCAACTTTCTCTCACCACCATCGAGTGGCTCCTGCCAGCCCCGAAAGTGTGGGGGCTAAGGGCAGGATCCAAGGTCAGCTGGGATGCCCCTCGCTGCAAATGAATAACCACGGACCCAGGCAGCAATGAAGGTGGAAGCAGCTGCTTTAGGTGCCAGCTTTAGGGTGGCATTTAGTGGGTAAGAATGGGCAGCATACAGAGCTTACCCATCAGTGAGCTCCCAGATTCCATTGGATCGTGACCCCTGCTAGCATGTGCAGGGAGAGGGATGGAGATGCTGATCACGAACCCTGTCTGACAAATTTTCATCTGGAAGTCTATTAAGTTCTGTAATGATTTCTCTTCCCACCTCCCTGCCCTGCCCCACCATCCTGCACTCAGTGAAGCTGATTGTTAGAAGATCCAGGACAGATGAACCAAAGTACTTTTCCACACAGTCCTGTTCCAAAATTCACTCCCACAATATTGCGTCAATGGCCACCAACTTGGATGATTTTAAAAGGGGCTTAGACACATTCACGTAGGAGGTGGAGGCAGAGACTCAATTGCTACTAGCCACTACAGCTGTGTTGTACTTCCACTGTTAGAGGCAATATGCCTCTGAATAATGCCAGTTAGTGGAGAACATGTCGCTGTGCTCTGGTCCTTCTTGTGGGCTTCCCATCTGGTTGGCCACTGTGAGAACAGGATGCTGGACTAGATGAGCCTTTAGCCTGACCTAACAGGGCTCTCCTTACGTTCTTATATAATGTCACTGGCAGATCATGTAAAGAAGAAGAAGAAAAAGCAGCCTCCTTGCCTTAACTGCAGCGTTTCATAGTCCTGATATTTCCATATCCTTTGCAGGTTGCATTGGGCAGGGACAGGTAGCAATGGAGAATTATAACCCAGTAGATAAGATGCACAAGCAAGTCTGTTCACACCAGAAGAATCATTTTGCAGTCCCCAATGCTACAGCATTACAGTGGTACCTCGGGTTACAGATGCTTCAGGTTACAGATTCCACTAACCCAGAAAGAGTACCTCAGGTTAAGAACTTTGCTTCAGCATGAGAACAGAAATCACATGGCAGCAACGTGGTGGCAGTGGGAGTCCCATTAGCTAAAGTGGTACTTCAGGTTAAGAACGGACCTCCGGAACGAATTAAGTTCTTAAACTGAGGTACCACTGTATAGGAATCTCACTGAGACAGACCTTTGGAGCACCTGCCTCCATATTGTCCACTGACTGGCAGCAGCTCTCCAGGGTTTCAAACTGGGGATGTTCCCACCCGACCTGGAGATGCTGGGGGTTGAACCTGGACCTTCTGCATGCAAAGCAGATGCTCTACCAAGGAGCTACAGCCCATCTCCTTTGCGTTCAACATGGCCTTGATGAAACAACAGACCTGTCACTTAACTGGTCTGTGGATTATGGAGGGTCCTATCAGTTTTTTCTGCAGGAGCTGCTTTAGGAAAACATGTCATAAAGTAAATAAGTTTGTTTAAAGGAGACTTTGATTCATGTCTCATCTTTAATACAAGGCCTCACACAATGAAATATGCCTTGTAGGATCAGTTCAGCTTGGAGCACATGGGCTGATTGCTCTCGGGATGCCAAATAAATGGATTATCTCTATCCTGCAGTGCATGTTACCGACAAAACCTGAGGTCACTCTACGCAACTGAACAGGTGCATCAAATACTTGTGGGCTGGGTGTTTTGGTACCTCTGCTCAGCCTGTGTGACAGAAAGTGAACATGGGGTTCCATATGTGCCCACCCACATTTAACTTTGCCACTGCAAAGCTGCTGAGAGAGGCATGGTCCGTGTGGCAGGGCATGCACGCCGAAGCAATCACATGACCTCTTTCTGTCACACGCACATTGGATGCCCCAACCAGCCAACACTGTGCAACATGGCTACATGAAGTGCCCATCAGCTTCTCCCACTGCAGCTGGGTCCCTGGCCTGTCATCCGTGCAGAAGCTGGCCCTGGTGCCACATTCTGCAGCTTCTGCATGTCAGGGGTCCCAGCAAAGGGATCTGACAGGAGCTGGCTGGTACCCAGGGTGCAGCTGCAATGAACTTGCTCTCCTGCACCATCCTTAGAACCTTGCTTGCCACTATAGATGGAAGGTACCTGCTGGGAACATATTGAACAGTAAAATATCTTCATTAGATTGCAGTATGCAACGTATTAATAATCTGCAATATATTTTCAAGCAGAAGGTCCCAGTTTCAATCCCCAAGGGAAGGGTTCCTCCAGGAAGGGTTGGAAGAGACTCCCTGTCTGAAATTCTGGAGAGCCACTGTCAGTCACTGACGATCCGGAATCAGTCTGTTTTTACATGAGTAGAGTGTGTCCTTTTATTTAAAATGCATCTCTGGATTATTTGTGGGAGCTGCCTGGTGTTTTGACATGAGTAGAATGTGTGCTTTTATTTAAAATGCACCCCTAGGTTATTTGTGGAGCATAGGGATTCGTTCATTTTTATTTTTATTTTTCAAAATATAGTCTGCCCCCCCCACAAGGTCTGAAGGACAGTAGACTGGCCCCCTGCTGAAAACGTTTGCTGAGCCCTGCCTTAGACAGTAGTCAGCCAGGTGAACAAATGGTCTGACTCGGTATAAGGCAGCTTCCTATATCCACATCCTATTAATAATCCACATTGATTTGATAGGAAATGGCATCTATGTGGCATGTGTGTATGCACTGATCATATTTTTCATTTATCACTCTGCTCAAATGTACTTCAGTGTAGTCTCCAAATTTTTAAAAATATTATCAACCCATGCAAAATCCAGTTAAAAACATTTCTAAAGCCACTACCACCCTGACATTTGTTTGTTAGCCTTGTATCATGCCCTTTTGTCAAGGAGCTTAGAGTGGCATTTTTAGCCTAACCACCAGCCAACCAGCCAGCCAGGGTAGGCCACAACATAGGAGTGGTGGCCATAGGAAGCTCCTTTATGAATATTCAGACCATTGGTCCATCCTGTAGCAGCTTTCAGAGTTGCATCAGTCTCCTGGTTTCCCTGCCACGCATGGTGCTGCCTGTTACTAAGAGAGATTGACTCCACTGCTGGTCCACACTCTGCCAAGCTCCCTGCTGCCTTGCCCCTCTCCCTGTTAGGAACTGACAGTGCCTCCTAGCATTGGGAAGCCAAGTGAGCAATGCTACCTTGCCTGTATTGCCCCACCAGCCGCTACTGCATCCCTCTAGCTCAGTATTGTCAACAATGATGGGCAGTGCCTCTCTGGGGCTTCAGAGAGGGATCTTTCCCAGGCCTACCTGGAGATATTCAGCTGTTGTTCCCCTTATTTATCCTCCCCCCAAGCTTGATTTTTCCCCTCCTTCCTCTTTGCCATTTTTAGTCTTGCTTCCCCTGTTGCCAGACCTAGCGGTAATTGTAGATCGATCACTACTTTGCTTCCTGATGACTTTCCCATCGTTCCACCACTGCTGTGTTTGCATTTGCTTCCATAAGGGATGCAGAAGAGAGTCTCCTTTAGGAGGAACTGAGAGCAGAGTGAGGTGGGATGCAGGGGACAGACAAACCAAAGGAGAACAGAATTATTATCAGATCACGTAATAAAACTGGCTGCTGTCCATAATCCTTTTAGTCTCGTCTAGCCCTATCAAAACCAATGGGACTTGCTTGGATTTAAGTGGACATTTTAATGCACGCACACCCAGTGCAAATCTTTTGTGGAGACAGGCGGAAGAATTATGCCATCATAACTTTGCAAAAGGACCACCGGGGAAATAAAAGAATGGTACGCTTGTCTGTCTCCCCTTGCAGAATTGGGGGGGAGGGGGATTTACATTGGGGGCCTCCTGGATCACTTCATCCTCATCTTCAAAGCAATCCTTTGGGGTTGCACATCAGCAAAGCAAAAACTATGCAAGATTCTAATCATGGATTTCTGGTTTTGGCTTGAAATAGGGAGAATGTGCTGAAGTAGCCCCCTCCTGCCACCACTGGATTCCCCAGGAGCAGCATTGCCTCCAAGGCAGCCCTCAGCAGTGATTCAGCTTCAGCCAGGGCTGGTGGTAGTCTGAAATATCTAGAGGGTACCAGGTTGGTGGAGGCTGATCCACAGAGAGGGCCTGGAAGCCTCAACATGTGCATAGGTGATCCACAAATGTGGTGCATCATTGAAACTGTGCTCAGAAGTCTTCTACGAGTTTCTGAGTACATCAAGTCCTCCTTTCTGCCCTTGATCTATAGCAACAGCTTTCATCTGAATGGGTGGACCTTTTTTTGTTTTTTTAAGAAATCCATTCCTGGCATGGGGAGCTGTTCTCCTGTTTCTCAGTGGGAGCTCTGCGTTGCTTTAGCAAAAAGTAAAAATGCATCTGAACTTCACACAGGGCAACTTTCAGGGCTGGCTAGAAATATTTTGATGCCTGAGGCAAAGGGCAAGATGGTGCCCCTTCCCATGCCACATACAGAAGCCAACTGAGCTATGGCAGTTGAATCTGACTGTAGACACGGTGGAAGGATCGCAACCTACAGGACAAGCCGTCTAAGCATACATAGCACTGCCCTCCTGCAGAGGCAATGTGCTTCTGAATACCAGTTGCTGGTAATAATAGAATCACAGACTTGGCAGGTACCCCACATGGTCCAACCCCTTGCAATGCAGGAACTCCAGCTAAAGAATCCTTGTCAGATGGCCATCCAAACTCTATTTAAAAACGCCTCCGAATCTCCTACTTAGTCCACACTACCTGAGGGTGGATAGGGGGGCAGACAATGTGTTGAAGATGGGTGCTACCACCCCCAGTTGCCTGCTTGATTGATCCAGTGGATTGAAGGAAGCCTTTCTCATCCCCTCTCTTTTGGTGGAGGTCCTTCAAGACTTCTTCCTCTAAAGGGTGGGGGGAAGATTTCTCCCATCATAGGGACAGGAATGGCACTGACCCAAGTGGTTACCTACATATTGCAGTCAACATAAAAGGATCTGCCAGCACAAGAATGGGGAGCCTGTGGCCCTCCAGATGTTGTTGGACTACAGTCCCCATCCTATCTGAGACCATTGGGCTGATGCAAGTTGGAATTCAGCAGCATCTGAACAGACACAGGTGTCCCATGCATATGCAAGGATTAGGAAATACTGAGAGACAAAATCATTAAAATATTTTTTTTCCTCTGTAAGGGCCAGGAAGATGCTATTTGGTGGTGACATCCATATTCTTGGGGCAGTTTTTTTCTTCATGCATGGTACATGTAAAACTAACCATAACCTCTTTTTTATGAATAGTGGAAACGTTTGTCTTATCTTGCGTCTATATTCACCTTTGGAAAAGAGTGGAGAGGAAAAAAGAGGCACATAGTGCCTCTCTTCATCACCTTCACCCACCACATCTGAAACCCACCAATAGCAGATAAGTGTGGCTCTTTATTTTAATTGGGGGAAAGACAAAAACGTGGTTGGTTCTTCATTAAATTAATAAATATTAAAATACCCATTCATCTGACATAACACTTAATAAAACATTAGGCACTCAGAAATGCACAGAAAAGGGATAATATGTCAAAACAAAATCTGAAACCCAAGAACGCAGTGCTGGAACAGAAAAGGCTTGGATTCCTCTGGATCTGATAACTAAGCTTGAAATATTGATAGGACGCAACCTCCTGCCCACTCCTATTTAATGCAGGGGAAATGCTCAGACAGAAACTGAGGAGTGGAATGTAATCATTAGTCTCAAGGGCTTCTGTAGCATCCTGCATCTCCTTTTAAGCAGACAGAATTTCATTTAATTCCCTCCTGCTCTTCTGATCGCGCTCATGTTAAAAGTTGCCATTTGGAGCCTCATCCGTGTAATGCTCCCACAAAGAAAGATATGAAGAAGGGGGTGGGAAACCCTGCAAGGACTTCATCCATCAAGACCAAAACTTAAGAACATATATCCCAGTTTTTGAAGAGTTAGGCCCAAAGGAGAGGTGCTTGAAGTGGTAGCCACCCTTAGGCAGGCAACGAAGTTCTGTAACAACTGGTTCAGCTGCACTAGGCACTGCAGGGGGAGCCACAACAATGCTGTAGAACAGAGCGCAAGAGGTAGAGGCACGCTGAATTTTAGCGTCACATAGGACGCCACTGAATTTGGAGTGCCCAAAGTTCACCACCGATGGTGTCCAAGTTGGAACAGCAGTGGCCAAGCAGCTGAGAGAACCAGTGGTCCATGGGAAGGTGCCACAGGTCCATCTAGCTCAGCATCAACATCTACACCAGCCTCCACTGACCTGCTACTCTCCAGCTTTCTGGACTCCCAACACCCATCAAGCCCAGTCAGTGCAGGAAACCCAGATGGCTTTCTCTGGTGCAGCCATACAGTGCTGACTTCGCTGTCACCTAGTGTGAAGATGGTGTCTCCCCTTCGCATTAACAACCCGGCACAGTCAGCTTGATATTTACTGTCTTTATCACATATGTACAAGAAACAGCTACAGTTCAGAATTATGCGTCCGAACCCATTGAATCAGATTCAGGGAGTGGCTTCCTTTGATTCCTGCGCCAACAATGTAGGCATGGGAATTGCGTGAGAAGTCTTTGATCCTTATGTTTCATTTCCCTCCTTGTCTGTGCTGAGTCTGAGCTCCCTTACTGAGCCTCTGGGCAGTTGAAGGGCTCTGCAGCATCCCTGAGCCCTTCCTCCTCCTGGCTAATCTCTGCCCTCTCTTCTGCTTCCTCTATCTCTGGGGGGTTGAAGGGCTTCACAGCACCCCCAAGCCCCTGCTCCGCCTCTTCTGTCACTTGTTCCTCCGAATTCTCCTTGACGCCTAGTCCACAAGAAGAGCTCTGCTGGATCAGGCCAACAGCCCATCTAGTCCAACATTGTGTTCTCACAGTGGCCAACCAGATGCCCCAAAAGGAGGCCCACAAGCTACAGCAGAAGCAGACAATAGTCTGAAGGGAGCTGAAGGTGTAAAGGTAAAGGGACCCCTGACCATTAGGTCCAGTTGTGACCAATTCTGGGGTTGCGGCGGTCATCTCGCTTTATTGGCCGAAGGAGCCAATGCACAGCTACCAGGTCATGTGGCCAGCATGACTAAGCCGCTTCTGGCGAACCAGAGCAGCGCACGTAAACGCCGTTTACCTTCCCGCCGGAGGGGTACCTATTTATCTACTTGCACTTTGACGTGCTTTCGAACTGCTAGGTTGGCAGGAGCTGGGACCAAGCAAAGGGAGCTCACCCTGTCACAGGGATTCGAACCACCAACCTTCTGATTGGCAAGTCCTAGGCTCTGTGGTTTAACCCACAGCACCACCTGCATCCCCAAGCTGAAGGTGTAGTAGATGGAATAATCTTTTTGTCAATGGGGCATTGATCCATTCGGGCAATGGCCCATGACCCTTGGATTCCCTCCAACCCTACAATTCTTTGATTCTAGGGCCGCTGCCCTAAATTGCATTTTCCACTTTCAGAACATAAAATGCAATACATCTAACTTTGTTAGCAGCTAGCACATACAATCATACTTCTGATGAAGTTAGCAAGTAAACTTTTCAAACAATAATTTCCAAATATACCCAGTATTAGAGATGGAGCTGCAAGCTTTGCACCCTGAGGAACCTAAACATATTTTTGCCAGTTGGCTGGTGGGGGGGAAATAAAATAAAATTTGAAAATAGAAACAAAGTGAAACAAAGGGAAAGGTTAATGGGCTTAGAAATAACAGGTTCTTACAAAGCCAGATAGAGAATAAACTCCACATGCCAGGGGGTGGGGGGGAGGGGAGCTTGGAAGTAAATAGACATTGCCCACCTGAAGTCCTGTGCCCATTTCTGGACACCACACCATAGGAAGGATATTGTCTGGACTGTGTCCAAAGGAGTGCAACAAAGATTGAGGAAAGATTGTTAGAGCCGGGTGTGCTCAGCCTGGACACGGCTGTTTTTGCATCTGTCTTTGACTAGCAAGATACAAGGCACATCCCTGTGCATGGGCTAACTTTCTCAGGGGGAACTGAGGCAAATCCTGGTGATGAGAAATGAAGTTCTAGGGCTTAGAAACAAAATAATAACCAATAAATTGCAGGGTTCAGGTGGCATCCACCTGAGAGTTCTTAAAGATCTCAAATGTGAAATTGCTGGTCTAGTACAAAAAAGATGCAACTTTCCCCTAAGATCAGTCTATGTACCTAAGGACTGTAAAGAAGATAATGTAACACCAGTTATTAAAAGAGGAATCCAGAGGGGCACTTGGGAACTACGTCAATTAGTTTAATGTCTGGATAGCTTTAAAAGAGGATTAGACAATTTCATGGAAAATAAGGCTCTCCCACTAGCCAGAGCTGGGCCAACCATGAGCCTCGGTGAGGCAACACAGGGGCATCATATCCCAGTGTAAGTTTTTATCCCCCTCTCCTTGGTGATGTAGATCTTTACTTACCCCTTTATCCTGGTGAGGATGGAGGTGCTATTTTGTTGTTCACCTCTGGTGCCAAACTGCCTTGAGCTGGCCCTCCTACTCTCCATGATAGCTATGTTTCACCTCCGCTATTGGAACAAGTATGCCTCTGGATGCCGGTCAATGAAAATCACAAGTGTGGAGAGTGCTACTGAGCTCTGGTCCTTCTTTCAGGCTTCCTATAGACATTAGGATGGTCACTATTAGAACAGGATGATGGACCACATAGATGGGCCACTGTCCTGGTTCAGCCGCTTCTTCTTATGTTCTCTAATGCTATGGTTCTATTACAAATGGGAAAATAGACTATATTTCACAACACACTCACACATACACACACCTGATGTGTGACAAATGTAGAAAGAAATGAATCATGTTGGCGCTGCTATTCATCTTCCCTGGATTGTCAAACTGTTTCACTCAGCCACAAAAATAAATGCCAGTTTGGTTTGCTTATTCCCCTGAGTCTGACTAAAAGAAGGCAGGAAAGAAAGATGTTATCTCTCTGTGCTGCGGGAGTTCAGACTATGAATTCCCATAGTTTGGAAAGCCTTGCCCCATTACAAGATGAACCTTGGAGACACACATGCATCCTGATGTAAAGGATGCTGCAGTTGCAGATCCTGCATAGAACACAAGGCTGGAATAGTTGACTTCCATGGTCCTTCCCACGTCTGTGATGGAGGAGCAGATTGCCTAGTCCTATGGCAATCCATGTCACTTCATGTTCATCTCCAGGAACCTTTTATAATATGTGAAAGAAGTCTGATGACACAAATAGCCTCTGTTACAGGCATTTGGTATGTCACTTCCACCTTCCTCTTTCCTTGGAATATTCAGGTTACAAGGACAGTTGGAAGGTAAAGGAGTTGGTGTTTTTCTCCCCCACATCTCTATGTTATTACATCAGCAGTTCTGTGTCACTCATAATAATCTGACAGGAAGAAATGTAATGAAATGCGAAGGGTGTGCAAGGTAAAAATAAAAAAGTGCCTTTCAGCAGCATCTCAGACACAGGCCGTTAATGGCCATTTGTAGCAGAAACCTTCCCAATAAGGGGAGAAGAGCTGTTGTTTCGGCCTGAACTGGCCGTGTTTCTGTCCTAAGCACTAGAGCAGCTTTCCCTAACATGGTGCCTGTTCTGCTGTTCTGGCACTTGGAGCTCACAGGGGAAGTGGAAGCAAGAAACAGGTCAAGCAGGTCAAGTCTGGTGAGACAAGAAGGTCGAGGCAAGTTTCTCTAAGCAGGTCAGGACCCTGGACAGCTCCCCATGGCCCTGTTGGCTGAGCTTTGAAAAGAGTTGTCTGGGCAAAGAGCTAAGGCTGAGGTCATCAGTGGGGTGACCTTGGATGCAATGGTACCCTTGGGAATCCTGAAGCATCTGACACACACACACACACACACACACACCCCATCATCATGAGGTGCCCCCTTCAAAATAACAGAGCAAAAGGAGGAAGTTTGAAGAGTGACCCTCTTTAGAATCATAGAATTTTAGAGTTGGAAGGGACTATGAGGGTCATATAGTCCAGGGGTGGCCAGCTCCCAAAAGACTGTGATCTACTCACAGTTAAAAACTGGCAGTGATCTACTGTAGGCCTGAGCAGGCCGGGTAGTCCTCTTATATACCTGCTGGGATTGACAAGGCATCTGACCCTCACCTGAATCTCATAGCTCTCCTGTAGCTGCCTGTGATTAGTTATCATTAACTCTTGGGGGAAATAATTAGCATCACACATCATGTGCATGGAAGTTGCTGAACCAATTAACCATCTAGAAGGATCACTGTTACTAGCACCAGTTTTCCTATAACTTGATATTCCTGGATAGTTTTGATGAACTGCTAAAGTAATTGTAGTTTTCTTTCTGTTGCCACCCTGGAAGTTTTCTTTACTAGTGCCACTTTGTTTTGTACGATTCCTTGCAAATGAAGGTGTTAAATGTTCGGAAAAAGTAAGAAGCCCAAGGCAGTATAAGTTCCTCAACTAAGTTTATTCAACATTTGTCAGTGATAACAGCTCACTCATAGGAACATGAGAACCAAACTGACTGGATAACACAATAATGAACCCGAGCATGAACTGACCGTTGACAGTTGAAAATGCATGTGCTTACTTGCCATTAGAACGTTTGTCTACCAATGCTTATATGATTGGTTAGAACACGGCTTGTAACAAAATGTGTTAAACCCAATACATAACACTCCTCCCCCAACTTCCTAACAAAAGGAACAAACATAGTCATCAAGGTGTGCCAGCCTTTTCCACTCCCGCTGGGACCGTCGTGGTTCCTGTGCCCAAGTGGGTGACCCAGGAGGTTCCTCCGGTACCCACGGTCTGAGTGGGGCGGTCAGCAAGGCCAGCTCTGAAGGGGTCACTGACGATGGAGCCACTGAGGATTCCAGCCTGAAGTCGCCCTGCTGGGGTAACTCAGTCACCATCAACCCATCTGGTTTCCACCCTGGTCTGGGCACAGAATCTCCCGAAGTACCCATTTCTCTGTCCTCTGGTTCCCCTTGAAGTTCCATGTTCGGAGGTGCCCTGACTCTGATCTGGTGGAGATGTCTCTTCCAAACCAGTCCCCCCTCCAACCCTATGCTCGTAGGAAACCGGACCTGTACAGCGGACCCATCCCCATCCGGGCCCATAGTTTGGACGTACACAGTGTCCCCGGGGTGCATACGATCAAGGAGGGTAGTGAGCCTCCTCCCCATAAGCTCCGGCCAGTCACTGCACTTGGGGTGATGTGTTGAGCCAATAAGAACTGGAGAGTCCAGTCTCCATGCACTATGCACCTAAGTGCATCTTTGGTAGTAAGGACCATGCATTAAGCTTGGCTGTTAGTGGCTGGGTGAAAAGGAGCGGAATGAATGTGGCGTATTCCATTCTTGGTTACAAATTCTTTGAATTCTGCCAAAGTGCTGTGGTGCGGTCTTGAGCCTCTGGCAGCCAGCGGAAGCTCATCGATCCCACCTTCGTTGCCCATGTTAAATGTTCAGAAAAAGTCAGAAGCCCAAGGCAGTATAAGTTCCTGAACTACCGGTATGCAGTCAAACCAGGACCCTAAAACTAGAACCAAATTGTCATGTCACATTGTACTTTCATTACAAATTATAGTTTGCACAAAGCAGCACTCAGGATTCAAACAACAAGGCAGCTATTCTTTGCTTCAAATTTGATCTGGAAACTTGGCGCATATGAACCAGAGACTCATCACAAGTACATCCTCATAACGACATTCATTATTACATCTGAATTCAGCCACTGTGCTTCAGTTTAGCAATCTTCTAAATTCACCAAATAATGTTGCTTTTGCTATTTCCCTCCATACTGCTCAGGTGCCTAGTAAAGTGTCTTTCCCTTCCAAAGGGCAGCTGTATTCAGCTCAGCCACCCTATTCCTATGTCATCACCAACTTTGCTCAATGGCACACTTTGAAGGAGCACAGGAGCAGGAAGAACCAAAGGGTCGCTCTGTCCAGTTTCCTCTACCAAAGGTGAGCAAGACTCTTTGATCAACTGAGATACAGTGCTAGATAGATGCTCCTGGTTTTGGAACAATGACATTTCTCTTTTAGTATAACAAAACAAAACAAACAAACAAAAAACCCTTATGGAACTGAACTGAATGTCTCACCCATTTTGCAGTTTAGTGCGCGCACACTGAAATAAAAGCTGGACTGAGATCTTCCCTGCTACCCAGGTTTCCTGAAAATATTCTCCCCCTTTTTTTAAAAAAAGGGTCAGTTCTCTAATACTTTGGGAAGTGGGAGGGGATTTATCTGAAATGTTCATAAGAGGGTTTCCACTTACTTTACTGTGTCTGGAGAGAGCTTTGCACAGCTGTGGACAGCAGGGGGCCTTGTTTAAAAGTTAAAAAGCAAGAAGCAAATGGAAAACCCCAGGGTTCTCCAAAAAAAGGTAAAGTAAGCAAGCAACCCACTTCCAAAAGTTCAAGAGGGGATATTCCTGCCTCTGTGTGATCTGCCACTGCCACTCACCCAACCAATGGTTGAAAAGGAAGTGTTTGAAATGTTCGGCGCAGCTGAAGATTGTCTTTCCAGTCTGAATAATTATTTCTACTGTGGAACTGCGTTGAATCCCCATGAACAAGATGCCAGGTCATGTCACCTCTTCCTTTCTTTTTCTCTAAACTAAAAAGTCCCAAATAATGTAACCTTTCCTCATGTTGGCTGTCTATTTGTGAACATTTTTCAACTCTACAATATTTTCTTTGAAGTTAAGCAATCACCCAGACTCTGAGGTTGAGAGACCAATGGTGCAATGAACCAGAAACCCCCAAGCCCAAGATGCCAGAGGCCTCGAAGAACAAGAAGCCAGACTTTGGTAATATGGTGCCCTGAGCAAGGGCATAGTTTGCACCCTCTTGCCATATTTCCTATTTTCAAATAATTCCTTTTGGTATAGTTGCTTTTATGGATCTTCTTATTAGGTACGCATCTAAATATAGGTTGTTTTGTTGTTGTTGTTTTGCACTGGAATGCCAATATTAGTGAAAATGAATATTACTTTGCAAAAATATGTATATTAGACAAAATTGCATACAGATGTGTATATTAGGAGAAATTTGCACTAAAATCCTGATGAATCTGAATGGCACACTAGATACATGGATAGACAGACAGACAGCCTGGAAATGTGGAGAATTGAAATGAAGATGGGGGAGGAAATTGGAAACAGAGAAACCAAAAACTGACCGGTTTACCCAAGAAAGGAGTGGGTCAGGACCTCTCACCAGATTTCAGGATGCCTCTTTATGTCAGCCTGGATAGCTCAGTTGGTTAGAGCATGGTGCTGATAATGCCAAGGCTGCAAGTTCGATCCCTGTATGGGACAGCTGCCTATTCATGCATTGCAAGGAGTTGGACTAGATGATCCTCAGGGTCCCTTCCAACCCTACGATTCTATGAGTCTATGATTCTTGGCTTTGCTTCCCATGTGAGGCTCCAAAAACAGTATATGCTAAGCATTGGACAGGTCACAGTATAGGGCTCTGAGATGCATTCAGCTTGGTGCATCACAAATTGTGGGGGCCTGATCTGTAGCACCCACTGCTAGTGAACACGAAGTGACAAAAGGGTGGTCTGCCATGCTTGAGGTCATTGAACCTCAAGCTCTGGAACAAGCAGAGATGTGTTGCTGCCCATGTCATCTCTCTCAATGCAGCCATCCACTCTCAGAGTGCAGGCCTTTTGCACTGATAACACCGTTGCATCAAATATTGATAGGAACCGCATTTCAATAAGAACAGAAGTCTCTGATTCATAGAGGGAGAAATGCCTGCACAGTCACCTTTCACAGACTTGCCAGAACAAAATGAACTGATTTATTTTTTTTAATGTCATAGAAGTCTGTTCTCTCTGGGAAAACTGTATTTCATTAGAGAATATCATTCTTCTGAATGGAAATCAGCACACCAAGAAGAGGCAGGCAACAGATTGTAGGAATTGCAAGGGGGTGTGGGGGGAACATTTTAATTAATCTCACCCAAGCAAGCCTATGGGAGATGTGTTTCTCTCCCTCTCCACCCACCCCACACACCATATTCTTCAATGATTCTTCACATTTCCCATGGTTCCCGTGCTTTGTGTGCGCAAGATGGCAAAGACTTGCGCTCTCAGTTGCTCCATCCCCACCAGAAGCTTCCATGTTTCCTTTCATAGGAACAGGAAAGATGCAAGAAGGAAAGTAACGTCAGAGTGTTTTTAAAAAACACAAAAAATCAATAAGTATTAGATATCTGGAAATGCCTTTCCCTGGAAATAATATTGCACAGAGGGAGTACAGTTTTAAAGATTCTCTTACATCTGTGGAATCATTCCATTTCATCTCTGCATGCTGGTTTCACAAGTAGTGGGGAAATGTCAGGCTCTGGGCATGAAAACAAAATTCTTTGGCAGGGGGCAGAATACTGGCTGCCTCGTGAGAGGGTGGATCTTACTTACTTACTTACTTTTACTTACTTGTTTTCTATACCACTCTTCATCTGAGGATCACAGGGAAGTTTACAATACAACCCCACCACCATCACCATATTAAAAGACCGTAGATAGTTTCATTAGCCAAAGGATCAATATGGAGAACAGGCTCTCACATCTGTCTACAGGACATTTGGCTCTTCAGCTAGTGATTTAATGTTCTGCTCACATGCCCTGCCTAGAAGAACAAGGATGCTTCCAATCGGTTGCTGTGCATGGTACAGGAAAGTTTCTCTGTTTGGTGTAGCGTATGCACCTGCACAAGGCTTGACAGACGTTGCCTTCTAGTAATCCTTGCAACAAGCCTGTGATGTAAGTAGGTTAGCATTATGATTGCCATACTACAGGTGAGAGGCAGAGAGAGTGGTTGTCTCTGGCTCCCTAGCGAATACATTAGCGTAGACTCTTTTGAACAAGTGACTGCAGTCTTTTAGTCACTTTCCCAGCTGTTGCCACTGTGGTGCCTTCCAGATGTTGCTGGACTTGCAGTTTCTACCCATCCCAGCCACCATGGCCAGTGGTCAGGGATAAGGAGGGTTGTAGTCCTTGAGCTCCTTGGGGAATAGATTAGATGTTTCTAATTAAAAAAACCAAACCTGTGATGAATAAATCGAGTCCTCCTGACTTTGCCTGAATAGCAGCTGGACCACCTGCCTGCTTGGTGCCAGGTTGATGTGTGAAGCATCCTGAAAATTAACAACACCCCAATATTTCACAAACGAAGAGACCTTAACCTTCCCATTTTTATTCATTTCTTTGATGCCAGGATTCAAAAGACCCATTTTTTAAAAATGTAACAACAATAATAATAATGTATTATTATTATTATTATTATTATTATTATTATTATTATTATTTCTACTCCACACTTTTATTCACTGAGCATTCAGAGCTACTTAGGAGGGAGAAAAACAAACAAAAATTAGAATGGAACACACAATATCACAAAAAACACAGATTAAAGCCATCAAAAACAACAGCGGAATAGTAAATTAGCATATGCAAATTTGATGCAAATAAGCCCCCTTTTGGGAGGAAGGTACATTCCCCCCCCTTCTCAGCTGCCATAGGTTTATAATGTGTGTGTGTGTGTGTGTGTGTGTGTGTGTGTGTGTGTGTGTATACATATATATATATATATATATATATATATATATATATATATATATATATATATATATATATGTTTTCGTAGATTTTCACGGGTACAGGAATGCAGGTTTTGGTGTCCTCGGGTGTCTTCCCGTGTAAAAGTTGGGGTGTCTACATCTGGAGGCGGCCCGGCACCACAGCTTCCGGAAAAGGAAGATAAATTAGATACCCAACTGTGATACCCAAGAAGTAGACCGGGATGTCTCTACAGCTTCTCAGCTGGAATATAAATGGCGGGAATTCTCCAGAAAAACGCAGAAAAGTATTTCATATTTTGAAAAAAGAACAATTGGACATTATTTGCCTGCAAGAAACACATGTGACAAGACTCCATAGAAAAGTGCTAATTAATAAAAGGTTAGGCCAAGAATTTATTTCATCGGATAAAGTTAAGAAAAGAGGAGTGGTGATCTATGCAAAGGAGAACTTGTCCCCAAAATTTGTATTTAAAGACGAACAGGGCAGAATTTTGGCAATTGAAATCCAGACACAAGGAGAAAAGTTTTTAATTCTAGGAATCTACGCCCCAAATGATGGAAAATCGGAATTTTTTAAGAAGCTGCATGAGATTATGCTGGACTATTTGGACTATAACAACATTATCATGTTGGGAGATATGAACGGTGTCGCCTCAGTGAATATGGATAAGTCACAAAGTGCTAATATAACGAAAGATGGCAGACTTCCAAAAACCTTTTTTGAAATGACTGACAATTTGGATTTGATCGACATATGGAGGATCAAGAACCCTCTAGGGAAAGAAGGAACTTTCTTTTCTGAGGCCCATATGACATGGACGCGAATCGACCAAATATGGATAACTAGAGGGCTGGCACCTAAGACCAGAAAAGTGGAAATCTGCCCAAAAACCTGCTCCGACCACAACGCCTTGAGAATGGAATTGAGACTAAATACAACCGGATCGTTCAGATGGAGAATGAATGACGCCTTGCTAAGAGATCAGGAGATTGTTAAGAAGGCCCAAAAAGTTTTAAAGGACTATTTTGAAATAAACTTAAAGACAAATGTGGAAAAAAGAATAATCTGGGACGCAAGCAAAGCAGTGATAAGAGGGTTTCTAATACAACAGAACACGATTAAAAAAAGACTCTGGAATGAAAAGAAGGAGAAGATCTTGGAGAAAATAAGAGAAGGAGAGAGAAAACTGAGATCCAGGCCTAAATCAAAGGAAGTATTGAGAGAAGTGAAGTTTTTCCAGGCACAATATTCGAAACTGATAAATCAAGAGGTGGAATGGAAAATTAAACAAATGAAACAAAGATCCTTTGAATCTGCAAACAAATGTGGAAAATTGTTAGCCTGGCAGCTGAAAAAGAGACAAAAACTTAACACAGTTACAAATCTAGAGATTGAAGGGAGAATGGTTCAGAAACCCGATGAAATTAGAAGGTCCTTCCAGAGATATTTCAAAGAACTCTATTCTCAAAGGCCACAAAAAAGCTCAGAGGTGGACCAATTTGTTATAACTAATGGATTACAAAAAATACCCCAGGAAATGAGAGCAACCCTGAACTGTAATATCACAACCCAAGAAATTGAATGCGCCATTCAGAACCTCCAACTGGGCAAATCTCCGGGACCTGATGGGCTTACTTCCAAATATTATAAGGTACTGAAGGACTCATTGACACAACCATTGCTGGAAGTTTGCAACCAGATTATGGAGGGGAGGAAGGCACCGGAAACGTGGAAAGAAGCCTTCATCACGTTGATCCCAAAACTAGAATCTGAAAAAACTCAACTTAAAAACTACCGTCCTATCTCACTCCTAAATGTGGATTATAAAATTTTTGCAGACATTTTGGCAAGTAGGTTTAAGAAAGTCTTAAATGAAGTGATTCATAAGGACCAAGCAGGCTTTCTCCCTGGTAGGCATTTATTTGACAACACAAGAAACATCATTGACATTTTGGAGTTTTTACAGATTAATTCAAACACAAGAGCGGTGTTGATTTTTATTGATGCGGAGAAGGCCTTTGACAACATTTCTTGGCTGTTTATGAAGAAAAATTTGGAAAGGATGGGAGTAGGGCGGGGGTTTGAAAATGGAATAGAAGCAATTTATTCAGAACAAAAGGCCAAATTGATAGTAAACAACGTGGTGACAGAGGAGTTTAAAATTGAAAAAGGGACACGACAGGGGTGCCCTCTATCTCCTCTGTTGTTTATTTCAGTCCTGGAGGTGCTACTGAACATGATTAGAAATGACCGGTTGACACAGGGAATTGTGGTCGGAGAGAAACAATATAAACTGAAAGCTTTCGCAGACGACTTGGTATTAACATTACAGGAGCCAGCCTCTAGTACTAAAAGAGCGTTAGAATTAATTTCTGATTTTGGTCGGGTGGCGGGATTCAAGCTGAATAAACAAAAAACTAAAGTTTTAGCAAAAAATTTGACAACTACTGAAATAGAGGAGTTCAGAAAAGAAACAGAACTAAATGTGGTTAAAAAAGTAAAGTACCTAGGGGTGCACTTGACCTCCAAAAATTTGAATTTATTTAAGGACAACTATGAGAAATGTTGGTCAGAGATAAAAAGAGATCTGGAAACATGGTCAAGACTAAAACTTTCCTTGTTGGGCAGAATAGCTGCTATAAAGATGAATGTATTGCCGAAAATGCTATTTTTGTTTCAGTCCCTCCAGATCGTGGATAAGGTGGAATGTTTTGGAAAATGGCAGAGGGATTTATCTAAATTTGTCTGGCAGGGCAAAAAGCCCCGAATAAAGTTTAAAATACTAACAGATGCGAAAGAAAGAGGGGGGTTTGCCCTGCCGGACTTGAGGTTATATTATGAAGCTGCAGCCCTCTGCTGGTTGAAGGATTGGATCCTATTGGAGAACACCGACGTCCTTGACCTGGAGGGATTTGATAATGCTTTTGGGTGGCATGCATATTTGTGGTATGACAAGGTTAAAGTTCATAAATTGTTCAAAAACCATATTGTCAGAAGGGCAATTTTCATGGTCTGGTCAAAATACAAAGACTTATTGGAGAGTAAAACTCCGAGGTGGCTCTCACCGATGGAGGCCAAAGCACGTAAAAGACTCAATATGGAGGCCCACTGGCCTAAATATTGGGAAATAATTGAAAAAATTGGAGATAAATGGAGGTTACAGAGTATGGAAAAGTTAAAAAACAAGGTGCGAGATTGGTTGCATTATGCTCAAATCCAGGAAGTTTTTAAAGCAGACAAAAAAGTGGGTTTTCAGGAGGAAAAATCGAAACTAGAAACAGAGTTGCTTGAGCCAAAATCCAAGCTAATTTCGAGAATGTATAACTTGCTGCTTAAATGGAACACACAGGATGAGATTGTCAAATCCTCTATGATAAAGTGGGCACAGGACTTGGGGCATAACATTATGTTTGAAGACTGGGAAAGGTTATGGAACACCGGAATGAAATTCACGGCATGTACTGCCTTGAAGGAAAACATTATGAAAATGATATACCGGTGGTACATGACCCCAGTCAAGCTTGCAAAGATATATCACCTGTCCGATAATAAATGTTGGAAATGTAAGGAAGAGGAAGGGACATTTTTACACCTCTGGTGGACCTGCCCGAAAGTGAAGGCCTTCTGGGAAATGATACATAATGAACTAAAAAAGGTGCTGAGATTCACCTTACCTAAGAAACCGGAGGCCTTCCTTCTGGGCATGGTAGACCAGAGGATGGTCAAGAAAGATAGAACTTTCTTTATGTACGCTACTACAGCAGCGAGGATTCTGTTGGCAAAGCACTGGAAGACACAAAATCTACCCACATTGGAAGAATGGCAGACGCAGCTGATGGACTATATGGAGTTGGCTGAAATGACTGGCAGAATTCGAGACTCGGGAGAAGAAGAAACGGAGGAAGTTTGGAAAAATTTTAAGGACTATTTGAAAAAGCATTATAAGTTGTATGAATGTTAAAAAATGCTCCTTTCTAGGAAGGTATACCTTCAGTATCGGCAAATTTCTGAATTGATAAATAAGACACTATAAGACAGAAGTGAGGTAACGAAATATTTTTATTGTGTGGAAATTAAAAATTAATGCAATTGTATCGAAATGTTTACAACAGATAACACGATAAAATGGAAGATATATTGTTATGTATAAAACAAGTCAACAAATTGCTGAGGTTTTGGTTACACAGGGAATGCAGTGCTCGGGAGATGGGGGAAGTCCATTGGATTTACGGAAGTATGTATTTGAAAGTGGAAATTTGTTTATTAAAAACCTAATAAAATATTTATTAAAAAAAAAAAAGTTGGGGTGTCTAGGCGACGTTTCGACGAGGTCTCACTCGTCATCTTCAGGCTGGTGCTTTCGGCTTCTTGTTACTGGAACAGAGCAGGATCTCAGTGTTTGAGTTCCTATAAATACTGTTGAGGGGGTGTGGTGTATAGCCTCCAATGTTCTGGGCAGAGAGGAAGTTCCCAGGCTAGTGTGCCTTTTCTTCTTTTGTTCCTGACACCCGAGGACACCAAAACCTGCATATATATATATATATATATATATATATATATATATATATATATATAATATCTTTCTTTTTTCCTTTCAATAGTTCTATAACTTAATACATGTTTCTCTGTCATCTTTTGCTGCTGCTCTGGATGTGTTTCTGGTTATGTCTAATTTAAACAGATACTGCACTGTTGACTGCTGGCAGGGGGCGGGGCCTCATGGTGCCCCATTGGAGAGAATGCACAAATCTCAGCACAAGCCAACAAGCATATCTGCACTTCCTGCTCCTGAGGTCCAGAGTTCAGCTTCCTTGAGAAGATGCCAGAGAGCGGGAGAGGGAGAGTCAGGTGGATCTCCCCCTTCCCATGTCCTCTTTAGCAACTTATATTTCTTACAGTCATCAAAAAATCACAGTGAAATATAAATCTGGCCACATGAGGTCACCTTCCAGGAAAAGAAAAACTACAACAGGAGCAGGATGAGTACATCGCACCACACAATCTTGCAAAATGTGATTGTGCAAGGTTTTAATCGGAAACAATTTAAATGTGGCATCTGGAGGTGTGTCTGTGTGGATATTTTTTGTTTCAATTATTGCCTTCCCGTGCAAAGCTTTGACTGGTACACAAAGGCAGTCTAGCCCTACTCTGCTGCTCTCCTCGCCTTTGCAAGTGCCTGATACATGACAGATCCTGCAAAGGGGGATTCTGGAGACTAGATTTGCTCTTTTGCTGCACCCCACCCCTCTTACACCCGTACTTCCCTCTCCTGCTATCTGTTTAGAGTCTAGATGCAAGGACAGATTACTGTTTTTTAAAAAAATTAAAAAATATTTTTATTTAATGAAGACCATATACTTCATTGACATATAAGAAGAAAAGAAAAAAAATACAATTGAATGAAAATTAAACACACATAAAATTAGGGTCGTTTCATTCACCACTCCTAGGAAGAAGGAGGAGGAGGAGGAGGAGGAGGAGGAGGAGGAGTAGTGTTGGGGTAGTAACATTTTCAAAGAATATTTGTTTTATTTATAAAGATCAGGGTATTATTCTCAAGGTCTTATGATATTGTTGCACACCACCCCAATCTCCCAGCAGTGTAAGATTTCAGGGTTTCAATGCACTTACCCAGGGTCCATGTTTCCTTTTGGAAATGAGGCACAGTAGAGACTGTGGTGTCTTCAGGATATATGGTTCACAGTGGTACCTCGGGTTACAAACACCTCGGGTTACAGACTCTGCTAACCCAGAAGTAGTACCTCGGGTTAAGAACTTTACCTCAGGATGAGAACAGAAATCGTGTGGCGGCGGCGCAGCAGCAGTGGGAGGCCCCATTAGCTAAAGTAGTACCTCAGGTTAAGAATGGGTTCAGGTTAAGAATGGACCTCCAGAACAAATAAATTTTGTAACCAGAGGTACCACTGTATTTACACATATATACAACCTGAGCCTACAATGGTGCTCACAGCATTAACACCCCAAGAGGGTTTTGTTTCTTCCATAGTTTTGGATTCCAACAGAAATCAACCACCATGCTCTGACTCTCTCTCCAGCTTGCTGCCTTTACTAGCCTGCAACCTTTCCCACTCTAGGTCACATCACAGTCCCCCAAAACTCAACTTCAAACTCTGGCTTTGTCTTCTAACTAGCTTTGAGTTGAGGGTGGTCCCACCCAGCTGCTGTCTGACACATAACCCATTCTCATTGGTTTTCTTAATGGCCCATCACCTTTCCTTTGTTTTCTTAATGGCTCATCTCCCAGGCAATCTCCTGGACATGAGAAGCTGAGTCCAGAGGTTAGGAGTCTGGCATCCTGGCTAACTCTTGATTAACTTCTAACATCTACTAAACCCAAGAATTTAGGGGAGGATGGCACCCAAAAACTCATAATATTATTCTCACACAGACTTGAAAAGTAACTAAGAGTTCCCAATAATAGCATATTTCACTGGAAGTATTTAAACATTTTTATTACCATTAACGTATAAAATAATGTTTTGCCTCTTATTTGAAGACAAATCTTTTTTTGTGTTCTCTAATATACCTTATTTTTTTACTTATTTTTTGGTGATAGCTATGGACCAGATTTGACTACACCACAAATCCTTCCTGAATCTCTTTAAATATTTACATTTTCTTGTGATAACCACCTTGGTGGCTAATAATAAATATAGAATCAATTCTCTATCCAAACCAGGGGCAGATTAGATTAGATTATTATAATGAATTGTCAACCGGGTCTATTTATTCATTTATTGTCTTCCATATTGCTAGCATCCAATATAAATTCCACTGAAAGGTTTTTGGGCTTCAGCAGTCAGAATTGAGCCAAAAGGCTGACAGCTGGGGGGTTGTATCATTTTGGGACTACAAGAGAATTCCTCATCACCCTCTGGGGATGTTAAATAAATAGATAATCTACTTTGCATTTCCCAAAACAATATGTGAACTGAAATGCAGCTGTGTTTTAAAACCCATACTTCTCTGAATTTTGCAGTGGAGTTCTTCAATTAATAAATGTGAACAAAAATGTGTGTATATTAATGAAAAAAGCAGGGAAAATAGCACACATTGTATTAGGGGCAATTTATACACAAATAATGTGCATATTTGTGGAGAAACTGCCTATAAAAGTGTATTAGTATGCACTAAAGCTGATAAGTTTTCCAGAGACCTTTTTACTTTTTAAATACAAATTGATGGAGAAATGAGGTGAACAGATTTTAAAAATGAGAAATTGTGACTAACATTTGCAGGTGCACCCATCCCTAGCTGACACATGGCTGAGATAATGGACTAGATCCAAAGTATAAGGCAACAAACAAGGCAATCCTAAGCATGTCCACTCAGAAGCAAGCACCACGGAGTCCAATGGGACTTACCTCCAGAAAAGTGTCCTTAGGATTGCAGACTAAGGCTGCAGAACTTTGGAGATGAGGGTGAGGGAGGTGGGACTTGTGTTTCTCAAACAGCAATTCCCATGTGTGTTCCCAAATTTAGTGCCCAAATGTAGGAATGGCACACTATGGGCTTTGTCATGGAATGTCCCAGATAAGGAAGACACTGATAGGGTCTTCTTGGTAGTGGTGCCCACCCTGCGGAATGCCCTCCCATCCTCAAAAATATATATATATTTATTTATTACGGCCATAGGCCCATACAGGTAAAAACAACACATAAATAACAGCTTGTGCACGTGGGAAAAAACAGCCCTCCCATCAAATGTCAAGGAGATAAACAATTATACAACTTTCAGAAGGCATCTGAATGCAGCCCTGTATAAGGATGTTTTTAATGTTTGATGTTTTATTATGCTGTTATTATATTTGTTGGAAGCAGCCAAGAGCAGCTGCAGCAGCCCAGTCAGATGGACGGGGTACAAATAATTGAATTATTGTTATTGTTATTCGCAAGAGAAACACTCACACACACACATGCTTCTAGCCTCTAGACAGCTGTCCACAGGTCTGGGCCCTATGGAACAGTTGCAGTAACTGGGGGAGGGGCTCCCCCTCCTCTGGCTTATATACCCTCCTCTAGGATGGTATATAATATACCCTCTAGGAGGGTATATAGAAGCCCCTTCTGGTTCTAGGATACAGTGCGATAGGAGAAGGTGCGGGATCTACTAACCCGTCGCTCGCTGGTGGGACTGTCTCTCCTTCTATGGCCACATCTTGTGTGCCTTCCTCAGCCTCGGACTGCCCTGACTCTTCCTCCCCTTGCAGGTTGCGTGACAGCCCACCAATCAATGGCCCCCTTTCCTGGGTCTCTCCTCTGGTCCCCTGGCTCTGCCACACACTCTTCAGAGCCCTGCTAGTCCCTAACAGCCTTGCTCCTCCACCACAGAAAGCTCCTCAAAGGAGGCCTAAAGTAGCTTGTTGGATCCTGTCCAGCATCATCTATATTTAGAGGGCTGTGTTTTCTGGCTCCCCTCCTGTATCCCAAGGTTCTTAGCAGCCTGGATGGAGCTCTGCTATGTGTTAATTGATGCCTCCCACACTGGGTGACACTTCACTTTTAAATATTAATTACAATTTATTAGCTGCTATCTCTTCATTACTCCTATTAGCCTCTCTGAAACTGAAGCTTTTGGGGAAGCCCGGGGCCTGAATAAACAGGTCTTCTGGAGGGGGACACTTTCTCTCTCTCTCCTTTTGAATGAGTAATAAGCATCCAAATCAGGTGGCCAGGCATATGGAGCTGTGCATGGAGGGAAGAGGCATGGAGGGGTTTGTACCCCATGGTGCTACCAGGGCAGGACTCTGAGGCAAGAGTCCAGGTCTCCATTCAGCAACATGAGGGCCCCCAAATGCAGCAAGGTTGGAGGACCACATTTTGAAGCATCATCATAGAGTTGGAATTGTGGGTAATACACATGATCATCTGTGGAGATTACATCTGTACTTTGGTTGATGAAGACCTTGTGAGTCGAACTTTTTGGCTCCCAAATGCTGCAAACCCGGAAGGGAATGGTCCAGTTTGTGGATGTTCCTTAGAGCCTGGACGTCCGATGCAGCTTCTGATTGGCTGCAGGAAGCTCCTGCAGGCAATTGGAAGCTGTGCCTTGGTTTCTGAACGTTTTGGAAGTCAAACAGACTTCCGGAACAGATTCCTTTTGACTTCCGAGGTACGATTGTACTCAGTCCCAGAGTGGTTTTACACTCAATCCCTCTTCACAGGCAACTGTGGGAATTGTAGTTCTCTGTGGAGAATACGGGCCTTCTAACAATTCTCAGCATCCTTAGCAAACTACAGCTTCCAGAATTCTTTGTGGGAAGCCATAAGTGCTATCATAGCACTGGTGTGGATATGACCACAGAGTCAGAGGCTGCAGCTAAGGGCCTGGGCTACATTCATGGTGGTTCTGAGAGTGCTGCTGGAGATGGGGAAACCACAGAGCCTGAAGTTGATAGTCTACAGAACAGCCTCCATTAGGACCTGGGCCTCTGGAACCACAACAAGACGCTCCTGGGCATCTTCTCATGAGCCAGAGGAACCCCATGCCTCCCACAGCAGCTCATTGGCCCAGAAGCACTGCTTCACTGGCCCAGCAAACTCTCACCCTGTCAGAGTAGTCATGGCTTGCCCTAAGGGGCTTGGGAGGCCAGCGATCCTGAGGCATCCATTTCTAGCTGCTCTGCCTAGCATTTTGGGGGGGGTGTTTTCCCCCCTTCATTTTAGAGCAAAGACAGTATATCTGGAGGCATGAAGCATGACAAACTCAATCTCCCGGTTGTGTTACCTGCCTGCCCATGTTTCGCTTTGCAACTTAACTGCTCAGACTCTTTGAGAATGCAAGCTGAGCAATTGCAGGCTGGCTTTCCATGATCAAGCCAACTTCAAAGGACCATTTGGGAGACAGATGGGAATGAGGTCTCAGCACCAGAACTCTAAAATGTGTTGGGCTCAATTATCTCCCCCCACAAAAAGGCGACCATTGTCTGATTCCTGTGCACAGAGACAAAGACTCAGATAAAATGATTTCACCCATTGCAGGATTTCTGTCTCTCTTGCTCCACATTTCATTTGCTTGCCATTGTCTCCTTTCAGATGTGGCTCACTCCTGATTTATTTATGTATTTAATGTTCAAATGTCTTTAAAGGCTGCTCTTAACATTCAGGCCTTTGTCCTCTTTCCTGGCAGCTGATTAGAAGCCAATAGATTCATGGCTGCTCAGCTGAGCTTCCATCCAGCTGGTGTCTCTGAACATCTTTCTAATCCACCACCCTGATATTTGAGTAGACTCTATTGAAGGTCTGCTTTATTCTGTTCACTTTTTAATATCCCACCCACCCATACCAATGAAGAATAGGTAACTCGATGTGCCATGAGCCCTTGTTAGGAACTGGATTATCTCTAATGAATGCGTTTCAGAGAGATGGGGCAGTGGTGGTGGTGGCAGACAGCTCATTAGAAAGTCTGTAGAGGGCAAAAGTGCTAGCTGGGTGCTTGTTTCAAGATCACAGGAGTCAGGAGCAGATCCCTGACCAGCAGTGCTGATACAACTTTGCTCTCAAAATGTCTCCTTTTGGAAACTTTCATGCCATGTTTTTTCCAGGTTAGTCTTTTGAAACATTGGGACATTTGCCAGCTGTGGTTGATTTCAGGATGTAACCATTTATCAGCATGTGACAGGGAGCAAGCTGCTTTGGGTGAATCAGGCCAGTTGCCCTGTTTCCTAAGCATTGCTTGCAACCAGCCTTCCCCAAATTGGTGCTTTTCAGGTGTTTTGGACTACAAATCTCCATAAGCTCCAATCAGGATGGCCACTCTATTCATTTACATCATTTTTTTAAAAAAAAATATAAACCACTTTAGACTTTTTGAAAAAACTCTAAACAAGCAACGTCATTAAAACAAAATATAGGTTGAAACCAGCAAAGCATAAAAACATATGAAAATAAATACAGTCGTACCCTGGTTCTCGAACATAATCCATTCCGGAAGTCCATTCAACTTCTGAAATGTTCAAAAACCAAGGAGCTGCTTCCGATTGGCTGCAGGAGCTTCCTGCACTCAAGCGTAAGCTGCGTTGGATGTCCTGCTTCCAAAAAAACGTTCGAAAACTGGAACAATTACTTCCAGGTTTTTGGCATTTGGGACCCAAAACGTACGAGTACCAAGGGGTTTGAGAACCAAGGTACTGTCAGAAATTCAAGCCCATATCAACAGAAACTGGCAACAATCCCAGGCACCCGGCACAACTGTAAAGCAGGAATCCAGGGAATTCAAGCACAAAAAACAGGGTATGAGTTTATGGGGTAGTAGCAACCCTCTGGGATTTCAGAGAGGAGTCTTTTCTGGCTGTACCTATGGAGAGTAGTTCTTCACACGACACATAATAAAACTATGGTCACTCCCACAGGAGGCAGTGATGTCTATCAACTTGGGTGGCTTTAAAAGAAGATGAGACAAATTCATGGAGGAGGAGAGGGCTACTGATGGCTAGAGGCAGCAATGCCTCAGAATACCAGTTGTTGGAAACCACAGGATAGGGAAGGTCTCTTGAGCTCAAATCCTGCTCGCGGGATTCCCATTGAGGCATCTGGTTGGCCACTGGACTAAATGAGCTCCCTTGGGCATGATCCAGCAGTTTCTGCTTATGTTTATATTGAAATTTGGATCTTTGGAATGCAAAGCAGGTCCTGTATCCCTGAGGCACAGCCCCTCCCCATCACCAGCCATTTGTGGGTCTGTTGTCCATCTCTCTCATGCATCATAAAGGTAAAGGTAAAGGGACCCCTGACCATTAGGTCCAGTCGTGGCCGACTCTGGGGTTGCAATGCTCATCTTGCTTTATTGGCCAAGGGAGCCGGCGTACAGCTTCCGAGTCATGGGGCCAGCATGACTAAGCCGCTTCTGGTGAACCAGAGCAGTGCACAGAAACGCCGTTTACCTTCCCGCCGGAGCGGTACCTACTTATCTAGTTGCACTTTGACATGCTTTCAAACTACTAGGTTGGCAGGAGCAGGGACCGAGCAACGGGAGCTCACCCCGTCACGGGGATTCGAACCGCCAACCTTCTGATCGGCAAGTCCTAGGCTCTGTGGTTTAACCCACAGCACCACCAGGGTCCCTTTTCTCATGCATCATATGATCACATAAATTCTTTTTCATGAATGCTGCCTTTCAGTTGACCAGCCCCTTTCCTCCATGCTCTGAACCAGTGGAGTATAACAATTGGCCTGGGGCCACACCCAAAAAGACATTTGGATGCCATTATATGAGCCACACACCGTGAGGCTCTTTGTAGCAGCATCCAGCTAGCTGCCTCTCTTCCCAGATTTGCTTTCCACCCATTAGCCATTATGCAGTAAGCTGTTGAGATGAGCAAAAAAAGAAAAATTCTCTGCAGAAAATGCAGCATGCCAAACCTTTGCCTTTTGTCAAGCTGCCAAAGACAGCATCTTAATGTGCCTACAAACCTGTAAGCATTTCACTGCTTATTGGAAAGTTCCGTGCACATATATTCTTTGCTCCATCTCTTGCCATACATTCTTGTTCTCCATGTTGTTGGTATTGTTAGCAAAATGTCCGGCATCACAAAATGTGTTGTGTATGTGTGTTTTATTGCAAACTTTTATTTCCCATTTCCCCCTTGAGAATCAATACAGCTAACAGTCTGCTTTGGCCATTAATACCAGCATAGAGGTTCATTTTGACTTTGGCTCCATCTGCATGATACATTTAAAGCAGCATCATATTTGTTTAGGGACGTGGGTGGCGCTGTGGGTTAAACCACAAAGCCTAGGACTTGCTGATCAGAAGGTCAGCGGTTCGAATCCCTGCGACGGGGTGAGTTCCTGTTGCTCGGTCCCAGCTCCTGCCAACCTAGCAGTTCGAAAGCACGTCAAAGTGCAAGTAGATAAATAGGTACCGCTCCGGCGGGAAGGTAAACGGCATTTCTGTGCGCTGCTCTGGTTCACCAGAAGTGGCTTAGTCATGCTGGCCACATGACCCAGAAGTTGTACGCCGGCTCCCTCGGCCAATAAAGCGAGATGAGCGCCGCAACCCCAGAGTCGGGTACGACTGGACCAATGGTCAGGGGTCTCTTTACCTTTACATATTTGTTTAGACAGGTCTTTACAATATAACATTTTCTTTCATCAGTATTTCTTGATATTTCATAATTTGGGGGGTGATTTTTAAATTATTATTTTGTTGATTTTCTCTTGTGTACTCTGCCTTGCTGTATGTTAATGGAATGTTAATGTTCATAAACAACACATTAAACAGTCATGGTTTCCAGCATAGAATTCTGGGAGCTGTAGTTTGCTAAGGGTACTGAGAGGTGCTAAACTCCCCTCACAGTGCTACAGTTAGCAGAGTACTTTAATAGCCAATAACTCTTCCCATGGAACTCTGGAAATGGTAGCTCATGGGGGGAATAGGATGTCTCCTAACAACTCTCAGCACTCTTAACAAACTACAATTCCCAGCATTCCTTGGGGGAAAATGATGACTGTTTAAAGTGCTTTAAATGTATAGTGCAGATAGGGCCTTTGTTGCTGCTGTAGTTATTCTTTTTATTATATTTTTCCTGTTTTATTGTGAACTGCCTTGGGATATTTTTATGAAAGATGGTATAAAATTATTTAAAATAAAGAAATATAAAAACTTAATAGGATACAAGATCAAAAGTAGAGTTCAAGGCAAGTAATCAGAACCTGGTGCCATCCAGATGTTGCCAGATGCTTCCAGCTCCCATCAGCCTCTAGAAAGCATGGCAGCCAATGTTAGTATTTCATGCGTCCTATGCTGCAGATGTGATTGGTGTGATTCACATGCCTGTCTGGGATACCATGGGAACAGAAGACGGCCTTATCTCTCTTCCATTGTAGGTACTGTTGGACTGTACTTTTGCTTTTCTCTCCCAGAACTGATGAGAGATAATGCCATAATTCTTTGTCTGTACATAGTGTGCAAATAAATACGTAGATTAGCTCTATGATGTCTCATGCTTCTTGCTGTGTAATGCTTGAAGATTAGTGTGCATATACCATCTGGTATATGATGCTGAGTGCATTGGAGAAGAAGGGAAATGCCTTTTCCAGAGCTGTGCATATTTATACCCTGCTCATCTCGCTTATTTATACCCTGCTCATCTTGCTGGGTTCCCTCAGCCACTCTGGGTGGCTTCCAACAAAATATTAAAATACAATAGTCTGTTAAACATTACAAGCTTCCCTAAACAGGGCTGCCTTCAAATGTCTTCTAAAAGTCTGGTAGTTGTTGTTCTCTTTGACATCTGGTGGGAGGGTGTTCCACAGGGTGGGTGCCACTACTGAGAAGGCCCTCTGCCTGGTTCCCTGTAACTTGGCTTCTTGCAGTGAGGGAACCGCCAGAAGGCCCTCGGCACTGGACCTCTGTGTCCGGGCAGAACAATGGGGGAGGAGACACTCCTTCAGGATGGCTTAAGACGAGAAGCAGCGACTGGCCCCTAAGGTCACCCAGTGAGCTTCATGGCTGAGTGGGGCTTTGAAACCTGGTCTCCCACGTCCTAGTCTGTCTCCCAAACCACGATGCAACACTGGCTCCTAGAGACTAGAATTCTCAAGCAGGCTCCCTGAGTGATTTGGAAACTCAGTTTGAGGACCCCACAAAGACTGGAGGTTCCCTGCTGCCAACAGCTACCTTCTAATTTGTGGAGATCGATGGGATGGAGTCAGCATACTCAACCCATGCCCTCCCCACTCCCATGTGCTATTTCCTGATTGCTCTAATACCTGAATGGAGCTAATTCGTCTTTATGTATGTGCTGCATTGCAGGTTCTTCAACCATGGCCTGATCTGCCCTTGCTGAAAATGATTTCATGCATGACCCTTTCCAAAATGATTATTTTTAACGTTATGGGGGGGTTGTTGCTATGGTCCCCCCCTCCCCAAACTCTGCATATTAGAACCCTCTGCTGCTTATTGCAGCAGTTGACAGGAGACCCGCAGCAGAATCCACTTTTATTGAATCTGGAAAGGTCAACTGTGTTGTGCGTCTCCATGGAGAAAATAATAAATTAAACATACATAGGATCTGCTTTGGGGATAGTTGGCCAGTAAGTGGAGAAGAACAGAAAGGAAGATCGGGGAGGGAGGGAGGGATGGGGAGGTGGGATTCTCAAACCAAGTTCCGTACGTGTAAAAATTCAAAGTTGTTTGCTTATTTATTTCAAATATTTTTATATCGCTTTGCCCAGACTCAAGGGTTTGCATAAAAATGTGATGAAAAAATAAAACTATAAAGCAGTAAGTGACAATAAACAGCAAAAAAATTACAAACCCCCAGAATGCAACAAATTCAGCAGCTCCTCCTAATTGTCAATTTCCAAACTCCATCCCAGATATAAATGGTCTTGCAGCCATTTTCATTCTGTAAATCATTTTTTTTCATATTTTGAATTATGAATGCTGTTGAAAGGGTGGGATGTTTAGAAAAAGAGCAAGGTCTGCATTTGATAAATGGCTATGCAACATAGTATATTTAAATATTCACTATCTGGATCTGAGATGAGGAGCGATTGAGAGAGTTGAGTATGTTTAGCCTGGAGAAGAGATGACTGAGAGGTGATATGATAACCACCTTCAAATATCACATGATAAATGGAGCAGGCTTGTTTTCTGCCCCTCCAGAGAGGAGGACTCAAACCAGTGGATTCAGATGACAGGAATGGAGATTCCAGCTAAACAGCAGGAAGAACTTTCTGACTATAAGAGCTGTTGGACAGTGGAATAGACTCCATCAGAAGGTGGCAGAGTCTCCTTCACTGGATGTTTTTCAACAGGGGTTGGATGGCCATCTGCGCAATCCTATGTAAGCCCCACTGAGTTCACCATGAGTTCAACATGCTCCTAGGTAAGTATATGCGATTGCAGCCAGGCCAAAGCAAACCTATAGCCTGGAACCTGCTGGCCCTGAGCTCCACCACTGGTGTGACTGTGGCAGCTCCACCAAATTCAAGTCTCCATTGTTTTGCATTGAGCATGGGGTTTGCAGAGCGAGATGAGAAGTTCTTGCTCTCCTCTTGCATACAGCAGATGGGAAGTAACTTGTGCTTGCCCCAATCCTGGTGTAATTCTGTGCCTGCAGTGTGGGGCTGGCAGTGGGTTTAAGATCTGGTGTGGGTGGACACATCCATTTGCTGTAGCTCAATGATAGGGCATCTGCTTTGCATACGGAAGGTCCCTGATCCAGTCCTCAACATTTCCTGGTGGAACTGGGAGAGATTACCTGTCTGAAATTCTGGAGAGCTGCTGCCAATCAATGTTGACTGAGCCAGATAAACTCCTGGTCTGACTCAGTATAGAAAATAGTTTCCTGTGACACACCCTTTGGGGGGGCTACTCCACAAATATAGCCAAATGTGTCTCAAAATAATAAAGCCGCATCAGACCCAAATGGCATAGTCTGATGGTCTGACTCATGCAATCACACCTGACATTACTGTGGGAAGCAGATTGCAAGATTTGGGTAGGATAGGGTTTTATTATTATGTTGACTCACTTTGCTGTATGTTTGTTGTTTTATTTTAATCCGGCCCACTGTCAAGGAGCTGTCAACAAGCCAGGTCAACCACAGGGCAGGCACGCAAAAGGAAGGCATGGAATGCAATTAGCTCTTTCTTAACAGAAAATAACAACACAGTGGAGTCCTCTGGTTCGCCTTAATCCAGCTGAGACGTTGCTGAAACTGACCACTGGCTCTGCCATTCCCCTTCTAGCCTTTTACTCTAGATCTCTCTCAAGCAAGTGAAGGCTGCAACAAGGGGGCAAGCTCCACCTCTAGGTCTGTCTGGCCCATTGCTCAGCAACATGCACAACTCTCCTCAAGCGGGGTGTCAGAAGAGGAGGTGAGCCAGCAGGATTGGGACTGTCCGGTTGCTGTGTTAGCATTAGAGGTTGGCAGGGCCAACCTCTGGCTCCTTTCTATCTGAGTCTGTGCTCACACTGTGACTCTCAGCCTCTAGCCCTGTCCTGGAAGGCCCTCCTTCTCCTGACTCCCCTTAATCACACAAATCCCCTTCTCCTAGCACCTCCCAGCTCATCCCTTCTGCAGACTGCTCTTCAGTATCCCACCACCAGGGTCTGGTATCTAAGTCATCGTCATCTGTGTCATCTGTGGGGGGGGGCGCTCTTGGGCGGGCAGCTCCCACCGCTCTTCCTCATCCAGCCAGTCCCTGACACCTGCCCTGAGATTGGTTGCCATGTGGGGAAGGATATACATTTTAATAAATATAGAAATTTCAATTTGAAAGCAAAGAAATTAATCATTTTCACGCTTCGGAAAGCCAGTTCTGAAGGCTGCCATTTTGCCACTCTGGCACCAATGAAGGATAGGAACATGTGGACACAGAGGCAGGCTTCCATGAACACGTGCCTAGCTGGATGAGGAATCAGGCATGCAAAGTGCTGCTGCACAAGCTGTTCCTCAGCCTGATCTGGCGCTGGAGGTTTTGTAGACACAGCACTTTGTATTGGGTGGCTCAAAATAGAGGTAAAGCATGATTTGCCTAAATATGAAAAGGGACTTCCTGAAAATTAGAGCTGCGGCAGCAGGACAGACTTCCTTATGTACAGGAAAGCAGAGAGACTTCCCCAAATTCACTGCATCCTGTTTACATTTCGATTTCTGATTTCTTAATATATTTTGCAATGTTACTATTTGAAAATGATCCGTCCTATGCGCCAGAACACTCTCTGCCTGTTGGGTTCCAGCATGCTACCTTCAATTCTACCTCCAATTAAGAGGCATATTGCATCCAATTTTGGAAATATATTGTAGACATCATGACGTGTGTAGGCTTCTTGAGTAGGCTTAGGGGAGTCTTTGGAAGAAAATATTGGTGGTCCGTGATCTAGCTTTTGCAATGATCACTCAACTAGTATAAATGAAACGCAATATAAAGTTCTCAGTAGGTGCCACATTGTCTCACATGTCTTCTTCATCTTTCCAAACTAAAAGTCAGTTTTATTGGAAAGGGTGTGGCTGGATTTCTTTGTACTTTAATATTTGCTAACAACAAGCAGTGGAGAAGTGTTGGAACCTGGCTGCTGATTTTTACAGCCAGGTATTTCTGCACATTAGACTACGGCTAATTTCTACACCTTTTTCATAATTTTGAACCTAATGGCCCGGGATCCCTAAATAAAGACCTTCTTAAGCATAGTGTATAAAGGGACAAAGCTGTGTAAAGCTTGTAATTGGAAGTCTCCATGGCAACCATCTAAACAATACCCAATGCAACCAGCTAACAGCAGCTATCTATGATTATGTGCAAACCAGGGCCCATCCATGCCTTGGCTTAATGTGGATTTTCCGCCGCTTGTGTTCCCATTGATTCATCTGTGTCTGGGAGCTTTTCACTATGTTCTGCTGCTGTGGGGAATTTTTCCTTGTGAAAATCCGAGATTGCCTGGTGCACAGAGAATCCAAAGACAGATTTGCTCCACTTCATGAACCAGTTTTCAAACTGTTTATGGATGTGTTTCTTGAGATTTCCCATGGATCTGTGGGATCTCCTCCCTCATCTTCCTTGTCTTTCCATGCCCCCCCCCCCAAAGGCCATTGGAGATTTCTGGCTGGCTGCAGGAATTCCCACCATTTTCAAAAAAAGACCCTATTTTAGAAATACGTTCTGAAAACCATGACTTTCAAGAAAGCACAACACCATTATACTATTGCACTGTTATACTGCCATTGGATATTTTACTTCTGGCAGGGGTTTTTCCATTGATTTCCCAGATATATATTTTTATTTCCTTCTTTTTGCTTTGAGCTCATTCAACTGTTTTATTGATGTTGAAAATTGGCCCATGAGGCCATTTCCCCCCAAATTACACCCACCTACTAAACATTTGACATTGCATGTGACATCAGGTAGAGTCGTGGCTGTCAATGCACAGGTGGGAGCCAGTGTGCCCCTTTTTGTGCATTGGGCAGAGAAAGCAGGCTTTGACTCTACTGCTGATGGGCTACAGAGCCAAAGTCCACTGAATCCTGAGCTTTTTAACTTGCTCATATCTAGAGTTAGGTGTGAGCAATGAGGTGGTCAAGTTTGCTGAGGATACTAACAGACCCTCCAAGTGTCCCCATTTTCCAGGGACATTCCTGATTTAGAGAAGCCATCCCAGTTTCTGATTTGATCTGGGAATGTCCCATTTTTCTTTAGGAGGGGGAGCTATTGGGTTGTTGTTTTATTTTTATTAGGTATTTTGTGGTCTTATATCTTGATTTTATTTTGTGAACTGCCCTGAGACCCCCGGGTTTAGGGCAGTATATAAATTCAATAAATAATAATAATATTTTCATTGGAGAAATGTTGGAGGGTATGGAGTTATCCAACCCCCGAGCCATCCTGTATAGGGAAGTTTTTATATGTCTAATGTTTTATTATGTTTTTAAATATATGTTTGAAGTTGCCCAGAGTGGCTGGAATGGGACATCCCTATTTTCATCAGAGAAATGTTGGAGGGTATGTACTAAAATGTTCCAGATTGTTAAAACAAAAAGAGGTTGCAGAGAGCTTCAAAAGGATCTCTAAAAATGGTAAATGCAATTCAGTGTAAACAAATATAAAGTGATGCATGTCAGGAGTGGGTGGGAATCTAAATTCCACATATACGCTCGTTGGGTCTGAAATAGCAGTGTCTGACCAGGAACGAGACCTTACAGTCACAGCAGCTAACTCAATGGAGATGTCGACCCAGTGTGCAGTGATTGTGAAAAAGGCAAATTGCATGCTAGGGAACATTAGGAAAGGAATTAAAAATAAAACTGCAGATATCATAATGCCATTATACAAATCAATGATGCGACTGCATTGGAATGCTGTGTGCAGTTTTGGTCCCCTCCCCTCCAAAAGGTTACTGTAGAGTTGGAAAAGGTACTAATAAGGGCAAGCAAAGTGATCAGGGGATGGAGGGACTCCTCTGAGGAAAGGTTGCAGCATTTGGGACTTCTTACTTTAGAGAAAACACAAGAGGCGTCTCCACCCCCATCATTCTGCGTCGACACTGAGGTCCAGCGCCGAGGGCCTTCTGGCAGTTCCCTAACTGCGAAAAGCCAAGTTACAGGGAACCAGGCAGAGGGCCTTCTCGGTAGTGGCGCCCACCCTGTGGAACACCCTCCCACCAGATGTCAAAGAAATAAACAACTATCTGACTTTTAGAAGCCATCTGAAGGCAGCCCTGTTTAGGGAAGTTTTTAATGACTGATGTTTTAATGTATTTTTAATCTCTTGTTGGAAGCTGCCCAGAGTGGCTGGGGAAACCCAGCCAGATGGGCGGGGTATAAGTATTATTATTATTATTATTTAGAAGTTTATATAATTATGCAGAGCACAGACAAAGCAGATAGACAAAAGTTCTTTTCTCTCTCTCATAACACTGTGGAACTCCCTCTCACAGAAGGCAGTGGTGGCCTCCAGCTTGAATGACTTCAAAAGAATATTGGACGAATTCATGAAAGATAAGGCTGTCAATGGCTATGTGCCAGGATGTCTATGTGCTGCCTCCATGGTTGCTGCCTCTGCATACCAATTGCTGGAAGCCACAGGAGGGGACACTTCTTGCACTCTGGTCCTGCTTGCACAGGCAACTAGTTGGCCACCAGGATGCTGGCCTAGATGTGCCGTTGGCCTGATTCAGCAGGGTTTCCTTATGTTCTTATGGATCAAACGGGTGTTGGAATTCCCCATGGAGAACCAATGCCTGGGCTGTGTGTGGTGCTTTGAAGTCCTGACATTGGGACTCCAAAGCACCGAATCACCTGACATCGTTGTGATGGCAGCTGAGGGGCACGTAGGTAGTCCTGCCCACTTTACAAATTGGTCCATGGCGTGTAAAGGGTTCCCTGCCCTTGGTCTATACTGATTGTTAGCAACTTTCCAGGGTTTCAGGAAGAGGTCATCTACATGGAGATGTTGGGGAACGAACCAGGACCTTCTTCATGCAAAGCAGCTGTTCTGCCACTGAGCTAGGGCTCTTCCCTAACAGGTCACGCATTCAGCTGCTCACTGCCCCATGCTGAGCAATTGAGTCAAACTGATCAATTTAGTGGTGCCCTTCAGATGTTTAGGAACTGCAGTCCAAAATACCTGGAGGGAGGACACTTGCTTTGGTGGAGGCTGCCACACATAATTATAAGTAAGGAGGGAAAGCCTGCCGTGTTTCATGGCCAGAGTGGGCACTGCAATCTCCCACATTTGATTACAGTGAACTGCCTTTAAAAAAAAACAAACAGCTTTTGAATTGATAAGATTAACATTTGCAAATGAATCGAGAAACCACGTGAACAATTGGTTGCTATGTCTGCCTCATCATAATCTCCAAGGACTTTCAGTCTTCTTGTCACAGTCTTGATCTCTGAGGTTTGGCTTCCTATAAAAATTCATGGCCATCTGTGAACTAACAAGAAAGAATGGGGACCCAAAGGAAAGGGGTAGAGGCAACATCAGACCTTAAACCTTTCTCTGCACAAATGCCAACTATTTGTTCCCTTGCCCCCACTTGGTGCATGATCATTATTTGAACATGAGGTTGGGTGTGTGTGTGTGTGTGTGTGTGTGTGTGTGTGCAATGTCACTACTGGCTCAAAATGGGGTGGAGCAAGAAGCAACACTAGATTGCAGTGGCAGAATCAAACTACCTTTTTTCTCAGGGGTCACATTCACACCTGACATTTAAAACACTGCGAGAGTTGTTAAAGGTAAAGGTAAAGGCACCCCTGCCCGTACGGGCCAGTCTTGCCAGACTCTGGGGTTGTGCGCCCATCTCACTTAAGAGGCCAGGGGCCAGCGCTGTCCGGAGACACTTCCGGGTCACATGGCCAGTGTGACATCGCTGCTCTGGCGAGCCAGAGCTGCACACGGAAACGCCGTTTACCTTCCCGCTGGTAAGCGGTCCCTATTTATCTACTTGCACCCGGAGGTGCTTTCGAACTGCTAGGTTGGCAGGCGCTGGGACCGAGCAGCGGGAGCGCACCCCGCAGCAGGGATTCGAACCGCCGACCTTTCGATCTGCAAGTCAGAGACTCTTATTCCCCTCACAGAGTTACATTTCCCAGAGTTCCCTGTGAACAGTGAATAATCGCTAAACCACACTTGAAATTGAGCTCTCTGAGGGGAATAGGGGTGCCTTCTAACAACTTTCAGCCCCCTTAACAAACCACAGCTCCCAGAATTCTTTGGGGGAAGCTATTGCAAGTGCAAGCTGGATTTAGAAGAGGCAGAGGAACCAGAGACCAAATTGCAAACATGCGCTGGATTATGGAGAAAGCTAGAGAGTTCCAGAAAGACATCTACTTCTGCTTCATTGACTATGCAAAAGCCTTTGACTGTGTCGACCACGGCAAACTATGGCAAGTTCTTAAAGAAATGGGAGTGCCAGATCACCTCGTCTGTCTCCTGAGAAATCTCTATGTGGGACAAGAAGCTACAGTTAGAACTGGATATGGAACAACTGATTGGTTCAAAATTGGGAAAGGAGTACGACAAGGCTGTATTTTGTCTCCCTGCTTATTTAACTTATATGCAGAATTCATCATGCGAAAGGCTGGGCTGGATGAAACCCTAGCCGGAATTAAGATTGCCGGAAGAAATATCAACAACCTCAGATATGCAGATGACACAACCTTGATGGCAGAAAGTGAGGAGGAATTAAAGAACCTTTTAATGAGGGTGAAAGAGGAGAGCGCAAAATATGGTCTGAAGCTCAACATCAAAAAAACGAAGATCATGGCCACTGGTCCCATCACCTCCTGGCAAATAGAAGGGGAAGAAATGGAGGTAGTGAGAGATTTTACTTTCTTGGGCTCAATGATCACTGCAGATGGTGACAGCAGCCACGAAATTAAAAGAAGCCTGCTTCTTGGGAGAAGGGCAATGACAGGCCTAGACAGCATCTTGAGAAGTAGAGACATCACCTTGCCAACAAAGGTTCGTATAGTTAAAGCTATGGCTTTCCCAGTAGTGATGTATGGAAGTGAGAGCTGGACCATAAAGAAGGCTGATCGCCGAAGAATTGATGCTTTTGAATTATGGTGCTGGAGGAGACTCTTGAGAGTCCCATGGACTGCAAGAAGATCAAACCTCTCCATACTGAAGGAAATCAACCCTGAGTGCTCACTGGAAGGACAGATTGTGAAGCTGAGGCTCCAGTACTTTGGCCACCTCATGAGAAGAGAAGACTCCCTGGAGAAGACCCTGATGTTGGGAAAGATGGAGGGCACAAGGAGAAGGGGACTGCAGAGGACGAGATGGTTGGATAGTGTTTTCGAGGTTACCAGCATGAGTTTGACCAAACTGCGGGAGGCAGTGGAGGACAGAGGTGCCTGGCGTTCTCTGGTCCATGGGGTCACGAAGAGTCGGACACGACTAAACGACTAAACAACAACAACAACAACAATTGCAAGTTTAAAGTGATGGAATACTGTTTTTAATGTATGGTGTGCATTTGGTCTGCATGTTTATGGTAGTGGGCTTCTATGTGTGTGGACCCTTGTGGGGAGAGAGAGAGAGAGTTCTCTAGCTAAAAATCTTCACCCAGCAACCAAGAGTGCATGTGCTCATCCTCAGTTGGTGTAATAAATTTTAGAATGAAGACTTAGAGATAACTGATTAAGGCCACCCACCCACCATCCATTTAAAGCACTGTGATACCACTTTAAACAGTTGCAGTGGTACTATAGTGCTTTAAATACCGTATATGGTGTGGATGTGGTCTTGATGTCCCACCGTTGGTGGTGTGTGCCTTTTCATCCCTTAACTATGCCCCTCTCCCCTCTTGCCATCTTCATCGTGGGTGAAGGAGATTCCAGCCATTTTGCTCTAGTTGATGCTTTTGAGGTTTCACTTATTCAGAGCTCTGCAGATTACAACAACCTTCCAGAGCAAATATACGGCGCAGATTCATGTAACAATTAAGCAGTCACCGAGTCCTACCAGATGAAGTGCTCATAATACCCCAGTTTCTGAAAATCGCAGCTTCAATTTTTTTAGGGCAGCCCATCTTTGCCCTTCTAATGCCACCTTTGGTGTAACGCAAACCATTATGGTTCCATCTTCAAATTATTATTTGCTCACCACCTTGAGAAACAAAGACAAGTCTCCAAGGTGAGTGTGGTTAATAAAGCAATTTTAAAGTAGCTCAGCGTATATCTGCTTGCACAGGGTCACCGTGTCCTGTTGATATTTAAACAGTAGACTCCAATTTCCTGGCCTGCCCCACAGTCTCTCCTGCTATTGTTTTTCTTTCCCAGTTTCTGCAAATGTTTAGTAGCAAGTCACTTCCAAGGCTGCAATCCCATGCAGTTACTCGGAAGCAGGGCTGGTAGCATCTGTCAGTTTAGGTTCCCTCAGTTTCTCATTTTTTCAGTTGCAAATGCAGTTCCCTAAATCTCCACACTAATTTGCAAATTCACTCTCTTTTTTGAAATCCTCATGAAAATTATTCATTATCATGGAAATTTAGAGTTGGAAGGGACTACGAGGGTCATCTCAGCCAATCCCCTGCAATGCAGAAACCTTTGTGTCCAGTGTGGGGCTCACACCCACGACCCTGAGATTAATAAATAATAATAATAATAATTTATTATTTATACCCCGCCCATCTGGTTGGGTTTCCCCAGCCACTCGGGGCGGCTTCCAAAAAAATATTAAAATCCATCAAACATTAAAAGCTTCCCTAAACAGGGCTGCCTTCAGTCTCATGCTCTACCAGCTGAACTATCCCAAGCATTTCAGTCCAAATTTCCCATAATAAACACATTTTTGTATATAGTGTTGACTAATATACACATTTTTGCAAAGCAATTTCCACTAATACAATGGATTTTTGTATGCTACTTTTCACTGTGTTGGTTTATGCCCTCTTTCCGCTAATATATGCTTTTCTGTAAACATCGTTGGGCTGAACAAGAGCATTGCAAAATTCGGATAAGTGTGAATTTCAATGGATGGCTGTGTTTTGGTTCTCATACTGTTTCAGAAAGTGCCAATTCAATACATATGAACTGAAATGAATTTCTCCCCCTAGTCAGAACCCAGGCTGGTCACAGTGGGAGCCGCTGGTTGGAAACTCACCCAGAATAACTGTTGTCTCAGTTGCTTGCTGAAACCTTATGAAAAATGATTAGATGCTCCTCAGGGTCACCTCCAACTCTACAGTTCTATGATTCTGTGGCAGATCTGGACCTCCTGTTAACCCCACCCCATCTGAGGGGGCACCTGCTTCTTAAAGGCACACAGCCTGATTCTGCAGCTGCTGGCTGATATGGGTTTGATGTGGTGAGAACTGCATGGGAATCAGGTAAAGGCCTGAAGAGAGTGCTGGGTTGGGGGGGGTCAGGTCCCCTCAGGAGATGTCTCCTCCCCTCCAGACACTTTCTCCGAGCCAGACTGAGAACATGACCGACATCATGCTCCAGACCTCTACAGTACACACCAGTCCTTGTTGATATATTCAAAAAATAAGGGGGGAGTGTAATCAGAAGGCATTATGCAAATCAAGTCAATGCATGTGTGTTTGCATAATATGTTTGGAGCATAGACATCTGATTTTTGGCACAAAGCACAACCAGCCTTGCCAACATGCATTTCCCTTTGAAACTAAATGAAAACACTCTTTTTTTAAAAAAGGGCATTAATATGCATATGATAGAGCATGATGAGAAATGTATCTGGGTCGTCGAGTAAGAGGCTCAGCAGATCAGCTTCTTCCTCTTTTCCCAGCTTGTACACTGCTGTTGGAGGTGTTAATTTCTTTAACAAGTGTCTTCCACACGCACACACTCAGTTTTGCTTCCCAAAGGGATATTTGCATATTCATAGCTAAGGGAGTATCCCCCCTCCCAAAAAAAACAACAACAGCAACAGCGGGTTTCCAAAAAGTTATTGCAAAACTTTTAGTGGAAGAGGAAACAGTGACCTGTTACATAAGAACTTACATAATTAAGATGGATTCAAAATTAATCTCTTGAGCAATGTAAGCTGGCACCTTACAGTAGTAAGGCAGTGACACCAGAGGTTACTAGGTGCGTGCGCCACTCCCAATATTTTCCTTGTATCTGTAAATATGGATTTAAAAAAAACCCCAATCCATGCTGTTTATGATTCACTCTGTGTTCTCTCTGCTTTGACCTCTGCTTCAGGTTCAGAAGAACATCAGAAGAACTTGCAGAGCCACACCAGTTCTTGTCCTCTTCTGACAGTGGCCAACCAGCATAACCTCCAAGTGTCCCAATCTTCTAAGGATAGTCCCAGAATTACAAAAGCTATCCCAGCTTCTGATTTGATCCCAGAATGCCCCTATTTCTCCTGCCAATGCCACCAATGCCAAGCTCAGGGAGGAGGAGAAGGCGGTGCTTGTCCTGAGCAACGTTGGCAGCAAGGGAGCATCCCTTTGCCTCTCCATGGCCACTGTTGTTGGCCTCCTCCCTTGGGAAGCTTGTAGTGGCTGTTGGAGAACGGGCGAGGAGAACGAGAGGCTGCCACTGCAGAGACCCACTGTGTGACTCACTGGCTCTGACAGGCAGGCAGAGGGCAGGTCGGCCCTTGGCGGCGGAAAAGGGGGAGCAGAGCAGAGTGCAAGGAGTCTTGATTTAAAAATATCTGTATACTTTGTGCATCCATGTCTAATCTTGACCTTTTCTAAGGCAGGATTTTAACCACACTTGTAATGTAACAGAAAGTATGGACAATTTAGAAGGATACAACTTTAGATAAGTATTGATTTGTTGCTGTTGTTTAGTCGATTAGTCATGTCCGACTCTTCATGACCCCATGGGCCAGAGCCAGGCACTCCTGTCTTCCACTGGCTCCTGGAGTTTCGTCAAATTCATGTTGGTAGCTTCAAGAACACTGTCCAGCCATCTCGTCCTCTGTCGTCTCCTTGTGCCCTCAATATGCAGTTGTAAATATTACCATTAGGGCCCATGGAAGGGCTGGAGGGAAGTCAGGAGATTCAGATTAATCTCAATATGTAATTCTGATTTGTCTTTCTGTTGTTGTATGTTTATATTTTTAAAAATCTAATTAAAATAATTAAAATACTGTAATAATTATAATCTTGCCCTTTTCTAAAATTTATTGGTGTGTGTTTTTCTTTCGGTAAAAGTATCAAAGAATAAAATAAAATAGGGATTGAGTGGTTTTCTCAGGACAGCGGAAGACATGTGTGCCAGGTCCCATGGGAAAAGTGGTTGTGGCACTTCCCTTCTTCTGAGAGGAAATGTTATGCAGTGGGGGTGGACACAAAAATTGAGTTTCTGCCCTCCAGTATCATGCTGCTGCCCCCTGTGGCGAAATCAGCATCTGCTGCCCTTGGCAGCAGCTTCACTCTGCCTAATGACAGGGCCGGTCCTGCTGGGATGAGCGTAAGCCAGGCTGGTTCCTGGCAGAGAGCCCTTTTCAAATGCTCACAGTTTGGCTGATTCTAAAGTTTGATTGGGGAGTAATGAAATTCTATTGCCGGGCAATGAGAGACTTCTCAGAGATCAGTTAAGCCTTGCCTAAAGCGTTCGGTGCATATTCAATGTGATGGTCTCTGAGATTGTGTGATTGCTACTCTTCCAGCCCCCTCCCACACTCAACAGGGCCAGGAATTATGGGCTGGCAGATGCATTAACTCTTTCATAGGCACGAAGAGCTAAAACAAATTCTCTCCCAAAGGCTCTGCCTAAATACCAGCCTTTAGGAAACATTTGGACCTATCTATCTGCCAAGATCACCCCTGCCACATCTGTCATGTCACCTCCACGCAGAGGACTCTGGAACACATCTAAGGGTGCACACTCAGGTCACCCAAGGCTCTGTGGCACCTCACCATTACCTGCTGTGAATGAAGGATACTCTCTCAAACACAGCCCAAGCAATCTCCGGCAAGATGCACATTGTGGAGGGGAAATTAGCAGTAGAGGTGGAGCTGCCTTTTACAGAGATTCGTCCACCACCATCTTGCCATTAAAGGAACAGTGATAAACTTATGAAGAGCCATGATACAATGTCTCTGGGGCAATTTGTATAATCTCTTCCCCTCCTCTAACTCTGGCAACCTAGGAGAACCCTAAAAAGGTAAAGGTAAAGGACCCCTGACAGTTAAGTCCAGTCACGAACGACTCTGGGGTTGTGGTGCTCATCTCACTTTACTGGCTGAGGGAGCCAACATTTGTCTGCAGACAGTTTTTCTGGGTTATGTGGTCAGCATGACTAAGCTGCTTCTGGCGAAACCAGAGCAGCACATGGAAATGCTGTTTACCTTCCTGCCAGAGCGGTACCTATTTATCTACTTGCACTTTGACGTATTTTCGAACTGCTAGGTTGGCAGGAGCTGGGACCGAGCAATGGGAGCTCACCCCGTCACGGGGATTTGAACCTCAGACCTTCCAATCAGCAAGCCCTAGGCTCAGTGGTTTAGACCACAGCGCCACCTGCATCCCAGGAGGATCCTAAGGTAAGCCAAGTTTGATGAGTGGACAATTTGCTACAGCTGCATCACTGCAGCTTCATCAGCTCTAAAACACCCAGGAAACCAATAGGTACCATCATGGTCCGACTTAGAGAATGGCTGGACTCTTCTGGGGAAGACATCTCATTGGGGTAATGAGTTAGTGCTCTGCCAGCTTCCAACCTGCGTGCGCCCAATGTTTGAGGACAGTTAGCATTCTGCTTCTGTAACTTGGCTGAGAGGACCAAGGTATTGACATGAGAGTGACATAAAATTGATTACAATCTACTCCAACTTAATTAGCCAATAAGTCAGATTTAGTTAAAATACTGCGCAGAACCTAGAAGTGTGGCCAAATAAACATATAAAATGTTGGTTTTCTAACTTCTAACCCTATCCCTAGCTGTTAAAACTGGCAAGTGGGTTGTATCTTACATAAGACCCATAGTGTCAGATAGTAGGTTAGAAATAAATCATTCTTTCTTTCTGCCTCCCTTGTAGAAGATGCACTGAAATTCCCCTATGAAGAATATTTACAGTGTTTGGGACTTTTTAGTTTAGAGAAAAGCTCAGAAACTATTTTTTACGACCAACCAAGACGTCACAAAATAGTGAGCAAGCTGTTGCATCCACTAGAACTCTTAATCAGGCTAGACTGATGATGTTGAGAAGTCTCTAGCTTGGTATTAAAGCTACTGTATAATGTATTTTCTGGTCAAAAATTCATTTTGTTTGTAGACTCTTAGAAGGGGCGTGGCTATGGGAGTCCTCTTGAAGAGCACTCACTTTCCCAAATTCATGCCTGGCACCACTGTCTTTGCAAGGCTAACTTCTTGAAATATGTGGCATGTCACCCTGAGTGCCTCCTTGTCCTACATTTATCGCTGCAGCTGGGATAGGGTGGGAACCTATTGTGCTTTTCATAATGTCATGCATTTGTCACTAGAGGTTGAAATGTCTTCTGCAGCTAGGAGTGCCTTTTACCAGCTTGGTCTGGTTTGCCAACTATGGCTGTTCCTGGCTAGGGATAGCCTGACCACTGTAGTCCATGCATCGCTAACCTTGATTACTGAAATGCGCTCTGTGTGCGGCTGCCCTTGGGTTTGGTTTGGAAGCTCAAGCTGGTGCAAAATGCAGTAACTGGATGGTTGATGGCCTGGGGAGAAATGTTACAGGCAGAGCTGGAGTCTACTGCTTCAAGTCTACCCACTAACTCACACCTGTCCCCTCTGGGTTCTTACTCTTGGTGTTTAATGTTCTCATATTCCCACACTATAGGCACTTTAGTGTTAGCTACCGACATTATCTCCTACATCTTTCAAAGAGTTACACTTTGCTGCTAATATGTGTCAGACACTCGCAGCCCCTATCTCAATCTTCCCGATTCCCATTTACTGTAGCTAATCCATGTAATAGTTGGAATAATTTCCCCCCTCCATGTCACTTTCCATTGTGTCTTGACACCTGCCTACCTAGACAGCTACACACATTATTCTTCCGTGCAGCATCCCAGTGCAACTTCCGCTTCATTGCAGTTGCACTATTGACTGTCAAATGCTACTTTTAACTGGTTGCAAAGTGTTGGCAAAGTGGGCAATGTTGTTCTAGGGCACATCCACCCAGGTCTCAGTGATACAGACCAGATTGAACTCCTCATCCACACGCAGATCATGGCTGAGGGAGGTCTTATTCAGAGCTGACCTAGCGTCAGCCAGAGGGGTGGCTGATAGAACAATCACAATTCCCCAAGTAGAAGGAGGGACTGGCATACGGCACAGTCACTAACTGCCTGCCCACACATTCTAAGAAACATCTCCTACCATTTCTACTGGACCTGCACGTCAAGATCAGTGCTGAGACCCCACTGGGGATGCCCCCAATTGATATGGCTCACAGGGTAGTGACTTGAAGCTAGGTTTTGTTGTGACAGTGCTCCAGCTATGGGATGCCCTCTCCAAGGAAATGAGTTCACTCCCTGAGCTGATGACATTTAGATGCAAACTGAGCATGCTATTGTAAGGAAATGCATTTGTGATGCTGTATTAAAGCCTACAGGAGGGAGGGCAGGAAAGAAATAATGAATGGTAATAATAATAATTCAAAATGTGAAGTGTGAATGCTTTAGTCTCGTTGGCATCCCTTGATTGTCCCTGACACCTGCCAAAATGGAAACAAGACCCCATAAGCTGTCAGCTACCAAATGCTAATTATAGTCATCGAATGCTGACAGGAGGAAACGCCACTGGCTTTCAAAGTGTTTCCTGAGGAATCAGCATGTCATGGAATGTAAGGATTGCAACATGCTATATTTGAGATAATTTCTAAGTCTGTAGTTGAGATCCTTCATTTTGCGTAGGGTCCTGTCATGTTGAAACCAGGGTTTGACCTTGGTTTTAAAGCAGTTCATGTCACTGTATCTATTTCACCAGCCAAGTCATACGACTAGTAGCCATTGATGGCCTTCTCCTCCATGAATTTGTCTAATCCTCTTTTAAAGCCATCCAAGTGGGTGGCCGTCACTGCCTCCTGTGGTCAAAACAAAAACTATCTGTAACTGCCTCCTGTGGGAATGACTTCTATTGTTTAACTACCTTTCTTTTATCTGCCTTGAATCTTCCAGGGTTCAGTTTCACTGAATGTCCACAAGTTCTAGTGTTATGAGGGAGAAACACATTTATCAGCTTTCTCCATGCCATGCCATGCATAATTACACTTCTATCATGTCTTGACTTTTCTCTAAAGTCCCAAATATGGCAACCTTTCCTTATATATTTTTTCCTCCATTCCCTTCCTTTCTGCACATTGTGTTGGAGTAACTCAACATGAAGGGATTAATTTCCTTCGTGAGCATAAATCGCAGGTATAAAGTCAACTAAGCCAGTTGCTATAGCCAGCATAGGCAAACTCGACCCTCCAGATGCTTTGGGACTACAACTCCCATCTTCCCTGACCACTGGTTCTGTTAGCTAGGGATGATGGGAGTTATAGTCCCAAAACATCTGGAGGGCCAAGTTTGCCTATGCCTGTGCTATAGTAATGGCCCAGTGCCCCTACTATATCTGTGATTAATGTATGTCAGTTCTGTGTGTCAGTCTGTGAGTCTGCTGTTTGTCTGTTGGTTAGTTGGTTAAGCAGTCAGTGTTATTTATTCGGTGTTACGTCTTGAATTGGTGGACTTTTTTAAAGCAACAGAGATACTTTGTACCTGTATGCATCTGTATATATCTGTAAAACACAATTGGCATGTGTCAGGAGTCCAGGTTCCCAGCTTGATAACATAGTAAGCGTAGGTAATCATTACTTGAGATGACCCTTCTGAAGACTGCTTCTGATGTCGACAGAAGATATTGAGCTTTCACCCCTTACGTCTCTTGTTTTGCTTCCTATCAAGCAACCCTCCCATTCGTCGACTTCTCGGGCTGATTGGATTAGCTCCCACCTCTTCTTGCTCTGACGAACTGTCTCCTTTCCTATTCACACCTGTCTGAACTTCCTGAAAGCTTTGCCTGGGTTCCAGCCTGCTCTCAGTCATTTCCTCTGCAACTGGCATTCCAAGGGGCAGGGGAATTGCACTGTGCACTGAGCGCTGTTCAGCCTGTGTCAGTTCTAACTCTCTCTGTTATGCAGCAGGCTGTGAACTTACACTAGGAGCTGGCTCATTCCTGACAGCATGCAGAAGCTCCTGGTTTCAATCCCCAATGACATCTCCAGATAGGGTTGGGAGAGCCCTCTGCCTGAAACCTAGGGAGATGTTGCCATTCATTGCAGATGATACTGAGCAAGATGGACCAGTGGTCCGACTTGGCTATAAGGCAGCTTCCTATGCTGCCCTGTAGTGTGTGAAGGGCAATAGGGAAGGGCAGAGTGATGCAATAGAGGAGGTGCAGATATTGCACTCTTTCGCCACCACCACCACTCACCATGTGACGGGCATAGAACCCGAAGAAAGCTACAGTCACTAAGCAAGCAAGAACAGTGGAGTCTCATTAATGTGACTCATGGAAAACTTGCACGCTTCATAGAAAAACTTAGTAAATTGTATAATAAACTGTCAAAATGTGCAGAGGTGTTTCTCCTGCTATTTGACAGTGGTGCAGAGGTGCAGAATAATTTCACAAAGACATGCAAACTACGGTTATCTCCACTGGCTTCCTCCACCAACTCACTTGGACTCATTCTGATGTGCAGCACGCAAAAAGAAAATTTTTGATCACTTACATTTTCAGCCTGGATGCCATAAATTGTTTAGATATGTTTGCATTAAAATGTCTCTATTTTATCTACTGTTTTGCCAGCCTTCAACGAGACACATGTCATTTGTATTGCATTTTATTCCCAAAAGTGTCTGGTTTAATTTATGCCCTTGGCAGATCTTTCGAAAGCAGACAGTTTGCTTAAAATATAAAATAATCACATTCTCTCTCACACACATTCACATATTCTATTTTTTATATATATAAACCTTTATCTGCACTGCAATTTGTTGTAACTGGCTTCTTCTAGCCATGCCTATTTTCCCCTCATTCTTTTGTGTTTTTTTGCTTAATTCTTAGTGGAGAACTGTTAAAGCTTGTCCTGATGAACTGATGAAGAAGAAGAAGAAGAAGAGTTTGGATTTGATATCCCGCCTTTCACTCCCTTTAAGGAGTCTCAAAGCGGCTAACATTCTCCTTTCCCTTCCTCCCCCACAACAAACACTCTGTGAGGTGAGTGGGGCTGAGAGACTTCACAGAAGTGTGACTGGCCCAAGGTCACCCAGCAGCTGCATGTGGAGGAGCGGAGACGCGAACCCGGTTCCCCAGATTACAAGACTACCGCTCTTAACCACTACACCACACTGGCTGGCTCATTATTAAGGAAAATAGCTTTTCAGAATTCATTTGTATGTTTTGCTGCTGCATTTCAGGCAGTTCTAGAGAATGCTTGTTTTCCTCTCTAATTTAAAGCCAGACTGTGACTCTTACTTGTCCTGGCTGAATGCAGCGATGGTGACTGACAGCCTCGCCTCACTTTCCCTTCCATTTCAACATTCATGCTGAATACATATGATCAATCACCGCAATGGGCAGATCTGAGGGGGCGGGTGCATATTGAACGGACCCCCACAGCACATGGAGACATCTTCCATCCTCCTGTAAGATCCTTGCCACTGTGGGCCATGCCAAGTTGATTCCAATAATACACTAGCAGCCAAATTTTTCATGCAACCTCCTGACCTCACATTACTGATTGATGTGAGCAGCATCATGACTGATCTGTAAACTCACAGGAGTCCCTCTTCTATGAGGCAACAAAATTCCAACAGACTGACCTTCCATCCTTTGAGCAACTTTGGCTTGCATTCTGCTGGATTGGGCTTCACCTCCTCCAGTTTTTACTGTCATGTCCCGAAATATCTGGTTTTCAGACTCTCCTTTTAATCAATGCCTCCTGAGCTATGCTCATTCCAAAATATTAGCATTGTGGAAGTGCCAAAACCATTTGGAAGGGGTATTTCTAGCCACCTGGAGAGAGATTTGCAAACATCTCCAGCTCTTTCCTCGTATGTTTACTTGCTATGTGAGAGACGGGGGCGAGGTCTGTGCCTGCTGGCCCCCATCGCCCAGTGCCAATGCACTCAGCCCCTTGGCCTCTGCATATTTGGAAGAAGGTCTTAACAGTGAGCTTAGCCACTCATTTTCATTTTGTATGCTGCTTTTACACACACACACACACACACGATGCTCTGAGCAGCTACTGCAAAGAAACAGGGACACACTTCAAACAAACACTACAAAAGCAATTTCACAATAACATAGCAGAGGGAAAATTTAATAAGATACAAGGAACCACAATTTCAGCACTATAAATATAACAAGATTACTTAAGTAACATGCAGCATCCAATAGCAAAAAATAACAGGCAGCTTCACAGCTTCACCTTAGTCCTAGAAACACCTGTCCCATGATGTTGCTCACAGTCCCTCTCCTGCAGCAGCTTCTTACAAGGCTTTCAAGGCCAAGTCAACACATGTAGAGCCCTCCAGAGGTTGACTCCACCATGTGATGACTAACCCCACAGCCAAATTCCCCCCTTCACTCCTTCCATCAAACATGCAGAGGATGGAAGTGGATCAAGACAATATATTGGCACACATCCCTATTCCCTTCTCTGTGGATCCATCAAGGGTCTGCAGGGACACTCAGGGAAAGGGCTTCTAATTCAGACTCCTTTTGTAAATCAGGACTGGGGAACCGGCAGCCCTCCAGATATTGTTGGACTCCAAACCCTCTCGACCCCAGCCAGCATTGGGCAACGGGGTGGTGATGGGCGTGGTAATCCGACAACACCTGGAGGGTCACAGGTTCCCCACCCTGTAATCAACAACGAGCCCTCAACTATATGTGTGCTAAATTTCAGTTTTAGGGGTTTACCAGGAAATAAGCATTTGGAGCTCCAATTTTAACCCTATATTTTGAAGATGAGATGTATGAACATCACGTTTTCATATTTATTCCAGTGAATAGGATGGTTTGGGCCAACCTTAACCAACCCAGCACCCTCCAGATTGTTGTAGCCTTGAGCTACAACTCCCATCAGCATGATGCTGGGGCTGATGGGAATTGTAGCCCAAAACATTTGGAGGGCACCAGGTTGGCAAAGGGTTCCTTTTCCAGGTTAAATAAATAATAGCCCCCACCAAAAAAGAATCCTATTGAGAAACAGTGTGTACAGCCCTACAAGGGAGTAAGCTTTATTCAACAAAGCAGGAGTTGTTTTCAGAGTAAATACACACATGATTGTGTTACTGGTCATTATTGTGTCATCAGGGGCTTCTGGGCTTTATGAGGTATAGATTGTAAACTGTTGCACCATTGTTTAGCCACTCTGTGAATAATATTCTTGAAATGATATATAGTTTCAGAACTACATCCTTTACCCTAAAAACCCTGTGATCCAATGCTTGAATAAAGGACAGCTGTTGTGAAATTTCCAGCAGCTCACAATGTATTTCTGTGTGTTAATTATAAATGTTTGCTGTGTGTGCTTATGCTGTGAGCTTCTTTTGTGAAATATGAGTGAAATATGGAATGTGGAAGTCATGAGCTGAAAGGGACCTCACACCCATCCAGCTGCAAGGGGAACATATTGGCTTCAGTTATCCTCACCGCCATCAGATGCCCAAGTCTATCACCCAGTCTCCTCTTCAAATCTTCAGGAAAAGTGATTCTGTAACTTTGATGGCTCCCCTGCTGATGCCCTACCTCAGGCCTGTCTGACTTGTGAACTTTCAGGTGAAATTCATCCCAGGATGGGATGGCTCTCTAAGGTGTGTGATAAACCTCCCCATTTGCTCTCTTTCACTCAGCAAGGCAAAAGGTTTGAGTCTCTCAAGAGCCCCACAGGCTGCAGTCAGGGCTGGCCCAAGACAGCCTGAGGCAGAGGAGCAAAGCATGCCTAATCTCCACTCCACCAAGTGTTGTGAACTGAACGCAGAATCCAGAGCTAGGGGAGAGGGGTTCGAGATCTGCAAGGTGCCTTGAAGGGGTATACTGTACATCACATGGCATAACTGGATGGGAACACAAGAGGCCAGTACTCAAAACATTACCAATGTTTCCCCTGGCTGGGCTCAGAGTCCAGTATCTCAGACCCACAGACAAGAGTGCCATCAAAACTGGCCAATTAGTGTATCAAAGTAGGCATATATATATATATTTGAGCTCAAAGCCATAGCAAATAATTATAGGGTTATCTTGAGTGCCAAGGTGACATACGTACAACTTCCAGAGCAGTTCACCTTTGGCACGAAGCACCAAGCTGCAGAATCCCAAAGCTGGACCCATTATTTTGGCAAGTACCTCTTCCTTGAAGCAAAAATGCACTGGGTGGAATTCAATGTAGCACCAAGGAGATATGTCTGGTAGGGTGCTCATTTCTGCTGGCCTGACAGAACCATCTTCCCTCTCCTCTCCTCCCCCACCCCCTTATCTTCAGGGGGTTCTCTCAGCCCTCCAGAGCAGATTTGGGAGAGGTGCAGGGGGGTATGTTGGGGGGAGCTGGGGGAAGCCCCTTTGCACCAGTGGGAGTCATTGTGCTGACTTCCACTCATGGAATTAATGGAGAAGGTTGGTGAACCAGCAGAGCAGTTGGATATCCTGCAAAAAAGTCCACTCTGGTTGCTACACAGAATCTGGAAGAGAAAGACAAGCAGATAGAGAGAGGAATGCTGTGGCAGTGATGAAGAAACCATTCTTCTGCACTAACTTTTCATCTGCAAAGTATAACACAGAGAAGTTATTCTGGGCAGTAGAGGCTGAGTCATCCCAGGAACACTGGTTAATTTCCTGCCTATTTTGCAGAGACATTTGACTTCCTTCAAAGGTTCTGGTTTTGCTACAAAGCCTGAGGCATGGAAAGCTCCATCTTTTTGTGTGACACACTCATGGAAACAAGGGATCTATCTAGACTATCAAGAGTGAACTAGGGGGAAATGGGTCCTTCTGCTGGCTGAGATTCATAAGAATAAATGTAGGAAAGCCTCCGATCTGTGGTGGTTTGAACCCTGGTTAAAGAAGACACACCACAGACATATCTGCCAAGTGCCTCGGGGAAAAAGAGGCACCCCATTTTTCTCCACAAGATCACGGCGGCCATTTTGGCTGCCATGATCTCATGTTCTCTCGTGCTGCACTCTTGCCCTGGAAAAGCGCTTTTGGGGGCTGGGAACATGTCTTGGAATATGCGTGTCTTGGTTTGGGGTATGAAAAAGTTGGGCAGTATGCACAGTGTTATTTCTCCAGACTGTAACCCTCAGCCACAGGCACTCAAACTATTACACTGGGGCTGTTCAAGGGGCTTTGCAGGCACTGCCAGTTAGATGATTGGTGATGTCTGCAAAGCTCCCTTTTTTCCAAAGCCCCACCTTTACCAGACTCACATCACATATGGTACCAGGGGAAGGGCAGGTGGTGTGGCTTGAACAAAATGGCCTCATGCATGCTAAACTGGGAGCCTAGTTATGCTTGCAAGCTGGAATTTCACCACCCCCACTTTTGCTTTTTCCTCTCTATACTGTATTTACACTAAATTGTCTTCACACAGTCTGCACTGGAGTTCTTGTTGTGCTGCATCACAATCTTGGATTTGCATGAAGTCAGGGCACACCAGGGGAGCAAAGGAGAAGGCAGGTTTAAAACAATTGGAGGCGTTTGAGTGGGTTGGGAAGGGGAGACACTGAGGGTTATATTCAAGGTTTCAACAAGGCGAAATAGCAGAGAAGGTACAACATGTTGTTGTTGTTGTTTAGTCATTTAGTCGTGTCCGACTCTTCGTGACCCCATGGACCAGAGCACGCCAGGCACTCCTGTCTTCCATTGCCTCCTGTAGTTTGGTGAAATGCATGCTGGTAGCTTTGAGAACACTATCCAACCATCTCATCCTCTGTCGTCCCCTTCTCCTTGTGCCCTCAATCTTTCCCAACATCAGGGTCTTTTCCAGGGAGTCTTCTCTTCTCATGAGGTGGCCAAAGTATTGGAGCCTCAGCTTCAGGATCTGTCCTTCCAGTGAGCGTACAACATGTTCGATAACATCAAAAAGCTAACACAGGTACAACTGAGCCTTTCCTAAATCCCCTTGCATCTTTGCAGCTGTCATCCTGGCTTGGATCCCTGATGTCATTCTTGAACTCTTAGTCATGCCTTTGGCAATGTGTACTGAAGATGGATCTGAATCATTGTAAGCCTCAAAGAAAGCTGTTTTGCTTACACATAAGAACCTCTGTTGTGCTTTGGGATGACAGCCAGGACAGTCTCTCTCTGTCTCAGAACTGCATCTAGAGAAGCTGGGGGCAGAGCATGTGAATTTAGCTTCTCATGATTCCCCCAAAGCACCACCGTGTCCCCCAGGCCCAGTGTTGGGGTACAGCGTTGGGGTTGTATGACACAACTCTGCTCTGTGTGGGTGCTGGAAGCATTGTGCCACATCACATGCCCTCCTCCTGCTGCTAGACAACAAGTGCACAGATAGGATTGGATTGCTAGATCTATAGCTCTATGGGCTTCCACAACAACTTACATTTTTGCCCTTTCCTTGCTATGAGGACCAGGCACCTTCTTTGTCTCATTGGATGAGTCTTGTGAGCTGCAATGATTTATTTATAGGACAAATGGAAAGTCACTTTAGCAGATGGGACTGACTATGCAGAGTGATATGGCAAGGTTATCCTTTGTGCTGAAGACCCAGATGCTTTGTCATCCAGCATTTGAAATATCTTTCCATTGTGTGGATATTCTATGCTGCTACTCTCCCCATGCGCGCTTACATAAAGAACAACTCCATCCAAATCTCTGTGTAGTTTGTTGTCATGGGCACTTAAACGTATTCAAGAGCACAATTATGGAGGAGCAAACACTTAAAAATCTGAGATATGCAGATGGGCAAAGCCCACTCAAGGGCTGTGTTCTACAGCACAATTCTTTATAGTGGCACGAATGAGAAACTATCTTATTCTACCATCACCTGAACCAGATTTGTCTCCTTTGATTGAGAGCAGCTTCCCAGGATCTCTTGCAACTCTGGTATCTGAGATCTTTGATTGGAGACTGAATCTTCATCCTTCCGCATGAAAAGCAATGCTATTTTTCTAGAAAAAGAGGTGACAGAACTCACCATGAATACTCACCTTGTTCTTTTATAATGGCAATGGCGCCCACCTGAGAGCTGCAGAAACTGAGTTTTGGCGAGTTCCAGCTGAATAAAAAGGCAGAATGGCACACTAGGAGGCAAACATAAGGTCCCCAAGCTCACATGGAGGTGGGAACGTTGGGGGACACAAGTGGGGCATTGCCCTCTGTTCCACAGATTCCTAACTTCCTTTTAAAATAGGGAGTAAGGGCTCATCCACACTTTCATTTGTCCTGTGCCTAGAAAGCACAGGTCCAAGCAGTCTTCTCCTTTCCCAGGGAAAACCCACAAGCTTTAGGTCAAAATAAATAGTAATCTGTGGAAAACCCAGTTGCCGTTTGCTCTGACTGAGCGCTAAAGAGCAGTTTCCCCAGGGGGAAAGCAACAGGTCAAGAGGATGCACTGGTAAGTCCTAGGTTTCTAGCATTTGCAGAACTTGAGACACAAGGCAAAATGCACAGGTACTTTTCTTCACATTCTTATAGGACCTGACTATCTCAGTAACCACCTTCCCCTATAGGAACCCACTTGCTCCATTTCAGAGGCCCTGCTGTCAGAGGTGTGGTAGCTGAGCACCAGCAACGGGGCCTTGATAGCTGTGGCACCCACAACCTCCCCAAGGGATTTGGCCAGGCCTCATTGCAGCTCATTTCCCTGCAAATAGCAAAGTCATTTCCATGGATTTTGCTTGCAACAAGGGATTGTTTGCTGCTGCTTTTGCAACTTCCACCGAAGTGCTTCCTTAGGTCACCAGTTATGGTTTTACCGTTGTTTTATTGAGTTCACACCACAGTGATTATTTTTAGAGAAAGGTGTGTTATACGTGCAGGAAAGGAATGTTCACATTGCCTCAGCCAATGCAAACCTGGGGACTTATGCATATCAAGAGAGAACTTACTTTCTTGCTAAATAAATGCTGCTCATATGTTCTCTTCCCTGTTTGCAGGAACCCAAAGGGAGATTAGGAGCACCAGAACTGCCTGCATATAAAACAAATTGAGGGATATTTTCTGTCACATCGCCAGTCCCTGCAGTGTGCGGAGAGGGATTGCATGCTGCTTGCAATGCAAAGCAATCTAAGGGTCAGGATGAAGCCAAATTCCTAAACTCTGGAATCTGGAAACAAGCTCTCAGACAAGTTGATCAATCACAAGCTGAGCCAACCTTCTCTTTCAAGAAACTTTCATCTTTAAGTGGCTCATGTTGGCCCCAGCCATCCCCCGTCTTCTCTGTTGCCAAGCCTGCTGCTCTCCTTCTTCCCCAAACTTAAATTTCAAGGAGGGAGGAATGTATGTTGATTTACAAGCTCCTAGTGTGATGCAATGGTTAGAGCGTTGGACTAGGACCTGAGAGACCAGGATTCGAATCCTCACTTGGCCATGAAGCTGATTGGATGACCTTGGGCCAGTCACCATCTCTCATCCTAACCTACCTCACAGGGTTGCTGTGAGGATGAGATGGGGAAGAGGAGAACCATGCCCACCACTTTAAGCTCCTTGGAGTTAAAGGTGGTGTATATAAATAAATAACTTTATAATAAACAACTTGGGACCTGGTTACTTGAGGGAGTGGCTTCCGTATCGAAGATCTACAAATCAGATATTTGTAGATATTCCCAGTCATCCCATCGCCTCCACTCCTATCATTCTATATTCATGAAGTGTGGTAAAGAAATATTTTAAAATAAATAATCATACCCCCCCCCCCCGTTTCGGATGCAAAAGTAGCTTGGCTGGTTCTGGGTACACTCAACCTTGACTTGACATAGCAGACAGGCAGGATGCGGAAAGGGGTAGTGTTATTTGCTTTTCTGCCTCTGGCAGCAAAAGGCATTGGGCTGGTCTTGCTGGGATCTCACAAAGAATGCAATCTGTGTGTGCAGAGCCTGGTATTCTGCTGGTTGACAATATATGCAAGCAATGAACAAGGCCCGCCCGTTTCTTCTGGTGATATTGAAAGTCTTCCCCATCCATTTGATTGGCTTAGTAATTACCTCATCACAGCACCTTTCGAAAGACACTGCAGAGATGGCAATACAAATTGGACCAGGCACAGAGCAAGGATGCAGAGGGTGCTTTCCCATTTACATTAGTCTGGATAAGATAATGCATGAGTCAATTATGTTCAGCGTGCATATTCCCTGCCTTACTTACCTTCTGCTCTTTGCAAAAATATGAAGTCAATCTTCCGAGATTCCAGCTTGTATTCTGTTGTGCAAATGGTATCTCTGATGTTCTTATTAAAGCAATGAAATAGTCTTGATATTTTCATAGAAAAGGGAAGCAAGTGGCAGTGTTAGGGAACAAGTGCATAGAACATTATTACCGTTGTTCCTGCTGTCCAGCTTTTGATGTGGAAAAAAGGAAAAAGGCAAGAAAAATATAAAAGAACAAATGACACAGACAAACCAATAAGATGTTGAAGTACATACCTGCCCACAAATCAAAATGTAGCAGCTAACCACCCACAAATCTCCACAACCATTCCACCTACAAAAAGAACCCACCTGTTCCCAAATTATATAATCACCACCTCCAAGACCTCCACTCTCCACAGGCCCTTTGCAAAATGCAGTCTTGTCATCCCTTAGGCCCACAGTAGCAAACCTTTTTAGGTCTGGGGGAACATTTAGAATTCTGAAAAAGTGCCGAGGGCACCAGTCACAAGATAACTACTGCCAGGGGTGTGGCCTAACACAAAATGGCTGCCGCCTCCAGAAGAGAAAAAGAAAAGAGATGGGAATATAACATGGTACAAATATGAAAAACTGATTGTTGTTGTTAACAAACAGCAGCTTGTTTAATGGTTGAGGACTTGGAAATAAAATGCTGGCAACAATGCAATGTTCATTTGTTTGCTGTGTAAGCCCAGAAGCAGCGCATATGCACCAGAGTGCTCTCCCCATTCATAGAATCATAGAGTTGGAAGAGACCACAAGGGCCATCGAGTCCAACCCCCTGCCAAGCAGGAAACACCATCAGAGCACTCCTGACATATGGTTGTCAAGCCTCTGCTTAAAGACCTCCAAAGAAGGAGATTCCATCACACTCCTTGGCAGCAAATTCCACTGTCGAACAGCTCTTACTGTCAGGAAGTTCTTCCTAATGTTTAGGTGGAATCTTCTTTCTTATAGTTTGGATCCATTGCTCCGTGTCTGCTTCTCTGGAGCAGCAGAAAACAACCTTTCTCCCTCCTCCATGTGACATCCTTTTATATATTTGAACATGGCTATCATATCACCCCTTAACCTCCTCTTCTCCAGGCTAAACATGCCCAGCTCCCCAGCAGAAGCATACCACCTTTGGTACCAGAGATGACATATAGTCATACACACTAGTAGCCATTGAATGGCCTCAGCCTCTATGAATTTGTCTAATCACCTTTTGAAACCCTCCAAACTGGTGGCCATCACTGCAAAGGTTTGCAACCTTTAAAACATGCCCCTCCCTCCCGTAAATGCGGTTTCTGGTTCCTGCTTGGAAACTCTGCCCCCCCCCCCCCATGCAGGTAATCTCTGATTCAGATTCCATTTGTGTGTGTTATTTCTTGCTCGGTCAACTCTTCGGCAAAAGCATTTTCACTTTTGTGAGGGAGCAGAGGAGGAAATATTTTGATTGCTTCTATGTTACTGCTTTCGGCGAACATGCACAGCATAATCACCGCTAAAGATAGGAACAGTCTTGGAGAAACCATGACTTGTGGAAGAGTTTATGGTTTAATGAGAATAACCTTTTTTTGTAAAAGTCATTTGGGTTGTAGTGTCACATAGCCGTTCCAGCATGCATTTCGATTTACTGGAGGAAAAGGGCAATGTCTACTAAGGCTGTGTGTTGGCCTGGTGTGTACCCCAAATAATGAAGCAGATTGTGCATGCAATTTGCAACCAGTTCTCGCAGAAAATATAAAAGTCAGAGTGGGGTGGTTTTTTTCATTAAAATAACTAAATGTTAAAAGGTTCACTGCGTGGATCTGCCTGAAATTTGACAGGTTCAGTCCACTCTGGTGGGGCTCCTTTGCATGTTTCAAGACTTGCCTGAAGGGGGGCATTCCAGAATATGTTCACTCTGTCTTTCAACTCTAAGGGGATTATTTATTTCTGTATATACTGTGTTTATATCCCACCTGTCCTCAAAGGAGGTGTATATGTTTCTTGCCCTCTCCAGATTATGCTCACAATAATCCTGTGAAGTAGATTAGGCTGAGAGACTGTAACTGGCCCCAGGTCCCTTAATGAACATCATGGAGAGTTGAGATTTGAAGCCTGGTTCCCCAAATCTGACACTCTAACTGCTATACAACACTGTCTTTCTTAAGTTCATTGAGACTTAAGAAAGTGGGTTTTCACCAGATTTTCTGCCATTTTCTTTAGTGGGATGGGATTTTTAGTTATTCATGAAACCTTTCTGCCTTGCTCAGACTTGCTCCAGCATTAGAGAAAATTATGCCCTCTGCACATGCTAGAGATACATGCTAACCCTCAGGTTCACTCCATCCTTCTTCCACTAACACTCACCTTGGGAATACTTTCCTGCAACACACAGAACTCTTCAGAGTGTCCATGACACCCAGCCAGCGGCCTTCAGCAAAATTGCCAGTGTGTTTATCTTTATTTACCATACCCTTTAGCAATCTGATCTTGTTTGAATTTTTCATTTCTGAATGCATGCTGGCGAACCGGCACGATATCCCCATTGTGATTCTCATTCATCTTCCCCGGGAAGAATTGCTGCCACAGCTTTTCATATAATAGCTATTCCTTCTGTTGCTTCCCAGCTCTGAGACTTTAAAGTCTTCATTTATCTGCAATTGCCAACTATTAGTCCCAGAGCATAATAATCAATCTAACACCTCCAGACTGTAAGAGATGGGGGTTGATTTGCTGTAATTTGATCTCATCTGCAAATTTTGAAATGTGGCTTTCAAAGCTGGTATCATTTGTAACTGTTTCATCTATACATGTGGCAACCAAGAAATGCAGTTCAAAAGTTCACACATCTAGTTCATAAACACCTGGCAGGTCCCCTGAGCTGTTTCCCTTGAAAGAAGCCGTACTTTTCTGCTCTTTGTTTTTAAAAATATGGAACCTTTAGTTCAGGTGCAGCAGATCATGGCTACATTGCTGTTGTCGGGGTCTGCTCTTAAATATTGGCTTACAAGGGCAGCTGGATACCTTCCCCAAATTCCATTATTTGATGGTTGTTCTTTGTTTTCTTAAGTAACTTCTTTTCTTAAGTAAGTCTATTCGTTTCAGCAGGTCTACTTTGAGTATGATTTGGCTGGCTAATGAAAACAAATCCAATGCTAAAATGCTAAGACAGACTGAATCGACCGCTAGCAATAAAGAGAAATACCATTAAAAACTTGATAAGCTTTTTAAAAAAGTGTATTTAATCTGTTGCCTCATACGTCTTCAACTAGTAGATCAGGATAAGTGTGTCACAAGGCCACACCAGGTGGGTATCAGCAACGCTGTTTCCACCATGTTGGATTTCAGCTTTGGCTAACCAGACCTACAGAACACTGCATGCATGTCTGGACTAAGGCACACTCTTCTGATGAAATGTTCATTTTATCAATTTCCACAGAATCATAGAATTGTGAAGCTGGAAGGGTCCCAAGGATGACCTAGTCCAGTTCCCTGCAATGCAGGACTCACAGCTGAAGAATCCCTGATTCCCTCCCCACCTCTTTTTTAAAACTTCCAGTGAAGGGGAGTCCACCACCTTCCAAGGTTGTTGATTTCACTGTTTAAGAGCTCTTACCATCAGAAAGTTCTTCATATTGTTTAGTTGGACTCTCTTTTCTTGTCATTTGTCTCAGGTCTTACCATCTGGAGCAGCGGAAAATAAGCTTGCTCCACCTTCCATGTGATGGACATTGACAGTGACTACAATATCACTGCTCAGTTTTCTCTTCTCCTGGCTAAATATCTCCTACTCACTCAACTGTTCCTCATAAGGTTTGGTTGCCCTCTCCTGCCCACATTCCAGCTAGACTGGTGACTGGGAGTGGCCGCCGGGACCACATAACACCGGTCCTGAGAGATCTGCATTGGCTCCCAGTACATTTCCGAGCACAATTCAAAGTGTTGGTGCTGAGCTTTAAACCCCTAAACGGCCTCGGCCCAGTATACCTGAAGGAGCGTCTCCACCTCCATTGTTCAGCCCGGACACTGAGAAGGCCTTCTGGCGGTTCCCTCATTGCAAGAAGTGAGGTTACAGGGAACCAGACAGAGGGCCTTCTCGGTAGTGGTGCCTGCCCTGTTTAGGGAAGTTTTTAATACTTAATGCTGCATTGTTTTTAACACTTGATTGGAAGCTGCCCAGGGTGGCTGGGGAAACTCAGCCAGATGGGCGGGGTATAAATAAATTATCATCATCATCATCATCATTATCATTATTATTATTATTAATATCATTCTTCACCTGTGGTGCCCAGAACTGTACACAGGACTTCAGGTGGGGTCTGACCGAGGCAGAATAGAGCAGAACTATTACTTCCCTTGACCTGGACACTAGACTTCTGTTGATGTACAAGTGGTGCTACGTGGCAGGAAAAAGGCACAAACCATTTTTTAAAAAAAGATACCTATTTCTGGCCAAACACATGCTCATGCCTTTCTCTTGCCATATCGCAGCACCACTTTTCATTGAGTAGCAATGCTGAGATAACAGTATACATATTGCTCAGTGAATTGCCATTTTAGGATTAAGGCTGTGCACTGTTAGCACTATTATAAATCAAAAGTGAAAACATGAAAGGGAGTCCCATGTTGCAGCTTGGGAGTAAGAGGTGGCTCTCACATCTGGACCAGTTGAAGACAACTGATCTAAATACAGTGGCGTAGCGTGGGGGGTGCAGGGGGGCCGGCCGCACCGGGCACAACATCTGGGGGTTAGGGTTAGGGGGCGCAAATCCACGGGTTAGGGGGCACAAATCTATGGGTTAGGGGGTGCAAATTACTTGCCTTGCCCCGGGTGCTGACAGCCCACGCTACGCCACTGTCTAAATACATTTGAGGAGACATGTCTGCAGACAGCTAAGGGTAGGGGCTTCCAGATTACATAAGGTGTGGGAAACATGGACAATTTTTCTCCCTCTAATATCACTAGAACTCAGGGGCATCCAATAAAGCTGAATGCTGTGAGATTAGAGGAGCTCAGGTAACTGCAGCTGGATATCCCTTGAGAGGGTCCTAGTAGGATGGTGGGGGTGTGAATTAGATACCCCAATACATGCCTGAGCTGGGGAAGGAGGCCAGTAGGTTAGGGAGTGGAGAGATGGATCCAGGGGAGGGACTAAACCAGTTGACTGAAAAGAGTTCCACCCCGTGACATCAGATACCTTCTGCTTAGCTATATATGATGGCATAAATATGGCAGTGTTGGCCATCAACTTAGAAGGCTTTAAAAGAGGATTAGACAAATTTGTGGAGGAGAAGACTATCAGTGGCTTCTAGCCATGATGGCTAGGCTGTGGCTCCACTGTCAGAGACCTTATGCCTCTGACTACCAGGTGCTGGTAACCACAGGAGGGAAGAATGCTCTTGCGTTTTGGGTCCTGCTTGTGGGTTTCCCATATTAGGCATTTGGTTGCCCATAGTGAGAACAGGGTGCTACAGTAGATGAGTCCCCCTTTGGTTTAATCCAGCAGACTCTTCTTATGTTCATGAAATTACTGGTGTGGTATTGCCTGTGCACCATTACACTAACAAAAGGGGTAATGGGGGTGAAATCCGTGGTGATCTTGCTGGGTCAAGCATGCAAGATAACAAGGGTTCAGGGCAGCCAGTTTTGCCACTGCCGGTGTTTATAGTCAGGGGCTGGTGGTGTTGGTGGGCTTTCTCTGCCTTATCCATACCCACCTGCTGAGTCCTTATGGAGCTTGCATGTTCCATAATCTCCTGCCTGTTCTAATTGCCTGCTGGACCACACCAGCTCCTTTGGGTCCCTTGTTGTTTGTTGGCACCCACTTCAAAGAGACAGCTTTTATCAAGGAAAGCCAGGCCACAGAAGTAAGCATGTCTTCTGCAAATAAACAAATTCACTCTTTTGGGCAAGGGGGGAAATGGCATGGAATGGCGCCAGAGAGCAGTTCAAGGGATGCTCCTGCTCACACAAAAGTAAACAAACTGCACTTGTCAAAGCTCAAAGTGGGGGAATGGCACCTGGCAGGCATTGCCATATTTGAAAGGGTAGGGGACAGATGGACAACCTTCTCTGAATTATTTTAAATCAACGTGTGCGACAGATGCCACATGAAATGGAAGATGCTTTAGAATGGCACACACAGAGTGAAAAAGTGAAATTTGAAATTGCAAATGTTGTCTCAGGTTCCCTTCCAAATCTTTCCCCACCCTAATCAAATTAATCCTCTCAATAGGCCTCCATCATGCTGCTCTCCTAGCATCCGAAGTTGGCACAGAACTGATGGCAGGTTATTGGGGAGTGGGGTGGGGGGAGATGGAGAGGCTGGGATCAGCTGCCTCTCTCAACTTGGATGCCAGGATTTTAAAGAGGATTTTGAAGCAGTAGGGAAAGCCTTTTCCAAAGTGGAGACTTCCCACATTTTACAAAGTGTTGATGCAGACAAGTAAATTTAGTCAGTTAATTAACAACAAACAAACAAACAGCAGCACAAGACAGTCACCAAGCAGGTTCCCATACTTCTGTGTTTTAAAGAAATTCAGGGGCAGTTCAGAGGAGATGCAGGAAATGTGAGCTCTGCCTCTCCAACATAGGTTGTTGTTGTTTGCCTGTGGTGGGTTGAACATTTGATCAGAGCAAGAGGTGGGGTTGATTAACCCTTTCTGCACTGACTGATTTCTCAGTCAAAATTGGTCCCTCTTTTCCACTTGCAGAGAAAAATAGATGAGGTCCTCATATGTTTTCCCTTGTAGGCATAGTTACAGATAGGTAGCCGTGTTGGTCTGCCATAGTCAAAACAAAAAAAAATCCTTCCAGTAGCACCTTAAAGACCAACTAAGTTAGTTCTTGGTATGAGCTTTCGTGTGCATGCACACTTCTTCACACGAAAGCTCATACCAAGAACTAACTTAGTTGGTCTTTAAGGTGCTACTGGAAGGAATTTTTTTTGTTTTGCCTTGTAGGCATGAAAGACTTAGGGAGTGGCCCTTTCCATCAGGAAGCCAGCTGGTGGGGAAACTGGCTCCACCTTCTACAGTTCTGAGAGTAGTCAATCATCATTTTGTGATCAGTGGTCACAGCAATTTACAACTGTCCCAAGTGGGCCCTGGGTGTAGTAAGTTTGGGAACCTCTGATTCAGACATTGAAGATGCCCTGAAAATGAATCTGGTGCTTACCTATGAAGCCCTATGAGTCTTGGGGCTCCAGGTACCTAAAGGAACACCTGTCCCAATATTGGTCATTTGGTGAAAGTCTCCTTCTGGTATATCCACCAGCATAGGTGAGAAGTTTGGCAACCAGAGCAAGGGCATTTATAACACTTGATCCTGGGGTGTGGTTTGAAGGCAGACAAAGTCACTACCTGGACTCAGCAGGTGTCTTGAGTCCTTTGGCATCAATTGGGACAGACTGGGGATGGCAGGACTTGCCAGAGGAGGAGGATCTCAAGGCTGGGGTGGGGACATCTCAAGCAGCGAAGAGGGTGCTGAAGGGTGTCACAGTAAGGGAGAGGGAGCCTCCAGGCTCTCAACCTGTCTCCACTGAGAGAAGCTCCAGCAGTAGCCAAGGAGGTAGCTGGAAAACTGAAGAAGAGGTGGAAGGAGAGTCAGAGGCCTGGATTCAGATCTCTTCACCAAGGACGTGCCACTATGTGCAGTGCCACAAACAGATCAGGTCCCCCAGTCTTCTCACTTGGGAGAACTATGCAAGTGACTGGTCCTGCACCACCCTTTAAAAGTAGAGCAGGAGGCATGTGTCAAACATTGGGACAATGTCTTTGCCAATGCCTCACCATACATCCTAGAACTCAGGTTGTAAACTTCTGACCCATGTATCATGTATCTTGAGTGGGTGCTGAGACCATGTGCAGATTTCTTAGATAATGCTTTCAGGTTTTCTTGAGTCGAGAGTGCAGGTACTGCATCCAAGGCCTGGGCCTCAATGGGTTACCCCCTGGGATTCCACCCTGGGTTCCATGATGGAAGAAATAGGGTGTGTGGTTGTAATAAAATAAAGCAAACTTCTGCGCCAAGAGAGTTCATCTACTTTGCTATTGTTCAGGTACTAGGAAAACACTTCTAAAACCAATTCTCAAGTGTTTTTAGGTATGTTTAATGACGTATATTTTATTACATTTTGTTGAGTTTCCACACTCTGCTGTTTTAGTGTTTACGTTTATAGCTTTGTGGTGTTGTTCCTGGTTCTGAATGTGTCACACATTGCTTTCCTGTTGCTTGAATTATTTTAAACAGTGCTGTGATCAATTGAGGAAAAGCAGTAAAAAGGGGGAAAGAAAATATACAATAAATAAATAAAAATAAAAGATTGACTTGATCGAAACCAACATGTGGTCATTGCACAAATCCAGTCCCAGGACCTTTTCACTCCCCACTTTGCAACAGAGACCCGCTCAGCTTTTCTTCCATCTGCCCTTCCCCACAGTGCAATTTCCATGGTTTAGCTTGAGGAATGGTAAGTTATCTAAGGAAATTTGCTAAAGGGGGCGGTGGGAATTGAATTTTCCGATCCAGAAGGATTTTTGTTAGTCACAGCACCTTGTACCAGATGTTGTACACCGTCCTCTCTGATGCCTTGCAGGCTGCCTCCTCGCATTACCATTTGTCTCAAGGGACAATTGCAGAGAGATACAGGGAGGCATAATTGCTTTGGACCAAGGTGGAATGGCTGCTCCGGTCAGGAAAATATAAAATATGATTAGACCGTCTTATGGGCAGTTGCTTGCCACTTTGTTTCTAAATTGAAGTCGGGAGGCAGCTGGGTTAAAATTTTTTCCATCAGATGAAAAGGGGATTAGGTGCTCAAGTTACATTAATGAGAAGTTGTGTTCTAATATGTGGCAGTCAGGAGCTGAGAAATGTGCCCCTCGTATTCATCAAGGGCCAGGAGCATCCATGGCTTATGGCGAGGCTCAGATGCATTAGAGGGGCTCACATATTGTAGCAATCAAGGATCCATGGCAACCAGGCTCTCACTTCATTGCCGTAGACTGGGGTGGGGAGGGGAGGAACAATGGGAGATAAGGAGAGCAGAAGGCTTGCTTCAGTCACCGGGCTGCTGTTTGTACTTGGTCCCATAATTATCCTGTCTTCATTTGACTTGCTGCCATGAGGACCAGCTTGGTTTTGGAATGGTGGCCTAGAACTATTTTAAAAATCCCTCCTGCCTGGTTGGCTGGCCACATTGATCTTTTCTTCCTGAAGATTTTGGAAGCATCAGGGATCTTCCTCCTCACCTGTCTCTGCACTGAGGGCCAAGACAAATATGCCCTGCTGGCATGTTGCAGGCACCCCAATCTCTCAGCAGCAAGAGACATGAGGGGTGCCTACCCTTTCCCAGAATTCAAGGTCAACAGAGACTGTGCTGTCTTCAGGATATATGGTATTCTTTACACATATATACAACCTGAGCACAGGATGAGCATTAACACCCCACAGATCTTGCTTCCCCATTTGGGTTCTAGGGAAGCTCCAAGCCATAGCTCCCACCTGCCTGGACAGAGGACAGAAAGGGGTGTGTGTGAGTGCATGTAGAAGCTAGCCCACTGTGCAAAAGTAAGACTTGTATTTGTTGCTCTCCCTACTTTTCTCTCTGGCCCTGCTGATCCCTGGCCTGTGGCCCCTGGAAAGTTGCCCAGAATACTATATACAAAGCTTTGGAGATCACTGATGGCAACTGACCATCAAAATCAAGTTTGCTCAGTACAGCCAGCTTATGTAGAGGCAGCAGACTTTTGAAGCTTTGAACTCTCACCCATAGAAAAAGCCAGTTCAGCTTCTGAAGAAATTATGGGAAATCGTTGAAGGGTCCCTATCTACTTCAAGGATATAGTGTATTATAATTTATATACAATTGATTTCCTAAAGCTACCCGGTGGTGCCAGGGAAACATCAGTATAGTCTCCGCAATAGATAATACTCTTTGTACAAAAATTCCAAGCAACTTTGGGAAATAATTTACGAAGCGCTCTCCTCTTGAGAGGATCCCTCCTCCTGTGCAGTAAAATATAAATAGAAAGAGTTTCAATAAGAAGAAAAATAAGCATTCATAATAAACAATCAATGCGGTGAGGAGCTGTCTTGGGTGCTCAAATCTTGGATGTAGTGGGCATTTCGATTTTTGAAACTGAAACCAGACTCATCCGGGTGAGTAATAAGACAATGGTAACACTGCTTTATATCCCTTGTCATTTATAATAATTTAGGCTTTGGGGAAAGCGTGGTCATATTTCACTGTCCCAACAATCAATGCAGTAGAATACATTTAGTGTAAAATTGCTTCATGATTAAGAGGCCAAAGGCAACCGCTTTTGTTCAATCAGTTTGGATGAAAAAGCTTTTTCCTCCCCCATTTTAAATTAAAAGGCTTGACTTGTAGCCACTTGACCAGCTAGATGTAGGACATGTCTCGGTCCTTCAGCGATCGTTTATTTCTTTTTTTTGATAGCATATTAATATGTGTGCCTTTGCAAAAGTGCCCAAGATTGGAATGTACGACTCTGCTAAACGTGGGTCAAGTTGAAGATTGAGGAGCGATTGAAAATCCAAGTGTGCTCTTCCAGGTCCACAACAGGCCAGCTTGTGCTTGCTAATCATAGGTGGCTGGTTTCCAGTCTTTCATGTCCCATAATTACAACTTTGAGCTAGAGATGGACCAGAGCAATGATCTATGCAGAGACACAGGCACCACTTTGTGCCTTTGCCTTCAATCTAAATCAAATCTTACCTGATGCAGAGGTGATGCAGGATTCCCTGCTCCCAGTGGAAGCTGACTGGAAGGGGGCAAGGTCACATGCAGTGACATGCAGAGAGGCTGTAGGCAGCCTCCCCCTTCTCTGAGGGTGGATAATAAATTGGACCTACAGGAGCACACTATCCATGCCCTTGCAGCAAACCTGTGTTCTCTTGCACAAGCCTGAGAACTACAGTTAGTTAGTGAAGAAGGGTTTCCCTGACTTGGAAAAAAGTGGTATATAAATATATTAAGTTGCTTTATCATCCCTTGTATTTTCTATTTCCTCTGATTTATACAGTCCTTCTAGGACTTGTAAAAATTAATTTCCCCCTCTTGATTGCCAAGCAGCCTCAGAGCTGACAGGACATGAATAACTGTTTAATCTTTGTATGACATTCTCTGGACCTCTTTGCTCCTTAATTGTACAGATGCTGTTCCTCGTCACCTGCGGCCTATTCAGAGGAAGCATCTGCCTTGATCTAAGAACTTTGTTGTCAATTACTGGGGGACCCTTGCCAAGGAAAGATTCCTGCCAAATGATTTCCGAGCCTTGAGATGAACAATTGCAAATACTTACTGGATCCAGCCTTGCATGATGCACACATGCCTAGAATTGCTTTATCTGGAGCATTCAACATGCAAATAAGGGATCTCATCCTTAACTGCTACCACAATCAACGGCATTTATATGTGCATAACTCTCTGCAGGTTTTACCCATTGCTGGAAATTGCAGGAGGGGAGAGTGCTCTTGTTCTCAGTTCCTGCTTGTGGGTTTCCCATTGGGCATTTGGTTGTTGGCCTCTGAAAGAACAGGATGGATGGATGCTAGACTAGATGAGCCCCTGGCCTGATTCAGCAGGGTTCGTCTCCTGTGCTTGTGTTCTCTGCACAGATGGGCATCTCCGGCTAACTTTGCACCTTTGATAACTAGAGGTGGCATTTACTTGGAGAACCACACTCTGGGCACTAACATGTCTATTTATTCGTGGCAGTATTTGGAGAGTTGCTTCATGCTATTTATTTTATTTTCACACAATATATATTTTTTTGATATGCCACCAACTCACATAAAATATCAAGGCAGAGTACAATAATATATACAAGGGCAATGAAACATAAAATATCATAAAAACAACACAGAATAATCATAAAACTGAATGGCTCCTATTAGAAAGGCTGACTAGGCTTGTTGGCATAAAAACGTCTATGAGAGATGTTGGAAAATCAGCAAGCAGCAATGCCTTCCAAATCTCTGGTGAGCAGTATTCTACAGCATGGGATCGGGGACAAATGGTGCTCATACACACTGTCCTTTAATGTGGATAGGGAGCTTTCTGCATCTCCATTAATTCTCCATTGCTTATTTGATGTCCTCCTCTAAATCCCTGCCTTCCCACACTTTCCCCTCCCTCAGTCTGGATTTTCTCATGCCCTCTCCTTTTCAGAACATCCTTAGTATGAGACAATCCAGACCAAGGGAAGGGGAAAGTGTGGGATGCAAGCGATTTGGAAGAGAATATCTGATGCATAATGAAGAATGAATAGGGGTACAGGAAGCTCACTGTCCGCCTGGTTAGCTCAGTAAGTTAGACTGTGATGCTGAGAATGCCAATGTTGCAGGGCTGCATATTCCTTGCATTGCAAGGTGTTGGACTACATGGTCCTCAGGGTCCCTTCCAACTCTACAATTCTATGATTCTATGATTAAGCAACAGTATAGATGAACCCCCAAAGCCCAACTTCTAGTTGAAGCCAGTGGGGACTCGGTAACATGGGAGAGAATTATCAGCACTCCTCTGGATTATCTCAGCGACTGAGCTGGGAAATAAGGGCTCAGGTGGTCCGTAAAGTATCATGGATCCAGGTTGTTTGGGGCTTTGTATATTAACACAAGAGCCTTGAAGTTGGCCCAGCAGCATATGGGCAGCAAGGGCAGATGTTTTAGCAGAGGTATCACATACTCTCGCCCATTTGTCCCCATCAGCTGTCTAGCCTCTTTTTTCTGCACCAGCTGGAGCTGCCACCCCCTCAGTGCATTGCCACAGTCTAGTGTTGAGAATTACGTACCCAAGACCAGACCCTTGTAACTGCATTAATTAATGAGCAACAAATATTTACTTATTCATTCATTCACTTATCTCCCTCCGCACCGTTTTTAATTAAATCCACTCTTCACTCATACATATGAATTGTTGAAAGGTACAATATGAAAAGAATCCTGCAATCAACCTGATTGTTAAAATATGACCACAGCAATTAAATGTGTGCCTATAACGAGCAATCAGGCACAGGATCAGCCTGTGTTATACATTGCGCTGGCTGGGGCTGATGTGAGTTGCAGACCAAAACATCTGGAAGACACCAGGTTAGCAAAAGGCTCTTATAGAGGAATCTGCGTACAGGGTGGAGGTTCAAAAGGTATCCACATGGTGCTCAGAGAACAATCTGCACCTAAACATTGGCAAGACAAAGGAGATGGTGTTGGACTTTCGGAGGAAGTGAGGGGAGCTAGCCCCGTTGTATATCATAGGGGTGTGTGGAGAGAGTCTCTTCCTTTAAGTTCCTGGGAGTCCATCTTAGTGAAGACCTTACTTGGAAGGTCAATACAGCCCAGGTGGTTAGGCAGGCCCAACAGAGACTTCATTTCCTTAGGGTCTTGCGAAAGAACAATGTTAGACAGCAACTGATGATTTCCTTCTGTCAGTCCACGATAGAAAGTATTCTCTCATACTGTATTACAGGGTGGTATGCTGGTTTGACAGCCATGGACAGAAAGTCCCTACAGAGGGTGGTGAAGACAGCACATGATATCGTGGGCTGTCCCCTGAGTCTGCTAGATGTTATCGCAGGAGACCATTGCCTCAGAAGAGTGAGGAACATTCTCAGGGATGACTCACACCCTGGCCAGCATCTTTTTAATCTCCTGCCCTCGGGCAGGAGATATAGAAGCATGATAAGCCACACTAATGGGTTAAAGAACAGTTTCTACCTGTGGGCCATGAGACTGCTGAGTGGAAGACAGCAACATTGCAGATGTTCGGGGTTGGTGGTCATATGACAGCACACAGAGTGTAACAAGGACTGAGAGATTGGGGGGGGGGGGCTCGTTTAATCTCACTGTAAACAAGTGGTACAGTGACAATAAAGTATTTCTATTTCTATTATGCACAATAAAATTTAAGCCTAATGCCATGTGAGAAAATGCCCAGGCCAGGTGCCACAAGCCACCAAAAGAAGAGAAGCAGCAAAGAAACACAACATTTGGATTTAAAGTGGGTGTGTTGGGAACAGCAAGTGCTTTGTTTCTGGCTGATGTCGGTGAATCGGAAAATAGATTAACTTTTGCTTAACCAGCAAGACATAAAAGGGAAAAGCAGTTCTGTAAATTTGGCAGAGATTAAACCACTTCCTTGTACAAGCTCAGCAAACCACAGCTACTGTTGTTGCTGTCTCTTGGGCAGATAATAGATGGACTTTTAAATAAAAAAACCCCACATTTTCTTTATAAGGTTACTTTTAAATGGGTATCTCTCCCTTTATGTTGCTGACACAATATTTTTTGAAGTACTGTTTGTTTGTTTGTTTATTTGTTTGATGGTGCAGCAGCTATAACTACTAAGACCTTTCTTTGGCCAGGGAGAGCCCAATACACTTTGCTACCCAAGTGGCATGCTCCTCAGGGGCCCAGATCTGCTGCCCCCCCAGCTGTCTCGAGCCTGACGCCTGAGGTGACTGCCTCATTGAGCCTCATGGGCAGGTTGGCTCTGCCTGGGACTGCTGGTTAAATCCAGACCCTCCAAGTGTCCCTATTTTCCAGGGACAGTCCCGGGTTTACAGAAGCCGACCCGTTTCTGATTTGATCCCAGAATGTCCCGCTTTTCCTTAGGACGTCCCTATTTTCATTGGAGAGATGTTGGAGGGTATGGAGTTATGTGACCCCCCAAGCCAAGTAGATAAGTAACCATACAAACTTTAGAAGACATCTTAAGGGAGCCCTGTATTGGGAAGGTTTTTTAATGCTTAATGTTTTATTATGTTTTTATATATGTTGGAAGCCGCCCAGATCTGGAATGGGATACAGTGTGTGTGCAGGTAGTAATACTCTCCACCAACAAGCTGTTTTCCTCTGAACTCCCCTCGCCTACACAAGCTGCAATTTGTCCTAATTGGAAAAACATGCAGGTCTCTCCAGATAATAACTGCTACTGAGTGTGTTTGAGCTGCAGTTATTCTTAGACAAATAACCAGATGTTGCAAGGGTGTAAACATTCAGTTGAATTATTTTTACTTCTCTTTTGATCTAAAAAGCAGGAACTGTGAGGGATCAATTTGCTCCTCATACCAGAACATGCTCAAACTGCCCTTGTTCACTATGACAGTGCTGATTTTCTGATAATCGTCTCTAGTACCAAAACACTGTCCTGAATCACCCCCAGTTGCCTTTTTGGGGAAGAAGTTGGGTGGGCGAGGGAGATGCTTTTAAAATAATTTCTTCCACACAGGAACATGACCAACTCCTGTGCCTCAAGATCTGCCTAGGGGTCAAATGCGGATTTTCATTTCTCTCTCTCCAGCCCATGGGGCTCTCACAAGGCTACACAACCTCCTCAGCACCAGGACACACCTGTCACCAACTCTACTTCGCACTCTCTTGTTTTTTTCCTGGCAGAGCAGAGGATAGATAGGGGTTTGTGCGTGTAGACACCAGCCTACTGTACTAAGGTAGAATTTGCATTTGTTGTTCCATCCTATTTTGTTTCTGTCCCTTCTTGCCACTGGTATGTGGCCTTCAGAGGATTACCTAGAAGGGAATATGGCCCTTGGGCCAAAGAGTTCACCACCCCTGCTCTGCGCTGAGTGGCAGAGCCTCTCAACTAACACTTCCAGTGATGATGCACCCTGTTTCTAAGGAAATATGTCTGCTGCTCTTGTAATATTCTGTATGATTCCCATTGAAATGAGACTCACCCTAGTTCAGGGAATAGCAAACAATTGCAAGTTTTACAGGGACAGGAATAATTTGCTTCAGTAAGAGTTTAAGGAACTGGCTTTACAGTGCATCAAGCCGTTGGTTCATTTAGCTAAATACTATGCTGACTGACAATGGCCCTCCAAAATTTCAGGCAGCATTTCCCATGAGTCTTACCTGGAGATGCTGGGGGTTGAACCTGGACCTTTCTTGCCTGCAGAACAAATGTGACATTTTGTTTGTGTTGTGCAACTGTATACAGTGGTACCTCAGGTTAAGTACTTAATTCGTTCCGGAGGTCCCTTCTTAACCTGAAACTGTTCTTAACCCGAAGCACCACTTTAGCTAATGGGGCCTCCTGCTGCCACCAGAGCCCGATATCTGTTCTTATCCTGAAGCAAAGTTCTTAACCTGAAGCACTATTTCTGGGTTAGCGGAGTGTGTAACCTGAAGCATTCGTAACCTGAAGTGTATGTAACCCGAGGTACCACAGTATATTTACAGATTGAGGAGAATGCAGCATATATATCTTGACAAAGTGACCTCCAGCCCAGCAAACCTTTTTTGGTGTTATTTTTTTAAAACAACAACAACATACGTTTATTTATTTTTTAAGAATACAGCTGTAAAAAGTCAATAGGAAGTACAGATAAACAAAAGAAAACTTAGAAAACTGTAATCATGACTGTGACTGGGTGAAGTACATACGTTGTTTACATTATCTTCCTCATCTTCAATATTAAGAAATAATTATGGTGCAATGGCAGGTGACAATTTATATCAGAAAGAAATCCGATCAAAAGCCATTAAAAAACCCAATTCTTGTGCAGGGCGATCCTCTGCATGTCTGCTTGGAAACATATTCTGCTGTGGGGTTTACTCACTCATTCTCAAAGCGTCTGACAACACAGAAAGCAGGGATGCATCTCAAAATCAACCACCACAAGAACATTTTTTTAAAATAACGTAACGAAACAGCAACATAATAGCAAATGTAACAACATATAAAAACCACAAAATTTCAGCACTATTATTATAACATCACACCTCCTGGCCATTGCAAAAATGACAACGAAGCGTGACAGTTCCCCCTTGGTTGAGCAGGAGACTCTTAATCTCAGGGTCGTGGGTTTGAGCCTCATTGCAGGGGGTTGGGCTAAATGACCCTCATGGTCCCTTCTAGCTCTACAGTTCTATGACCTAGAAACACCCCTCCCATCATCGTATTTGGTACTGAGAACAGGTTGTGGGAAGGTTAAAAGCCCTGGCGAGCAGTGGCACCTGGGCCGTTTCTCTCCTCCCCAGAGAAGAGCCAGCCAACTTGCTCCAGAGGGGCTAGAAACATAAGGAGGACGCAGCGCCCCCTCCCCGCTGGCCAAAGAGTTCCTCGTCGCCAGGAGCAACCAAACCCCACCCTTTGCTCCGCCCCTTCCTGGTTTCCCTTTTTTTAGTGGCTGACAAGGGCAGTGGCGGTCACATGACAGACCGAGTCCGACGAAGCAACATGGCTGCGTCCGAGGGGTAAGAAAGGCGCTGCTTCTGCTGCTGTTGCTTGGCAGGCTGCAGAGCAAAGCAGGCAGGCAGCACCGACGGCTGGCCGGAGGCAAGAGGTGGCTGGCCGGCTTGCAAGATTCCTTGCAGGAGCTGGAGGGAGGAATAAGCAGCACTCTTTGCCTCTTGCGGGAGATTCTTTCTTTGAAATGCTGCTGCGAAGCGTGCACATGTGTTCCAGATTCCCTCCGGTTTACCTCTCCTACGAGTTAGTGGGAATGGGGTGTCTCCTGACGTGCACGTCGCCCGTGGCTGCGGGTGCACGGGCAACCAATGCCACAGCTCCCCCTGGCTTTCTCTAGTCTCCTCGCCCTATCTCTCTATCCATATAGGCAGCAAGCGTGGCTGAGTGAGCTTTAGGCAGTGTATATGCCATACGTTTAAAGCACACAGACCCAGAACCTTGGGAAATGTAGTTTGACCCTTGGAGAGTTGCAGTTTCTGCCACTCTTAACTACAGTTCCCGGCAATCCTGGGTTGTGATAGAATGTGCTTTAAATGTGTGCTTGCAGCTGTAGGCTCTTCTGTGAAAACCCTTGTGAAGTTTATAGTATTCTATGCAATGCTCTTGTTCCATTCCCTTTTCCATCTGTTTATAACAGCTTTGTGGGCAGCTTTGTACTGACCTTTCATTGCTTTCACTTCAGAAGTTAGTATGGATAATGCACAGGAATGTCAAAAGGGGTGGAGGGGAGCCAAAGGTCAGTGCTGCTTTGTGTGCAAAAGGTCCTAGGTTCAATGCCCTGCAGTTATCTCCAGGTGTGGTTGGGAAAGATCCCTGCCTGAAGTCTTGGAGAGCTGTTGCTAGTTCCTTATGAGGATATGTGGATGTCCTTATTTTGATGTTAACCGTTTGAACTGGACTTTAGTACAGTACTTCCTTTCAGATTCAATATTTGTATCAATGGGCATAATCTGCAGTTGTCTTTATTTCTTGGGGAGACGTTGGGTGTGGCTTTTCCAAGTATTTGTGTGTGTGAGAGAGTTCTTTTTTGTGTTTTAACCACCATTCCCAGGCCTAAAAATAGGATGTGTGACCTGCCGGCTCCAAACGATAAATGTTGCTAAATGTGTTTGAGTTCCAGCTATTTTGTAACAGCAACAATATCTCTAGGTTAAATTCAGTGGTAGAAATTTGCATGCAGAAAATACCATGTTCAGTCCCTAGCATCTCCAGATAGGGCTGAGAGACATTTTGTCTGAAATCCTGGAGCTCCATAACCGGCCAGTGTAGATAGTACAGAACTAAATGGACTAATGGTCTGACTTTGAATAAAAGATCTTCCTCTGTTCTTGTTCTAGGGCAGTTTTTTTTAAGGGACTCTCAGCCGGAATTGATTTGGGTGATTAAGCAAGTCCAGTGTACAGTAGGAAGAGAATATTGTAACAAAGAGAAACTCACATAGTGATCCATGGGATGAAAACTGGTCTCCACATGTGAGGTGCAGTGTATTCCATATAGCTGTGGAATAGGGATGCATTTTAAAATTAAGGGATCTGCCTGGCCATGGTTTCTTCCAGGCTTGTCTTTGGCCAAGTTTCACACATCCATTGCCCTTTCTGCTGTACTTTCCCTGAATCCTGCTGACCTGGTGCACATCTGCAAGATTCCTCCTGACCCATCGACTAAAGCAGGGGTGGACTCACAACTCCAGTCAGCCCCAGAGTCCAAGAACATCTGTAGGACCACAGGTTATCCATCCCTGCCTTGAAGGAAGATATTGGTGACCCAATGCAGCACCTCTTGATTCTAGGATTGGCTCTCTTGTGTTTGCTTGATGCACACACATCCCAGTGTATCAACACAACTAACAATGCCCTTCTAGGCTCAGGTGGAACAGCTTTTCCCAATATGGTGCCCTCCATGTTTCAGATTGCAACTCCCATCAGCAGCCAGCATGTCTGTGCTAGTTGGGCCTGATAGGAATTACAGTCCAAAATATCTGGAGGGCATCAGGTTGGGGAAGGCTGAGGGAGAGTAAGTTATATGCAGGCATATCTCTTGGGCTGTGAGTGATTTTTGAATTGCAGCAACAGTGTTTCTGTGTAAACAATTGCTTTCTGCTTCCCTTTCATTTCCCCCATTTAATAAAAAAAATGGTTGCTTTCCTACCCCAAACATTTTTTCAAAGCAACTGTTGGACTCTCAAAATCCTATTAAAAATCAGTCGTGCTTCCTTTGTGCTTCATCACGGGTGCCACAGATCTATTCATTACTGCTGTAATGTTAAACCTCATACTGTAAAAAATGACCTTGTCAGTCTTAAGGCTTTTGATTAAGGGAATCTGAGTTTTGTCCATACAAAACTAGGATTCTTGATGAAGACGATCAAAGTCCTGACCTTGTTATTTTTCAGTAGGTTTGCAAAGCATGTCACTAGAAGAGCGCATTAAGCTCACATTGTGGGATTTGCGAAGTGTTTTGCAAAGAGACTTGCGAGAGCTGAATAGATTTCTGGTAGAAGAGCATGCTGCCTCCTACTGTGCCCCACAGATCTTGGGATGTGAAGCTTGGAGGAAACTGTAACTACGTTTAATATGCTCATCCATTCATTGTGTAGTATTCCTTTTCTCCATTGCAATTGCAGTGGCATGAAAAGAGGGACTTGCTTTGGTGTGATCAGGACTTTGTTAAAGTTTAGGCATTCCTCTTGGCATTAATACAGCGCCTCCTGAATTGATCAAAGTACTGTAAACATAATGATCTTAACCCATAAGAGAGGTCAGAATCTTCCTGTTGAGGATGTGGGTGGGAAAAAGGTCAAGGAGTGAGACTGCATACAGCTTTGTGTGTGTTTATTTATTTCCTAAAATTTATGCACTGCTTGATTGTAGAAACAACCGCAAAGTGGTTTACAAAAAAATCTACCTAGTTCCTGTTTCCCATGTACCATGAAATCTGTGTTTTTTTACCCAAGGATGGAGCACCCCCCCCCCCAAAAAAAAAGAGGAAAGGGGATTTTTCTCTAGGTGTTAGAAACATGGTTTATTGAAGGCCCAACATATTTCAGAAAATTTGCAATTCAGTGATACATTTTAAGGAATCCCAGTCCCAAAACAAATGAAAGTAACCATGTCAATGCCAAGCAAATAGACCTAGTAACATAGGGTTTGGGCACCAGCGTTTAGATCTACTTGGCAAACCAATGAGGCACTTCCACCCCAATTTTTCACTCCCCACCCTTAGAAATAGGCTTGCCAACTTTTCCTAATGCCCTTGTTCCTGTGACTTTCTCAGCGGACCAACACAGAGAATATAAGGAGAGGAATATTTTCTTGCCTCCCTATTTTTTATAGGCTTAACCTACACAAAGCTTAAGATCATGCTGGTCTTAAAGGCGAAAGGTCAGGGCTAGGGTTTTTTTTGTGTGAAGTTGCTTATTTGCTTCAGGCAGTTGCTGTATCTTTCCGCTGCTGTTTGTTCCTAAGGAGGGTCGGCTGAAATCCTCTTCAAAGCAGAGCCCTCTTCTTCTATCCCTTTACATTTTTATCTTGCCTTTCCTCTGAAATATTCACAGCTGCAGTTGTAATTGGGGTGAGGGTAGGGGGACGTGAGCCCCTTTTGATGTTGCTGGACTCCTGCTCCCAGCACACCTGGCAGCCAGCATGCCCAGTGGTCCAGGGGGCTGATGGGAGTTGTAGTTCATCATTGCTTTTTGTTTCCAACTTGTGCTGCCTTTGGTAGATAACAGAGTTCACTTTCCAAGGACTAGGTCAGGTGTTGTTTCTCTTGCATTGCTAATGCAAAGGCCAGACATTATTTTTTAAAAACCCTTCCTTTTATAAGCTGGCTCACCCGTTTGGGGATGAGGGAGAATGGCACAACCAGACTCTTAAATTCAACACAATATTTGAGAGAAATGATGTGAGAGGCCAGCCCCAATGGATTTGCTTGTCTTTCTGCTGTTGTGTAGCGAAGCCTTGTTCTTGGGGAAGGTTGAATAAAATTTGCCTTCTCTTTTGGTGATTTAAAATCTGTTACTTCGGTGAACTTTCCCATGTTGCAGTTCATGTATTTCCTGAGCAAGAATGCATGCTAACCGGTTGCTCTAAACATAACAAAAATGTAATTATGTTGAATCGCTAAACAAGTTAGGAACACCATCTGAAGCCTGTGGTCATGCAGCCTGCTCCAGAATTATATCTGCTTGGAGACCAGAGGCAGATATATTTATGGTCCTTCCTCGACACTGGCCAAGGTACTAAATAGAATTACTTCCTTGGAGAGTCACTGATGGAAGAGCTGCCACTTCCAAAGCCCTTCTGGGCTCACACTGGCTGGGGCAGATGGTGGGGAGGTGGCTTTTTACATTCTCTGCCAACCCCTTTTCTTCTCTGGTTCGACTACCTTATCATTGGGAGGGAGGCATATCCAACTCCATGGCTGGCATAACCCACCTCTCCAGCAAGGTTTGCTTGCTTAAATGCAAGCCCTGTGTATGCTTCTTTCTGCATTGCCAGGGGTTGAATTAGATGACCCTTTGAGTTCCTTCCAACTCTACAATTCTCTGATTTGAAAGTAATCCCTGGCAAAGGTACTGGAGGATCTCAGTGTAAAACATGCACAGGGGGCTGAGCCCTTTCTAGAAGCAAGGTGCTCATGATTACAGGACAATTTATTTAAAAGTGGCTGGGGAGGCTCAGCCAGATGGGCGGGGTATAAATAATAAATTATTATTATTATTATTATTATTATTATTATTATTATTATTATTATTATTAAAGGAAACAGTGTTTACCTTGGAGTGGCAAGCACCCTAGAGGTAAAAAGTCTATGCCTTTTTAGATGGCAGTGAGAGCTATTTTTTGTTTTCAAACTGAACACGCTGCAGAGTTCTGGGAGTGGGGAGTGTGTGAGAAAATAAAAGATTCCTCAGCTGGGCTCAGTGGGTTTCTGTGGTGAACCACAGGGTGGCAATTCCTAGGCAGACTTGCTAATCCTTGAACAAATATAAGTTGATTCCATTTGATAAGTTCCTGGGCTTCATAGGGCAACAAAACTCTGGTATCTTTGCTGCAGTGGGTGGACAGGCCCAACAATGATAGCAAGCAACAATAAGCATATATATGACTTACCATAGTTTACCATGTACAGTGGTACCTCGGGTTAAGTACTTAATTCGTTCCGGAGGTCTGTTCTTAACCTGAAAGTGTTCTTAACCTGAAGCACCACTTTAGCTAATGGGGCCTTCTCCTGCCGCCGCGCTACCGGAGCACGATTTCTGTTCTCATCCTGAAGCAAAGTTCTTAACCCGAGGTAATATTTCTGGGTTAGCGGATTCTGTAACCTGAAGCGTATGTAACCCAAGGTACCACTGTATAACACGCCCCCGTGTATAACACAACCCCTGTTTTTTGGGACACAAAACTGAGGAAATGGGGGGAAATTACCAAGTGTTGTTCAGCTTTTTTTGGGGGGGGGTTGCCCAGACTTGTTGAGCTTTTGGGGGTGTATCCACAAAGCCACCAATTGTCAGCCCGCTCGCCACCAGCAGCCGACAATCACACGCCCTATTGCCGCAGCAGCCAATCGCCAGGAGACATTGTTGCAGTCACCAATCACTTGCCCAAATGCCGATGACAATCTCCTGCTCACAGCAGCCACCAGTCGCCCATCCCATCAAATTTTTAGCACTTTCTTTTAATTAAAAAGCCTCGTCTTGTACACGGAAGAATATGGTAACTGTGGCATTTATCATGTTTTATCATGATTAACTTCAAAAGTCATAGATTCCCCCCATTGCTGCTCTCGTAAATAGAAATGTAGCCTTTAACTCAGAGGTCAGCAACCTTTTTCAGCCGTGGGCCGATCCACCATCCCTCAGAGCATGTGGTTGGCCAGACTATATTTTGAATAAGAAAATGAATGAATTCCTATGCCCCATGAATAACCCAGAGATGCATTTTAAATAAAAGCACACATTCTACTCATGTAAAAACACACTGATTCCCGGACCATCCGAATTGAGAAGGCAATTTGCCAAGATCCGGCCCACGGGCCTTAGGTTGCCTACCCCTGCTTTAACTCCATGGCCAGATCAGCGGGAACACTGTCTCCCAAACCCCCTGTCCTGTTCAAGTGGGATAAGAACTGATAAGAGAATTGTGGTTTAAGAGCTCCATGCAAAGTTGGATCAGCAATCCTGGCTAGAGAAAGCCTTAACCCACAGTTTCCTGAGTTGGATGTCATGGGAAAACTTGGTTTAACAAATCTTTTCAAGCTGAAGGTGAGGAGGAAGGAAAATAAGTTAGCAACGTTTGAGCTACTTGCTCCAACAAGCCACAGTTTATTGGAGCAGCAGCAGTGTTATGTCTGAATTGGGTCAAATGTGTGTGTTATGGCCTTGTAACTTCTTAAAAATTCTGTAAAACAAAAGTGGTTCCCCTCCCCCCTAACATGCTTGAACTCTGACTAGGTTGACTTTTATTAGAAAGAGAAATGATAGAATTGTAGAGTTGGTATGGAATCACTCAAGGGTCATTAGTCCAACTCCTCTGCAATGCAGGAATCACAGCTAAATAATTCCCAAAAGATTCTGCTACTCCTGCATTATAGGGGTTGGACTAGATGATCCTCTGTGTACCTCCCAACTCTACAGATGTACTATACAGTATATAAATAGTAGAGTTTGTCTACCCTGGTACTTAGTGGTTTATACGCAACCAGTCCTGGCAAGACGGTCATTGTCTGGCTCTCCCAGGGATTCTACAGGGGCGACTCTTGCCAGATGACATTTCATTGCTCAACCATGCTTGCCTTAACAAGTCATAAATAGATGTGGTTGCCACCTAATCATGGGAAGGGCAGGAAGGTGATAGAACAGGATCTTTGCTTTCTTAGATGAATTCTTGAGAATTTGCCTTAGGTTTGGGATGGGCAGCTGGAGCGGAATCTGTCTACCCCTCCTCTCCCTCCACGGCCCCTTGATCTTGAGAACCTCCTCTGCAACCACAGCCGCTTCTTTGTTCACGTGAACAAAAACCCTTCCTAGTGTGGATGGCGAGAGGTGTTGGCGGTGCACTTCCCTGGTTATGTAATACAGCCATTCACTCCGCAGAAGCTGAGGCAGGGTGGGAAGGTGGCAATGTGTGGACCTTGCTTGCTTGGAGGATAGGCTTTGCAAGGGCTTTTCTTGCTGTCCACACCAGGGAGGAAAGAGATGCCACAGAGTCCTTTGGCTTGAATCTCAGGAAAAGTAAGAACCAACGTTGCTGGCCTTTTAGCAAAAATAAGCTGCCAACCAGCGCTTTAGAACAGGGCAGGGGCTAACCTTCTTACAGTCTGAGGGCCAAATTAGGAGTCAGCCACCCTTCCGAGGGCCACACACTAACAGTGCATGTGTGTACTTACGTGCATGTGTGTATACAGATGTTTACATTCACCACAGCTACTCAGCACACATGCAGACACAGCACTCTCTGTTTGTGTCTCAGTCACACACAGAGCTCTCCCTCACGCGCACACCATTTTTGCGCACTGAAGAAGTTTGACCTTTGGCTTTCGCGAATTGTCTCCAGGTGTTACAGATTAAAAGTTCCTTTATGCTGCGTTGGCTGCAGGAATTGTGCATTTTGGACTTTTGATGCTGAAACCGCGCTGAAGTTTGCTCTTTGCCGGCTACGAAGCAAAGGTTACCTTCTTTTGCACGTTTTCCGTTTTCTGAGAAAGCCATATAATAATTAATACATGAGGGAACATTTCACTGAGCACGCTCAGGTTAATACAGGTTGATAGAAAATATATATCTACATCTTAGCAACAGCTGAGCATAGTAACAGCTTGTGGCTGAAGGCATAACCACTATGTTTGTTCCTTATTTTCTACTCTTGAGTTGCTGGAGGGGCCCATTCCATGTAGCTCAGCTAAACTAAGTTGAACCTGAGAATGTGAGATGTTTGTTGGCTGGTGCTAAAGTTGATCATTACTGATCTGTCGGTGGAAGTAGGACCGTGTGGGCAATTGGAAGTTTGGTTTCATGGATCCATCCTTTACTCCTCTACCAAGTGGGCGTAATGCTTATTCTCCAGAGGCCTGCTCCAGGCGTGCACACAGCCAACAGCTAGCAAAAGCAGAATACATTATGCAGAAATGAATGTGCAAACTTGATTTTTGCCTCTGGGACGACAGTGGAACAAAAGCACAGAAATAAGGTTCCAGATGTCAAGGGCAGCATCTGTGTAGCACAATCCGCCCGTCAATAAGTGAAGAGGCGATGAGATGGAATGGAATTGGAAGTGGAAGTGCTGCTCAAGTCAGATGTAGTACGTAGAATCATAGAGTTGTAGAGTTGGAAGAGACCCAAGGAGTCCTCTAGTCCAGCCCCCTGCCATGCAGGAATGTGTGTGTCACCTTCTGATGTGAGTCCCTTTGAGATGCTTACAGGCCACTTAGTTAATCTAACGTATTGTTTTAAATAGAGCCACTGCTGGCAATTCAAGCCCAGGGTGAGATTTTGCAATCTGGGTATAAGGCCAACTTGGGAATTGGAATGACTGTGGTTGGACTGGGCAGGGCACATGCATTCCTGTTGACTTTCTTGGTGGCTTCCAGTGCCGTGGTATCTTTCTGGAGTGACTGGCCAGTGTGGGGCTTGGACACCCTGTTTTGCCATGGACTGTTCTATCTGGTTGGTTGATCGCTGAAGGTGGTGCAAGATGGTTGGAGAGCCTCCTGGGTCCTGTAAAGGTTTCATCTCCTTCGCTGTGCTGCTTAACATCTGCTGGGGGGAGTCCTCAAGGGTTTTGGGATTGGGTGCCATCAGAGTGCTGATGACTCCCGACTGGAATTGTAGTCCAGAACATCTGGAAGGCCCCAGGTTAGGGGACGGCTGCTCTTGTTGCAGAAGCTAATGTTTCCTTCCTCTTTCCAGGCCGTCTTTTTGGCTGGGGAACGAAACCTTGAAGGTTCCAGCAGCGCTCTTTGCCCTGAACAGAACTCGCTTGTGCGAGCGGCTGAGATCAAACAAGGATGTGCCAAAGAAATCCATTGTCCTCCTGCAAGGCGGGGAGCAGACCAACAGATACTGCACTGACACAGGCGTTCTGTTTCGCCAGGTAAGATTTAGCATGAACAAACAACAGACTTATCTCTTTTAGCTCAGATCTCAGCCCCTTTTATTAGTTGCTGGCTAGTGTCCACCAGTGGAAAAACACACACATCGCATACCTATAATTTATTGTTGTTGATGATGATTTATTTATTTATATCTCACCTTTTCCCCAGTCTGGCTTACCCAAATAAAATAGTCAAAACAAAATAAAAAAAATCCTTCCAGAAGCACCTTAAAGACCAACTAAGTTAGTTCTTGGTATGAGCTTTTGTGTGCATGCACACTTCAGATACACAAGGTGCTACTGGAAGGAATTTTTTTATTTTGTTTTGACTATGGCAGACCAACACGGCTACCTATCTGTAACTCCAAATAAAATAGGAAAAGCTAAAAACCTAGGAAGGGCAATCATGAAAATGTAATTAGACTTGATTAGAATTAAAATTTAAAAGATCAAGTAAAAACACGGATAGCAATAATAAAAACATCATAGCACCAGGCCTTTCTTCAAAAACAGGCTCTGCCTCAGGTCCTGCTTATGGGTCCCCAATAGGGGCATCTGGGTGGCCACCTTAAGTGAGAGCAGGATGCTGAACTATATGGGCCATTGATCTGATCCAGCAGGCTCTCCTTATGCTCTTACGTTCTTGATAGTTATCTTTCCTGAAACACTGGTGTGCTTGGAGTGAGCTAGTGGACTTCTGATTTCCTTTCTCCCTCCACCCTTTTGAACTGTGCATTGGTTAATATAGCAAATGCTTGATCAGTCCAGGCCTTCTTCTGCAGTGTTTACCAAGAATTATTTCACATGGCTCTTACTGTCCTGCATCAGTTAATTCAATGCTGCAGAAACACTGTCCCGTGGGGGCTGGCTCATGGTGGGCTCTTTCCCCTCTGCCTCCACTGATTCCCTTTCCAGGAGCTGTTGACCACCAAGCTTGGGTATATCCATGTCACTGAGAGTCTTTGAGATATCACCACCCTTGCTCTATAGCTGCTTCCTGTCTTTGTCTTAACCCACAGGAAAAGACCAGAGAGCTTGCAGAATCTCTTGCCCCAGCATGCTTGTTCTTGTCAACCTATTTCCCCTGGTCTCTTTTAACACAGTGCAAGTGAGATTTCTCAGCCTCTTAGAGGTGGGGATGAGGTTGTAGTTCAGTTTTGCTCTCAGTTTAATCTCTGCTGATGTGTTCCAGGATGGTTATCTGTTTTACAGTCATGTAGGCAGGGTTGATTGAGGCACAAAATGGGCAAAGGTTGTGCCTCTTATGGACCGTTGTTAAACTTAAGTAATCTGTGCAGTTCATGTTTCCTTCTCAGTGGGGTGCAGTCAGGCACGTATTCAAGGTAGCTTGAATATCTGGAAAGCCAGATATTATCAACTTGCTCAGAGGCTTAGTGTGGGCATTTGGTCAGGCAGGATGCAACTTCTCATTGGTCTTGGGGCTTGATTCAGTATGAGACTGTAATCCTCTTATCCAATCATCAACCACTGTCAATAGGTGTTGCCTGAGGAGTCAGGATTTAGGATTTAGAAGCAATACCCTTAAAGATCCACAATTTTAACCTTGCCCCATAAGCTGCCAGTCAGCTCCCACTGCGATCAGTAGAAAGGGGACTCCTGCTTTATGTATTCCTGAAGACCCTCTTCAGTTGATGGGAGTCTTATGGTGGGGCAAGAAAGAGGATGGAGAGTTTGCCCTGCCCATAGAAATAGGTAGTTGCAATTTGATCCTCCAAAAGTAATTTTGTTAGTGTAGTTGGTGCTGGTGGAGTGCAGCACTCACAGCTAGAAGGAAGGAAGATGTAGAATCCTCAGACTGTCGGTGGAAGGACAAATGAGCCTTCCCCTAATGTGGTACCCTCCAGGCTGCTTGGGCTCCACCTCCTGTCATACCTAGCTAGCACAGCCAATCACTCTCTGGGGCTGATAGGAGTTGCAAGACATCTGGAGGGCATCCATCCTGATGTGCAGTTAAATGTGTGGGCATGTTTAAGTGGGGTTGATCCATTTTGGAGAGGCCAAGTTAGTGCAGACAGGAACTGAGCAGGATCACAGAGGTTTCTCCCTTATTTTGCGGCTAAGAAAATCTGTGTATTATGAACACCTGTATATTATTATGCATTTCTTATTATAATTGTATTTCTACAACTGTTTTGATCTTTATATTGTCTGGGTATTCTATTACGTGCTGGCATTTGCGTGTGATGTTGTAAACCTCCCTGTGGTTTTCTGACAAAGGGCGCTATATAAATAATCATATCAGTGTTGATTTTGGGACGGGTGTTTACTGAAACCTTCTGTGGACATCAAAGGACATACTCACGGGCACTCCTTCCTGGGAGCGTCACATTAGTGAACCCTTGCTCTTGTTACTTCTCTGTCCTCTCCAACGGAATCAGAGTTCCATTGAAACACTGCACATCTGAATAAATGTCTTGAAGTTCAGGGTGCTCAGCATTTTAATTTTTGTTAGTTCCTCCCACTTTTTTTGGCAAGTATATCCATGTAATCAGGTTGCCTTTTTAAAAGTGATGCTAGAGGTGATTTGGAAGGTGTTTTGCGTTATGTTCAAAACCTTTCAACCCGGTGGGTCCCTTTGCCACAGGTAGTGCTAATCTGAATTGACCTTGACATCTTTCCAAATACCCTTGAAGAAAAAAAAATAGGCAAGAGCGGAGAACTGGCATAATGGAATGCTTTTAAATTCCTTGGTTCTAGGAATCCTACTTCCACTGGACATTTGGAGTGACTGAGGCTGACTGCTACGGGGCAGTTGAGGTTGACAGTGGAAACTCCATCCTCTTCATCCCAAGACTCCCCGACAGCTACGCAGTTTGGATGGGAAAGTAAGATCTCTTCCTTCTTCCTTCCTTCCTTCATTTGGGGAGAGACCAAAGAAAGATTTGAACATAAGATTCATTTCTGTCTGGCAATAAAAGCCATTGTCTACTGCACACAAGTCAGATCAAGTTGTTGTCCGGTGGATCCCACCAAGGCCAGTGGGCAAGGCCTCCAAGCAGGGGCAGACCTTGCTTGCCTCGTGACTTTATTCCAGATTTTAAAAGGTGCATAAAGCTTCTTTAGAAATGAGTGGCAGAAGCAACCTTTTCCTGAAGGGTCTGTGGTTGTTTGCTGCATTATTATTTCTACGCAGGCAGCAATGGGTAGAATAAGGTTTTTTTGATGAAACATTAAACTGTGAGATGAATGCTAATGATTTTTATTAACTGTATTTATTATTATTATTAGTTTGCAAAAATGTCTACACTGCCAACATTAAAAATATATCTAATTGTGGTGGAGCAACATTAAAATGAGCAGTAAAATTACATACCATCAACATCATTGTCAATCATTAGCCTGCCAGTTTGAAAGGTATACTCTTTTTTATTTTCAAAAACACACCACGATTTTTCTTTTACGTATCTGTTAGTGTCAACTTTGGAGTTTCATTTTATTTATACAGTATTTATTAAATTTGTATTCCAACCTTCATCCAAAGATCACAGGGTGATTCACATTTCCCCTCCTCTACTGCCAACTTTGGCTGCCTTTCTAAGGCATGAGAGGGTAGGGCAAACAGTGATCCTAAATCACTGAGTGGTGAAGGTTGGTGGTTTCTGTTCATTATATAGGATTGTTAAAACCTGTGCAGAATAAATGGGATATTTATTAAGTCAGTAGTGCTGGGGTGTATGGGGTGCTAGGGGAGGGGTAAAAACTCTGGTGGGAGACATGTCATGTTCCTTCTGGGGCAGTTTGTCCACTTTTGTTCCCCACCCTGCACTCTGCTCTCACCTGTGGCTCCCAGAAGTTGTCAGCATGCAACAGTGGCCACATCCCAGCTTCTATAGGCTAGCTAAACCAGGTGAGGATAGCCGATGGGTCTTAATCCCTCAGTGAGTAGAGGACTTCCTCAGGGTGCAAAGACACAGGCTCTGGCAGATTGAGCAGACAAGACCAATAGCGACTCCAGTGGCCCAGAAGGCAGTTCCTGCACATGCTGTAGAGGGAAGTGAGGGGCAGGCAGGGCTTGTCAACCTGGGAAGGTAGCCCACCTAGGAGAAGGGAAACTGATCCTAAACCTCCACTGCCTTGTGGCTATCCTCATTCATGAGAAAGGCTTGAGCAAACCCAGAGGAACAATCTGCTTGTGGGACATTTTAGGGAGAAGGAAAGGCTAAGGAATAAGCCCAGCACAAATCCGGTCCCTAAGACGGTTGGATGGCTCATTGTACTCCTCCTTCCAGCAACTTCTGCAGCCAAGCTGGAGCCAAATGTATTGCTCTGCTTTCCTTTGGACCACATCTGCATGGCTGAGAAGGGGGTCTGGTCATCTGGGCAGCCCAGGACCTCCATACACATTGTCTAGGCTTGCGTCCCAGGGAGGTCACTTCATTGCTGCTTACCTAGACTTCACCCCTGAAGACACACTCCATTGTTTCTCCAGACAGATAGATGCTAGCTGCAGAGAGACCCTGAGGCGTCTTTTCTTTCCTAAGTGTGGTCTGCAAGCTGGCCTCTATTTCTCCTCTCCCTCACCTACACTTGTTCATGTCCACCCCCAAATTCTTGCCTTTCTGTTTGCTTCCTTAGTGAAACTATCAATAGCTTTTTGGGAGCTTGGACTCACATCAATAGTAATTCATTCTCTCTGCATCATAATTATATGTACACTGTGCCTAACAAGTCACAATTTTTTGGCCTCTGCACTGTTTTTGAAATCTGGGATTGTTTCTAATTTAATACTTTCTCTACCTCTCTTGGCTTGGATAGCTTCTAATTGGAGCAATTACTCTTCTTTAAACACTAATTCCAGCCCAAAGATACGTTTGCAGCCGTTCCTGCATGGCAAAGTGTTTCGGAGCGAGCATATGGCCAGGGAGGGTTTCTGTCTCTGCATGGAGAGCGTGATTGTCTTGGCACTATCTTGGCTCCAAGATTGCTTTGTGGTTGCCTTTGTTGTAAGAAGGCCCGCCTATGTTAGCAGAGAGCCTACCTCTCCTCTAACTCCGACTTCTGCCTTTTGTCTTCTCCAAGCTTGAGTGTTGGAGAAATTTCTGGCACGAAAGATTTTGAATAGGAATCTAAGCTGTACTTCTCCAGATGGTGCTTCATGCTAGGGGCGGATTGACTGGCCTTGGTCTGTTTTGGACTGGCACTCAGTCGCAGCATTTTGTTTTGCTACTTATTTAGTTTGTTTGATGTGGAATACCAGCCTGTCTCTAGGTGCCTTGCAACAAATTTGAAAGCAAAACCTTAAAACTGCAGGTAAAAGCAGTTAACAATTGTAATAAAACAAAAATCAGCACCATCTACAAATTGGACAACTTCAGAAGCTAGCCTTGTCTTGCCCCCCTTCTTACTTACAACCAGTTCAGGGACAGATTCTGCCTGTCTGCCTCCTCCTCAGTCTCAATGTTGCTCTTGTAGAGCTTACCAGGGAAGAGGATGAGCACTAAACTAGAATGAGATGGCTCTGGCGCCACCTACTGTTGGTCTCCCTGACTTCTGCCCTACCAGTTTCAATGGGCACTAGCCACCACAGGAAAATATTTTTTATATTAGCAGCAACTGGGGGGGGGGAGAGATCCCCAACATGCAGACAATAGCACCCAGCTCATTGTATTTCATCAACTGCGTGAGTGCGTGAGATAACAGAATGGTTTTAACCTGATGCCAAAAAGAGAGTTCTCTTCCATCCAGTCCAAAATTCACAAAATGCAATTGTGTGCCACTTTAAGGATATGGCATATAGAGAACTGGACTTGGTCTAATTGCATTCACTGTCAAGATGCTTCTGGGCTCAATTTATGCTTAGAAATTGGAGGCCTTGCCCCTAGGGCCACTCCCAAATGCAAGGCTACAAGATGAACCCCTGGAAGCAGTACCCCTCCAGCCTGAGGATGTCACATTGCCAACCTGTGACTTGGAGAACTCCACAGTAGAAGCCCTAATACTCCTGAATCTTTACATTGATTGCCTTGGTTGTTGTATGAAGTTCCCCCAACTAGTCCAGCATCCTGTTCTCTCACCGGCCATGTAGATCCTTTGGGAAAACCACAAGCAAGACCTCATTGCAATAGCAGTCTCCTACTCCTGTTTCCCAGCAGCTGATGTTTAGAGGCATTGTGCCCCTGATCCTGGAGGTAATATGTAGCCATCATGGCAAGGTTGTTTGGTAACTCTCCTCCCCTATTGTCCTTTTGGAGAGGATGAAAAATGCATATATATATATTTTAAATGCCACTATGTGAAAAGGCCAGCTAACAAGTGATGTTAATAAATAGTTGTGGGCAAGGGAAGATCCCTCTTGTGGAAGCTTTTTTGCCATAATTGACCATCTCATTGAATGGCTGATGGTGACAAACTTCTGTGGAACCCTCCAGGGCACAGTGTGAAAAAACCACTGGTGTAGTGGATGCATTCCAGAGCACTGGATCTCATCAATCTTCCACCCACACTTTAAATATTTCTTTCCCTCCCCCCCCCCCACTGCTCTGGAGAAGCACACAACAGTAAAAAACCCAGAATAGGCATAATATTTGAAGAAAACCATAATAGAACTTTATGCAAGACCGAAATGATAGCCTACAGTTAAAAATCTGCAATAGAAAGGAAACATCACCCTTGCAGATGCCTTCATAAAAATGATGGCTTTCTGTTGGTTAAATAAAACATATGGAGTAATAATGATGCTATAACACTTAGAAATCTTCACAGCAACACCTTAAAATGTATTTATTTCCACCTTGTATTGAAGAGACAGCAGTAGAGAGGGGTTGACACAGGAAGTGGACACCTCCTCTTGGCTGTGCACTTGGCGTCCTGTGTCTAGGGATCACGGCAACATTTCTCGAGTCTTCACTGCAATGAAACCTTAGAAATTTGTGCTTCAAATTTTGCAGTGCTATTCTTCAACCAAAACATATGAGTATTAGGGGGGGAAATGTATACAAAAATAAAAACGTGTGCACATTTTTGTGGGGGCTGTAAAAAAAATCCAAACTGGGGTGAACTTTAGATGGAAAAATTTAGAAACTGAAATGGACATTCTCTGAACAAATCTGTATCAGACCGTAGGCGTCTCCATGGGAGTCACATCACTAGTTCCTTGTTTTGCCCAGGCTTGCCCCCTGTATGGAAGACCCCTTGGTGTGTACATTTGTCTACATGTAAAACCCTTTCACACTGACAGTGATGTGACCCCCCCAGGTAATGTCTGTATCAACAAATCATGGTTTGCGTCTAGCCACTGAAACCAAGTTTAGAAACCCTCCTGAACTGACAGGCCAAAGTTATGGCTCTTTCTCCACCTCCAGAGTCTGCTAAGCTGCGGAGGTGGGAGCATGTGAAGGAATTGGTGAAAGCGGAGAGGATGAAAAATGAAAAGCAGTCAAGCAGCCCCAACCCAAACAGGGTTTGCCTGTTGTACTCTGGGAAGTTCAAACCAGGATTTGGATTCTAAACTGCAGCCTGATTCGCACAGCATGGCAAGCCAACTAGGACTTAGCAAGACCACCTTTAGAACTCGTGGTCATCTGGTGAAGCTGATTGTTGGAAGATTCAGGGCACATAAAATAAAGGACATCTTCATGCAGCACATAGTGAAAGTATGGAACGTGCTCCTGCAGGAAGCATTGATGGCCACCAACTTGGATGGCTTTAAGAGAGGATTGGACAGATTCATGGAAGAGAGGGTTATTGATGGCTATGCTGTACCCCCACCAATGGAGGCATCAATACTGTAGAATACTGCTTGCTGGAAACAACAGGAGAGGATTGTGCTCTTGTGCTCGGGTCCTGCTTGCAGATTTCCCACAGGCATCTGGTTGGTCGCTGCAAGAACATAATGCTGGATTAAGTGGGCTCCCTTTGGCATAATGTTCTTGTTGACATGAACACGTGGGCCCCCAGATAGGAGCCCAAGGCTTCATTGATCCTTCTTGGTCCTTTTTGCTCCCACACAGTGCCAAGCTAAGATTTGGCTTAGTGTTCTGTCCCAACCTGGGCTTGTGATTAAACTCGCTCCTCAAACATGCCTACATTTGGACGATAGGCTAAGACAAACCTTGGCTTAGCTTAGCGTGGCACAGGAGCAAAGAGGTCTGTGGTGGCTCTCAGTTTCTTTCCAGGAGTCAGGATGTCTGTGCAGTTCAGGTAAGCCATGGTTTGGCTTACTGTGTAGTACGAACCAGGCCAGTGGCTAGCATAAGCCATGGTTTGTGACCTAATACCTGAGTTGAGCCATGGCCACTGTACCTTGCCACAGGAAGTCTTGTCTCGGTGAAAGAGCTCCATAACAAGAATTCCTCATGAATTTTGACTCCTTGTTTATTTTGATACAGTGTGTTTTTAAGATTTCAAAGCCTTCCTTCAAGTTGTTTTAACACCCACTTACGGATGCTTTTATGTTCAATTCCTTAACAAATCAGACGCCATAAAAACTCCCATCTTGCTGTAGACTTTTATGCAGATCGGTCTGGCTGTTCAAATGTTGCTTCACAGACAGCAGGGGTGTTAATCTTCTCTTTCTGTTGCTGCACTCAGTTGCTCTCAAAAAGCAGTGATCTGTATTAAAATAGAACTTGCTTACAGATGGACACAGTGTTAGATTACAAATTTGATTATGAATATTGTAATTATCTTCTCCTCGCCAGCTGCAATACATTTCCCCCATGAAGATAATTTTGTCTCTGTGCCAGTGGGCTTCTGGGAGGCTAATGCAATATAAAATAATTATTGAAATAATAATACCTGGGAAAGGGGCATATAATGTGAGTTGTGCTGAGAGAGGAAAGTGCAATGTAGGAATTGAAGTGAAACACAAACCTCACCCTGTAAAGGTGTTTCAGTTAATGCATCCTGCCACCTTGATTCAGAAATTGGTCTGATACTGAAATATCCAGCAAGCTTTCCCAGTAAATTCTGTGGGGTGACCTGGCCTATGTACGCATACGGGTACCTTCTCTACACGGTGATTTCTTTGGGGACTTAACATCAGAATAATAGAATGATAGAATTGTAGAGTTGGAAGGGACCTCATGGGTCATCTGGTCCAACCTCCTGCAATGCAGGAATCACAGCTAAAGCATCTCTGACAGATGGCCACCCAACCTCTATTTAAAAGCCTCCCAGGAAGGAGAGTCCACAACCTCCCGAGGGACTTCGTTCCACTGTCAAATGGCTCTTACTGTCAGAAAGTCCTTCTTAACGTTAAGTTGGAATCACCTTTCTTGACTTTTGAATCCACTGATTTGGGTCCACCCCTCTGGAGCAGCTGGAAACAAGTTTGCTTCATCTTCCATTTGATAGCCCCCTTTGACTGAAGCTGTTTTTATCAAACCTTGCTCCCTCGAAGCAGAGAATAAATCAATCTGCATTCACTCCTTTAGGCCCGAAAAACTCATACCTGGGCTCCGTTGCTTGGCTTTCAGATTCTTCTGGTCAGCTTCTGGCTGCAGAGAATCAGCCTTCTCACCTCAGGCTTCCATGGAGGCCACTTCTTGATGCAGAGGTCGATGAAAACAGCAACCATCCTCTGCTACCACTGTTGGAATTCTAGCCCGTCTTGAGGTATGTGCCTATCTGTTCAGGCACCGGCTGAATTCTTTAGACCTCCCTCCGGCGACTCCCGGCAGGATAAAACATACGCGAGGTCCGTTCCGGCGATTTTCCTCAGGCTGTGAGGAAAACACACCAACTGCTCCTCTCTCCCCTTTGGTGTCCCCAGGGAGGGGAAAGAAGCAGACAGAAATCTATTTACATCTTTTATTCCTGTCTTTTTCTTCAGTACAGAGAAAACATGTCTGCACTCATCAGCAGTTAGAATAAACTCCACCTCCAAACATGTACATCCTGTACAGGTCATATGACAAACCCACTGAGCTAACATCCGGTGCTCAGTACAGAATGGACTGCCCCTTTGTTCCCATGGCAACAGTCACAAACTTCCTGTTTGGCTTTCCAGCCACAAGCAGCAGTCTTGGCTGCTATAGCCTTTGCTTGCTGCCGCATTGCTGCTTTAGAATAACACCATTTGATAGCCCCCCATACATTTTAAGGTGTATTAATATATTTCAGTCTTTTCCAGGCTGAACATACTCAACTCCATTCTTCATAAGGCTTGGTTTCTAGACCTTTGATCATCTTGGTGGCCCTCCTCTGCACACCTTCCAGCTTATCAATAGCCTTACGCTGTGGTGCCCAGAACACCAGTGTTTTGTGCATGAGTTTAAAACTTGGGTTTCTCCTATGATTCAGCTACAAGGAAAGCTCAACAACTTTGGTCAATACAATGGGTAGATCACTGTCAGTTGTTGTTTTTTATATAGTGGGAGTAGATCGCAGTCTCTTGGAAGTTGGACATGCCTGAAATATAGGAAGAGAAACTTCCAAGCTCCTTTTGCAGCTGTGTTGGAGGGAGGAAGCATAAGTTCAGGCCTGTTGACATAGTTTACTGTTGCTTCTGGACAATAGTGTGTCACTAGCGGAAATGAATAAGGCAACCGGAATGGGTTGCTGGATTGCAGCTCTTGTCTTCTATTACTTGAGTTTGCTGTCACTAACACCAATCTCTTGGAAATTAGGTGGATTATAAATGTGAATCCCTGATGTTAAGGTTTAAGCCAGATCCCTACATCTGGTGCTTGTAGGCTTCCGTTTTGTTGATTAATGTTGCACCTGCCATTTACCTTGCCTTAATTATAACTGACAGAATGAGTTGGTGTATTGATTAACGTGATTTTCTGAAGCAAAACGTACTGTACAGCAGCTGGTCTGTGTGCCACATATGGCAAAACAATGTAATTGCTTTACAGGGGGATATCATTGGCCTGGAATGTCCTGGTGTGAATGAATATTGGCATCCAACCTTACACCTGCCATGAAAGGGAAGGAAAAGAGAATAGAGAGGGAGGCCTCCCAGGCCAGCTCTCAGCGGTCTCTCCCCCCCCCCCCCGCCCACTAAAAAAAAGTGCTTCTGAAATACTGTAAATTTTTGGCCCACATTTACTCTTGGGTCGAGCATTGAATAAGTGAACAGGAGATGTGGCAACAGCTCAGCACCAATCTCACTCTTGATGATGTTGTTACGTCCATTTGTAGCCCTCTTAATATCTGAAATGCCGTGAAGCAGTTTGCAGGACAATAAATGTTATGAGACTATGTCAAATGAGTCACATAGCAAAATACATAGGCGAGACCCATGTCTGTAAACATAATATTGAAATAAATAAAATCATAGAGCCCTGCAAGGCAGTTCCGTGGAACCTTGGTTCTTGAACGGCTTAGTTGACAAACAAATCGGCTCCCGAATGCTGAAAACCTGGAAGTAAGTGTTCCGGTTTTTGAATGTTTTTTTGGAAGCTGAACATCCAATGCGGTTGTCGGCTATTGTTTCTGGGGCACCTGTGCCAATAGGAAGCCACGCCTTGGTTTTCAAACATTTGGGGAGTCAAATGGACTTGTGGAACGGATTACGTTCGAGAACCAAGGTTCCACTGTATAATGTAAAATTTCAGTCAATACTATCACTCTCTCAATCTCACACACCACTCCTTTCACACAACCAACTACAACCATTTAGTGTACCACAGACATTACTGTCAACCACTCATAACGTAAAGCATTCATACTGTTACAGCTTGCATACCAACAGCCACTGCCAAGCATACCCATGTCAGATGCACTCCTAATCTTTGAAGCACTGATGAGTTCATCTCCCCCACCCACCCTGAACAATGTGATACTTCTTTCTCATCAGTCAACTGAGAGGGGCCCAGATCCGAAGCAAGCTCTCATCCTGGTTGTTGGAACTCAGTATTGAGTTTGGACTGCCCAAGGGATTGATTCTCTCTTTTACCAAAGCATATCCTTTCTTGCTCCTTAGCTTCCAGGGGGTCATAGTAGTTGGCCCTGGGGGAAGTTCCTTCCAGTTCTATGTGTCTGTGAGAAAGATACTGAGAAGAACAGTGAGGAAACAAGAAAAATGAAGGTGCCTCAGTAAGAATGGCAGAATGAGGAACCGTGCTCTCTGTCTCTCCAACCCCCCTTTCCCACAATGACTTTTAAATATGTTTAGTTGTTTTAAGCACCACCGTTGGAGAGGAGAGATGCTGGCTGAAGGATATTTGGTTGGGATGGCAGGGGAGAACAGTCAGCTGCCAAGACTCCCTCCTTTCGCTGTTCTTGGCTCATGCTTTCGTGACATTCTGCGATGCGGCACATTATACTCGTAATCAGGTTTCGGCTGTGCCACTAAGCCTTGTATTCCTTTTTTAGAGAACTGTGTGGGGCACAGGTGTGCCATCTGCACTCACATATAAAGGCACTAAGCTCTCTCTCTCTGAAGCAACACATTTCATTCTGGTGGAACCCCAGCAGCCTCCCATCTTTGTGCAGCAGCCTAAGCGATCCATTTTTGACCGTGACTAGATGGGGCGACCCAAATAAGCTTTTTATTGGGCTATTGCAGCCAACAGCCACCGCTTAGAGCTTTCCGCCGAAGAGCCGTTGGCTGCCGATTTCTGCAAATGGAGGTGCATCTTCAACGTGAGAAATGACTCGTGGAACAACACAATTTAGTGGGGGCGTCATTCTTCTGCAGATCTTTTCTCCCCCCCCCCACTCTGGGAATTTTTTTATATAAAAGTTGCATTGCTCTACATGACAGAGGTTGTTTTTAAATATTTGGCACTGTCAGAAACATCTGTTAGTGCCTCCTAAAGTCTCCCGCGTTGCACGTGCTGGATGGGTTTGACACCCTCTTGTTTAGTTAACACTTTGCCATCTGTGCATCTGATGTTAGTGTAACGAGGAGCGAGTGTGTTGGCGAGCATCTTGACAGCTTTTAAACGTCCCTTTCGTCTTGCTCCAATTTTTCATGCCTCGTTGATGGCTTCCAGCTTGGCGCGGCGAATTACCATAACCTTCCCTTACCTTTGCGTTCAAGCTTCTTCCTTGTACATTTCCACTCATGAAAAATTAAGATGTTGATGAGCTGTTCCTAGTGTCTGTGGATTGCTCCCCACCCCGTGTGTGTGTGTTGTGTGTGCAAGAAAGATGCTTGCTGTGTGAGGAAATATATCTAAAGGAAATTAGATGAGAGCTATGAGGCTGTGGTGCATAGTTGTTCACTCTCATCAATCAAAACGTTGACTGGAAAGAGGCCCCCCAATTTCTTAATAGGGTGGCAGATTTTTTTCATGTTTTGAAAATTATTTTTAATACGCTTAATACAGGGTTTTGTTGTTTTTTTAAAAAAAGAGTCTACTTTTTAAATTTACTGCATTAATATTCCACCTTTCTTCTAAGGAGTTCAAGGGAGTACTTCACCTTCTCCTCCCAAAAGGCCTGTCAGTTCCAGTAGGCTGAGACACAGTGACTAGGGACTCTGGTGGCTGAGGGGAATTGCACTCTGATCTCCCAGGACATCATCCAAAACTTGAGCCACCACTCCGTGCAGGCCGGAAGCACCAAGATACACTATTTCCTGTATAAGAGAGGAAGATGCCACTCAGATTATCCCCCCTGTGACCCATGCCCATGCAGGCTTAAACAGGTCGCTTTTTTTTTTTTTTTTTGCTATAAAGAAGTATTTTTCTCATACACAGATCTAATCCATTTTGCCTTGAGATGTTAAAAATTCGATCCCCGTGCTAGGTGTTATTATTTTTAACAATGATGGGCTTAGGACAACATCTGGAGGACCACCAGTGACCCAGCCCTGTTGCAAAACATGTACCTTGTAGCCCAGAATACAATGTAAGCAAATTCCCACCATAATCGAGATCCATAGCTCTTTCCGGACATAGATGGACATCCGGGTTTCCAATGCCCTGCATTTACAAAGCTTCCAAAGCAGCCTCTGTGAGAGGTGGGGGAGCCGCAGGCTGGACTTGCTCTGTCATTTACCATTTTCCAAACGAGCCTGCAAAAGTTATACACCCACCTCCCATATGTACCCGTGCTTAATAATTCGTGTCCAAGGAACCAACGCTTGTCAGATGCTTCTGCCAGTTTCCTTTGGTGCAAACAAATGACTTCCTAGTGTTGTTTCTGGAAGGTGCAATGTGTGTATGTTCACACCAGTTAGATATATGGAGGGGAGCAGTGGTGCGGGAGATGTGCTCATGTGGTGCCACAACGCATTTGCAGCAGCAGACTTACAGCAGGAGTGGGGAACTTGGGTGGGCGGGCAAGCCAGCTCCCCCTTTCTCCCCACACCCCAAGGGCCAAGTTTGATAAGTGCATTTGCAAGCCAAAATGGATTCAGTTTGCATATGAGAAAAGTAGCTCTATAGCGGGGGGGGGGGGGGGGGGAGAGGCAGAATGTTTAGATGGCACAGGTCACAGGTGCAGGATCAAGCCCTGTTAATCACCTGACATCGTAATGCTTGTATAGTTTGAAATCCATCCATGTGGGCAAAAGTGCTGCTGTTTTCAAGCTCTAACCATCGGCTGGCCTGGCATCCAGAGTTTTGCAAGTTGCAGTGATCAGCTGATCGGTGCTTGCAAAGCAGCATTGCAAGTGCCACTGATCATCTGGTCAGTGATACCCGCAAAGCTTCCTGCAGCCCATTTCTTAGATGATGTTTGGGTAGGCATGATTTGGCCTGAATGGGGTGGGGTGGGGAGGATGAGATTCCCCATTGTTGATACAGTGGTACCTCGGATTAAGTACTTAATTCGTTCTGGAGGTCCGTTCTTAACCTGAAACTGTTCTTAACCTGAAGCACCACTTTAGCTAATGGGGCCTCCTGCTGCTGCTGCGCTGCCGGAGCATGATTTCTGTTCTCATCCTGAAGCAAAGTTCTTAACCCGAGGTACTATTTCTGGGTTAGTGGAGTCTGTAACTTGAAGCGTATGTAACCTGAAGCGTATGTAACCTGAAGCGTATGTAACCCGAGGTACCACTGTATATGATTTGCTCCATGGGTTACCTTATCCCTATTGGATAGGAATTGGCCAGAGCAATACTTAAGGAATCTGATGTGGATGTTAAACACTGATATCAAGTTTCGCCTCGAATAACATGCTAATCGACAGAGCGCCTCAACCCTGTAAACCAGCAAGCTATCTTTACATGCTCTCTGTTCAAAGACATCACAGAGCCTTTACTTTGGGGTGCTCAAATGTTCTCTCATCAGCAGTTCTGGAGATCCACTATGGTCAACTTATATAGATGCATCTTGGGTTAAGAACTTAATTCGTTCTGGAGGTCCATTCTTAACCTGAAACTGTTCTTAACCTGAGGTACCACTTTAGCTAATGCGGCCTCCCGCAGCTGCCGTGCCGCTGCCATGTGATTTCTGTTCTCATCCTGAAGCAAAGTTCTTAACCCGAGGTACTATTTCTGGGTTAGCGGAACCTGAAGCGTCTGTAACCCAAGATACCACTGTATATCGCTGTGAATCTGGAGAAGTAGAATCAATAACTCTCCTCCTTATGTATTGTTCTTTTTTATTATATTATTGTATTATACCTCAGATTTTTATTGAACCAGTTTTACAGAAAGCCTCAGGATGATCAGATGCATTTTATTCTTTCCTACTCTTTTCAGATCAGAATGCACAAAACATTGTGTCGCCACCTGTAAAACTCTCCAGGGACTAATTTTAGCAAACTTGTTTTGTTTTCTGTGCATGTTGTTTTGTGCAGTATGATGTAGTTATTAGTACTGTATAATGTTGCTGTGATGGTTCTCTATTTTGTCTGATGTTGTTTTATTTATATAGTTATACAAAGTTTCTTTTTGAATATTGGTCATTGGCAATAATAGATTGTTGTACCATTGGCCAAATGCCTAGAAATAGATGCTAGTGCAGGAGTGGAGAACTGCCAAGGGGTCCATTTTTGCCTGCAAGGCCATTTCCCCAAAACATCACCCACCTTGTCAATCAGCCAATACCGCTGAGTGAGGTCAGCTGATGAGCGATCCATTTTTCTTTGGCCGCATTCCACTGGCATACAGCCAGAGTAGCACAATTTAACCCTTGCTCATCAGCTGATGAGTAGGCGTTAAATCCTATTCACATCCCTGAAGTCTCAAGAGTTCAGTCCTCCTGGGTCCTGGCTTGCCAGCACATTTCCTGTGGGGAATGTGCTGGAGAAGCAGGTTGCTCCCCACACCCCTGTGAGGTCAACTTTGACAGCTTATCAATCACCTGATGCCAAATGATTGGCAGGTGGATTTCCCCTGATCACCTGTAACAGTTGGCCCATGCGGTGAGGTGGGACATAAAGATCTGGGCTTCCAGACCAGAAAAGTTCCTCATCCCTGCTCCAGTGTGCACCCCTAAACAACATAATGTTGCCCTTTTTATTAAAAACTGACAACCTTCGCGGAACTTTGTCTGTTCAGCATCGACAATTCTGAACAGGAATCTTTATACTTGGGGGGGGGGGGTTATTGCAAAAACTTTCTCTTGCACATCCCACCAATTCTTTTCCATCAGCATTAAATTCTGTTTTAACAAATGCTATGGTTGCCCGGCCGCCCCCGCCCACCAGTTCTTGAAACAGTTGTATTGCAGGGCTTTTGCATAGTAAGTGAAAGGGACAAAGGATGCATCACCAGTTTTAATTGTCTGTAGCCGCTGAATGTCTTTAGTCCCACTCTATGACATTTTAATGCTACTTTTAGGACAGTCGCTGGCTTCAAAAGCTATCTCTGCTCATTGCATTTAAGATGTGCTAGGTGTATGACAACGTATATTTTTCCCCAGCCAAAGGGATTCAAGATTATAAGTGACGGCTGTAATTTGGCCTTATTACATATTCATTAAAAACATGCAGGTGGTCAGACTGCTTGAAAGGCTTCTGTTTTCAGCCTGCGTGACGGGGCGTTAATTTAGTCTCTCTCTTTTCTGAGCAGTGCATTAGTGGACTCTTTGGTTTGCTGTAATGAAAATCTTATCTGCACCTCTTTTTGCTACACTCCTATATTCAGATCAGTTTTTACATGGAGGGCCTTCATTGGGCTGTTGGTCACTCTTGCAAAACAAGCCTTCTCTAAAATGTTCAGTGTTCTGAGCAAAATGGCGACAATCCTCCTTTTTCCTGTGCTGCTGTACAACACTTGTTGGATTTAAATTTACTTATTGATTTTTTTGGGAGGGGAAACAGCAGTAGTCAGCAACTAGATATAAATATGCTACAACTGCACAGGATTGCAGATTGTGAAAGTGGGTTAAAATCAGTTTCCTTGAGAACTTGACTTCCCTTTTTTAAAAAAAGCAAGTTTCTGGCCCTCTACCTCCGGAGATGCACTTGAAAAATATACATGGAAATGCAAGCTGGAATTTCAGGAGCCAGAGAGGTTGTCTGAAGCAAGAATGCTCTGCTCTTCATGGCTTCTTGCCCAGCTGCAAGGCTAGCAAAACTAGAATAAATTATGCAAACCTTAAAAACTCTGCAGGATAAATTGTACAAAAATAGCGCGTGTGCAAACTGTCCTGTTTGCATAATGTGTCTGTGCAGACTTCACTTGTTGCAGGATATGGATTTCCTGGATGCTGGGCCTTAAACACAGAGATGTGCTTAGTCCCCCTTGTATTGCTCTGCTGCCTTTTCTCCTTTCCTTTTAGAATCATGGAGCTGGAAGGGACTATGGTAAGGTTACCAGACGTCCCTGTTTCCTGGGGACAGTCCCCAAATTTACAAATCAGTCCCCTGACAAAATCCATCGGTTTAGTAGGAAGTTGAAAAGTGTCCCTGGATTCATTGAAAAAAATTGGTAACCTTAGACTATGGAGGTCATCTATGCCAATCTCATGTGCCCTGTGCAGACTCTGCAATGCAGGTGTAACTGTAGCATCCTCTGCTTAAATGCCACCGGTAAAGGAGAGCCCACCACCTCCCAGTGCAATCTACCTGCTCCACTGTCAAAACTGCTGTTATTCTTAGGAGGTTTCTACTGCTGTTTATACTGCTACCCTGCAATTTCCACCCATTAGTTCTTTCATCACCATAATGACTGCTGCCACCCAGCAGGCTCCAGGGCTGATGACAACCATTTAAAATTCAGAATTAAAAACAGTTAAAACAAATTGCAGTCGCCGGAAGAAGGTGGGTCCTGAAAAACACACAACTCGCGGGTCCAAGGCGAGAGTAAAGAGATGTGTCTCCAGCATTCAGCGCTGCACATTGAAGGTGCAAAACACAGCCTTGTGGGGAGCTCCACAACTCAGGGGCTGCCACAGAGAATGCCCTGAGGGCAGTGGAGAAACCAACAGGGCCTCCTCTGCCCATCTTAGCACACAAGAGGGTCTGTAGGGAAGTGGGCAGCCTCTTGGATCTTCTCAGTCTCCCATATGGAGTAACAGGGAACCTCTTTGGCATATTTGGAGACTGCGATAATTTCTCCTATGAATTTAAGCAGCTGGCCTTCTCAGTGATTCCCTGTTGCCCAAGTGAAGTGGCTAATCTCCTGGCTGATCTGCTCTGTGCATCCCAAAGAGCAAGTGTCTGTGCAATGCTGAAGGGTGGATTTGATTAAAGGCTATTGGTGCCATAAAGGAAACAAGTGTGGATAATGACCTGCTTTCTCTTTTAATGTTTCTTGTAACGGTGCTTACGTTAAGCAGCTTTTATAGCTGCCTTTTTAAAACAGGTTGCTCCCCTATCATATTTGGTTGACAAGATGACATTTAAATGACTTTTAAAAAATAATAATCGGCATTTAAAAGAACCCATTTGCTCTTCAACTTTTTACGCTTGCCCTTTTAAAAAAAGAAAACAACATAACTCATAATGTCGGGATGGGGGTAGGCAGTTGGGTGTATTATTACAATTAGGTTGTGTGTGTCAGAATGAAGACACCTGGATGCAATTTTTCTCACTTCCTCAGCTTTGGGTAGCTATTCCTCTTCAGATGTCTTTCCAGTCTGCAATGCTCGCCCTTCTGCCACACAGCACAAGGCAGAGGCTGACCTGGAGGGCTTTGGCAAAGGCATTTGTGTATGTTTGAAATTCAGGAATATGTCAGACCTTTGGCCCATCTACTGCATTACTGTCAACACTGACTGGCAGTAGCTCTCCCTGAGTCTCCCACCTTTCTGTATACCGTGTGCTCTACCACTGAACTACAACAACTCCATCTTGTGACTAAAATGAGACTTTATGGCTTCAATACCAAGCCAGACTTTTTCTTCTTCCTTTACTGGTCTCTTGAAACTAAAAAGTTTGCTCAGAACAAACTTTTACTTGGCGTTGGACCCTTGTTATGTTGTCACATATTCTGAAACACGCCTCGCCACTATGCTGGACACCCTGGGGTGGCAAGGGCACCTTTCTTCATATGTGATAAGGATGCGAAAAACTTGCACTTTGTTGGCAGTTTATATTCATGGACCTGTTTCCAATAGCCAACTAGTTGCTGATCTTGGAACCAGTATTAGCTTTCCTAGCCGCTGTAAGCGACTCACATCCCTTAAATCCCACCCTTGTTCACAAAGAGTTGCTTGCTCTACTGCTGGTTGCAGCCAGACTTGAAATTGTCAGACATTGGAAGGCTGCATGGGGTCTCTCTAGGGGTGAATGGGAGGGCATGGGGCATTGCCTTGCCTGAGCATCTAACCCATCACTGGAGGGTTTTAAGAGGGATTTCAAAATGAGAGCATTTTGATGTTGTATGGCTTCTGTTAATATGCTTTATCAAGAACAATAAAATTTTTCATCAACCCCCAATGACACATACCTCTATGTGCCAAGGCTGCCTTTCTTCCAAATTGTAACTCCTGCTTCCAAAACTTTGTTTTGCAGAATCTTATTATATGTCTGCAAAAGTCTACTGAACCTCCTGTTCATTTTATCCCAGCTGTAATAATGGACTCCACACAGTTGTTCTTTGTTTCCTTACTATTTATTTTGTTTATATAGTGTTATTTCTGAAAACTAAATACACACTTTTTTTAAGTTAGCTCTGCATTTTGGGACATTTTGGTTGGTCCTAATAAATACCATGCCTAACCATGGAATTTAGAAAAATGTGGTAACTTAAGATTTGTTCAAATGTGGATGCCTAGTGTTACTGATCGCTTTAAAAATGTCCTGTGTGTCTTACCCCTATTTAGATACTGTTTCTTAAAAATAGGGTTTAGGGTCCTAGGAAGGCCTGTACCATATGATAATATACCAAATTGCTGTTCTTGACTAGGCAAAAAAAAAAAGTATATATTGTAACCCAAAACTGGTGGTGATGTGTGTTTGCTCTTTGGGTTTTCATATCTGGAGCATTCATTGTCCTTCATTTTCTTCTTTTGTGCATTGAACATGTCTTGTAAAAAGAAAAGTGGGTATAGTAACATAAAGCTGATAATAATATATCAAGCTGTTTTCTTACTTGCAAAATAACCAGTTGTCTCTTTGCATTCTGAAGGATCCAGCCTCCTGAATTCTTCAGGCAGAAGTATGCTGTCAATGAAGTTCGGTATACAGATGAGGTGAGTGTTTTGCCTTTGCCAAGATCTTGTGAAGCTTTTTTGAGGGGCAAAAATATTGGGTAGATAAGTATTAGACTTTCCAGTTTGAAGAGAAGCAGTTGGAAAGAGGTCTTTGTTGCGGTCACTGTCTGGGATGCCACTAACTACTTGAGGCAAGTGTGTTAGATTTTTTTTTAAAAAAAAAAAATCTCTCCCCCTTTCACCCACAAACCCGCTTTGCTATTTCCCTACTTGCTTTTCTTTTATGGAAATTGTTTGCTTTGCTGCGTGAGAGGTTTGCAGTTTGTGCAAAGAGATACCCAAAACTCTCTTGGTGCACAGGACTGGTTGGGAAGGGCCAGTGTACCTCTGTGGCAGATCATCTGTTTTTTATATACAGAGTGTCCCCAAGTTCAGTCCTAAATGGCATCTCCAGGTTGGGCTGGAAGAGACTCTGCCTGAAACCCTGGAGAGATGCTGCCTATCAGGGTTTCTTGGGTCTCTAGCTGTTTTTGAACTACAGTTCCCATCATCCCTGACCAGTGGTCCTGCTAGGTAAAGGGACCCCTGACCATTAGGTCCAGTTGTGACCGACTCTGGGGTTGCAGCGCTTCTCTTGCTTTACTAGCCAAGGGAGCCGGTGTACAGCTTCCAGGTCATGTGGCCAGCATGACTAAGCCTGGTGAACCAGAGCAGCGCATGGAAATGCCGTTTACCTTCCCGCTGGAGTGGTACCTATTTATCTACTTGCACTTTGACGTGTTTTCAAACTGCTAGGTTGGCAGGAGAAGGGACCGAGCAACAGGAGCTCACCCCATCGTGGCGATTCAAACCGCCAACCTTCTGATCAGCAAGTCCTAGGCTCTGTGGTTTAACCCACAGCGCCACCCGCGTCCCTTGTGGTCCTGCTAGCTAGGGATGATAAGAGTTATAGTCCAAAAGCAAACTTGGGAGACCCAAGTTTGGGGAACCCTGGTGTAGATAATGGTGTGTTGGGTGGACCAATAACCTGACTCAGTGTAAGGCAGCTTCCTCTAGTCCATGGGGCTCTGGTTTCTGAGAGTGTGTCTCCTCCTGGGTACCCTTATCACCACCACCTACTTTTTGGGGGTTGAGCACTAGTACCCATTGGATGTGGTGTTCACATGGGCTCAACAAACGCGTCTTGACACTAGTGTTCTATTGATACTTTTCATGCCGTTTCCCCCCTGAAGCTGCCTTAAACAGAGTCAGACCTCTTGGAGTATCCGAGCCCAGTGCTGTCTGCACCAACCTTTGCCAACCTCCAGACATATTTGCTACAACTCCCATTTGCTCTAAATGCCAGCCCAGAATATCTGGGGCAAGGCTGACAGAGCCTGTTATTTATTAAATTTGTATATCGCCCTTCATCTGTAGATCTCAGAGTGGTTCACAACAAAAGATGTCGTACTAGCAATTGGCTCTCCTTGGTTTCTGGCAGGGTTCTTTTCCCCAGCCCTACGTGGATATGCCAAGGCTTGAACCTGTAACCTTCAGCTTGCAAAGCACTGAGCTCTGCCTTGAGCTATGGCCCTAAGAGATCACATGGGGCAGAGCCGTAGCTCAGTAGTAGAACATCTGTCTTGCAAGATGTTCCATCCCTGGCATCTCCAGGTAGGGTTGAGAGAGACTGCAGCTGCTGCCAGTCAGTGTATGGACCAGTGGTCAGTATTAGGCAGCTTCCTATGTGTTCCTTTGAAGCTGCTTTTGATGGCAATAGTGCAAGCTTGTTGTGGCAGAGAGTCTGTGAACCAGTAAGCCTCAGTTCAAGTGTTACGTCTTGTTGTGAACTTGCCATGGGCAACCTCTTTGGCCTGAAAAAGGAAGATTGTAAAAAACCTGCATGCACGTGACATGCTTTGAGCACTTTCCTAAAGCCCTATAAAGATGCTTATTAATATCATATACTGTATCTGCCCTTTTCCATCTAGCCAGGCAATTGCTGTGTTCTCCTTATGCCCCCTTCATATGTTCTGGGTTCTTCCTACCTACGTTTTGTCTGTGATCGTTGTGGGGGACAGAATGAGATTTAGGGCCCTAACCCTGGTGTGTCCCATTCTATTTTTTTAAAAAAACCATATTTGGGGGGCTGGCATTTGAAACACAGTTTGATTCTTGAGATGAGTATCCCTCTGAAATAGCATTGTGCTAATCTATTCATTCCCTCTGCTGCAGCTACTGAGGAGGTTTGCTACTTGACATATCTGGATTGGAATCGTGGTTTCTTGTTATCAGGCTTCATGTGTCGAATACAGAAGTGCTAGTTAAGGGCTTCTTATCTGCAAGAGTGGATGACAAGTGATTCCCGGCCAGAAATTTGTGCGTTGTTGCTTAGTATCAGCTATATTGACAATTTGTCAGAGTGTCATCAGCAAACGCTGTGCTTACCCTGATTCCGTGCTTAAATTGTTGTGTGGGACCAGGCTGGGGGCGGGTGGAATTAAAGAGATGCGGCTTTCCTTTATGCTTTGGAAATCCAGTGGCTGTTGCCAGAGCTGCAGAAATACTTTCTGGATGATCTGCTGCCGTGAAGTCCTTTAAATATGTTTCCATTCCACAGATACTGGAATAGCTTTCCATCTCTGATACAGCCTCTACATAGGAATCTAGGAAGCTGCTTTATAGTGAGTCTGACCATTGGTCAATCTAGGTCAGCATTGGCTACACTGACTGGCAGCTGCTCACCAAGATTTCAGGCAGGGAGTCTGTCCCAACACTACCTGGAGATGCTGCCGGGATTTGAACCCGGGGCCTTCCGCTAGCAAGGCAGACACTCTCTTGCAGAGCTATGGCCCTGTCTCTCATCTTCAGGCTTGCCTTGCTGAGATCCTCCAGATTTATTGACTTTTAAAAATGGGCTCGGAAGACCTGCCAGTCTAGTTAGAAAGGCTTTAGATGCTTAATGTGCATAATGGATTCCCCAGCCCCTTTTTTTGTTGAATTAGGAGTTTGTGTTACACTGCGTTAATGGTTAGTGAACGTTGAATGGTTTGTGTTTGCTTTGCTGAGATGCTGCTGCGTTTTGTGTACGTATAATTATGTGGAGGGAAATGTCATTTGTCTTTTTTAATAACAACTTTGCTGTGAGTGGCTTTGAGCTCAGCTTTGTTGGAAAAGTAGCGCACAAATAATTTCATTGGGCCTTTTCTTAACTGCAGCCGTTGGTTGGACATGTGTATGTGTATCTATCTGCTGTTCATGGTGTGCTGTTTCTTTTGCTGACTGTTTGTTTTTACAATTGTATATAAGTGCATTTTTTTTTCTTTTTATCCTATACACCACCTTGCGTATGCCTGTGGTATAAAAAAGGGCAGGATATAAACCACAAAAGAAATATGCAGTGCCTTCCTATCCATTGACCTATCTGTTGAGATGCTAAGAAATGTTTATGAACATTCCATCTTCTTAGAAAGTTAAAATGGACATCTCAGGGATTTGATGGGATCGGTTGCTGAAAGAGTATAATCATGACAGCAGGTGACTAGATAGAATGTGGGAATGGTCTGCAGAAGTAGTGTGAGTGTGAATAGGGCACAGTAGATGGTTGGGCATGGACAGTAGAGCTCTTGCAAGTTGGTACCATTGTGAAGCTTCCTTAGTGGCCAATGCTGGTGGGCGATCAACTGACCACAATGATTCTTCTTACTTTGCAGATTTCCAGTGTTCTGGCTTCAAAGAACCCTTCAGTTCTTCTTACTCTGGTAAGTGACATCGTGTGTTCTTAGAAAGTATTGACTTTGGAGAAACTTACTTGCAGACTACAGCAGCCTTTCTCAACTTGGGGTCCTCACCTACTGTTGGGCTCCCAAACTCCCATCAGACTCTGCAAGAATTGTTGTCCACTAACATCTGGGGATCCTACTAAATGCAATAATCTAGTCTTCTGTAATAGAAGGAGTGTTGTTGCTGTTTTCAAATAAAAGTGTGTTAATTTTATTATTATTGAGGCACTCTTAAAAGACACAGTCCATAAAGAAAATGGGGGAGGGAAGAGGAGAACAGCCAAGGTCGGGTACCAGCCAACCTCACCTGTAGCCAGATGGAAATGGCTCCTGATGGCCATTTCTGGCCTGTGTGTTAACAGGTTTGGGAACATTCTTCAGTGGTAGTTATTGCTCACTGTCAGGCTTGATTTTAGAAGAAGCTCAGGCTGTTGGGTAAGACTGGAGGAAGGGGAGTTTCCCAAGTTAACCTGGTTTGACTGGGAGCCAGGTTCAAATTCCATGGAACTTAATGAGGGAAGTCTCACAACCTTCAAAGGGTGGTGATGGTGGCTGAGAATTGTATGCAATCCAGGAATGGAAAGCCCTTTGTACAATGTGCTTTTTGAACATATGAAAACCACTGTCTCCTGGGTGTTCTGGAAGAGTGACCAAGATACAAGGTTGCTTAATTTACATGGCCTATTCCCACATCTTTGGTTTCCAACCACTCTTACATCTGGGAAATCAATATGGCCTGTACTTGGTTCCTAGTCACTAATCAAGACATAGGCTTAGGTACCCTTCAGCACATGCCCTGTGTGACCAGAATAACTTACCATAGCCTACCTACAACCCTTCCAGTGGTTTGAGCTACAGGCAACTTCCCACTTGCACGTGATCAGCACATGTGCTCACTCTGACATGCATGCCATTTTCGGTGCCAAAAGGGGATGGGCCGGGGGGATGGGAGTTGTAGTCAGAACATCTGAAGGGTCTCTTGTTTGGGAAGGCTGCCTTGCAGCATAGGATGCCTCTTTTGTAATTTTAAGACTGAAGCAGCTGTTCTTTTGTTGATAGTCATAGTTCAAATATTTTTGCCTTTCTTCTCCAGAGAGGAGTTAACACTGACAGCGGAAGTGTTACCAGGGAAGCTTCATTTGAAGGAATCAGCCAGTAAGTTACCTTGTGGGTTTGTGTGTCAAACAAATTGTTAACCAGCGAATGATTTGAACACCGTATAACCAGTGGGGGAAATGATCAGGTGTCCATTAGAAGATGGCCTGATGTATAGACTGTAAGCCTGTCATGGCGGCTTGATTATATGAACAATGATGTATTTTATTCTGGCTTTATATACTGTGGGGGGTATTCAACCAACATTTACTCAGAGTAGAGTAGCCCACTGAAATGAACAAGTCTAAAGAGTCTACTCTGTGTAAAAGTAGTTGAATATTGTGTTTTATATACATATTTTTTTATTTGTGTTTTATATACATTGTACTTGCATTTGAAAAGTAATTTGTTGTATATCATTTTAAGTTGTTGCATAGGCACCTGACCACAAGAAATACATGTTTGACCTGACAATATGTCCCAGGATAGTAGTTAGCCAGTTATGTGAAGCACTGCAATAGACTAATTAGGCTTCGGCCTATGGCTGAATCTGCTCTCCAACTCCTGGTTTTTTTATGACCCCCACCCAGACTCCTCCTAGGCAGTAATGCGGACTTTGGCCTCAACAAGTTTAGGCCCCCCTGCACGGCAACATTATCAAGTATTATGCTCACATCATGCATAAGAACATAAGAAGAGCCTTCTGCATCAGGCCAATAGCCTATCTAGTCCAGCATCCTGTTCTCATAGTGGCCAACCAGATGTCTGTGGGGAAACCCCCAAACAAGGCCTGAGCATGAGATTGCTCTCCCCTCCTGTGGTTCCCAGCAACTGGTGTTCAGAAGCATTTACGGCCTCGGACTGTGGAGGCAGTGCATACAAAACAACACCATAATGGACAGCAGGGCAGAAACTTGTTAATTTTAAAACTAAAGCTGGGACAAACATCTGAACTTTTCAAAAGCTTGTTGTCAAAAAGCTTCTAAGTGTGTAACTTTCGCAATTCTGGGCATGAAGTGTGCATATGGGAGGAACTTCTTGGAGTTTCGACAGCTTTGATGCACTATTTTGACACACCCAGAATTCCATATTCTGTAGGTCTTTCTGGAGATGATAGTGGTAGCTTCCATTTCCATGTGCTACCTGCCATTCTTCCCTCCTGCCCAATCGCCTCTTGGAAGAGTGTGACTTCGCCCTTTGATCTGTAGCTTATTGGAAAGAGACTTCCAGCTGTCCACTGCCTTCCTCTCCATGGGTTTGCAGGGCAGAAAAAACTGATCTTCTCACTGCTGTTTGACAGCTGTAGATCACTTATGTCAGGAGCGGGATACCCACTGGTGTAGTACTGAGCGCCCTGCTGCTTTATGCATGACAGAATTGATGCCCTTAATCGCTTGTTAGAGTGCTTCTCTCCTCTCCTCTCGCCGCCCCACTTTATCTCTCCCAGTCTTGGCATTGGCCTCTCAACAGACTGTCAGCTTTGTCATTTAAGGCATATAATTCCTTTGACTGCCTTGGAGAGAGTTGACACTGAGTACTTTGCAACTAATGAAGCTACAAGGGAGGAAGCTTAGAATCCGCTCTCAACTTTTGCTGCTGAGAGAAAACTTGTTGCTTTGTCCGCTGTGCAAAAGCGCTGTGCTCCTGAACTGTCATTTTTTTATGTAAAGAAAGAAAGAAAAGGAAATAGATGCACTGATCTGCATTTTTTTAAAAGAAGCAAAGAGTTTTTTCTATCCCCCTTATTCCTCTTTTATTTAAAGCATTTCCCAAGGCTTTTTTGTGAAATGTGAAGGGCAATGAATAATAGAATCATAGAATTGTAGAGTCAGAAGGCACCCAAGGGGGCATCTAGTCTGACCCCCTGCAATGCAGGAATCACAGATAAGGATGCCATCCTTGCTTGCTGAAGAGAGCCCAAAATACAAATTGGTGTAACTATTCTCATGTGGTGTTAGGGTGAATAACATCACTTTCCATTCTTCTACTCCCAAATTCATCCTCTTGTTAAAAATACTATTCAGCGTTTTGTTCGGTGGGCTTCAATTCATCCTTCTGCAACCTGTGGAAATTTTGTACTGCAACTCCCATCAGCCCAAGGCACCACAGCCAGGTGAAGCTGGGGCTGATGGGAGTTGTAGTCCAAAACATCTGGAGGGCAGCAAGTTAGCGAAGGCAGCTTTTGTGTTTTTCCTTCTTGGGCTCCCTCTCAGGTAAGGGATTTGTCTTGGATTATTTATTTGACTTTTTGCAAGGAGCCTAGGCTTTGGGCAATTTGGTTCTTGTGGCTGCAGTGCCCAGTCCCACTAAAAAGAAGAGGAAGTGTTCTTCTCTGTTCCTTGTTCCTTCTTAACTGGGTTGAGGGAAGAAGTAGACAGTGCCCCTTCCTAGTGCTGCAAAAGACCTATTTTGGCTTTTGCAAAAGTTTTATTTCAACATTGGTCTCAGCAGCTCCTTTTTTACTACAACTGACATGGCCATCCCAGTTTTATTTTTTATCTACCCTGCGAAGCCTTGCCCTCTTCCACCCTTGCCATGTCTCAGAACTTCTCTCAAGAGCTGAACTTCATTCTCTGCTTTCCAGGCTCTCGCTCTCTGTCTTCTGTCGAAATCTGTCTCTTCTTGTGCTGCTTGCTATCCTGCGGTTCCCTTTTTCAGCCTCTGGTTGAACAGCTTCTGGATTGCTGGTGGTCTTTGACCTTTCATTCTTTTCTGCGTGAGGGTAAGTTGCCGTGTGTGCATGCACACAGCGAGGCTCAGGCCAGGCACACAAAGGCAGAGGGAAGGAAGAGAGACACAGGCCCCTGTATGCATGCACATTCTCTCTCTCACTCACATCCACACGTGCTTCCTCACTCGCACACAACGCTTCTGAATGCCAGTTCCTGGAAACGGCAGGAGGAGAGAGTGCACATGCAGCTGCTGGGTGACCTTGGGCTAGTCACACTTCTCTGAAGTCTCTCAGCCTCACTCGCCTCACAGAGTGTTTGTTGTGGGGGAGGAAGGGAAAAGGAGAATGTTAGCCGCTTTGAGACTCCTTAAAGGGAGTGAAAGGCAGGATATCAAATCCAAACTCTTCTTCTTCTCTTGTGCTTGAATCCTGCTTGCAGATTTCTTGTTGGCCACTGTGAGAACAGGATTTTGGACTAGGCGGCCGACTGACCTGATCCAGCAGGGTCTTCATATGTTCTTATGGGGGAGAAGGTGGCTATCTGAATCTGGCTAGTGTGTCATAAGTAAGGAGGTTTCTTCTGTCTTGTGGGTTTCGCAAATTCAGAACAGTGATCCCTGGTCACAGGAGAAGAGCCAGAGATAGCAGGTCTTTCCCCCTTTGGTGTACTGTGAGAATTTTTATCCATCCTGCGCTGTCACCTGAACAATGCCAAGCTGTTCCCTTGAACAGGAGAGCCAGATAGCTGTGAGGTCACCACTGTTTTCCTTTTTCCCAGCTTTCAGTTGGGATGCTCTCACAATGATCTCTTAAATGTTCAATTCTCTGGTATTGATCTTGTTGCCAGAATTACACCCTGCTATTCTGTGCGCAGCTCACCTGCCTATATCTCCTGGTTTCCTTCGTCTCTCATTAAGATCATGGTGGGACGCTCCAACTCAAAATGGAATCCAGGCTTTTGTTCACTGAACTTCATAGACTAAATGTACCATTTTGTTCATCAATGGGTTTTGTACTAGGTTGCCTTTATGCTTAACTAGCTTTTGCATCCTCTTTCCCCCCCACATTTCTTTTGTGCTGAAGCATAGCAGGAATAATAGTCCCTAAACCTACCTACTGGAAAGGAAAGTGTTTCATTCGTGTTCAAAGCAGGCAAATCTCATTAGCCGAGCTGCTTTTTTCCTCCTGGTGCCTGACTGAGTTCTGTAGAGGGCCTGAATTGTGTGGCTTGCTGGCTTCATTTTCTCATGTGGTGAGGTGTTGAGATGGAACACAGGCTAAAACAGAACACCTTGCAGCAGAGGTGTTGAGCAGCGAGGCTGGAAAAATCCCACTTGCATCCAGAAATTGGATGCTGGCTCCTAAGAATGTAAAATATCTGTTCAGAACTTTGCAGAGCTTGAATTCAAGCATGCAATGGTATCTTAGTAACTGTAATACTGTGTGTTTCTCCAGTCCATGTTGGTGGAGGGAGAGCCTTGAATTTTGAATGCCACCACAGAAAGTCCTGGGTTGCTACATCTCCTGGCAAAGTGGCCACTATCTCTCATGTGGGTGCTTATTCATCACCTTTATTTCTCTTTCTCTCTCCCTCTTGCTCTGCTGTATGAAAATATATGAATACATCTTCATTTTACCTGAAATCACGGCCGCCTGCTTTCGCTCTAACTTCCTTTCCCCCTTTATCTCAGAGGCCGCCAATGGGGTGCCTTGGGCACCAATATGCCCTCCAGTAGCTCCTATGGAGCCCATGAAAAGTCTCAATAAATATTACCTCAGAAATCCACAATGAACTAAAGACTGTTTGCTCCTTCTGCTCTGTTCCTGTTTGCACTGACTTAGGCTCTCCTTCATATAACAGCCCCCTTTAAGCATGCTCACATTTCATTGGATGCCAGAGTTGGACACCCACCCAGTGTCTAGAGTTTCAAGCTAATTTTTGTTATCTCTCTCTCTCTCTCGTTTTTAGATTTGTGGTTAACAACGCAGTTCTTCATCCGGAAATTGCTGAATGGTATGTTGTCTTTTCACATTTGTTTTCCAAAGCTTGTCCCAACATTCTGTGTGAGACCGTGGCTGCATTTTATCCCATTGCCCTGACATTTCCCTAACACTTAATTTTTTCATTACATTTGAGCTTCCACAGGACGTAAAAGTCACATCTGGACATCTGGTGGAATGGAGTGGAAGTTCTGCACTCGTTTCCAGGTTATTTGATTTCATGAAAAAAACCAGTTTGCCAACCACATCAGCCCAGAAAATTGTGGGAGTAAAGTCACAAAAATTGGGGCAGTTATACTAGCACACACTTCTTCCCTTATGTTTCCATGGGCGCATTTGTGGAAAGGTTGGGGTGGAGGAGCAATGTTGTCTATGTTGGTCGTTGTCATGCCACACCACACCCACTGGTGTGAATGAAATTTAGTGTGTCGTGTCAGCATATCAGTGAAAAAGCCACAGTTCCATAACACGACAAGGGCTGTTGTGTGAAAGGGGTGCTAGAAAAAGGAGCAGAAGCACTAGCATGGTAACCAGGAAAACTAACACAGTAAATCCCATGTCTGGGATATGGCTTAGCGTGTTGTCCAAATCTGGGCTTGGGGTTTGCCTCAAGCTGTGAGCTGCAAACAAGGTTTGTCCTTCAGTTTACAGCTCGGGGTTTGTCTGGATTAAGACAAACCACAAGCCTGGGTTCAGATGAGACCAAGAACACCCTCTTCCTGGGTTGCTGTGTGCCAAATTCCTGATGCCTGGGCCACTGTCAAGGCACAGCCTATGGTGAAGGCCCTTCTACAGCCCCCAACTGGATTGCAGCCATGATGTAATACCACAAGGAAGAAAAGGATCTGAAAAATTCTTGCAAAATTCTTTAGTATTAGCGGTTGTGTAGGTTCAAATACAAATACATTAATTATGATACTATTGCAGAGACTACCCAAAGAAGAATTAATTGAATGTCTGGCAGAATGGGTAATGTTATATAAATGTCAGGCGATTATTGCCTCCTTTTGGGATTCATTTTAAAAGCATTAATTCTAATGCATTCCGTTGGCAAATTTATGGATGTTCTCTTTAATTACACTTGAATGTCAATGGTGCCTGACATTAGCAGGAGCGAAACCGAAAAGAACCCAAGTCCTAAAGTGTGTTGCGCCACAGCGATGTTTCTTAATTTTAAAACTCATTTTCAATAAGGTGGATGTTACGACTCTTCCGTGCTGTGGGGGGTTATAAAAGCCCTCTTGTTAGAAATGGAGATGCCACGAGCCAATTTAGCGAGGCCTGGAGGAGGAATGAGATTGGCCTTTGTCAACCTGGGATCCTCCAGGTGTGTTTGAAAGCAGCTCCCATCATCTCCAGCCAGGACATCCCCCTCTTCTCAGGTGTAACATATATCTCCATAAGCTTAATAGAATCTGTGAGGGCTTAGATTGAGGGTGGGGAGTGTGTATGTCTATTCCACCCCTCAGCCATCTCATATAGCCCTGGCAGGTCTGAAGGGTGTTTGAATTACTGCAGTGTTCTCTGTGTGGGGCTCCCCTGCATTTGGTTCAGAGGCTGCAGCTGGTGGAGAACCTGGCGGCTAAGTTTCTTGTGGGGGAAAACAACCCCCAGTATATAAAACCTTGCTTGTGGGATTTGCGCTGCCTGTCAGTTTGCTACTAGCCCAAGGTTCCCAGTGGTGAGGAGTCTTGAAACCGCATTCAGCTGAACATGCTTACAGGCCTTTCTGCTCAAAATGGGATGGTTGGGAATGGAGCAAGCCGCTTCTTGGAGGTGCAGGGGGTGGAGGGAGGGGGTCCTGCAGATGCCTCCTCCCCAGTTATGCCTTTACACATTCATTTCAACCCATGTATGTATGGTATTATGTATGGTATGTATGGTATTATTATACTTTTTTATATCTTGCCCTTTCCCCTGTCCAGGACTCAAGGCAGCTTGCACAGATAAATCAGTTACAGATAGGTAGCCGTGTTGGTCTGCCATAGTCAAAACAAAAAAAAAATCCTTCCAGTAGCACCTTAAAGACCAACTGTGTGTATCTGAAGAAGTGTTCATGCACACGAAAGCTCATACCAAGAATTGACTTAGTTGGTCTTTAAGGTGCTACTGGAAGGAATTTTTTTTGTTTTGACAGATAAATCAGAACAAGCTAAAAACATAGAAAAGACAACCATTAAAATGTACTAAAGCACTAATAGAATTAACATAATCTAAGAAGATCCATTAAAAACACAGATTATAACAATAAAAGCACCACAGAACCAGCTGTTCCCTCGGAAACAGGAGTAGTAGTATTTATTTCATTAAAAGTGTTTATAATTCTGTCGAAGGTTCCTGGGTGAAACCATGCACATTCCAAACCAAGAATTAAACAATCGTATTGAAACGGCGTAAAGTGAAATGCAACATTCAGTTACATGTCAAAGCAGCAGCGACAAAGGAAATTCAGGTGTCCAGTATGCCTTGCTGTTACTTGTAACCCTTCAGAATGATTTGTTTTGAGTCAACTGACCAGTAACACAGAGGAGAAAATAACAGCCTTGGTAAAACTGATTATGACTGTTGGCTTGGAAACGGTCTCATGACAGGATTGACTATACTTCCTCTAACCCCCTGGTAATAACTACATTGATGAACGCTTCCACCTCAATATATATGATTGCAGGGGCAAGATCTGCCTGCAAAGGAAACTCTAGCAAATCTGCCACCGAAAGCTTTGTAGTTAAAATGTGCCAATAAAATCTCTCTTCTGTTTTTAGGTTTTTATAAAATATTTAAGTGAGGCATGAGATGATTAAAGGCAGGCCAAGCCAGAACCTGTAACCAAGGGATATTCAGTGGCGAACATGATTTATTTATGGCCCACCAGGCACAAATAAAATAAAAAATGTTACAGGATATAAAATGTGTAAGATCACAATAGGAAAAAAATAAAAGAAGCAATCAGATTTCTTAAGTGGGATTGCTATATTTAGGAATTTTATTGCGAGCTTTGCAATTTGAAAAATAGGAGCCCTCCGTTAAAATGACCAGTGGAGATTTTGAAGAGTAGCCAGCCAAATAATGTACAATGGGACGCAGAGAGAGTTTCTTTAGCTCCCCTGGTATAAACCGCACTTAAAAAGAGCGTGTAAAGCTAGCACCTGTTATTTGCAGGGACGTATTATATCTGCCTCCTTAAAGATCTGAGAATAAGGTGTGCCAAGGAGAAAGTTTTTAGAAAGAGGAAGCCAGTTCCAAATAAGGCATCCCATCCTTAAGGTCGGGACATGCGAAACCTGGCAACCAGGGAGACTACAGGACACATAGCCCAGAAACTGGAACATGTAAGTTCTGCAAGTCTGCATCTCTTCATTCCCCTGTTTCACTAGAAATGCAAGGGTAGTAAATGGAAATGCATGCAGTTGTTGTGGGCATTTTTGCATCCTTCCATTCCCTCCCCCCCAAAGCAGGGATTGATAAGAAAGAGGGATGGAGAAATGTGCAGTGTTATTTATATATGTATGTCTATATGTATGTGTTAGATTTATATCTTGCCCTTCCTCCCACAGGAGCCCAGGGCAGCAAACACATAAAAGATAAAGCATCTAAAAGCTGTTCTAATACAGATGGAGGCTGGGAAAGATATTTACTTAAAAGGCTTGTTGGAAACCTTTTAACGTTGCATCGAGTGTTTCCATTTTTGCACATTTTAGAGGAGAAGAGGGAGGATGTTACGAGTTCTTGTTTTTGTTTTTTTGGCCAGCTCTCCCCCATGTATTCTTTGTGCAGGTACCAAGGATAGTTTACTTCTTGATTTTGCAAGACAGCTACCCTGACTCAGGTGGGGTTGAGACTCTACACCTGGCCTGGTCTTTTGCACGATGCTTTATTTAGACCAGATCAGCTGGCTGCTAAGCCAAGTTTGGGCTGATCTTTTCCTCTCACAGAATGTACTTATGGGCCTGTTTGGTTCTGATTTTCTTGTGGCACTCTCCTGCTGATTTCAATATGGTTGGGGCTTTGTTTGTAGTTCTTGTATTGTCTAAATCAGGGAGTTTTTATGCTAGTTCTTTTGCATTGTTAGTGGATAACCTGTTTCAAAATGGTCTAGTAAACTAAAGCAATCAGAGCTAAGCTGGGATGTAATGGACATCTTTGGATGCATGAATGCTCTCTTAGCACCATGGTCACAGTTTCGGTGTGTGTGTGTGTGTGTGTGTGTGTAAGAGAGAGAAAGAGAGAGATGGGGGGGGGCAGACAGCGCCAGAAAGTTTGACACAGTACTGTAATGATAGGTGGTGCCCACATTGGCTACCCTGTAGAAGAACATCCTTTCCTTATGGAAGATTCTCCAGATGTTGTTGGGCTCCACCTCCCAGTCAACATGGCCAATCGTCTGTGCTGATGGGAGTCCAACAGCACGTGGAGGGCACACATTTTGGAAGGCTGCAGTTCAGACTCTGTTAAAACATTCACAACTCAGATTAGGGTACCATAAGTACGCTGGTATGTTCAAAATGGCAGAATCCATTTCCATATGAGGAAAGGTTTGCAGCATTTTGGGACTTTATAAAATTATGCATGGCATGGAGGAAGTGGATAGAGAAAAGACTTCCCGTCTTTTTCATGATGCTAGAACTCTTAATATATTTCTCTTAATATACAGAAGTTTTCCTTAAAGAATTTCTGCATTCTATTTTGACTAATATATGCATTTGAAACTGTGAAACTTGCTCCTACAGGAGGCAGCGATGGCCACCAACTTGGATGGCTTTAATATAGAGCATTGGGCAAATTTCTGGGGGATAAGGCTTTTTTCTACCTCCACCGTTGGGGGCAGAAATGCTTCTGAATACCAGTTGCAGGAAAACACAGGAAGGGAGAATTGCTGTTGTGCTCAGGTCCTGCTTGCAGGTTTCCCACGGATCTCTGCTTGTCCACTGTGAGAACAGGATGCTGAACTAGATGGGCCATTGGCCTGGTTCCTCAGGCTCTTACGTTCCTTATCTTGGATGCTATTTAAGGCAAGGTGACTTTAAAAGTAGCTGCTCCAAACTTTGGTGAAAGAACTGCTTGTGCCTTCTTGGGAAGGAATGAAATGTTCTTGTTAGCCCCAAAGCACCTCTCTAGTGTGGAGACGGTATTTGTGTGTCTCCAGGATTTATGGCTTTGAACTTGCCTCCCTCTGGTCAAGAGACATGCTCTGAACAGTGACCCATATGCCAGCACAGGAAGCAAGTCTCTCGGAGTCAACTTCTAATGTCCTGGTTACTGAAAATGGGAGATGCAATTTCAAGTCCCATCATGGGAGGTGATCAGATTAAGGCTCTGCTTGCCTGCTCCTTAAAAAAGGAAGGGCAAGTTTTGGTGAGCACAACACTTGTCCTGCATGCAGAATGCCCCAGGTTCAGTCCCAGGTTCATCTCCAATAAGAACTGGGAAAGACTCCAGTCGGAAAAGCTGGGAAATCCTCTGCCAGCCATGGTTTCACTGTGCATGTCAATTGATACAAACCATGGTTTTGTGATCAAACAGGTTTGGAAACCTGGATCTTGAGCAGCCTTCCCCCACCCTGGCACCCTCCAGATGCTTTGGACTGAAACCCCCATCAGCCCCACTCAGCATTGACTGTTCAGAACTGGAGAGCTTCCAATTCATAAAGGCTGACCTAGCCAAGCACTCTAGAGGCAGCCACTAAACAGCATTTTGGGTGGCCACCAGGAGAGTTCATGGCAGAGGTGCGATCTGTGCTAGGCCGCCTTGATCCCAAGCACCATTTCCTTGGCTTTTATGCTGCACCCCAGTTCCTGCCTGAAGACGTGCAAGCTTTCGATTTTTGCTAAACTCTTCATCCAGGGGTTCATAAATTTAATACAGCTCTGAGCCAAAACAGTGTGCGGGGATATTTTCTCTCCCCACTCCCCCGCCCGCCTTCTCCGTCTGCTACCTTTGCGAAACAAGCTTCAGCAACCCAAAGGACTTCATAGCTTTAGGCAAGGATTCATTCATATTCTGCTGCTGTGCCTCGGACTCCCATTTCTATAACTTGAGAAATGGCAGGAAGCTGCCATGTTGTGAGCCTGTGACTTGTGCTTGGTAAAGAGTGCAGGGTTGGCTCAATAAAACATGCATATCTTCAGAGGACTGTCTGACCCCACAATTGTGTATACCCTGTGCAGTAAATGCAGGCAGAGGGATTGCCTATTCATGGCAGGTCGAGGCAAAGCAAGGTCAATAAAGCATGTCTGGCCTGGGACAATATGTTTTGCTGCTTGTCTGTCCTGAATCTCCAACTTGCAGCTTCAGTGGATGCTCATGAGTTCTAGTGTTATAAGAGTGGGGAGGGGAGCTTTTTTCTGTCAACTTTCTCAGGGTGTCTAATGGGGGTGGGCCTGGTAGATGTGAACAGGAAGGTCTAGAATAAACCAACCTGCTTTGCACTTTACAGAGTGAGGGAATTCTGTGCACCGTTAAGTATGCCTTGAAAGCAGCCAGCTGTCCCTGACTTGACATGGGAGACAGTATAGAAGTGTTATTAACAAATAAATAGATAGCATCTTGTGAAAGGTTTTTTACTTCCCAGGACTAAAGTTTTTCAAGCTTGAAATGTGTTTGAGCTCTTCAATACAATTCCGTTAGTTCATTATCCGACTCCTTCATCCTTAACTTATACTGACACTGTAAGCTGAACTAGACACAGCATGGGGGATCCATGGTCATTTTTGATTTGATTATTTAATTTCTAACCTCTTGATATATTAAAAATATCTCTAAGTGGTGTACAGAAAACTGAAGCAACAACAGACAACTTAAACAAAATATTACAAAAATTCACAGTTACATATAAAAATGTCACATTAATACAAAATTACTAATATATATATATATATATAGAGAGAGAGAGAGAGAGAGAGAGAGATCAATATTGATTCATTTTCTTTCCTCTCTCCCTCTCAGCCCCAAGGTCCAACTAACTCTCAGCTTACCCACAAAAGTCTCACAATGAGAAGAGAGTTTCTGGAAACAGTGAACAGCACCCTCGTCTAACTTGTATCTGACCCTGTCTTGCCTGGCCTGTTTTAAAAACCAAACTGAAGTAGAATTCCCACAGTGTACTGATGTGATAAATTTACAAATCAAGAGTATAAACTCAGGATTTATTCACACTCAGAGCCCAATGATTCTGTTAAATGGACCTGAGAAAGTGCTTCAGGTTTCTCTGAAATAATTTTAACAATGGCAGGCACTAGCCTGACTGGTCTCCTGCCTTCAGCCATGGCCAAGTTCACGGACCAGCCTTCCCCAACCTGATGCCTTCCAGATGTTTTGGCCTGCATCTCCCATCAGTTTAAGCCAGCTGGGCTTTTCTGTTGTGCTGGCTGGCTGATGGGAGTTGTAGTCCGAAACATCTGGAAGGCATCAGGTTGGGGAAGGCTGCTCTAGATCTTCTCCTTCGTGTCCACAGACTCTAGCTGCTTGCACCCCTATGGTCTAGGGACTGCAGTTAGGGTGATCGAACTTGATATATTATACCAACCTTGCAGGTGCTTTTTCAGCTCATCCTACTTTGAGTAAATTGAATGCCGCACATATCTTTTATTTCCTGATGTCCTTTATTTGCTGCAATCTCATAATAGCCTCTTGCTTTTGAAACGCATCTGGTCGGCGGCAGGTTTGCCAATTAGGTTACCTGGTTATTCTTTGTGCTCTCAACTTAATCACTGCTGAGCTGTAGGGGGAATTACTAACCTGATTCTCCTCTTCTCCTTTCCTTTTGAAGCCGTGTGATTAAGACGGACATGGAGTTGGAAGTCCTGCGCTATACCAATAAAATTTCCAGTGAAGCTCATAAAGAGGTAATGGATCTCTTACAGATAATAATTTTTTCTGCTCTTTGTGTAACGGTGGCTTTTCAGAAAATGTTCCCAGCTACTTGAATTGCTTAGTAATAAACTAATGGAAGAGCTGGGACAGAATTAGGAGGATAATGTTCCTTCTAATAGAATCCTAATAATACACATTGCTTTGCCCTTGAACTTGCTGTTGATGCCCAGGGAACAAAATGTCTTCACTTATCATGCTGGAACACATAGGAACATAAGGGCCCTGCTGGATCAGGCCAGTAGCCTCTCTTGTCCAGCAGCCTGTTCTTACAGTGTGCAGTCAAATGCCTGTAGGGAACCTGCAAGCAAGACATGAGCACAGCAACAATCTGCCCACCTGCAATTCCCAGCAACTGGTATTCCAAGGTGTATTGCCTCTGACGGTAGAAGGAGAACATAGCCATTATGGTTAGTGGCCATTGGTTGCCTTACCCTCCATAAATTTGTCCAACACTATTTTAAACTCAGCAGAGTTGGTGGCCATCACTGCCTTCTGTGGGAGTGAGTTCCATAGGTTAACTCTGCTACATGAAGAAGTCCTTCCTTTTATCTGTGCTGAATCTTCCAATATTCAGCTTCATGGGGTGACCACAAGTTCTAGTGTTATGAGAGAGGGTTAAATATATATACAGTGGTACCTTGGTTCTCGAACTCAATCCTTCGACTTCCAAAACGTTCGCAAACCAAGACGTGGCTTCTGATTGGCCCCAGAAACAATGCCAACAGCCAAAACAGACATTAGGCTTCCAAAAAACATTTGCAAACCGGAACAGTTACTTCCAAGTTGCGGCGTTCAGGAGCTGATTTGTTTGGGAGCCGAGGTGCCACTGTATATATATTGCCACTTTCTCCATGTGATTCATAATTTTATAAACCATGATACCTCTTTAGTTTAGAGAAAAGGCAAGTAAAAGTCCCAAAATCTGCAGCCTTTCCTCAAAGGAGATTTGCTGCATCCCCTTGATCATTATGGTCCTTTCTTCTCAAGAGAAGACCTTGTAGGATCAGGCTTACTCAACGTGCTGTAAATGTGCTCCTGTGTTCTGCAGTAGCCTTCAGCACATTTCCTAAGGCATCTGGGTGGCCTTCTCACGTGGAGGGGTAGGTTCACATATTCAGATCATCACTTGAACCCTCATCAGACATTTATTACCCTAAGGTGGGGGGGGGACACATGGATAGGGAAGTGCTGTGGGGAGGTGCATTCAGCTCCACCTTGGGGACCGAATTTTTTGGATCCAGGATGTGATCATCACACACTTCTAGTACATTCATGTTCTTTGCTATGTCCAGGGTGTGCTATTTAAGTGCATTATACATCAAATCGTGGTAGCTCCCAAAATAAACACAAAATTGTCAAGTGTTTAAGGTTCTCCTGATCCAAATTTCTTAGGGTGTGTCCTATGTTTGTGATAACAGGTAATGAAGGCCGTCAAAATAGGCATGAAGGAATATGAGCTGGAGAGGTGAGTACCTTTTCAACGTGACAAAACTATGGAAAAGCATCTCTGTTGGCAGGAAATGCCCCCAGATAACTCTGAGCGACACTGATTTAATGGCAATTGCACGTGCTCATTTCGAGGCTGGGGCTAGACATATTTTATTATATAGAAGGCATTTCCCACATTTCCACCGTGCTATTAGATGGCAATTGCTTTTAGGTATGGTTTTAAAGCAGTATAATTCTCTTTGCAGACTTTTATGTAATTTACAGAAACTATACCTAATAGCCATTATTATTGCTTGATAGCATCCAATAAAGCAGCTTTTATGTGTGTGAATATCACAGCTATGCCTCCTACGTACATGAGTGTTTATGGGGGCCATAAAATGTCCTGGAGTGTTTGGTGAAATGTCTCTGCTACAGCTGGAGCAAATATTGGTGGTTTTGTTTATGCATTTCGATTTCCGTTTGTTTGTGTTTCTTTCCCTAATGAGTCTTTAGATTCCTCCATCCCTTCCTTTGCCCATATGGCTTTGCATCCTGAGAGAAGCATGTGTGCAGCAGTGAATGTCCAGCCAGGCTTCACTGTGATTGGTGTTTGAACTTCCTCTTTGCTACATGCTGATCATAGAATCATATTTACTCCTAATGCTCTGTCATTTACACGTGGCTCCAGTTGGTAGATCTTGGGACTCTACTATAAAGCAAAGTGGATCTGATTAGCATGAGGTTTGCCCACCTCTGCTGCTCTCTGTGTGATTGGCGCCAACCACTTGGGTCTAGCACTATAACTTCCAGATACTGAATTCAGTACTAGTATTTTAGGGTCATTTCATAATAGATGTCCAGTCGTTTCTGAAATAAGATTTCAAATAGTAGTCCAATATATTTGCATTACCAAGCAGCTGCAGAACACATTTATCCTGTGTTGTTGAATATATCCTATTAAGCCTACCTGGAGTCAAATACTGTTGATATTGAATCTTTATTTTAAAACTCCTTTTATAAACTTGGTGGTGGTAATTTAACCCAAATCCATTTCTGCTCTTCCGTAGTCCACTCCTCTTATAGATCTCTGGCCCATTTCCTCATAAATGTTCCAACTTTATTATCCAATTTTATAATTATGGAATAAATGCTACCAATTAAGCCTCTTTTAGCACACTGGTGTTAATAGGGTTTCATATGCATGCAGTGTCTTTCCTTAAAACTCCATGTTTTCTTATTAAGCAAACTAAGGCATCTCCTTTTATTTTACTTTTTATTTAATACTGCAAGAAGATGTCCTTGTATGAATGGTGTTACAGAACTGCCGCGGAGGGGGGGGGGTTTCCCCCTAAACACAAAAAATAATAAAGGCTAGGATTTTGACTTATGTGTGATATGAAGAAAGAATATAAGCTGCAAAGGAATTCTGGGGCTGCCTTATGCAAACCAGTCTGGTTGGCTGAGGGAAGAGCAGAGCTGTTAGCATTTCAATAGAGAGCCATTGACAGTCATCAACAACTCCTTGCTCCAGGTGTGATCAGTGACTGGAAATTTGGAAGTTTGCCAGGGTAACTGCTCTGGGGGAGGACAAGGGGCTTCTGGGAAGAAGAAGAGGGGAGATCCATCTGGGGTGGAGGAAGGGGTGCGGTGGGGGGTGAACGCCCCAGGTGTCTTCGCTGAGTGGGGTGACATTTGGCAGTCGTGGGTGGGTGGCGCGCCAAATATCTGCCAATGGCGGCTTGCTCCTTCCCTGGCTTCAGGGCGCAGGCACGTCTCCATGCACCCAAGCAGCTCTCCCGTGCCTGGGAGGGTACCCTCCATGCCCCGCCCCTCTCAGTAGTGTGCCCTGTGCTTCTCGGGAGCGCGCACGTCCTGGAAACGTGGGCATATGCTCCGCCGCTGGATCCATCTTGGTGGGGTAGAAGGAATGACTGCCTGCAATACTTTGGGCCATTATTTTAAGATCTGGACCCCTCCATGCAGATTGAGGGTGTAAATAGGCAACTAGACCCTATTTCTTAAAGCATGACAGCCTCTACCATGTCTTCTAGTCTCCAAAGGGACACAGACCCTGTATTGGTGCCTGAGATCCCATGCACTCTTGCCACGGCTTGGCAGAGCGAGGGACCGGTGCTGGGTTTTTGTAACAATATATTCTCACACTGGGACTTTTCTTAAAGCGGTCTGTGTTAATGGGGGATCTCCACAAGTTGTTGCAGGTGTGCAGATCTTCAGGGTACCAGCCAGCCAGGTGTCTCATGCTCCAGGATAGCCGTTCCATTTTTCTTTTCCAAGTGACATTCAGCATTCTGTGTCTACTGAACATGCTCAGTACACGGGTGGCTGTGGGTTGGATTTTGCCTCCATCCTCTCTTCTTGTACATCTGTGAACCTTGGGGTTCCGCCAAGGATGCTGACTGATGCCTCCCTTGTGTTTCTCTGTGGCCCCTGATTTGGCTACAAAGCCATTGGCTGTCACCACCTGAGTTCACTTTTAGAAGTTTCATCAACGTTATTTAAGCATCCGTTTGATCCCTTGCAGCTAAACGTAGCCTCTTTGTTTTGAAGGGAGATTAAATTTGCCTGGCATTCACATTTGTCATTAGGCTCCTTCTATTCTAATCTCACTTTCCCCATCATGCCATAAAATATGTTGCCTTTTTAATGAGGTAATTAACACTTGATTCATAATTTCAATCAAGTGGCATTGGCATAGGAGTCGGTGTCGCATTAAAATGAATTAAAAGGTCCCATTGGGGCATTTTTTAGTATCATCAAGTGTACTTGACATGTGTTTGGCTGTGCAAGGCAAAATGGGTCAGTTCGATGCGCATCCCATGACATATTTGCTTTCGGTGTGCTGGAGAAGAAAGATGGGGAGGATGGTGCAGAACCAACATTTGGTTAATGGGCCTCAGTCACTTTTTCTTTAAGTAGAAAGAGAAATGCAATATTTAGAGGAGGTGGGTTAGCATTGCAAAGCCTCTTGGAAGCTATTGTTGCATTCTTTTAAAGCCCCAAATGGTTCTTGCCAACCTTGTAAAGATTAGTACTGAAAACTTTAAAGCAGCATCAAGAGAAGCTGAGAATATGACTTCCTTGTACGTTGCTTGTGACGTTTCCTTCTTTGCCTGTGGGAACATGGAATAGCTTGGGAAATCCATTGGAGATAATTATGGGACAGAGAACCTGCATGGTCCTGGATGATACAGATGCTCATCTAGTCCAACCCACTGTAATGCAGGAATCGCTGCTAAAGAATCCCTGACAGGTGGCTATCCAACCTCTGTTGAAAAATATCCAATGAACGGGTAACTATCAGGCCTTTGGTGTTGTGGCCTCAACCCTTTGGAATTCCCTCTGGTTGAAAATTAGGCAGTCCTCATTTCTGTTTTCATTTGGGTGCCTACTGAAGACTTTCCTCTTTCAATGGGCCTTTTTAGTAGAGAACTTTCCTAGTCTGCTCCTTTGAGAGAAGGGGAAGGATATAAATATAAGAAATACGGTAATAACTAATAAAGGCAGGTGCTCTCAACATTGGCTCACGGGTTCAGGTCATGTGCTCATTTCCTGAGTCTTTCAGATTAGCTCAGGAAATCAAATTTATCTCCAGTTATTTTGGGGAAACAAATTAGTTCATTTCCGGGGTGTTCTGAGAAGACCCCGGGAGAATCCAACCACCTCTGCCTGTGACACAGCTGAATCCAGGAAGAGCCTCATCCTCCTTATTGCAGTCTCCGAAAACTCAATTTGGGAAGAGGCTGACGATATTCTGCCCAGTAAAGTTGCCATAAATAATGTCAGATCAATAGAGTGGAGGAATATCATAAGGCTTAACTGTGCGTGCATCCAGCCTTCGTGCCTTTTACAGCTTTTTATTACTACTATTATCCCCCTTTAATAAAAGGTTTGTTTGACTCTTACGGGACGGCAAATTGTTTTTGTGGAAAAACGGATGCTGCATAAGGCTGTGACTCCCACCCAGCGATGCTTGGCTACATATTGGGGTACTTTCACACTAGCCAAGCAGCTGAAACTTCATGATGGTAGTCCAAGAGAGCTGGTGCTTGGGAGGGACAGGCTGGCTGGAGCCTTGTGTGTGTGGAGCTGGAGGATTTTCTGTGACCACCAAGTGCCCTTTAAGCCTTTTGAAGAACCTGTGAGATCAGCGACCAAGACTGCGTTAGTTCCTTCTTGATGGAAGCCAGCACAGAGCTGGCAATGTCCGCTTGTTGAGGCAGAGTATTGGGATGTTGGAGTTCCACTGCACCCTTTACTCTGCTGTATTGGAGTAGATTTCCCATGGATCTGGGCAGAAGTGCTAGAGATTATCTTCTCTGGCGTCCGATGCACGAAGTAAGCTCCTCTCTCCTTTTGCATCTTGTTTTTGATCAAGGCTCTCCTTCACTGAGGAATGAGAGCGATGTTCAGTAGCCCCCAAGAGATGCAAGCCCCGTTGGAGATGCCTTGGGGAATCTCTTCTCTGATTCATAAAACACAACTCTCTCCATTGTACCTGTGGCCTTCCCAAAGTGTCCAGTGTTATCCTTCTTTGTTGCTGTTTCATTTGCCTGGTCTGACTTCCTCTAATGCTTCAGGGTCATGGAGGCACGACCAGCTCCTCGGAAAGGCAGGTGGGAAATCTCCCTTTGTTCCTGAGTGTATTCATATCCCTCTCTCTCTCTCTCTCTCTCTCTCTCTCTCTCTCTCTCTCTCTCTCTCATCTTCCAACAGTTTTCCCTCTCTACCCTCCCTTCCCAGAATTTAATTCCTTTGGGTCCATCCGTTCCCCCTTTTCTCGCCTTAATCTGATTCCAGGGCAGCCATCTATCCCAGCCTTTTGAAAATCAATAGTGTAAGTGGGATAAAAGAATTCCGAAGCCAGAAGGACTTAGCTGTGACTTACTTAGAGTGGCAGTGATGTTAATGCAGAGCCCCACTAACACCGCCGCCCTTCTTTAGCTTTTGATATTTGTTGCATGGCTCAGTCCCCCGCCCCACTGGCTGCATCTTCCCCGCTGGAGAGGTCAGATTTGGCTCTTTATTCGGTATTCAGTTCATTGTCCTCTCCCTGATTTCTGAAGCAGGGCTTAGGCTATCAGATGAGTCTCTGTCATATCTGTCAGTGTTAAATTTTCGTATCTGTGGAGCTCTCACGGATTACGGCTCACACCTTTTCATTTATCCCTTTTTTCAAGGGCACAAAAATAAAATGAAGATTGTGCACATCCAAGAGTGAATAGCTGAAGCCAATCTCTTTTCCCCCACCTTCCTGATTATGTTCTGGATTTATGACTTCCTATCTCGTAGCAGATATTGCTATTTAAGTTATTCAAATATTTATTTCCATGTTTTAAGCTAGAGGGCAAAAAAATCCATCTTCGGGATAGTCTTCTGATTTTCAAATGCTATGAATCCCAGTCAAAATCAGAAATAACCTTTTCATATTCAGAAGTGAATGGGAGGGGGCAGAAATAGACTCTTTGTTTTTTGCTATAGTGAGCAGCAAGGGACATTCTTTTTATAATAGTTCCTGATGTGGCCAAAGATGTCCCATTGTACCTTCTCAGGGACAATGTGTGTTGAGTTGGGATTTAATTTGTAATCAACGTTCTGGGGAAAATTAGAGATTTAAATATGGCTGTGGTCTTAAATGGCTAGTCCTTCTATTTCCCCCACTTCCATTTTGAAGAAGAAGAAGAGGAGGAGTTTGGATTTGATATCCCGCTTTATCACTACCCGAAGGAGTCTCAAAGCGGCTAACATTCTCCTTTCCCTCCCCCCCCCACAACAAACACTCTGTGAGGTGAGTGGGGTTGAGAGACTACAAAGAAGTGTGACTAGCCCAAGGTCACCCAGCAGCTGCATGTGGAGGAGCGGAGACGCGAACCCGGTTCACCAGATTACGAGTCTACCGCTCTTAACCACTACACCACACTGGCTCTCTCATGAAATAGGTTCCATGCATGATTTCTATCTAGGAGACTGAAAGTGGCTTATAGATAAGTTCAAAGTGGCTGATAGCAATGATAGGCAAAAATGATCAACACACCATCAAAACAATGTAAGAACTGATGTGGTGGGAGGTCCAGTCTCCCGAAAAGGCTGGATCTAGTCCTTTATCTTCCTCCCTTTTTTGCCTTCTGTGTTTCTTGATGCTGACAATGCCAGCTTGGATATTCCCTGATTGCCCCAAGTTTTAGTTTTGATAAGATGTAGCTTAGCTGATCAATGACTCTGGGAATCCATGCTACTAAACGGTAGATTCTTTCGGCTCAAGAAGGATATGCTTATTTCCTGCCACTCAGTGCCCTTAATCTGTTGATGGCAGAAAGTTTCAGATGCACTTTTCACAACCCCTCCACTTTCTAAGTGCCTTTCCCCTTCTTCTGGGGCTGCCGAAACCTCCCTCACCCTCCAGTTCTCGGCATTCTCCTCTGAGGCAGAGAAGTGAAAATTTATTTTCAAGGGCGTCACTGGTGGGAGCCTTCTGATATCCCCTTTTGCCTCAAAGATTTCAGGAAAGGTGCAAGTTGACTTTGTGTCCCCTGCCATTTGCGCAAGAAAGTGAACTTCACAAAACTGGTGGGGGGCAGAAGCAGGATATAGACAACAAGCGTCTGGCTTCCCATTCCTCCACCTGAACTCTGACATTCCGACCATCTAAGAAAGAGAGAGCTAAGCCTTCCATATAAACCAGGTTGAAGAAGAGGCCTTTACACAGAATGTGAATATTCTATGTTACTGCTTATTGGGGAAAGAAAATCCTTTTGAAAAGCAAGAACAACAATGGAGGAAATGAAGAAGAAAATGTTGTTTTATTTATTTACATCTTTCCTCCATGGAGCGCAAGGCAGTGTAAGTGGCTTCTGCTCCCCCCATCTCCCAATTCTATCCATGCAAACACCCCTGTGAGTTTGGTTAGGTCACCCGATGAGCTTTGTGGCTGTTTTCATAGGCCTTTTGAGTATCATTGTCTCAGGAATGCTGGAAGTGTGTGGACTTATCTTTTGTAATCTTCAATTACTTGGTGAAACGCCTTAGATTCAACCCCCCCCCCCCCATTTTTGGGTTGTAACAACAACAACAACTTACCGTATTTATGCAAATCTAATGCACCATCAAATCTAATGCACACCCTAATTTTTGCAAAGTAATTTGGCCAAAAAAGGTGTGCATTACAGTTGAGTAAATATGGCATACCCCACCCATCTGACTGGGTTGCTCCATGTTCCCAGGTTACTTATAAGCTGCTGGGATCCTACAATGGACCTGCTGCCACTGGAGCCGCCTTCACCGCCACCTCCATTGCCCTGTTTTGTGTGTGTGATAGCGTACAGAGTTTTTAAAGAGGGAAGCATCTTTGATATTCCATGCTGGAACTATTCTCTCTGTGCTTGCTTAGGATGTTCCAGAGGTTGCCAGCAGCACAAGGCTCTCTGAACTTCAACCGAGAACATATTGATTTTAGTTTGAAATGGCTGCCTTGCCTCTTAGCCCACCTGGGGGGTGTCGTGGTGGCTTACAAGCCCAACGAACAGATAAAACGCCATGCCCAAATGGTTAAAGCCAATCTTGAAAATAAACAAGTGCAGCCAGCAGAACCTAAAGGAATTGCCGCTGCCTTTTTATATCCTCCAATATTGCCTTTTCTTCACCTCGGGGAAATCGGGCTCAGCTAATGCATTAATTGGAAATGGTAAACTTGGACTTGGAGTGCATTGCAACACTAATGATATAATAATAATTTTCTATTGCATACTCGACTGACGCTGCACATCCCACAGAATCGGCATCAAAGCCCTCTAGTAGCCCTTGGGGCTGTATTTGTGTCCTGCCTTCCAGGCATTGAGCTGCAACTAGTCCAGGTTTTCCCATTCACTTTCCCCTCCACTTTTCCTTGGTCAATACATGAAATTGCAACTTACAGTAAACATTAGGATGAACCTTCTGACGGTAAGAACTGTGAGTCAGTTGGAACAACCTACCTCAGAAGGTGATGGACTCTCCTTCCTTGGAAGGTTTTAGACAGAGGTTGGATGGCCATCTGCTGGTGAGTCTTTAGTTGGCGTTCCTGCACCATGTGGGCTTGGACTAGATGACCCTTGGGGTCCCTTCCAACTCGACAGTTCTATATTTTGTTTCACTAACAAAAATGAATTTTGCAGCTGAGTGGCTCTTTTCTTTCTTGGGAAAGACAACCAGCTGTGTAGCCTTCTCGCTGGTGGTGTGTTCTTTTCCACCTCCTGTCCCTTCAGACAGGTGAAAGCCAAGATGTGCCCCGGATGAGCCTTCGTTGACATTGCGCTCTACCTGCTCAGCAGCTGGGGAATTCAACAGTTTCCACACGTCGACCTCCTTCTTCCCGCGACCACAGATGCTGCATAATTGAGCTCTGTGGGCACGAATGTCGACAGCTCCCGAGTGGGATGTCTAGAATATTAATTTTGTCCATTAATAACAAGCTGTCAGATGTTGCAACCTTAACTTCAAATCTTTCCTGGAAAGTGATAAAAGAAACTGAAGCAAGGTTCCTTTTCTCAATAACTGACCCTTTCCCTTCTTCCTAAAAAACTTGTGGTCTGTACGGTTTATCTGGTAACCCCATCAACATTTTCCTACCACACTTTGACTCTTTTAACTGTAGCTTTGAATTATCCATATAAGTCATTCTAGCCTTTCCATTCACCAAGTATAGTGATGTGAACACATATGTTCCATGGCAAGGCGATGGCTTCATAAGCCACAAGTGGATACCACAGCAAAATATTGCAAGCTGGAATGTCCTCCTTCAGGGTGCCAGCCAAGCAGAAATGGCCACCTCCAAAATTCTCCATACTGTGACGACAAGAACCTGCTGGCTCCCAGAAAGGAGGAGCTTTCATCTGCTTTGCTAAGTTACCTCCTCACTAACCACAAGTTAACAGCTGTAGTATGGCTTACCATGCTGTGCATATAAATGTCAATGAAGACTGCCACCTTACCTCAGGAATCCTTGTGCCAATTTTTGGTGCATCTATATGACAGTTGCCTAAAGTTGGTGCATCTATATGACAGTTGCCTAAAAGGAGTTACAGAATAATAATAATAATAATAGTTTGTTTATTTATTTATTTATTTATTTATACATACATACATACATACATACATACATACATACATACATACAGCGCCCATCTGACTGGGTTTCCCCAGCCACTCTGGGCGGCTTCCAGCAGAATATTGAAATACAGTGATTCATCACATCTTAAAAGCTTCCCTAAACAGGGCTGTTTTCAGATGTCTTCAACATCAGAAAGTTGTTTATTTCTTTGACATCCGGTGGGAGGGTGTTCCACAGGCGGGTGCCACTACCGAGAAGGCCCTCTGCCTGGTTCCCTGTAGCTTTGCTTCTTGCAGTGGGGGAACCGCCAGAAGGCCCTCGGAGCTGGACCTCAGTGTCCAGGCAGAACCGTGGGGGTGGAGACTCTCATTCAGGTATTTAGGGAGTAGGGTGTGACATGCTGTGGGGAATTCAAATGCCTGTTTAAAACATAGAAATTATCACCTTTTTTTTTTGAAAGGAAGGAATTATCACAATTGAACCTAAGCAACTTATTAATACTTTCGAACATAAGTAGAGCCCTGTTGCATCAGGCCAATGACCCGTCCAGTCCAACATCCCGTTCTCACAGTGGCCAACCAGATGCCTGTGGGAAACCCACCAGCAGGACCCAGACACAAGAGCCCTCTGCTGTTTCCAGCAACTGCTATTCAGAAGCATTACTGGCTCCAGCTGTGGAGGCAGAGTACAGCCACTGTGGCTAGTAGCCATCGATAGCCCCCTCCTTCATGTATGCGTCTTATCCTCTTTCAAAGCCATCCAAGCTATTGGCCATGACTGACTCCTGTGGGAGTGCGTCCCATAGTTCATCGTTGCACTGCTTGCTTTTATGTGTCCTGAATCTTCCACCAAAGCTGGGGGCAGAAGATTAAATATTCAGTCTGGAGTAGAGGCTTAGAATGTGACCCTTCAACCACTACCCCCCCCCCCCGCTAATTTCGGTGGGATATGGCTTATGGAAGAGCTCCAGTGGGGGGGGGGAATGGCAGTTGGCAGAGCCGAGCTTGGAGGGCCTGTGCCTGGCGACTGCAGTTTCATCGTCTTTGTCTTCTGCGTAGCATAAGTCTCTGTGTTAAACTTCTGAGTTTACTAATAAGCGTAACTAATGAAATTTCAGGTAATTAATTATTTCTCAGGGCAAAGCCCTCCCCTTTTGTGCCTCCAAGCTCTGCATGACAAGAATGAAAATTAGTTCCACTTTATTCTTTTTTAAAAATAGTTGAATTAAAAATCCATTTATTTTCATTCTGTTCTCCCTTCCCTGGAATAGACAGACTTCCCTCTCGCTTGTGGGGACAGCTGTTCCAAGCTACTGAAGTAGCACTTTTTCCTTCAGCTGTGCACACGAGGGCAAACCTTAATTATGCTGCAAGCTGAAGTTCAGGTTTTACTGAAAATCTCCGTCAAGACTCTGTTGCAGTCAAGTGCAAAAAAGCCCCCCTTTGACCTGTGGATTGGTCCCTGTGGGAGCAATTATTCTTTTCGGTGAGGTTCTTATTTTTTCCTTCATTCTTTCTTCCCCCTTTTTTTTAAACACTGAATATTATAAATGTCAGGAACAAATTTTAACCCAGTATCTCTAACAGTCTGTTTCCATACCTGCTGGCACGAATACCAATTTTAATCCTTGCATGTACAAGTGCTTTGTGATTAAGCTGGTTCTATTTTTTATTTTTATTCCTTATATCTGTCTATATTTCCATATCACTCTCTATCTTACCTACACTAGTGGGGAAAGCCCAGCACTATCCAGCAATTTCTAGAAACCAAAAAGATGTCATGATTTTTAAATGGATAGTGTAATATTTGTGTCTAGACCCATCACAGCAAAAATCATGGGAAGTCATTCCAAAGTCACATTTTGTTCTGCCATCTTGATTCAAGATGACACCCGGCATCCAAACATCAATGAAGACCGCTGCCTCCATCTCAGGAACCCTTGTGCCGAATGTAGTGAGATCTCAAGAAGTGGCTGAACCTATTCTGAGAAATAGTCAAAGTCATGCCAAAATCACATTTCAGTGCGCCAGTTTGAATAAAAATGGCACCCAGCATCATGCAAACAGAAGCATAGTCTGCCACCCCACATTGGGGCCCCTCATGCCAAGTTCAGCAAAGATACCTCAAGAGGCAGATGAACCTATGTCAAAAAAACAGATGATGTCACTCCAAAGTCACAATCTGGTCTGCTCTCTTGATTCAAAATGGTTCCTGGCATATAAACGTCAATGAAGACTGCCACCTCACCTCAGGAATCCTTGTGCCAATTTTTGGCAGTGATATCTCAAGAGACATCTGAATGCATGAACCAACAAATGGAAAACAATTTAAAATATATGATGTACACACACACACACACCCTCTGCCTTGTCCCATTCTCTGCTGAAGAACATGTGAGCAGCCAAAGGGTTCTGCCTCATCCACTTAGGCAGTCTTGGTTTGAAGAGCTTTGCTGCTCCTCGGGGACATCTGGAACACCTGGTCCTAGAAGGCATTTAAAGGTTGATTGGGTCACCAGCAGTGAGTTGACTTCAAAGGAGGAAACGCCAAAGAGGGTAAACTCCTTGGCATTAATGCTATGGCATTGCATATTTCATCCCCTATGCTTTTTAATACCTGTAGTTAATATCTGTTTGAAACCACTAAGTAAGCTCATTTGGAAATTTGGGACAAGGTGCCATCAATATGCAGTTCTTTCTCCTTTTCATTAATCTGAAGTTGAAATGGTGGAAGTGCTAAATTGGTGACCAGACGAGGGCCAACAGCTAAAGCTCAAACCAGAGAAGAGTCAGTGGTTCATCTGCCTGAGGAAGCACTGTTCATCCTGTGTTTGACAGGGTTGCTCTCCCAATAAAGGAACAGGTTTGGGAGTGTTCCTTGATTTATCTTGGTATTGTGAGTGCCTTTTACCAGCTTGGGCAGATATGCCAGGTGCAACCCCACCTGGACAGAGGCATCCTGGTCTGGGTTACCCATGCTCTGCTAACCTCCAGGGTAGGCTACTGTAATTCACACTATATGGGGCTGACCTTGTAGACTGTTCAGAAACTGCAATTCATGCAGAATGTGGATGGCCAAATGAGCATTAAGGTGTTATGTCTTTGCTAAGAGATTCCCAGTCTGAGCTGGTGTTGACATATAAAGCCCTCCACGCCTTAGGACCAGGGTACTTGAAGGCCTTCTTGTCTACGTACACCCCTATATGTATCCTGAAATCGTCAGTGGAGGCCTTTCTTTGTGTGGTGAGGCAAGGGACAGGGCCTTCTCACTGGGATGCCCCAGTTCTGGAAAGTTCTTCCCAGAACAGTGAGGCAGGGCCTGGCTACAGCTATTGTCCCAGCCAGATACCGTTTTATTTCCCCCAAGCTTGTTAGATATATTTCTAATCCTGCTGACTGTTTTATGTTGCTTTTATATTTTTTGTGGCTTTTATCTTACTAAATATTTTCTGTATGTGCATTTAAATTGGTCGATTTATTTGCTTTATGAAGCACTCTGGGAATATATTTGAAGGGCAGTATAAAAACGCTTGTAAATGAATTGGTCTTTAACGCATGCCAGTGGGGTTCTGCAGCCTCTGGGCTGCCCCTGAGCAAGCATAGTTGTGCTCTCTGCTGCATAGGGCAGAGCTTTGCACGCATGGCATGTGGGCAGGGAGGTTGGAGTAGCAGTGTAGGCTAGCCACAGTGCCAGGAAAACAATTTAAGAACATAAGAATTGCCTGCTGGATCAGGAAAACAGCCCATCTGGTCCAGCATCTTGTTCTCACAGTGGCCAACCAGATGCCTGTGGGAAGACTGAAAGCAGGACCCAAACCTTCTCCCCTCTCGTGGTTTCCAGCCACTGCTGTTCAGAAGCATTGCTGGCTCCAACTATGGAGGTAGAGCATTGCCATCATGGCTAAAGGTAAAGGTAAAGGTACCCCTGCCCGTACGGGCCAGTCTTGACAGACTCTGGGGTTGTGCGCCCATCTCACTTAAGAGGCCAGGGGCCAGCGCTGTCCGGAGACACTTCCGGGTCACATGGCCAGTGTGACATCGCTGCTCTGGCGAGCCAGAGCTGCACACGGAAACGCCGTTTACCTTCCCGCTGGTAAGCGGTCCCTATTTATCTACTTGCACCCGGAGGTGCTTTCGAACTGCTAGGTTGGCAGGCGCTGGGACCGAGCAGCGGGAGCGCACCCCGCCGCAGGGATTCGAACCACCGACCTTTCGATCAGCAAGTCCTAGGCGCTGAGGCTTTAACCCACAGTGCCACCTGTGTCCCTGCCATCATGGCTAGTAGTCATCAATAGCACCCCCACTCCATGAATTTGTTCAAATCATCTTTTAAGGCCGTCCAAGTTGGTGGCCATCCCTGCCTCCTGGGAGAGAGAGATCTGCAGTTCAACTATGCGCTGTGTGAGGTCCTTTCTTTTATCTGTCCTGAATCCTCCAATATTCAGCTTCATTAGTGAGTTGTATTGTTTATGATCGAGGGAGTATAACACTTCTCGGTCCACTTTCTCCATGCCATGCATAATTTTATAAGCTTCTATCATGTCATCTCTTGCTCGCTGCTTTAAAGCTATAAAGTCCCAAACTCTGCAACATTTCCTCATAGGGCAGTTTCTCCACCCTCCTGATTGCTTCAGTTGCCCTTTTCTGACCCTTTTCCAACTCTACCATATTCTTTTGGAGGGGAGGCGACCAGAACTGTACTCGGTACTCCACATGTGGTACTTCCAGAGTTAATGCTGAATACATTACTTCTGGTAAATTAGTCACCATAGCCACTAGAGGGTTGTGAAAATTTGTGCCTTGGGCTTTTTAGACTCTTCTACCCATGTACTGAAGGGACGCGGGTGGCGCTGTGGGTTAAACCACAGAGCCTAGGACTTGCCAATCAAAAGGTCGGCAGTTCGAATCCCCGTGACGGGGTGAGCTCCCGTTGCTCGGTCCCTGTTCTTGCCAACCTAGCAGTTCGAAAGCACGTCAAAGTGCAAGTAGATAAATAGGTACCACTCCGGCGGGAAGGTAAGCAGCGTTTCCATGCGCTGCTCTGGTTCGCCAGAAGTGGCTTAGTCATGCTGGCCACATGACCTGGAAGCTGTACGCCGGCTCCCTCGGCCAATAAAGTGAGCTGAGCGCTGCAACCCCAGAGTCGGTTACGACTGGACCTAATGGTTAGGGATCCCTTTACCTTTACCCATGTATTATCTGAAACCCAATGGGTGTATTGGTTGTCAAATGTGAGATATATTGCCATTCTTCTCCACTCTCCAGCCCCACTTTTACATGCAGTATTAGACCTTCATAGGACCTGCCAGCATGACCTCCAACTCAGGTGACTCTATGTCGACTGTTACCTTCTTTTTCTCTCCCGGTACGGCTTGAGGAATTCCTAGTGGATTTCTCTTCCATTTGTGTGTCTTTGTGTTGTTCCTTGAGATGATCGTACATTTCCTACATTTTAACAAAACTCAATAAAGGTCATTGTGATCCCTTGAGGGGGCTCTGGGTGTGTGGGGGGGTGTGCTGCTGTTATGGCAGAGCTTCAAATAACTCTCCCTCTGTTTCTCTTCATTGTGGCACTGTCACGTTGCCCTACATCTCTGTCTCTCTGTCCTCTTGGCTTGTAGCAGGGAATAGAAAGCCACCTGTTTGCATTAGCGGGCCGATGACAATGCCGGCTGTGGTAGTAAAGAAATCTCTTCTGAATCTGACAGGTTCTTGAGAGAAAAGCTCCTTTTGTAGAGGTTGGGTTTGATCCAATTCAGTTGCGCTGCCGAGTGAACTTCCTTGCTTGGTTCACGATCAACGTCTTAATTTTCTCTCACGCACGCTTCATCTTACAGCTTTTCTCAAACAAAAGATAAGCTGTTTCAGATGGAACTGAGCCTGTTGGCCTTGTAAAAAAATTTTTTAAAAAATGTGTGGAAGATTAAAGGGGGGAGGGCTACTCTTTGCTTTCATTCTCGGTAGCAGCAGACAAAGCACTTTGTCTTCTACAAGAGATAGGTGGAGTAAAACACTTAGGGCAAGTCATGGAGCATTCACTCTGCAGGGCAACCTTGAAAGCCTTTCCTGAATTTGGAGGTCAGTGCTATCTCCAGCATTTATTACTATTTTGTATTATTTTATTGTCAAACCAAGTTTCTTTCGTATGGCTTTGGAAATGGAACCGGGGGAGGGGATCACCCAGCTTTCTCTGTCACCATTATAACAATTTGCCAGTGATGACTATGTACTACCGCCACTGTCAGTGGAAGTATATTTCTGAATACCAGTTGCTGGGAAACAGAGGGAGATGCTCTTATGCTCCGGTCCTGCTTGCGGGCTTCTCTTCCTGGCTTCTAGTTGGCCACTGTGAGGACAGGTTGCTGGACTCTGTGAGTCCATCCATCTGCAGGGCTCTTTTTATGTTGTCAATTGGCATTTTAAATCTCATTTTGCAAAAGAGGCTGCGCTGTTACTAAATCACATTCTCCATTCCCAAATTGTGCCATTGATTGATAGCTCAGTTGGTTAGAGGATGGTGCTGTTGACACCAAGGTTGCAGGTTCGATCCCCACATGGAACAGTTGCATATTCCTGCATTTCAGGGGGTTGGACTAGATGATCCTCAGGGTCCCTTCCAACTCTACAGTTCTGTGATTCTATCCCTCACCCTCCCTTCTCCAAAATATCAAAACCTTTTGCCTCCTGACATTGTTGGGCTCCTTTCATTACCATATTGCAATTAGAGGTTGCTTGAGGATCTTAGTCTTTAAACTGCTGTAAAAATTGACCTGATCTCTAGATCCTAACCTAGTGATCTTTCGGATTTCATACTTCTTGAATTTTACATAGCGGTTAAACAAAAACTATATCAGAATACCTTTAAATCTTGCGCATTATCAAAGAAAATGTAATGAGCCCTGCAGCTCTGCTGGAGTCGGGATCAGTTTGGCAGGCCCCAACACAGGAGGAGGAGGAGGAAGAAATGGGGTGAGAAGCAAAATAGTGGGAAATAGGGTTTTTTGTGGGGCGGGGTCTTTCCCTCGTGTGCCTCAACTTCAGCAACTTTGGGAGCAGGGATACCAGCTCTTCCTCTCCACCTCCCAGCAGATCAGAGTCTCGGTGGATGCTGAGGCGGCTGAGGGCAGGGGGGAAGATAACTTAGGAGGAGGAGGCTGAACGGAAGGGGGCAGAACTAATCGTCACCTCACAGAGGGGAGCAGAGCCACCCACCCCAGAGGAATGTGTGTTTGCAATCCCAACGTGTGCACCATGCCTCGTCTTTTTAAAAGCTTGGTGGTTGGGGTGTGGAAGCTGTTGGGACATCTTAGTTGCTTCCACCCAGTCCCAAACATCTTTCCCAATTCCTGAACTTCCGAATCATATCTCCTGAATTCCATGTCCTTTGGCAAGCCTGCACCTGTCCAAATCGGGATCCCTTTCCTATGTACCCATAAGAGCCTCTGTCTACATGTGTTGGTGTGCAAGGCAGGGCAGGGAAGAAGTATTTAAATAGGTGCTGCAAACACCCTTTTCCCCGGAACTTATTTAAATGCAAATCTCATGCAGATGTATTGGCAAAACTGACACGGAACAGAAACTGATTGACTGGCTTTTGCGCATCTCTTGTTGAAATGTTAGGATATATACATGCTTTTGTGTGAGGAATTGGTTTAATGGGTGCTGGTGTGACAGAAGCCCTGTAGGCATATATGACAAGGCATGTGAGGGAGCTTGCGGGGCTGGCTCTGCTCCCTGAATAACATGTGCCGACAGTTCCATCCCAGATTTGTGATTAGCAGAGTCTGAAATGCTCTGCATCGTGTGAAATGCTCCAGCCCAGGAATGGAAATCCTGATTGCTGAGGGTTCCCATCCCTTTCTACAGTGAAGTGACTGCCTTCAGGTTCTGCCAATTGGGCATTGCCTCAGGAGTTTTCACTGCACAACCAGGTGGGCAGGCAGAGTAATGCTTCTGAACACCAACTACTGGAAACTGCGCATGGTGGGGAGGGGGGAGAGCACTTGTGCTCAGGTCCTGCTTGCGGGTTTTGCACAGGGACATCTGGTTGGCCACTGTGAGAACAAGATGCTGGATTAGGTGAGTCATTGGCCTGATCCAGCAGGCTCTTCTTATGTTCCTAGCTCCCCCCCCCCCCCAATATTCCTATGGGCATCTTTGTGTGTTCTGTGGTGGATACTTGAAAAGCACTACCTGCATCATTCTTCAACTCTCTTCTTTCTTAATTAGCAGTATGGAAGACTGATGATGCTGCATTGTCTCTGTTTTCTCCCTATGATTTTTAGCTATTATGAGATGATTTGAGCTCAAAATGTGGCACTGTGAAGTTGCTTGTAGGTTTTTTGTGTTGGGCGGAGGGAGGTTGTACAGTTTTGGATTTTATTGGAGTATTATTTGTATTTTTCTCCTTCCTATAATTGTAATTTTCTCCTTATTGTGAATGGCACTGGGAATCATGTCATTAAAAACTTTAATTAATTAAAGACACGGATGACTCCCTAAAATAAGGGTACACCTGATTCTCCTACGCCTGCATTTGCTATCCTAGTGCCCTCTATGTATTGGGAGTAAGAGTCAGTGGAGGAGCAGGAACATTTCTCTTCATACAGGCATCTCATTTCTCTTTCTTTTTTAAAAGAACCGCATTGTGCTACTGGTTCCGATTTGCTTCCATTGATAAATCCAGGCTGACGCATCACAATAACTCCCTATCGGTCTCCAAAAATTGTACACACAAACACACATATATTATTACCCTGCCTTTTATGCTGGGATCAAGTAGCAGCTTCCCCCGCCCTGTTGTTGTTGTTGTTTTTAACTCTGGGGTTGTATCAAGCTGGTTTTACATATTTTTTTCTCTCATTTGAACCTGGGACAGTTCCCAGGTTGATTAATTGTCTTTTTTGGCAGTGCCCACTCCCCACCCCCCAGTTATTATTACTATTTCAAATGGGCTGCAGATGTAAATTCATCTGGCTTTAGGAGCTAGAAAGAAAATGAGCCTTAGCTGTTGTGCTACGTCGCGTGTGCCTGAAGACATTGCTGGTGGCTTTTGAGATCAAGCGGCAGTGAAATAGCTTCTCTGCTGAGAACCGGAGAAATTCTTAAGCTGATAATGAGGAGTGACTTCCTTTTGATTTTCAGCGCTGGCTTTACAATCTGTCTGTCTGCTTTTGAAGAGAACGGATTCCTCCCAGGGGAACGGGGATGGCTCCCCAATTAGCTGTTGCGCTCTGCTGAGGTGGTGTCTTGGATTTAAGGGCTGGGTTTTGAAAGTGAGCGATAGGTCCTGCTGATATAGAGCTTGAGAGCCTTGGCGCCCCAGATGCAAGTTCAGCTGGAGACGATTGAAATGCTTGTATCATGCATGTTAGTGTTAGGACGTTCATAAAGACTGCATATTTGCTCCACATGGTGGGAAGAGAGCACACAAGCAAATAGAGGAAACGAGATTTTGCCTTTTGCTCAGTCAGAATACGGAGATTCCAACTGGACACTCTGAGCATATCCTCCCAATTTGCCTAGCACATTATTTATATTGACCAGACAATCCAACATGATGCACACATGTTTTGGCTTTCTGGTGTGTGGCCCTGTGGCTGAGTAGTTATCTGCTTTTCCCATTCAATGCAGATTAACACCAACGCTCACAGAGCTCTGTGCATTCAGGAATTTTCCCCAATAATCTCACAGTTACAGAAGGACAGGCGTTCAGTGTTCTTTCAGTGACTTGAGAACATCCGCGTATGTATAATTATTGAAGAACATCTTTTTCGCTCTTATAGTCTGAAAGTGTGTGGATGGTGAGATCTCCAAAGCCAGACAGCAAACAAGTAAGATTTCTGGAGCTTCAGCTCTGTGTTGTAGCACTTTGGCCCAAGAGGTGATTGGCAGAAGAAGCAAACTAAATGTGCAAAACGATCGCATTATGGAAATGTGCTTTAATGTGGTTGCAGAATTCCAGAGGTTGCAGAACTCAGCATTTCTACATGCAGAATGTTTTCAGCACAGAGCATGCCCAACCCTCCTTCTTTGCTCAGGTTGCTTTGAATTGTTGTCTGCTTATCTCAAGGCCTGATCTCCAAGCCTCCCTTCTGACAGTCATTGCCCCTCTCTGGATATAATACAGTCATACCTTGGGTTAGATATGCTTCAGGTTGAGCGTTTTCGAGTTACGCTCCACGACGACCCGGAGGTAACGGAACACGTTACTTCCGGGTTTCGCCGCTCACGCATGTGCAGACGCTCAAAATGATGTCATGCATGGAAGCGACGAAACGCGACCCGTGCACGCACAGACACACAGTCGCGTGTTATGTTCTACTCAGGTTGCGAACGGGGCTCCGGAATGGATCCCATTCACATCCAGAGGTACCACTGTATAAGCCCTGATTATTAATTTATATTAGAGATTGCCCAGCAACATGCTGGGTGGCCAATGAATGAACCATGGGATGGGCTGAAGCTACCTTGAGATATTACACCACCGTGTCAGATGCAGCCACCACTCCACGCCCCTGTGGGGCTGAGAGCCGCAGCAGTGATCTGCCCCACCCCCATCTCTCTTTTTGCCCAGCATCCTGTCAATACGGTTCTAAGGGAAATGTTAGAATTCTGCCCGGTCAGAGGGATGTGCCAGTCTTCCAGGCACCGGCAGATATTCCTTGTGACCTCCCGGCTGCGCCGCTCTGCTGATAAGCAGCCGAGGTCTCGGCGATTCTTCCCAGACTGTGAGAAAAACACACCGTTCTTCCTCTCTCCCCTTTGGTGTCCCCAGGGAGGGGAAAGAAGCAGACAGAAATCTATTTACATCTTTTATTCCTGTCTTTTACTTCAGTACAGAGAAAACATGTCTGCACTCATCAGCAGTTAGAATAAACTTCACCCATGTACCTCCAGTACAGGTCATATGACAAACCCACTGAGCTAACATCCGGTGCTCAGTACAGAATGGACTGCCCCTTTGTTCCCATGGCAACAGTCACAAACTTCCTGTTTGGCTTTCCAGCCACAAGCAGCAGACTGAGCTGCTAGAGCCTTTGCTTGCTGCTGCATTGCTGCTTTAGAATAACAGGAAATCCCTAAAGCAGGGTTTCCCAAACTTGGGTCTCCAGCTGTTTTTGGACTATGACTCCCATCATCCCTAGCTTAGAGACCCAAGTTTGGGAAAACCTGCCCTAAAGCATCACGGATTCACCAGAAAGCACAGTCCTGGAAAGTACCTGGAAAGGTAAAACCATGGCTACAAAGGGATTGAATTTGTGCACTCCCAATTGTCCTTTGCAGCTGAGGCTTAACCTTTTGAATGTGGTTTTGATGTGGTGCCTTTCCCTGTGGAGTTGCTTTCATCAGGGATCAGGAGCTCCCCAGCGTATCCTCTCCCTGACGAAAGCAGCTTGTCAGGTTAGGTTGCTAAATTTGAATAGCCTCAAAGGTAAAGCTGCAGCTGCCGCAAGGGAGCATTGGCAGCTCAAATCGGGTGCTATTTGCAGCTGCGGCTTTCCCTGTCCTACACCTGACTTCATAGGGCAGGCATAGTCAAACTTGACCCTCCAGATGTTTGGGGACTACAACTCCCATCATCCCTAGCTAACAGAACCAGTGGTCAGGGATGATGGGAATTGTAGTCCCAAAACATCTGGAGGGCCGAGCTTGCCTATGCCTATCATAGGGCATCAGACGATGGGCAGATGGGTGTGGCTTCGGGCCACTGGTCCTCCACTGCTGTTTTCATGTGTTGTGTAAACGAGTTTGCCCTGTCTTGCCTCAGCTGCTCAGTGAGCTTCACGTCTGATTGGGGGTTTGAACCCTGGTCTCACTATCCGCAGCACAACACTGGCACTCTGGTCAGCATCTGTAAAAGATTACCGCCAAATCACAATACAGTGGGTTAGAGGAATAGGCAGCCGTCTCGCTTTGTGGCGGATAGAGCTGTTCTATAGCTGAAAGCTACTTCATGTTCCATATAAGAGGGCTGGGTGGTGCAATCTGTACCTTTAGTTGTCGTCATCCATGGGAAATGATTGCCAGTTTTTGTCTAAAGAGCACTTGTTCAGGAGTAAGCATCCACAGAGTAAGTGGGCCATTTTTGTCAAGCATTGTTCGTAAGCGATTGGTTTTTCAGGAACGTGTACATGATATCTTCGGTTTTCCGGTCCAAAGAAATAGGTTTTTCAGTAAGTAGCTGAAGAGGTGTTTAACAGACTCACACACACACAAAAACACGCACTTACTCTAGCCTGTCCTTGCTTTTCATGTTAGTCATTGGCCCTCTCAAATCCTTTGCAATGCCTCAAACATTATTTTTCCTTGCATTTTTATTTTTTTTATTTTGTATTCATGTGCTGCAATAATTAATTATGCTTGAGGTAGAACTGATTTTGTTGTGGGCAACAAAGGGGTTCTGTATGTACTGAGTGAATTTGTGTGAATATCATGAATGCTGAAGAGGTGGCATTTGCATAATGCATCTTTATTCTCGCAAACAGACTTTTGTGAGAGGAGAGCCTTTGACTGTGCTTCTGTGGCTTCTTCTGTCCTTCCCTCTCTGATTTTCTACCCAAGGAAAATGCTGGGGTTTTGTTAGTTTCCAGGATCCCCATCATTATTTTGCAATTTGGAATATTTCATTCATGGGCTATAAAGCCTTGAAATGCTGGGCGTTCTGATGTTTACTCTGTTAATAGCCAATTCAGATCCCTAAAGTGAAAATAATGTTCAGAATATTAGAGTGTTTATGTGGAGAAAGCAATGATGGAACATCTTTGTTACCAGGAAAAATGCACAAGAATCAACTTATTTCTTTTCCCCTCCCTGGGCGATAGTGCCTTTATATAGAGAGAGGGGGGAATGTTAGATGATTTAGAAATGGCTAGATGGTGGCAAGGCACAAACTTTGGCAGGGGTAATATATAAACCTTATGTGTTCAGGGGGGAACAGCTTTGCAAATAAGTCAGCAACTTACTAGTCTGCAGACATTTTTACTAAACTTCCCTGCCCCACCCTTGCCTGTGTTTTAAGGAAAGCTCCCTCTTTTCTTTTCAAGCCTGGAATGGCAAATGTAAATGTAAGGACCATCCGACTAGAAAAAGACCAGTAAATTTTCTGCATGCATTTGGAAGAGGCTCCTTGGAAGAGCCAAGAAATGTGTGTAATGACATCAGGATGTGGGGCAAGTAGTAATATGCCAAGGGGGAAGAAGGCAGCTTGCCATGGGTGCCTTGGAGGGCATACCCCATTTCCGTAACACCTATTGCCGTTGGATATTCCTCCGATTTGCCCGAGCAAATGCCACAAGTGACTAGGGCTGAGATGATCTTCTCATCTTGGAGTCTCTGAATGTCAAATAAGTGCAGAGACAGAATGAACACTAAGACAGGGAGTTCGCAATGCAGGTGAGCTTGGATCATGGATTTGTAAAATTAAGGTTGCAGTCTTAACCCAGATGATGTGGGATTCGCTTCCTACTTCTTTTTTAATCAAGGAAGCATTTAAAGATTATCTGTGAGTCCTATAGAGGTCAGGCAATATCTTGCAACTTCACATAATAAAAAGGGCAGCCATCGCTTTATTACATTTTATTAAACTTTATATCCTGCCAGTCAGACCAAACAAGACTCTCAATACAGTTTATCCAAAGTTCTACCTGGGGTGGGAGGCTCTTTAGATAGTAATGTGTGTTGTTTCAAAACGTAGCAAGCCAGTCCTGTTGCACATTTTGGGCACCTCCTGCTCATCTGTCTCTGTGAGGCTCTAGATTTCTGCCCCAGGGTCCTGCTCTGATGGTGCCACGGGTGTTTGCAACTTTCAGCTGTTTGAATAGAAAGGATAGTTATCCCTTTTGTGTGCACATCTGAATCCTTCATGAAGGGAATTCAGCTCCCGTATTCAACTGAAAGTTTGTGAATTTATGCAGTTTTGCAGAAATTCTCTTGATTGGTACATCTTCAACTCAAAACCAACCTCTTCTGACTTAACCCCTTGGAGTCCTCACCCCTAAGCTTCTGTGGCCAATCTTGTTTATAATCATCCATTCCATTTCCTCTCTCCAACCCTGCTCTACTTTCATGCGATGCATCATGACTTGCTATTTATTACTTTCCCTCTGGCAGGCTTTATCTGTTCTTTGGGTTCTCTAATGTGAGAGGGGATACCTCAGGCCTAGGGGCCAACCAAATGCAGCTGCCCTTGGGACTCCTTCCAGGCCACCTCCCCACCTCCACTAGCCCTGCTTTGCACCTGCCTTGAGTGTTTTTGACTGGCTGGGATGTGTCCTTCAACCCTGATAATGCCGCTTGCTTGCTTGCTTGCTTGCTTGCTTGCTTGCTTGCTTGCTTGCCTGGATGGGTGGTATGTGTGGGAACTAGCTTACTGTACAAAGGTAAAAAAAAAAACCAAAACCCTCTGGCTTCACCCATCACTGGCATGTGCCCCTTGCCAGGTTGGCTAGAAGGGAATGTGTCTCACAGGTTGAAAAAGATTCCCCACTCCTTCTATAATGTGCATTGATATGACAGGTATTAAATTCCTCAAAGCTTGTTCCTAGTAAAAATGCTATTTCGTAGTCAGTTATAGCAAAGTGAGAAAGTTGGTAAGGGAGAAAGAGACTCCAGGATGTTGCACATTAATATACATTGTGGATTTTAGCATTTTGTTTGTGACCTCTTATGGTTGTTGGTTTTTTAATCCATTGCAGTCTCTAATCACTCCTTTTCAGAGTGTCTTGCTAGTGAATATATTGCAAATAGCAAAATTGACCAATTTCTCCCTGCGCAAAGCTATATGTCTGTGTTACATATGCATTTAGCAAAATATGTCATTTTGCAGCGAACAGTCTTGTGATTGTGCCTAACCAGTTGTGACAGCAAAAGAAGCTCGCCTTCAGAATTGAATTTTTAAAAGTTATTGGAAGGTCTCTCTGCTAGTTTTCACGTAATCTAGTCTAAATCAAGGACGGCGACGCCACCCCCACCCCCTGGTTGCTGCCGTGGTACTGTAGCACCTATTAATAATAGCCGTTCTATACAGTTGCTGACTGAAAATCTATTTGCACTCTTTGCATCTAATCAGGGAGATCAAAGCTAGGGCTGAGCCAAAGAGCCAGAGGGTAGGGGGAGATTTTTATGAATGCATTTGTGGCAGTAGCAACAATCCATTTTGCCCCTTTTGAGAATTGCATTGAAAGATGGTGTCTGCCGATTCAGAGTGAGGGCAGCAGTGGATCAGTCATAACCAGTCCAGGAAGCGTTGTCTTCACTCTGCACTGGCTTTCTTCAGTGGCATTGGCATATTGTGGTGTCGCTAGTTAAGGTACATAATCCCTGAATGTCTGGAATTGTCATAGAAAGGGTGAGCATCCCAAGTAGGAAAAGGAAAATGGGAATCAGCAGAAGGAACACAATGGCACCCCCTGATTCCTATCCACCACCAAAACTGTTGCATGCCACATTAGGGAAAATATTTCAAAAACCCCTTGGGGAGGATTTTTCCTCTGTATTATCCCAGCATGGAGGATTCCCATCTATTGCTATCCTACCAACACTACCACCAATTTGTTTTAAAAAAGCCTCTACTGTTATTTACTTATTTATTGCCCAGCCCTTTCCACCATCTATTTATATTACCAGTCGGTCATAAAGCTCAGTCTCCCCCACCAGAAGCCTGTAATTTCAGCATGCAGAAAATGCTTTTCAAAGTGAACAAAGCAAAGCAAAAGGTATGTTATTTTGAAATATCAATTTAATAAAACAAGTAGTTGTGCTAGCTTTAAAGGATACTTTAAATTAGGCTGCTATTGATTTAAATCAGGATGTTTACTAGACCAGGCGGCTGGCTTTCAAAAGGGCAGTTTTGAGAGGTTCAGTTCCTCCCTCTATCCAAGACCCATTGCTGATTACTCTGTGACCCTCTATCCTGGTTAATTCTCACCAAGGCCAAACAAGGAGTCCTATACATGAAGCCATCCAGTTCTTCACTTGCCTCTGGAGGCACTTGGGCTTCTATTCAGGAACCCCTGCTGAAGCTCTCCCTCCGGTCCAGCATTTCACATACACTACAACTATATATTCAAAACCTGTTGCCCAGGTGCCTAAGCCATTCCGCCAACCCAAGAGCTGAGGACTCTGTATGAAATCTTTGAGCTGTCTGCTTGCCATTAGAGACACTCAGGCTGCTATTCAGGACCCTTGCCAAAGCTCGCTCTCTCTGCTCCAGCAGTTCCATCACTCCCTCCGGAACTCCCCACTGAGTTCCCGGGAGATCTTCTCTTCACCGCAGTTGCTCTTCTCTAACCAGTGATTTCAGTTCTTCGGCCTTTTTTTTACTTAACAATCCCCAAGTCCTCTTAAAGTCACATTGTCCCACCCCTGGCCATATGACAATTCACAAAGCTGTCACCTATGCATGCGTTACGGCTGTCCAAACTGTACACACTGTGTACTTCCATGTGGTTGACCGCGGCTTCGGTTTTCAAATTAGATGGAAGCTAGTTTGAGGGAAATTGCATCAAACAGAAGCTGCAGGATAAAGATGGAATGTGGCTAATGGCTTCATTGTCCTCTGTTTCAAACACCAGTGGGAGCACACTGGAGCCAAAGTATATGGTGGTGTGTACATAATCTGGTCTGAGCTAGTTTCCCCCTTCTCTCCCTTCCCTGGGAAGCTATAGGTCAGCCTTCCCCACAGGTGGTGCCCTCCAGATGATTGGGGCTCCGACTCCCATCATTCTCCTGAGTGTTGGCTGTGCTGGCTTCAAGTGATAGAATGAGCCCATCAAGATTTGGAGGAAGGCTGGCTGGGTTAGCAGAATGTGCAAACTAATCATTGTTGCTTTTCCCCCCACCCCGAAATTCTGTTTTCCTAATTTTGTTTCCGTAACTTCTCAGGGACAAATTGCCACTTGAGCTATTGCACAGGAAACTCGATTAGCAAACATTATAATTACTGTTTACTTAAAATAGACAGTGTGATGTTAAGCTCATTTTAAAATATTAATTATAATATTTTTCTCTGAACACGAAGATATGCAATTCTGATCAGATCATAAGATCTAGTGAGGGTAAGTGGATTTTCCTAGCTGGTGTGACAGGCATTTATAAATATGTATATTCACATCTCCTGGCAGTCTTTGTGTAACTCTTTGGCTTGATGAAAGAACATATTTATTTTTAATTATTCAGAATCCAAACAAACTTAATGCATGTAAAGAATGCTTAAAACTACATCCATTGGGTTGACTGGGGAAGAAGAGAAGTTATAGGCAAACCCAACCCCCACCCTCAACTGTTGGAAACTTTGTGGGACAGGCTCTGAGAAGAATATATAGGGCCCTGAACAAAAATCCTACTGACTGTCTTTCAACTATCTTTTCGAATTTCTGTTCCTGGCTAAATTCTCTCGGCATTCTGAGAGCAAATATTCTTATTACATAGAAATCAGGCCTATAGTACTATTTTACTTTCCATATCAGCAAGTAAAACTTTTGAAATTTATTTTAAGTATTAGGAACTACAGCAAATAACCTTTAAGTAGCTTGAAAGCCATGCCTTCTGATTGCAAGTCTGAGGTGGCTCTGTGCATATCTAGATCTAGTTAGCTCTTGTTGACTGAATATATTATCCCAGCAACTAAGAAATTTGTTAGAAATCTAAGAATCCCAACAGCAACACCCAAGTTTGGAGCATGTTTAGACACTACCAGTGAGGCTTACTTCTGAATAGGCAACTTGCATAAGATGTCATTGAGAATTATGTTGGGATAGTCATACAAGAAGAAAATTGAGAGATTGCGTTTTCCATTTGGACCTGTTGCATTGTAAGGTTCATAGGTGTACTTGAAAAATATGTTGGAAATCATCACTCATATGTCTTCCCACCCCTCACAATGATCTGAGTAGTTAGCTAGGTATCCATGTGGGTTCCTGTCAAAACTGCTAAAGAAGAAAGTGCTAAAATCAGAAAGCCAATAGCTCTAACTCCCATAATGATGTACCTGTTTGCTTCTGTTGTACATTCATTGGCTTTGAGTTTGGGCTAAGTGCTCAAAGATGAATTGCGTATTAAGGCCGTCCAGATGTCATTCTGAGCTGCCTGGTGTTAATGACTGATTGCATCTTTTCCATCGCCAAACTTTTTCCCTATGATGCATGAGCTCTCCGTAGGTGATGGTCTTAATGGCTGACGGCTCCCTCGGCCTGTCTGTGAGCTCTCCAGAGTCATCCGTCTTGGGTCTGGCTTTCCAAAGAGTAATTCCATTGTATTGAAACACCAAGTGTTTGAGATTCAGAAGACTATAAAATTGATTCTTCCATAAAGAGGTAATTTGTGGCAAATGGTGTAATCCTCTGGGCAGCCTTTCACTCATTCTGTATGTCCAGGGCTCCTAAGATGTAGGCAGAGAGAGATTGGAGGACCTCGCAGGCCAGTTGTGTTCTTGAAGTGCTTTCTTTTCTCCCACTCCTGGAACAGTAATTTATTATTTACCCAGAAGTGCACAGCTCCTTTCTCTTACTTAAAGGCAGCAATGAAAGAGATCCTCACAACACCCAATGCCACATTGCTCTGCCTTCCCAAACTCCCCATGCACAAGGGAGTCACTTTTTCCATTTTATCCATAAATCATTAATCATAAAAAACCTCTAAGATGTTGATGTAAAATATATATTATAGCTGCTGCATTTGAAGGTTGGGCCTCCGGGGGAAAGGGAAGGAAGACAGATACAAGAAGGTACTTCTTCATGCAGTGCATAGTTGAACATGTTCCCACAGGAGGCAGCCACCAGCCGTGATGGCTGTGTTCTGCCACCACAGTTGGTGGCAGTGATGCTTCTGAGTATCTGCTGCTGGAGGCCATGGGAGTAGAGACTGGTCTTGTTCTCGGGTCCTGCTTGAGGGTTTCCCACAGGCATCTGGTTGGTCACAGTGAGAACAGGATGCTGGACTACATGGGCCCATAGCCTGATTCAACAGACCATTCTTATGTTCTTAAGGACAAGGTGGCAAGTTCTTCCTCGGAGAGACAAAAGCAGAGTGAGGGAGAAAAGGGAGATGAGATGTGGGTGGACGGACATGTGTTTGTGTAAGATGGAAACAGAGAGTAGTTTGGCTCCATCCTCTTCCATTCCTAGCCTCATCCACCTTTACCTGCAGCCCTCCAAGGGAATCCATCCCTCAGTGGGGAAAAGGTTACCCACTGCTAAACACCATAGTTGAAGTATATCCTTAAGTGAGTTGAAGGATATCTGCTTTTCTTCATGACTGGAGAGAACTGGGAGGTGACATTCTTAGTGACATAAGATCTAGCTGGACCCTGCAATAGTCTTGTTGGTGTTATGTCCTTTCTAGATTGGTCCTCTTCTCCCATGATACACTAAACCTTGACAGGATACGGATGGTTGTCTCCTTTTCAAATGATGGAAACATCTCTCCATTAGAATTTGCTACTTTCTTTTGGGGAAATGTTGACACCCAAATGATCAAACTGCGGATAAGGGGATTGCCTTTTCAGGTTGAACATGAAGACGCTGTCCTGAAAACGTACTCGTTGGACCTACTCAATGGATGCTTTTCAGTACTTCAGAACGATGCTGAAGTACAAAATAGGTCTTGTTTGAACACTGTATGTGTCTATTTTTAGGTATTTGTTTAAAATACATGTCAGCACAGAGAAGCCCCCCACTGTTTCCAGAACATCTCCTATGGTCTTGTTGGGGATGAAGGCCTGATTAGGATATGTGGCAGATACCTTAATATAGAGACTTCTTGGGTCTGGTGGTGCAACATCAACTTTGAGAACTGGAAGAGTCCAGAATGGTTTAAACAGCCATAGTTGGCCAACTCTTCTGTACTGGTGATGGAAGTTTTCTTCTTTCTTTTTCCCCAAATGCATTGAAACAACTGAAGGATAGTAAGGCAACCTACGAAAATCTCTTCTGACACTTTATCAAGTACAGTGCAAGGGATGACTCGTACAGTTTTATGCTATAGGCATACAAGCTCCAGTTTCATCTTGTCAAGTCTCAAATCACTGATTGCAGTAAAATCTTGACACTGGAACTGCAGTGTAATATAAGTAACCATGCTGGTGCTGGCAGCATTTAGAAATACATTTAATAACTATAATTTATCAAGAGTGTTGGGCTGTCCCAGGAAACCAAAAATACCCATAGTAGTAATGTATAATATTTAAAGGATGGATTATACATGAGCAGAACTGTTCGGGCCCTTGTGTTCATGCATTTGGAAATGTGCATTGTTGTGAGAAAATAAAAACAAAAAGTGAGTTTTTAAGGAGGGACTTTTGTCCAGATTCTTTTTTTAAAAAGAATACAGATCTCTTACGTTTAGTACCAGCTCTCTTGGAAATTCTGGCTATCTCTAGTATTTGTGGGGTTTTTTAGCATTCAACTGTTTTGTTGTATTGATTTTATCTGTGCTATTTTAATGAATGGTGGTCTATGAATGTTTTAATAAACAAATGAGGTTGAGCCACAAGTTCGCACTGGGAAGAAAATAAAAAATTGACATGCTTAAATTGTATACTTTACTTGCAAATTCACCATCAACCGTGATATGGGCTTAGATGATTGCTTAAGGGTGTCATTTGCAAAACCTGTGCAAATTGATCACTGGAAATTAGAGTAGTTTCATATTTGAAATTTTCACTCAGACATACCAACATTTTATTACACTTAACCAAATAGGTCTATAAAAATCCTACCTACAGTTCAGTGTTTTGAACTGATGGCTGAAGGCAGACCTCGCCTGTCTCCCAAAAGTTCCTTGATTGCATCCCACCCTTCTTTCAAGGCACTATGTGGGGGATAATTTCCTCTTTTCCTCCATGCACAACAACCCTACAAAGTAGGTCATTCAACTCCATTCCTGAACAGAGATATGCAAACCCTTTCCCTCTCATCCACACTGTATATCTTAAGCTCTATAGCACTTGCTTCTAAACTGTTTCTCTCACCTCAGAAGGCCCATTTCTGTCCCCACTTCACTATGCAACTTTTTCTGCCCTCATAATCTCAGAATCCCATATCTCCACTCTTGTCGAGAATGACATTATAAAATTATTATTAGGACTGTGCTCATGAAATGCTGATTTTTGATTGTGACCCAGAGGTTGCAGAGGGACCATGTTGGCCTGGGATTTATAGTGAGAATGTGAAATTAAACCAGTATAATTTCCTGCAGGAAAAATACCATCTATATAGTCTATTAATGCTGACTTCTGAATCTGAATATATTAGAAGCAATTACACAGTGGATAGCTCTGCGCATTATTAATTTGATTGAAAGGTTTTAAACACAGTGCATTACTCACTTGAAATCCCTAGCAGCCTATTGTCTGTCTTTACATAATTCCTAGTGGCCCAAACCTATCCAAACAGGAGAAAAGGAGATGTAAAATTAATGTATGGTTATTACTGAAATTACCTCATAAATTAGTTAAGTCCCCCATCAAGGTTAAAATGAACATTATTACTCTGGGAAGAAGGAAAAAAGAAGTCTCAGAGGCTTCCATTCTGGGCATTACTTTTATTGGGAAAGAGTTCTGTTTTGGAAACTGAATGGATAAGTTAAATATTCCATCAATAATTCTGATAGTGGCAGAGATGACAGAATGGGGGGAGAAGCAGAGAAGTGTTTTGTTCCATCGGACAGATGGTGCAGCGCCAGATTATTCTTTTGTTTCTCCACATTGTATTGCCATCTCATTGATGCCTCTCATAGCTCCTTCGTTCATCTTGTTTTATTTAGAGCATTTTCGCCCCGCTCTTTAGCCGAAAAGATTCCCAGAGCAGCTGTAAGTCAGTCCCTGCCCGCAGGCTTGCAGTCTAAAAGACACAACACAAAAGTAAAAGAGGAGTTAGAGGGGAAAGCAAAGTTGAGGGCGGGCTGGGGGGACGTTTGATAATGGCCAGCTGGGATGGAGGCAGCCCAGGTAGCCTGGTGCAATAGCTGCCTCCAGGTGACAGGTGAGGGATGTGCAAAGGCCATCAATGGAACAGCCCTGCTCACCTTTTCTTTCTCTTGCACTCCGTCGTCTTCCGCTTTCCATTTCTCTCTCTCTCCCACTGTTGAAGGAGTCCAGGGATCACCAGTGTTTTGAGGACTAGCGGGTACATTTGGAGTTTTGAGAAAGTCCTGTGAGCACCATCAGTCACTAAATATCAGCTCTGGGGTGTGTGACATAAATGCCTGCTGTGGGGTGGATATAACACAAAATGGTGGTGCGTCTGAAAAAGCAGAAAAGGTGAAAGGAGCCCCAAATGGGTGGGCATGCTTCCTCCAGTCTTGTTTATTTTTGAGGGGATATTTACTGAGACCTTTTTGCAGGCACCACAGGAGGTACTGGTGGGCTCCAAGTTGGCAATCCTTGAAATAGTCTTTAAGTGGTGGTGGTGGTAAGGATTTATGTGAGTGGTGGTGGGAAGTTGGTTCCTGTGCTCTTAATGTTCTTAATACATTTTGTAAAAATACAGTACAGCCAGAAGCCACAAATCATACACAGCCTTTAAGGAAACAAGGGCAAAAGACTGCAAGAATAATTCAGTTTTATTGTGTGTTCGCTTCCTACAGGCCAATTACCCAAAGTCTATAGAGTTAACCAGAGTAACATGCATGCATCAGATAACTTGCCATTGACACAGACTGATGTGAAATATATACAGTATAAATCTTACGCTGTCAGTTTGCTATGCATTTTAATATGTGCATCCAGAAATTTTAGCTCTCCCCCCGCCCTGTGCCAGAATAAAAATGTCTTCACTAGTCAGCGAAAGATAGCCAGATGAAGGAGGGAGGGAGGGAGGGGAACCTGACTTCATGGGGTACATGACCTTGTTGGAGCAGCCAATGAAAAAACCTTGGGTAGTATCCAACTAAGACAGTACTAAGAACAGGCCTTTTGAAATGGACATGGCTAACTTGGGCCTCCTCATTTCAATGGGTGTGCTCCAACATAGCTGGATATGCCACCGTGGGTCGTGCCTCCACCCTGGGTGGGACATCCCACTGATCTTAAGAAATGGGCAAGATGGTACATATACAGTGGTACCTCAGGTTACATACGCTTCAGGTTACAGACTCCGCTAACCCAGAAATAGTACCTCGGGTTAAGAAGCTTTGCTTCAGGATGAGAACAGCAATCGTGCTCCGGCGGTGCGGCAGCAGCAGGAGGTCCCATTAGCTAAAGTGGTCTTCAAGTTAAGAAAGGACCTCTGGAACGAATTAAGTACTTAACCAAAGGTACCACTGTACATGCAACCTCAAAATATTCTGGATGTGCCCATTTCCTAGGTGCTGTTAGAAACTAGATGCTGGACTAGATGAAGCCCTGGTCTGATCAGGCATATTTCCCTGCCCCACAGTGCAATGTCGGTGAATAGGAAAAGGTTGTACTCATTCCTGTTTGGCATTTTACTCAAGGCAGATGCCCAGACAGGCTCAGTCCTTAAGCAGTGGACTTCTGGGGTCCCCTGATTTTGGGATAGCCCTAACCGTAAGGACAGTGGTGATGTGGCACTTCCACACAGTGTTCACCTCAGTGTGGGACTGTCACATGGCATGAGTACGCATCATATTATGTGTAGGAGGTCAAAAGAGAGAGAGAGATTAAGTGTGGGGGATTCTGCTTGGCAAACTAAACTGCCCCCTCCAAGTGCCGTTTTGAACTGTGGCTGTACCTTGCAAAAAAAAAAAAATTAATGGTTTGCACTTTCTGCCCTTTTCCCCTAGCCTAATGCAGACATCAAGATTTCCCAGTCTCCAGGGTGTGGCTTAGAAAGTGGGCATACCACATGGCTCATGCAAGGCTACACACTCTTTCATGCTCCCCTGTCTCCTATGTGTGCATACACTCCCAAATGTGCTCCTTTTGCAGCATTTGTGTTGCATTAGAGATGGACCTGTAGCTAGAGGCACCTCCTTTGCATGCATCTCCATGCAGGGCTGGGAAAGATCGCTGTCTGAAACCATGGAGCGCTGCTGCTGGACAGCATAACCTGGGTAGCCAATGTGGTGCCATCCAGATGGTGTTGGACTACAATTCCCATCAGCCCCAGCCAGCGTGGCCAGTGGTCAAATATGATGGGAGTTGTAGTCCAACAGTGGCTACCTATGGAATAGATAGTACTGAGCTAGATAGGCCAGGTGTCTTTGAGTTTTTCCCCCCTACAATCAAGTAGCATATGAATCTTTATGAAATAAATACATAACTGTCTGACTTGGGACAAGGCAGCTTCCTATCTGCACTGAACCTAGTCATGGTTAATGTTAAACCAGGGCTTAAAATCAGAATTTCAAGCAGGTTTGCAAACTGTTCCTCCACGTAGATCTCATAGTTTAACTATGTGCTGCATGAAGAAAAATGCTTTATTTTGTCTTTCCTGCATTTTCCAACATTCAGCTCCAATGAATCGCTCTGGGTTCTAGTTCTGTAAGAGAATGGCTCTCTTTGAGAAGCAGCTTGGTTTGAGGATTAAGTATCTTTTATCCATTGCAGCAGGCAAAGCTGACAAGATTCACTGCATTCGTCTGTGTCAGTGCATATGGGTATTAAAATGCCTTTATTTGGATCACACCCCAAAAGGAATTACTAGTGATTCATAAAGGGAGAGTATGTATTATGCTACATCTATTAAGGCATGTTTTATGTGTAACAGTAATTAAAATATAATTGAAATCACTATTTCTTCTAATTATTGGCTTAACATACTGCTTATTTAAAGAATGGGTGCCTATAAATGTCTCCTTTATATATATATATCCACGAATGGGTTCCTGACAGCATCATAATTAAAAGAGGGATTAGTTAACATACAATTTAATCATTCTGTCATCAAAGGATTTAGACCTCATTAATTCCATGTTAATAAATAGTTATGAATAAACACAAAAAACAGTATAAAATATACCAATTGAGGTCCAAAATTACAGTATTAAAAAACTAATAATGAAACAGATCTGTGGGTCTTAAGACCTTTTGGTGTGGTCTCACTCCTATTTCATATTAAATTGAGTGTGAAATTGTGGCGTTGTGCTAGTATTTGTGGTTCTGTGTCATTGCTATATAACAAGCAGAAACCTATGGAAAAAATGTCTTGTGGGGGTGGGGGAAGGGACTCAGATGAACCACATCCTCAGAGAACCGATTATGCCTCGCAACTTAAAGGATCATAGGTCTTCTTCTTCAGAAGTAGATTTCAGATTCTCCCAGTGATCGTTTAAGCCACAGTTAACCAACATGGTCCTCCTCCTCATTTAATCCTCACAACAACCCTGTGAGGTAGGTTAGGCTGAGAGACAGTGACTGGCCCAAAGTCACCCAGAGAGCAGCTTCATGGCTAAGTAGAGATTTGAACCCTCGTCTCCCAGGTCTTAGTCTGACACACCATTATGAAACCCATAAGCTACCCCTGCTTAAACCAAAACAGGATATTCTTCCTTGCAGTTTATATAATTATTAGCTGTGCATTTGGAGGGTAAATCCAAGACCAATTTCCACCCACAGTTTCCCTTTGGTACCCGGATAAATGACGTCAAGTAGCAAGGATGCCAGCTTACCTTCTGCTTAAATGCCAACCTGTTTTCTACTGTCTTCTGCTCATGTTCCGTGCCAGTATGTGGGCAATGCACTTGTTTACTCACCTATCTGTGATTTTTTTTTTTTTTTGCGGGGAAGCGATGCCCCCTAAACCCAGCTTTTCATGCAAGCCAACAAGGTGACCATTATATTTGGAGACACACTCCTGCTGTGGCCCATTTTAGCACCCCACACATTGACAGACAGTACACCTACTTTACTAAACACTCTAGTTTGGAATATACCCACCTGGATGGACGAGAGAAAATGTCACTGCAGCCTTTGGCAACTTAAGTGGCCTCCAGCTCTTTTGGACTAAAGCCCCCATCAGCCAAAACATATGGAGGGAACCAAGTTGGCAAGGGCTGAACTGATGGAAGGATCCATCAAGTGATGCTATCTGTGGTATTGGGGGATCTTGCTGTTTGACTAGGGAAGATGATTTACAATCCTCTTACACAATTAAAATGCCAATTATGCCTCACCCACCTCTCCCCTCTCTTAAGCTTAAACGATCTGTTGATTTTGTTGTCCGTAAATCACCCTTGATAGATGTCCCTGGGATGTGTTTTGTTTTCCTTTTAATTTATTAACTCGGAGCTGCCATTCTTCCCCCACCCCCCCTGTGGCACCTGTCCGTTTTCCAATTAAGCTTTGTCTCTCAGAGAACGTCTCTCCAGTTTCTGTGTGTTTTGTAGAAAAGAAGGGGAAATGGCATTGGTTTCTACTGCTTGGGTTTGAAGGTTTATGTACCATCCCTGCTTTAACTACAGTTTCCCTATAATTGCTGACCATCTTTCATGTAGGCCAGTACAGACATAAAATTGTGGATGGGACATTGGCTAAGCCGTGGTTTGTAGTTTGTGGTTTGTCTCCCAGCCACTCAGGTCTCCTTGGCTTGGGGAGTCCTTGGGCTGGTCAAACAAACCATGGTTAAGCAAGGCTGTTGGGTTTGGACATAATGCCAAACCATAGTTAAAGCAAGCCATGGTTTACAAGCTAACAAGAAACCATGGTTAGTCTGCTTGGCTGGGTTCAAAAGTTAAGAAAAGCCACACTTAGGCAAAACAAACCATGGCTTAGTGTTACTCATGAACTGGGCCATTCAGAACATGTGGCTGAGTCCTTCACCCCCTCATGTTTTTCTATCATGTGTAAATCCTCCTCTCTTCCTCTTTGAGAGTTGCCTTAAATCTGCATCCAGCTTATTCTAGCCATGGTTGGATTCATGCTCAAGCTTGTAGTTGAGGTTGGGCACTGTCACGTCAGCCCTGGATATATCAGAACAGTGGCTGCTGTTAACATCAGTGCAGGACCAAATGCTGTAATGTGAGCCCTACTGAGATGTGGAAAGTGCACGTCTGAGGGGTGCTTACTGGGATGAGTGTGCTGGCTTCATGCTCCGCAAGTTGGAAAGTAACTGTGTGACATGAGGAGCCAACCTCTGCTCTTGTGAGCTCCCTCACTGCTCCCCAGTTTTCCATGGTTTGACATCACAGAAGTGCAAGAGATTTCTCTGCTCCAGGCAGTTGCATTTCAACTCCCAGAGGGTGGTGGTAATGGAGGTGAACAGCCAGCAGGCTCATCTGCACGCCCCACTCCTCACAACTGGAACCCCTACGCTTCTATAACACCCGAATAAAGGCCATGGTGACCTCCGAGGGTGTAAGAGGGACAGGATTTTCACATGAGGTGGGAGAACAACCATCAAACAAATATTCAGACCATCCAAGGACATTAGGTTTCTGGGCCACAAAGGAGGGTGCTTGTAAGTGTGCTGATCAGAAGCAAATACATTGTCTCCTCATCATACTATGACTATCCTAGCTCGTGTCTTCAGAGCTGGTTCACCATGAGAATACCAGGAAAAATCATTCAGATTTTAATATTTTAAATTCAAGGTTGCCAAATGTTCCTTGTGCTGTAAGATGCCTTTAATTTTAACATGCTTCTAAAATACATCAGAACATCCCAGTCCCTCAGAACATTGTGGATGATGTACCAAAGCTTTGTTGTGCCTCGCACTTTTGAAGCATTGCACTGTCGACCCAAATGCTTGTTAAGAGCTTAACTTGTTGACACGCTTGCTCCAAATTGATCTCTAGAGTTTTCTTAAGATCTGGGCTCTAAATTTAGCTAGCTGTTTCCATTTGTAGCACATTATCTGAGCCAGGCTACTCACCATGATCACTTCCTTTGATTTATTATTATTATTACTACTATTATTTTTGGAATCCATATCTCCAGTAGACTTATGAAATGCTTTCATTTTCCTAACTCCTGCCTCTTCCAAGGAAATGATTAGGAATCGTAGCCAGAGCCTGTATAAAATCGGACCCTCCTTTTAAGTTAATCAGTATAACCTTCCTGTATTAAGGGGTGTCACCCTCAGCACACATTGGCTATTGATCAGATATAGCCAGGGGGAACTTTTCTTCCTTTGGGTTGCTAAGGAGACATGTCGGAAGCACGACTACTTTTTAATTATGGGTGTTATTAATATTAATAAGGTATCTAGTAGCTTCCGGTTCCTGTTTCATGCTGGTGGCGTTTCCATTTTCTTTTCATTCCTATTGCAGAGTTTTGTTGATTAATGATATCTTAGCAGTGCTCATTTTGGACCTGGCTGTTCATGGCTAAGATCCTGTAACAGAAAGTTTATCTAGAAGCACAGCATGCTTTGCCTATAACATCCTGGGCGGGTGCCTGTCAGGTTTCCCCAAAAAACATTTGTGAGGTTCAGCAACCTGTGAAATGTGACACATTCATCTCCTTGATATGTGCATAATAGTGTTGGGACTGTCCATCCTAGTGTCTCATTAAGCAGTTAGATATATCTAACCGGGTGTGTAGCTGAAGCAATATCTTAAATGTCCGTCTAATAGCTTGCATTTGTCGCAGCAGCTGCCAAAGGCTTGCGAACGTCTCTGAAATCTGAATGGGTTCCATTATCACTCCTTGTTAATGAAATGATTTTAATATTACAACAAATGAGGTCTTCCCCCCTCCCCCCAATCCTTTCAGTATTAAAAGGGAATTGGATTGTAATTAGAGTATATTTCACCAAGACTGAAAGGGGCTCTAATATGTGCTTGACTCTTAAAGCAGTTAATCCTATATTAATTGTACTTTGGGTGCATCTGTCCTTGCCTGATGGCAGAGCATCCATCATGTCCTAGGGGGATGCTGGAGCTCTTGGGAAGGCGGAAGAGCTCCTCCTGCAGGATGCCTTTATCGTCACGTGAAGAGACGGGCAGTTCTTTGCTTCAGGAAGTCTTTTGAGAGAGAGATTGCTTCCTGCAAGGGACTCCTGCAACTTCCCCTCTCCTCCCACTCTCACCTGTCGTCAAAGAAACTTCAGGGTTGGGGAACAAAAAGAGGGAGAAGGAGGGAGCTTCTTACTTTCCAAAGCAAAGCAACAACCTGGGGGGGGGGGACAGTCGGCTTTTGGTCATCTCTTGAATTGTTACTTGTTTAGCTCCAGTGACAGGTAAACTTTGAAGGTTAGGGGATGGATTTGCTCCTGCTGAAGCTTAAATAGACTTTCTTTGCAATTCTTCTAGTTGCTTCTCTACCATTTTCTTCAGGCACCTAATTAGTCCTGGTTCTTTCAACAAATAAGTCCTGGTTCTTTCAACGTTGCATTGTTCGTTGCTTTTTTTTTGTTTGGTCCTCAACAAACTTCTGTCTCCTTTGTTTTGCAGCCTGTTTCAGCACTACTGCTACAAACGCGGCGGCATGCGACACACTTCCTACACCTGCATCTGTGGCAGGTAAGCCACCCCAGTCTTTATTTCCCATTGAGTTGTATCAGTATCACTATCAAGCTCAAGTCACTTCAGAAAGACATTTAGAAGCATTCAGTAAACTCTGCTTTATTTAACCACAGATATTTTAGGAAGAAAGCCCCATGGCTAAACTGGCATGCATCTTGAGGGTGAAGTAAGGCCCATAGCATCGAATGGTGGGTCTTCTTGGTGGCTGCATTTGATTTGGCTTTGACTGTGCACACACATAACCTTAACCGTGGTTTAGTTCAACAAGCAACGTGTCATCTCACAGGCAAGCAAACAAGCCATGGCTTTTTATTTTTATTTTTGCCTATGGTTTCCAGCACCTGTTACTCAGAGGCATAATGCCTCTGACAGTGGAGTCAGCATAGCCATTGTGGCTATGAATTTGCCTAATCCTCTAGGTGGGTGGCCATCACTGCCTCCTGTGGAGATGAGTTCCACAGTTTAACCATGTATACTGCATAGAGAACTCTCTTTTATCAGTTTTGAATCTTCCAGTGTTCATCTTCATTGGACGTCCCCAAGTTACAGCATTATGAGACAGGGAGAAAAACATTTCTCTATTCACGTATAATTTTATGAACTTCTGCCATGTTGCCTCTTCTTCACCTTTTCTCTAAACTAAAACACCCCAAATGCTGCAATCTTTCCTCATGGGGGAGGTGATTCATCCCCTCGGCCATTTTGGTTGCCCTTTGGCTGCAGACCATCCTTACTCTAATTTAACACAGTTCACTTCACTGAAAGGGGTCAGATGCTAACAGGACACACAAAATGATACTTCCCCACAACCTCTTTCTCCTCACTTTGACTGCTCTCCCTCTCTCTTGCATGCAAAGGTGTGGGAGAGGCCCCTTTTGCACAAAGCCTATTCTCTCTCCGAGTCACACTTGAAGTGGTTTGTTCTGCTTCATGGTGCCTTAATGTTCACTGTAGGATTTTCCTCCTGCAGTAAGCCTATTTGTTACAGCTTCATCTTGCCCACTAATGTCGCGTTTTTCACTCTTTCTCTCAGAGTTCACAGCTCTGCTGATGTTGCTTCTTCCTTGCTAATATTTAATCAGAAGCATGAACCTGACCTTTTGAAAAAGAGACTGTGGGGTGGCGAAGGGGCGGGGGGAGAGAACACTTCAGGTTAGAAGCCATGTCCAGATAAGAGATGCCTCTGGATAAGTGAAATTTGCTCTGCATGGCTTTCGCCCTTTTACTCTAAAACTTCTGGCTGTGTTCCCATGTTGTTGTTATTTTCTGCTTGTGGAATGCTCTCCCCAGGGAGGTTCATCTGGCGCCTTCGTTACATATCTTTAGGCGCCAGGCAAAAAATTCCTCTTCTCCCAGGCTTATTAAACAATCTGTGGCCTTTAAACTGTGAGGATATCATGGGTAGGGGTCGCTTCCACATTGCTAACTGGCTATACCTGGTGGATGTGGAAGGCCACATCAATTGGAGGGCCATAGCTGTCAACTTTCAGATTTGAAAATATGGGATCAGCAGCCTCAAAAATAAGGGATCAGCAGCCTCACCTGTCCCAGGGACAGTCTACGGGATGTCTAACAATCTGGGATAGCAGCAGGAAGCAGCGGGAAACGGTGCTGGAATAAGGGAATTTCCCGCAAAAAAGGGAAGGTTGACAGCTATGTGGAGGGCACCAGGTTGGGGTTGGCTGATTGTGCATCTTGGCTCTTGACAGGCCACCTTTTTCATAGTTTTCCAACTTCCTGGCAAAAAGCTCAGCGGAACTCCGCAGTGTCATCATTAAACCGCCAAGTTGGTTCAATAAAAATAACGTCTTGCTGATCAGTAGTTCTGGAAAGAAGGAAATGGAAGTTCGATATGATTTTCAGAAGACTCCCTAACAGCCCAGCAGAATAAAGAGACATGCATGGATGGCTGAATGGTGCCATCAGCACTTAAGTTCCTTCATACATATTTAATCTGTGATTAATTGATTAACTTATTATATATATAAAAAGCATCCTCTTAGTGTTGATGAGTGACAGGCAGGTTCTCCCCACTCCACCCAGCTCACATTGGATTTGCTGGTGCTAAAATAAGCCAAGTTATTACATTTGAGGGATATATCAGGGAGTCAAGTGAGCTCCACAAAGGGGGAAGTGGGCGCTCTAGGGCGATCATATTAATGACCCGAGCCATTCAAATGTTCCAGAGGTCGGCCAAGGCTTTGACAGGAGCACTGGTCATATCAGCCAGAGAATCTCCCAGAGCCGCCTGGAAACTCATTGAAGCCATCAGCCTCTCAGGGGAGACCATGCTGATAGGTCCTCCAACTCAGCTGAGGAGGAAAGGTGCTGAGAGCCTAAATCTCAACAGGAAGCAGTCCGACCACAACAAGGGACTGATGCCAATATCCCCCTCGTTCAGAACACCCTCTTCCTGCCCAGTTGAGAAAACGAGGTCCAGTGATGACCTATTGGGACAGCCCCATGGTTGTCATGGCAGCCATGAAGTCCTGAGCCAACCCAGAGCCAGTCACCTAGGCAGGGATGTTGAATCCCCCATAACCAGCAGCCAGGCAGTGGAGGGAAAGTCAGGCTTTCATGTCATTGGTCCAGAGTTCTTTAGGTCTTTAGTCCAACGATTGTAGTTTAACATTCACTTGGAGGACTACAGGTAACACAGGTAACACCACCACCACCTGGCTGTCCACCTTTGGAATGCAGCTCTTATCCTCAGACTCTGTGTTTGCGAGACTGTGCATCTCTGTCTATAGATCTTTACAAAATTGCCCTTTTGCATCTGAGGTTTTTGCAATTGCCTTTAGAATTCCATACCTTTTTAACCGTCAAGAAAATCAGTGCATGGGGGGGGGGGGAGAGCACAGAGTGCCCAAAGAACAGTTGAGTAAAAACAAAGATAATTTATTTTTTTTCTTTTCGCCTTGATGTAATCAGTTCGAAAATATTTGATATTGTGATAATTGTGCAATTAAAATTCTCGCTGAACTGCATTACAGCCCTGCTTTGTATGCAGCCAGGCGGGATCGCCAGCCGTCCATTCCATTTACACCACTCTCCCCCTGGAAATCTGCTTGTAATGCAAGCTGACATTTTTAATTTTCTCTTCATTTCCTAATCCTTGATTAGTAATTGTCTAAGTGATGTTCACACCAGGGCAAAAAGCATGAGCATTAGTGCAGCAAGCAGCACATCAGTATTATAACCCAGAGGTCATTAGAAAACTAGTGTGGTGTAGTGGTTAGAGTGTTGGACTATGACTTGGGAGTCCAGGGTTCGAATCCCCACACAGCCATGAATCTCACCTTCAGCCAGTCACTCCTTCTTAGCCTAAGATCCCTCAAAGGGTGATGATGAGGATAAAAATAGAGAGGGAGACAATAATCTCCAGCACGTGAGTTTCTTGGAGAAAAAGTGGGATGTAGATGCAATAATAAATATAATTCATTTGATCCTCACATGGGGCAATAAAATTAATTTGCTCCTATATACCATGATCATGAAAGGGGTTTGCCAGGGTGAGGCTGATCCATTGCTGACTCCTGCGATCAAGACAGAGAGAGAGACAGACAGACAGTGCTTTTTTCTGGGGGGATGCAGGGGTACGCAGACCCCTAAACATTTTGTGAATCTTTGTATTTTGGTCCATTTACTATATTTATTTTTCCTGATTTGAACTATGAAATGGTGATTTTCTGGGGTCAAAATGAGAGTACCAATAAACATTTTTTTTAGAAGAAAAAGGCACTGTATATAGATATACATAGATATAGATGTATATGAAAGAAAGATTGATCTTCACACAAGATGAAGATCAGCATTTTGTCTGAATAATTATTATTATTTTATTATTTGTACCCCGCCCATCTAACTGGGTTGCTCCAGGCACTCTGGGCGGGTTACAACATATATAAAAACACAATAATGCACTACACAGCCAAGCTGCACATCATCTCACATACAAGCAAAACAAACCATGGTGCTTGTACCTCCTGAGCTTGGTTTGTTTCCCAGCTGTTCTTGTGTTGTCCCTGTAGCCTAATAAGTGTCTGGGGATGCACAGACCATGGTTAAGCAAGCAATAGCACCAAAGCATCGTCAAAGCAATTCATAGTTTGTGAGTCAAGAACAGGCCTAGGCAAACTCAGCCCTCCAGATATTTTGGGACTACAACTCCCATCATCCCTAGCTAACAGGACCAGTGGGCAGGGATGGTGGGAGTTGTAGTCCTTAAACATCTGGAGGGCCAATTTTGCCTATGCCTGGTCAAGAACTTCACACCAGTTTTTGTTTCCAGAAAAGAAACGCTGGTTAGTCTGCTGGATTGGCTTTGGACAGTCAAACAAACCACACTTCTACCAAACAAACCATGGCTTGGCCTGTGTTGTGTTTGAACCAAACCAGTGGGCCACAGTTGGATTCAGAGAGATGACCTGGCCAAGCATTAGGGTCTTAACCAGCAATGCAATTATTATGCCCTTAAGGTTTAGTCCTGCTCATGATTTAATTGCTAACATACTTAATTTGTTTTGCTACTTAGATGTTTCTCCCTCCCTATAACAAGAACACAGGATGGGTTACAATTATTTCTTACCTTAGTCTTGCTTCTACCTTATGAGTCAAGCAAAACTGAGGTTGCTTTCGCAAGCAAGGCATTCTTTTTGAATTCCATGCATCTCCAAGGTAACATCACTGGCCCCCGCTTTGTGATCTTTCACCAAAGAATATTTTTCACTCTCCTCATCCCCCCTCCCATCTCACTTTAATTTGTGAGAGGTCTCTCCGGCAAGAGGAGAGCCCTGAACTTTCATACTAAGTAATAACTCATACCAGCTCAGGAACGTGAGTGTGTCGGCTCATTTCAAATTATAAATCCAGATAGGTAGAGATGTGATTTGCATTAATTATTTGTGGGGTTTTTTGTTTGTTTTTGCATTAGACCCACCACAACAAAATGATTCAAAAGATCAAATCAGGCATATTAGCGAGAGAATTACATTCGCTGTGTTGATTGCAAAAACTCCCTAAGAGAGAGTGATGCGTCCAGGATCTCCAAATGAGCTTCCTGGTTCTCCTGGAGCCAAGTCCTGTATCACTCACCTGCTTTGCATGCAAAAAGTCCAATCCCCAGCTTCTTCAGGAAAGACCCCCCCCCAGCCTTAAACTTTGAGAAATTCCTTCTGATCAGGGTAGACAGTACTGAGCTTCATTCTGACTCAATATAAGGCAGTTTCCTGTGACTCACAAGCTTTGTTTTGTGTACCTTCTAAATTATTTAAATATTTGTAAATTTGCCATATAACTCACGCCTAGGGAAAGTCCTGATCATATCGTATTCAGTAAGAAGTAATTATTAATTACAGTACTTTAAATGAGCTCTAAAAGAGATGAGCAGGACTCACACACACACAAAAAGGAAATAATTCAGTTGATGCCTCTAGTTCAGACTGTTGTTTCTGTACAGCCTTACTAGTGTATATTTGTTAGCGTGCTTTATTTAAAATACGTTTCTACCTCCCTCCATCAAAAAGATGTCAAGGTGACACACAACGAACATGTATGAGCATAAAACAGAACATTGAACCAAATGCCATTTCATTTATTTTCTTTCTAGGATTTATATCCTGCCCCTCCTCACCAGTGGTCTCAAGGCAGGTCACAACTGCTGGATTCACAAAGCTGAGCCCACCCCATTCATTTATATAGGATTGCAAGGGGTGTGTCAGTGTTGGGTCAGTTGTCCAAGCTTTAAGTAATTGGATCACTTGCCTCTGTGTATCCTTGGATTAACTGAGTGCATTGCCTGCTGTTCTTCGGGCCAGCTATTTGCATACATATCGCACCAATCTGAATATTAAAGCTGTTGGAAAGAATCCTACTTTCTCTGGTTCTTCCACAAATGGAAGCCGAGAGAGTAGGCACAGGGGACAATTGATTCCAAAGGCCTGGTGGAAGAGGAAAGACAGGAAAAGTAGACTCCAGCTGGATCTCAGAAAGGGAGAATGTTTGCAACCAGGCTGCCATTCCTTAAAAGGACAAGTGTGTGTGTGTGTGTGTGTGTGTGTGTGTGTGTGTGTAAATTTGATCAAACAGCAAATTTTTAAATACTTTTAAAAAACTCCAGCAGCCTGTACAACAGAGCTTTCAATTAAAAGCCCATGCATGGGGGTGTTGAGTGGGGGGTGAGGAAGGGACTGGCACCCTCACATCTCTGTGCAGTTTGAGCCCACAAATTCTTTTGAATGACTGAAGAGGACTCATGTCCTACACCTCCAGATTCACTCTTTTTTCAGCATATGCAAACCAAGTATTGTTTCTGGCTGTTTTATTCTGTGATAAGTACCCAGAGCTAACATCTTCATATAAGTCTATGCCTGAAAGTTGGAAGGGGGCGTGATGCAATGTTTTCTCAATCCCATGTCTTTCGTGGCTCATTCTCTCATTTTGCACACAATCTAATCACTTTGAAGTAGCAGGTGCATTTTGTCGTGAGCTTTCAAGAGCCAGCGCCCACTCCTTCAAATCAGCTGGTGAAGTTGAATCTGGCCCACAAAACCTTCATGCCGCACGGTTTGCATGCGATTCTTCTGAAGTGCCAGAGGGTCCTCCCTTCTGCCGGAATAGAACCACCCCTCTGGGTTTTGTCCAAATTGCTGAAGTTTTCTTCTTGAACCGAGTAGCAAATTGGATTCTAGGTTCAAAGGGTTGGATGTGACCTAACGGCTAAGGTTGAGAGGCCAGATGGGCACTGTGAGAAATCTTGAGGTGTGCGGTTCGGGGCTTTGAATGAGCCTTTTTTCATTATTTGAGCATTTCTTTAAAAGGACAGAGAGCTTATAGCTGAGAATATCAACGAGAAAATCTGCAGAGCAGAGTGAGTTTTGTTCCTTCCTTTTAACTTAACGTTTGGACCTCAAGGAATATCAATAGACGGAGTAAAAAGAGCCGGAACCAAAACTAGGTCACTGAGTGGATCACAGGAACCTTCAGAAGTGAGGGGCAAACACCCATGTCCCTCTTCCTGCCTTCCGTCTGATTCAGCACTTTTGCACGGGTTGTAAGAACAAAAGTACTTTTCTGACTCCTTTGGTCAAAGATAGCCTTTTTGTGTGCTCCACAAAAAAGGTAAAGAGAGAGAGAGAGACCAAATATGACAATGTATTTGACTTGTACTACTGCTGGTGACACTTTGTGCTGCAAAGAGAATTCCCAACACAGCAGGAAACACTCACTCTTTCTCTCTCATTTCTTAGGCGGTTCTGTTTTTCATTTCCCCTCCCCCTTCACCTCAAATTTAACCCCATTTTCAAAGCAAGAAAAGAGCACCCAGGGAGCAGGCCTATGCATAAGAAAGTGGTGTAAGGCATGCAGTGCCAGATTTACGTATAAGCTAAACAAGCTGTAGCTTAGGGCCCCACTCTCTTGGGGGCCCCAAAAAATTTTAAAGGGAAAAAAAACACCTGGATCTACATTTCCAAAATATAAGATAAAAAACCCCAATAAAATGGCTTTAGATACCTATTAGGTCCATAAATTACCATATAGCATGGATAGGCAAACTAAGGCCCAGGGGCCGGATCTGGCCCAATCGCCTTCTAAATCTGGCATATGGACGTTTCCGGAATCAGCATGTTTTTATATGAGTAGAATGTGTCCTTTTATTTAAAATGCATCTCTGGGTTATTTGTGGGGCATAGGAATTCGTTCATATATATTTTTTCAAAATATAGTCCGGCGCCCCACATGGTCTGAGGGACAGTGGACTGGCCCCCTGCTGAAAAAGTTAGCTGACCCCTGCCATATAGCATATATTCAACACAAAAAAACAGGGACAATTTGTTGTTGACAAAGGACAGCTGGACATATAAAGGGCCCCATTACCTTCAGTAGCTTAGGGCCCCATCAAACCTAAATCCAGCCCTGAAGGCATGGCAGTGTAAGTTGAGCCAGCATCAAACCAAACGTCTCCCTTCTGTCCCAGCCAGAACAGGTTGGGGAAGACTGAGCTACTTCGTATGCAGAAATGCTTGCCTGCTTGTTAACATGTGCAGATTTTCTCCCCCATACACTGGATTATGTTTCCTTTCTCTGTGTTTAAGACTACTGATTCATATATATGTCATTATTTTTGCTGTTTCAGTGGGCATAATAGCTCAGTTCTGCACTACGGACATGCTGGCGCTCCAAATGAGAAAACCATTGAAGATGGAGACTTGTGGTGAGTAAAAGATTCGTCTGTGATAGAACTATGTCTACCATCCATTAATAATAATCATAATAATAATAATAATAATAATAATAATAATAATGCCTGTCCTGGCACCAAGGAGTCCAGGTACCTAGTTCTTTTTCCTTCTACTTCTTTTTTATTTATTTAATAAAGGACATACACTTCAATAACATACAAGAACAAAGAAAGAAATTGGAGTGGTGAGGTCATCTTAATTATTTCTTAAGCCAAGTTGGTAAAGAACCTGGATCCTCAGCAATCTACAAGCTTAGGGGTGGGGCAGAGACTGGCTTAGTATTCAACCTCCTTTGTATTCATTTTATTTTCTTCTGTCTGCCCCAACCCCCACCTGTAGCCAGGTAGTTATTTATTATTATTCATGCCACTTTGTATTTTCAAAAAAAAAAAATAACCTCAAAGCGGTTTACCGTCTACGTTAGAACATCAAATAAAATAATCCAGAATAAAACATCACCGAAGAAAGTCAGTATACATTCAAAGCAACATAATTAACAGGAGACTGAAATATTATCTTAAAGGTTTCAAAATAAAACCTTACGAGAGACGTCAACTACAGTGCACATTTGATGCAGCAAAGTTAACAAAAATAATATATTAAACATTTTGAAAGAAGACATTAAACGTATCTGCTGCTGTTGCTGCCAATCCTGCCAATGGTGGTTCATGGTGGGCAGTGGCTGTGGAAGCTCAGGCTTCATGACCTGGGTCTACAATAGGAGACAGCCAAGGGGGTCTCTGGCTTATTCTGCAGCCTCGGTTTTTGTAGCTGGAGTCAGTCGGGGCTCTGTCCTCCCAGACCAGGTGGGTAAAAGCCTGCAAGGCAGGGAGCAGGTCTTCCAGGACTCACAGCCAAGATGGCTTACACAACAAAAACACAATAAACCCCCAGTTTTGGAACGGTTTAGTATTTAAACCCAAAGCCAATAATTTAAAATAAAGTAGCAGCGTAATTGTTAGTTATTGGACCATTTTCCTTGGGCAGAAGGCTGGGCAGAAGATGGATTTTGTTCATATGTGGATGGGATTTGCAGTGGATGCTTGGAAATTTCTAGCTAGAGGATTGATTCATTTTTGGTCCAGATCTCAATAGTGATTGGAGGATGTGCTTGCCACATTTTCTTAAATCAAATGAGCATCAGTCCAGGCTTGGTTTCTGATCTCTAGTCTGTTTGTTTGGGGTTGAATTGCATGTTGACTTCCATCACTGTTGGCCCAAGACGATTTGCTGACTGAAGCAGAGCATCAAATGCCCTCGCACATGCACACATACGGGCCAACACTTCACAAAAAAAACCTAACTGCACCATTCAGACATTAGTTGCTAGTTTCATCTACCCTTCCTCCCCCTCCCCCGCCCACCAGCCAGATGTTTTCACCTGGCTGCAGAGTCAGCCCTCACTTCTATGAAGTCTCCTTTCTCTACAGATGCAGCTTCGAAGTCTAACTCAGCTGCATGCAAAAGATTTCCAGTTCTCCTTACATTTCCAAGTTGCTTCTCAGAATACTAACTTCTATGTTTGTGTGTTAAGACTCTCATTTAATAGTTGCTTTGCTTGTAAGGCTAGTTTGCTAGTCCAGATAGCTGTATCTCCCAGCAGTAATTATGTCATTTGCACATCTGCACCCGTAAAGCTGTAACAAAGTTAGTGTCTGCTGAATATACCTTGTTTGGAATTTTGCTCAGCCTTTTTGTTGTATAGCTCAGGGGAGCCCTCTGTCGGAAAACCCCAAGAAGTGCTGGCTTGCCACACAGTCTCGCCGTAATGTAAAGCCACACTTCCCTGGTAAAGTCCAAGGGGAAAGAACTGTGTGCTGGCTGCCCAAATGAACGTTCCCCAGTTGTCATCGAGATCACCCACTGCATATTTCTGGGACGTATTACTCGGGCCTCTGCCTTTCTGCCCTCCCCAGAAATCATTTCTCTCTCTTGCACTGTCATAAGTGGGACATGCTGTGCCCATTGCAAAAATTTTGTTCCTGTGGTTTTTCAGTTTCCATGCACAGATCTTCTAAGAGCTTAGCAAAAAAAAAAAAGGCGATGGGTGGGAGAACTACTGCAATACAAAAGGAGTCACGTAGGAGCCTTGTACTCTTTCTGATCCTCTTTGAACATCGCGTTCCTCAGGCACGCTACATAGATGTACCTGGCGCCGTTGTAAGAACCCCCGAAGCAAAATCTTGTTGCTTTTTGAAATATGAGTTGCAGAGCTCCTTGTTTGCGTGGGGGGGGGGGTTGGTCTTCCTTTCTAAAAGAGACTGCCCCCATATATCTCGGGTTGCAGTATGCCAGAGGAATCGGTAAGGTTGAGTTTGATCCTTCTGTTCCCTCTCACCAGTGCACAGGCTGTATTTCTGAATAGAGTCACAAGATAGATCTCTTTCCTCCAGCACAAATGCCACCCACCTGCTCTGCTCTATAATGCTCCCCAGCACCATATATTCCTCCAAAACAAACTCTCCACAACACTGAGAGAAGAAGGTGTGGCAGCTCTCTCTGCCTGATTCCACCAAAGCAGTCCAGTGGCCAGGGAAGGTGGGGATGCAGCCGTAGGCCAGGTAATTCAAGGGACCAGCCAGTTTCACTGAGTCCTAGGAAGCACTAGCGGGAGGAGAGAGAGGGAGTAAACAATTTCACTAACCACAGATGAAATAAGGGCTTCTTTCTCTCCCTTCCCCCCACCCCACCATTTTTTTTTTTTGCACAGTGCAAAATGCAGAGTTAGATGAAAAGCTGGATTGCCCAAAGGGAAGGAGAGCTGCTCTTTTTTTAGATGTTGCTTCTTTGCCTTTTTTATCAGATGTTGTTCATTCTTTTGATAAATATCTTGTAGATAAAATCCAACATTGTGTTAGCTAAACTTGGCAGGTTTTCTAGCCCCAAGCAGATAATCTTGAAATAATAATAACTGTATATACAGGCATACCTTAGAGATATAACAGGTTCGGTTCCAGACCCCTGCAAGAAAGCTAATATACCAATAAAGCGAGTTGCACATTTTATTTTTATTTGGCTTTCCTAGTGTGTATAAAAGTATAAAAGTTAGGTCTACACTATACAGGGGCAGGAGGGGGAAATCCCAGCTCCACTCCTGTGGTCAGAAAGGGGGGTGAGTGGCGGCAGGGGGCCTCCTTTCCCTGGAAGTGGCTGGGCTGCCTGTAGCTGCACTCAGGTCCTCATAAAGAGCAATACACCACATTTCCCCACTTAAGTGGGGTGTCCTTTAATGGACATGAGTGTTTCCCCAGGCATAGTTACTCCACCATAGATCATCAGCGGTCATGTGTATGCTGATGATTCAAAGGGCTTTATGGTGATCATATCCTGGCCAGTGGGTGTCACTTGTGAATAGGATCCCTCTGCAGTCAAATTCATTTGCCACTTGCTAAACTCCAGAAGGTTTTTTAATAACTATAAAACCTTTCCCTTTTCAAAAGTGGTTGCTTCTGTGGCCAAGGAAATGTCCTTTCGGTCCAGTGTTTCAGGCATGGTCACACATGGTGCCTAAGCACACTGAGGAGCAGAAAGGTGCCTGGAAAAGAGACATATTACTGGCAGATCTTGAGACATGCACACCATAAGTTCAGGGGAACGGTTTGAAAACATTTGGTGCTAGGATCTGTTTGTCCAGATGGTGGCGACGTTGCATTAAAAAGTGAGAATGTCATTTCCGTCATTTAATAGGATCTTAGGTGTTCTCTCCCACCTCCCACAAAACTGCCTCAGATGATGTTCAGACATTGAATATGAAGCATCAGTTAGGTATATTTGCTCACGTTAAAAGCATTTTTAAAAAGGTGTAGTTCTGGTTTATATCATTGTACCACTGCTTGGTTTTGCATTTTCCTGGGAGATGTTGGAGGCCTTTTAAGTTGAGATCTTTATCCCAGTTTGCAATACGTTGTTATTGTTTTATCACTTCTTGTATGCCACCCTGGGTTCTTTTGGAGGAAAGAGCAGGATAGATAGATAGATATAACATACATATTTTTTTACTCTATCTTTCTGTTGCAAAAGACATCAGAGGCAGCTAATAGTAAACATAGTTGTGATACAAAGCAGTTAGCTTTCAATTAAAAGATATCTGTAGATTCTGGTTTTATTGATTAAAATTTCTCTGCCTGTGGATTTTTCATGCCTGCAAAATTTCAAATTGATAAGGAAAAACATAAAAATATGCTCAATAAACTGAATAAAAATCCGATTTTATGCTTGTACCAGATTAGCCACATTCCATTAGGAATTTAAGCTCTTCTTACCTCAAGCAAAGGTTACACATTTAAAGTGCAAAGGTTTCCATTTTAATATCTCGTACTCCCATTTCTAAAATATCCTTTCAGTCTTTATTTTCCTGTTTCTGTCAAGCCGTTTTTGTTACGAAGCTCAGAGGATCTTGCAAACTGATTGTGCAGAATACTTTAAAATTCATTAAATGATTTGCTAAAACTGAAAAATTATATGTATATTTAGGGCTTTTTAAGGGGGGGCTTCTCATCTTCACCTGCTCACCCTCTGCTGCCACCCAGCCGCACCAATCGCCTCTGGAGCACACCCTCGGGCAATGTGCCACTGTGCCATGACTATAGGGGTGCCAGAACTCACCAAAGAGGTGGCGAAACTCAATTCCAGTGAGTTCCAGCCGGGGGGGGGGAGCCCTGAGTAAAACCCTGAGTCCATGCAGTCTGTTAGATTGTCGCCAAAAAGAGAGGAAACTTTTAAATCATGGGTAGGCAAACTAAGGCCCGGGGGCCAGATCTGGCCCAGTTGCCTTCCAAATCTGGCCTGCGGGTGGTCCGGGAATCAGCGTGTTTTTAAATGACCAGAATGTGTGCTTTTATTTGAAATGCATCTCTGGGTTATTTATGGGGCATAGGAATTCGTTCATTATTTTTTTTCAAGATCTGAGGGACAATTTAAGCCCCCACATGTTCACTCAAATGCCTGAAGAGGTGTAGGCAGACACTTGTTTGCATTGGCCACTTGCCATTGCAATTTCAGATTCAGCACAAACTACAAATATGTATAAACACAACAAAGCAAGAAAAAACTGCAAAACTACATTAAAACACCTACTATTGTAATTTGTGCGCTATGCAGATAAAATTGCCAGACTGAATTAAAATTTATTACAATTTAGCATCCAGAGCGTCACTGCGGTCCTTATTTTAATGGCAGCTGCTTATAAAAGTTGCAGTCTTTGCTGTCACTGACGTGTCTTGATCTGCAAAGAGAAAAGGGCTTCGGAGTTCTCTGTATCCATATATGAAAATTCAGTCACTCACAAGAAATTTGCCAAGTCTTTCTAGTTAATAGTGCCATCTTGTGATTGAAAGATGCAGAGACACCTTCCATTAAAACACACAATTTGTTTCTAAAGTGAATTTCTGTCACAGTTTCTTTGCTAGCAAAAATAAAATAAACTTATCTCCTTTTCCTCCACCTTTTGAATTTCCATCTGTTTAAAATAGCAAATTTGCTTCAGCAAATTCCTCTCTTCTGTTATCTGTTAATTAGAGGGCCATTTAAAAAACCCTTGTAGAATGATATTTGTCTGTTCCCTGAATTGGAAAAAAGCTAATTATCTCATACACGTAAGATACTATTTAAAGCACCCTTTGCCAAGCTGGTGCCCTCCAGATGTTTTGTGTGACACTTCCCAATAACCCTCTGCAGCCCGATGTTGCCCAAAACACCTGGAGGGCACCAGCCTGGCAAAGGGCTAATCTAAAGGCATTTAAATCAAAACAGCCATTGACTTAGGTCGCTTGAGTAGATAGCAGTGAGATACTGTCTGTTGTACAGCTGCCAGCTGGAAGAAAAACCCTAGACATGTCCCTGGGTTGCAGAGAGAGGGTGCTCCTGGCTAATGTGTGGGTTGCCAGGAAAGTTTTAAGTAGTGCTGCACATGCCTTGCAACTGGAATAGTGCTTCATTCAGAACATAAAAAGAGCCTGCAGGATCAGGCCCATGGCCCATCTAGTCCAGCATCCTGTTCTCACAGTGGCCAACCAGATGCCTCAATGGGAGATCTGCAAACAGGACCTGATCAGAAAGCACTCTCCCCTCCTCCGTCTTTCAGCAACTGGCCTTCAGAAGCATTGCTACCTGCAATTGTGGAGCCTTTATGGCTATTAGCCATTTTCCTCCAGGAATTTATCCAATCCTCTTTTAGGCCATCCAAGTTGGTGGCCCTCATGGCCTCCTGTGGAAGTGAGTTCCATAGTTTAACAATGCACTGCAGGAAGGAAGTACTTTCTTTTAACTTTCCCGAATTTCCCTACTTCTCAGCTTTGTTGGATTCCCGCCAGTTCTAGTATTATGAGATGAGGGGGGGGGGATAAACCTCTGTCCTGTTGACTCTTACTGGCCTTACTACAGTGGTACCTCGGGTTACAGACGCTTCAGGTTACAGACTCCGCTAACCCAGAAATAGTACCTCGGGTTAAGAACTTTGCTTCAAGATGAGAACAGCGGTGCAGTAGCAGCGGGAGGCCCCATTAGTTAAAGTGGTTCTTCAGGTTAAGAACAGTTTCAGGTTAAAAATGGACCTCCAGAACAAATTAAGTTCTTAACCCGAGGTACCACTGCACTAAAATGTTCTCTACCCACTTTGTCCATGCCAGGCATAATTTTATAAACTTCTAACGCAGTTCCCTGGGATGCCTCTCGTGTGGATGAAAGGGAAAAAGTGGATTGCCAAGCAAAGATCACGGCTGTCTCCCAAGACCTTGGAGAGGGGCTGTGAGTCAGAGGCAGCCGTACAGCACAGGGTGCTCTGATGGCCTGACTCAGACTTCAGCATTGCATGTTTCCCTGGGCCAGTAAAACAGCTTCCCAGAGCTTTGCCTACTTCCCCGGTATTAAAAATTAACTACCAGTGGCCTTGGAGCAGCAAAAGAATGCAGACGGGGAACAGAATTTTGACTGTGCCTGCAGGGCCTGATTCTGTAAACTAACCAGAGGACAAAACAAAACAAAATTCCTTCCAGTAGCACCTTAAAGACCAACTAAGTCAGTTCTTGGTATGAGCTTTCGTGTGCATGCACACTTCTTCAGAGGACAGTCAGAGAGCCCCCAGCCCCAGCCCCCCCTCCTCTCTCTCTCTCTCTCTCTCTCTCTCTCTCTCTCTCTCTCTCACACACACACACACACACACACACACACAGTCTGTTCTATTTCCATTCCATTCCAGTGGTCATTGTAAGAACTACTGCTTAACTTTAGGAACTTTAGGTGCTAGAGTTAGCTTATTTTCTTCTCCCTACCCATCTATTTTTCCTTTTGTGTCATGACTTTTCCCCACTGGGAACCATTTCTGCTGGTTAGTAGGGTAAAAGAATACTGCAGCTGTGTGAGTCAGTGCAGTTAGTTGCTTGACATTGGTGACTTGAATGTATGAAATCCAGACAAAAATGTGATATTGTCTCACCTTTCCCCTGGATCTAGTTTTTGGAGTCATAAGAACTAGAAGGTTGTCTAATTCAACCCACTCACAACCCACTGTTACTGCATCGCCGATAAGTGATCACCCACCCCTGTTCAAAAACCAGGAGAGTCTATCAGTTTCCAAGTGAGAACAGCTCTTGGAAGTCCTTCCTAATTTCATTTCTTGTGGTTTAAAAATACTGATTCTGGCCCTACATCTTGGAGAAGCAGATAATAAATTTGTTCCATCGGGGAACATGAGGAAAGGTTGCAAAGTGGCCGGGGAAAAGTTTTCCTCCCTCTTGATACATGGGAACTCAGGGAACATGAAAGTTGAATGCTAGAAGATTCAGGACAAATAAAGGAAAGCCCTTCTTCATGAAGCACATAGTTAACCTGCGGAACTCCCTTCCACAGGAGGCTGTGATGGCTACCAGCCTGGGTGGCTTTAAAAGAGGATTACACAGATTCATAGAGGAGGCGGCTTTCAATGGCTTCTAGTCATAATGGCTGCTTAGCAGTGGGAGGCAGCAATGCTTCTGAGTGCCAGCTGCTGCAAACCGAAGGCAGGAAGAGTGCCCTTGTGCTCGGGTCCTGCTTGCCAGTTTCCCAGAGGGCTCTGGTTGGCCACTGTAAGAACAGGATGCTGGGCCAGATGGGCCACTGGCCTGATCCAGCAGGCTCTTCTTATGTCCTTATGTTCCTTCGTGTTCTGGCACTCTCTCAGGCTTCCAAGTCTCTGAGCATGGGCTCTCTGTCAGAGATGGTGGCAGCTGGAATGCTGTAGGGCCTGACAGTCCAGGCTCGGCCTTGCCTGACCCCACCTGTTCCTCCACATGGTTCACTTGAGGGAGATGCAGATCCTGCTCTGATCAGGACTCTTGCACCAGAGGCTTGGCATCACCAGCTGTGTCTCTGCCAGAGTTCAGTAAGGTGGGTGTGCCTTCTCACTGGAAGGAGCAGGCAGCAAGACAGTCACCTCTGAGAGCAGAAAACCTCTCTACCCCCAGTGGAGTCTGACTGAACTGAAGCAGGTTCAGAACTGTCTCGTGCAGAGATTCAGCAGTCAGACTCCTCCAATCGCGCGTCCTTTGGCTTTGCAGGCACTTGTAACTACATTGGTACCTCGGGTTAAGAACTTGATTCGTTCTGGAGGTCCGTTCTTAACCTGAAACTGTTCTTAACCTGAGGTACCACTTTAGCTAATGGGGCCTCCCACTGCCGCCGCACTGCTGCTGCGCAATTTCTGTTCTCATCCTGAAGCAAAGTTCTTAACCCAAGGTAATATTTCTGGGTTAGCGGAGTCTGTAACCTGAAGTGTCTGTAACCCAAGGTACCACTGTACTTCCCAGTTCAGGAGTGGCTGATCCTGGGGGGCTGGATGACAGCCAGCGCCCCATAGAGCTAGAACCATAGAAGCACTGAATTGTAATTGGAAGGGACTCAAAGGGACAACCAGTCCAACCCACTCCAGTGCAGGAAACACAGCTGCCTCTGCACATCAGCCAGGCCACTCAGGGGTTGACTGTGAGCTGTTGAAAAGCTGGCTTGTGTTAAAAAGCCAGTACAACTTCCCCAACCAGCAGGAAGTATCCTTAGCTTGTGGGGGCTGCATCCCCCGGCATCTGGGTCGCACTTTGGACCGTCTGTGGGAAAGGTGAGCCATTGCGAGTCCAGTCTTGATATTGCTCCCCAAGGGCCTGGGCCATGTGGATCCTTCCGTAGCTGGCAAAGTTAAGCAACAGCATTGAAGGCGTCCTCTGCGGGCAAGGAGAGCTTGTGCACTGTTTTAAGAAAATGCAATCAGTTGCTCCATGTGCTGTCCGATGCCGGCTGCCTTACTCACTGAGACAAAACGGGAGGCACACTGACCTTTCCTGTACATGTGGTGGGTGTGACGCTATTTACAGTAAAAGTCCATACTCCAAAGGCTGGCTTTTGCCCTGCTTCTTTTAATCACCGCTTGTTTGATCAGCACACTGGGAACGATGTGTCCCCACCTGGTGCTGGGAGTCAGGCACGAGAGACCCAGGGAGGAAGGAGGATGGGCCTGGCCGGTCCTGGGAGTCTTAAGAAATCTGCTTGATACAAGATCACCAGCTGGCCTCATAGAATCATAGAGCCATAGAGTTGGATGGGATCCCCAAGGGTCATCTATCCCAACCCCCTGCAATGCAGGAATCACAGCTCAAGGATCCCTGGCAGATGGCCATCCAGCCTCTGCTTGGATATAGGCAGTTCACCACCTTCTCAGGGAGTCCATTCCACTGTTGGAACAGCTCTCCTCCTATGAGAGGAGAAGAGAATAAGTCACTGTTCTCGTCTGAAGTCACCAATAGCCCTGCTGTTGTTCAAACAAATTTAGCTCCTGACGTATAATAGGAAGGGAACCTTGTTTCCTTTTCAGTCTGGATTTAAGAGACTCTAAGCCAGGCATAGGCAAACTCTGTAATAGTGGATATGGGGACAGAGCTGGCATCCAGGTGCATTGCAGGGTCTGCTACGGGAAATATGGGAAACTGTCTTATGCTGAATCCAACAGCTCAGTATTGTCTACACTGACTGGTAGCAACTTTCTGGAATTTCAAACGGGGGTCATTCCCATCTGTTCCCGAAGATGCTGGGAATTGAACCTGTGACCTTCTGCATGTAAAGCAGATTCTCTGCCACTCAGCTGCAATCAGACCTTTCGTGTTATCGGCCCAGCCCTTTGTTTTATGTTGCTGTTAGGAATCAGCTTGTCTGTCTTCCTTCAATTTCTGCAGCGGGTTCCTCCAAGGAGTTCAGGGTGACTGACCAGGCTCCTGCTCCCATTTTGTTCTTACAACCTTCCTGGGAAGTCACTTAAGCTGAGAGATGAGTAAAACTCGCAGAACTGACACTATTACAGGTGTCACATAGCCCTCGTTCTGTATTTGCATGAACTTGATTGTTCAGTGTGGCTGCCCCTACACTTTGGAACTCCCTGCCTATTGTTATCAGGCAGGCGCCTTCAATGTAACTTTTTGGCGCCTGCTCAAAACATTATTGTGTAGCCAAACCTTTCTTACTGATAATTTTATAATTTTATCTTTTTTGCAAACTACTTTGAGGTTTTATTTTAACAATCAAGTGATGTAGAAATCTTATTTAAAAAATAAATAATTTTGATGATGGGGCAGATCGCCTAGTACCCGGAGATTAACTTTCAGGTGCTGCTGAGCCTTGAATCCAGGTCCAAGTTGAGCTTAGGGGGGGGGGAGTCTTCCTGTCCATAATGCCCTTTTCTCCCAGGTGCTAAACTTCTCTCTTCCCTACAGCCTCTTTGACATGGGAGGCGAGTACTATTGCTACGGCTCAGACATCACCTGCACGTTTCCAGCAAATGGGAAGTTCACCCCTGACCAGCGGGCGATCTACGAAGCTGTGCTGAAGTCAAACCGGGCTGTGCTAAGCGCCGTCAAGCCAGGTAAGAAGAAGGGGGGGGGGGAGAGAATACATCGAAAGAACAGAAGGAGACTCTGTGGAGGTGGCCCTGCCAGAGGCTTCTGTGCGTATGGTGCACCTTAGACTCGCTGGGGGTGATGTTTAGCCCTCGTGGTTTGGAATGGGCTGGCCATGCTTCACACAGTGGCCCCAGATTGAGGAGATGGGCTGCCCCCTTTGTGCCACTGCTAGCAGACAGACAAACCCCTCTGCATATCCCCTGCCTTCCATTAATCAGGAATCTTTTCACCTCTTCCCTCCACTGCTTAAAATCTGGGGCAGATTTGCTTAGCTCTGCTGGGACTGAATGATACATGGAGTGATGCTGCTTTAAACAGTCACACCTTCCCCCAAAGAATTCTGGGAGCTGTAGTTTGTTAAGAGAATTGTTAGGAGACCCTTATTCCCCTCCCCAGATCTACATTTCCAGAATGGTTTAACAGTAATAGAATTGGAGAATTGTAGAGTTGGAAGAGGCCCAAGAGTCTACCACAGGCGTTCTCAAACTCGGTCCCCCAGATGTTTTTTTGGCCTACAACTCCCGTGATCCCTAACTAGCAGGACCAGTGATCAGGGATGATGGGAATTGTAGTCTCAAAACAGCTGGAGGGCCGAGGTTGAGGAAGCCTGGTCCACCGCCTTCCAAGGCAGTCGGTTCCACTGTCAAACAGCTCTTGCTGTCAGAAAGTTCTTTCTGATGTCTAGTGTGAAACTCCTTTCCTTTAACTTGAATCCATCAATTTGGATCCTGCCCTCTGGAGCAGCAGAGAACAAGCTTGCTCCACCTTCCAGGTGAGAGCCCTTTAGATATTTTAAGATGGCTCTCACGTCTCCTTTCAGTCTTCTCTTTTCCAGGCTAAACATACCCAGCTCCCTCCCTAGCATCAATTGCTCTTCCTAGGGAACTCTGGAGAATAGTACCTCTGGGGAACAGAATAACAACTCCTAACAACTCTCAGCACCTTTTACAAACTACAGCTCCCAGGTGTCTTTGGGGGGCGCCCTGACTGTTTAAAGTATTGTAGCACTTTAAATGTCCGGTGTGGATGTGGCATGGAATGGCACCAATAATGACTGTTATTTTATTTTAATTTAAAAAAAATTAAAAGAGGGCCTTTTTGACATTCCACCTAGAGGTCAGCCTGAGGAACTCTGGTCTGTGGTAAAGGATTCTGAGACATATTTTTACCTCTGCTATTGGAGCCAGTATGCCTCTTAATGCCGGTTGGCGGGAATGGCAAGTTGGGAGAGGATCCTTGCAGTCGGATCCTTCTTGCAGGCTTCCTATAGGGGGCATCTGGTCTGCTGCTATCAGAACAGGATGTTGGACTAGATGGGCTATTCGCCTGATCTTATTACAGGCCAGGCCTGCTGGGGCCTCCTTGTGGCTCTTCAACAAACAGCCTTTACCCCACCTGGTTCTCTCCAGATGTTTCGGAGTACAAATGCTACCAGCCATGCCAGCCACATGGGAGTTGTAGTGATCTTCCAGCTACTCTGCTAGCCTTTATTTAATTTATTTATTTTTAATCTGACGAGCAGGATAAAAACGTGTTAAATAAATTAGGAATGAAGTACTTGGTGGAAGGTGGGTTTGTATCTCGTTCTTGCTTTTCCCCACCCAGATGTACCATTTTTTAATGAACATTATAATCCCATTCTTCTTGCTTTACGGTTTCCTACTGTATCAAACCAGATCTCCCAGTAAGAGAGCATTGACACCCCCCTCCCACAGACACACACACTCCGCCCACGTTCCAATTAAAAGCTATTTTGTCTCTCAAACGCCTCCTGAGGAAAGGAGCGAGCGGAGCCAACTTGGCAACAGGTCGCCTCCCCTATCTCTCCTCCATTTATTTATAGCCTCGTGTGCCCCATAGTCCCAGCTGAACTGACATGGCACTTGGACACTCGCTGGGCAAAAGGCGGCTGTTGCGCTGATGGATGCTGTTTGCTTCCACAAAGTATGAAAAAATGTGAAAGGGCTTCCAAATATGCTCAGATGTCGTTGCTGTTTTTCCACCCAGCCAGCATTTTATTTTATTTTATAATTTTTAAATTATGTTACTGGCAGCTGCACATCTAGAGAAACAGATTGTCAAAAAGAGCTTCATGGCCAGGTTTGCGCATGATGCTCAGTGCATCGCCTGGAAGCAGTACATTGGATGGGGGGTGGGAGTGGTAGGGAATTCCCACCTTTTCCTCTCCAGCCCCAGTTCCAATTAGAATTGCAATTCCTCCTTCCATGTGCTGATATTAGGACCGGACAAATGTGCTTCTGAATGCTTTTGTGCTCAATTACTGCTTGCTAGTTTCCCATTGAGGCATCCAGTTGGCTGCTGTGAGAACAGGATGCTGGACTAGATGGGCCATTGGCATGGGGAGAGCCTTGGGGCCCATACTGAGAGGCCTGGAAGGCCTGGGTTTCCTCATCCCTATCCTGGTGGTTTGTGCTGCATGAATTGGGTCTGTTAGTCTCCTCAACGCTGCTGTTAAGTGGGGTGAGGGGTCTCCAAGTCTTTGGGATGAGATAGCCTCCTCTGTTCACTTGCCTTCAGAGCCCTTTTCTAAAGTGTTTCTTTCTTTATAGCATTTTTTACCTCCCTCTTTCGCAGGAAAAAAACATTTACAAATTGTTTGTGGGAAGGCAGTCCCTGCGCTTGGGCTTACAATATGAAAGACACAGCACAAAAGGGGACAAGAAGGTTTAGGAGGGAGGAGGAAAGCAAGTAAACTCTGCACTATTTCGTAGCACAGAACTGCTGGCCAGCTGGATTGGACAGATTCCAAGGAGATGAGGAGTCAGACGTTACAGAGTTGATGGAGAGGCTCTGCTGTCCTTTCTCTCTCTTCCTGTACTCTGACAGAAAGGATGACAGCTGAGGGAGGAGCCTTCTGGAGTTGGTATTTTAGCAGAGTCAGTGGCAGGGTCCCTGCAGTACCACCTCGCTCCATCTCCTGCAGCCTGAAAGTCATGTTGAAATCTGCCTTCACTGTGCTAGCCCTCCTTAATGCTGAATGGCTTCTGATGCCGTAATCTCTTTGCTAACTAATCCATATTCCTGTGTCAAGCGCAGTTACCTTGTTTGCCCAAGGCTACAGTCAACGTTGTGGCAGTCAAGCAGCCCTTGTTATAGCCGCAGAGAGAGAGGGGGAGAGCTGGGTGGGGAGACCCTAGAAGGTGTGTCATGTCCAGGCCCATCAAGCTTCCATTGATGCTCAGGAAGAAGCAGGGGAACCATAGTGAGCCATGCTCATTGGGTGAGAAGGTCATCTGACCTACATCACACCGTATCTCATTTGGCAGTGAATTAAGAATGAAGCAGACGCCTCATCAGCAGTTTTCCCCTTAGGACAGACATCTCATGCGACAGCGATCCAAAGTCCAAGGGTTCTCCAATCAGACTATGTAAACCTGGCCCTCGAGTAGCTGACAGCTAGCTGGCTGGCTGGCTGGCTGGCTGATGAACCTCCCAGTATTGGGGAGCAGGTTGCATTTTCCAAGGTTCCAGGTGGGTTAGGGGGTGGATCTATAAGCAGCCCAGTGGAGAGCAGTTCACTAAAACCTGGGGAGCATTTCACCAATGTTAGACAGTGTTGTGTAGTGGTTAGAGCAGCCTTTGCCAGCTGGACACCTTAACCTGAAAGAAGTGTGTAGTAGTATAGAGACTAAGGATTTGCCTCTGCTGCCTCTGACCATCTCAGGTGCAAAGTGGGGAATGGGGGGGCAGCAAACGCCTGACCACACCACCCTCTGGAGCCTGTCCTGTTTCAGGATGATTCCTTTAGTCATCAGGAATGCAGGCAGTTAAGAAGATTTTTCCTTGTGAGAGTATCCTGTGCCTTGGGAGAGGGGGATTAGTCTTATAAGGGGCCTAAAATTGCTTCTCTGATTAAAGCTGAATATTCCTGAGTTGCATGCAAAAATAATGAAGAGTTTTCTCAGACTTTAGGACGCTGAACCTTTTAATTTAGAGGGGTGGATGGGTTTGGTGGGAAGGATGAAAAATCTGACATCTCTCAGAGCATAATATATTAATGTGTCTCTGAGCACCTCCTTAATGAAAATGGGTAGCCAGTAAAAGGAAAGGAGATGTGCAACTTCTGCAAAGTCTTTTTGGCCTCAGCCTAACTTTTAATGTGCCATCAGGGCCTCTCATGTAAAAAGCTGAGGTTAATTAGACCCTCTTCTGAATTCTTCTCAAGTTCTGGTCTGCAAAGTTTTTTATTTTTTTCGGGGGTGGGGGGAGGCTCTCAAGGAACTCTTCTTTTCCAGGGTGATGCCAGCTCCAGTCACCGGGATTCTTTGATCATACTTTCAATTTCAGCACCAAAGTGCAACTTCATTTTGTCCAAGATCAAAGCAAACGGAGCCAGACTTGGGCCAGCTTCCCCATTTCTTAGCATTGTGTGATATATGGGGGCTTAATGAGATCCAAAATAAACCTTCCTCTGATTTCCAAATTATTAGTACATGTGAAAAGGATCAAGGGGTCTTAGTAGACCACAACCTTAGCATGAGTCAACAGTGTCATGCAGCAGCAAAAAAAGTTATTGGAGTTCTAGGCTGCATCAACGGAACTCTAGTGTCCAGTTCAAGGGAAGTAATAGCGCCACTCTATTCTGCCTTGGTCAGGCGAGACCTGGAGTCCTGTGTCCATTTCTGGGCACCACAGTTTAAGAAGGATATTGACAAGCTGGAACATGTGCAAAGGAGGGCGACCAAGATGATAAAGGGCCTGGAAACCAGGCCTGATGAGGAACAGTCGAGGGACTTTGGGTACGTTTAGCCTGGTAAAGAGAAGATTGGAGGTTTTTAAACAGAGGTTGGGCTGTCAAAATTCCTGCATTGCCCGGGGTTGGACTAAATGACCCTTGGGTGAATCCCAACTCTACAAGTCTATGATTCTGTGATTTCCAAAGGTATTGGGTGAGGGGTTTCTGCCGCTCTGCATAATAAGAGTAGACAGAGCCTCCCCTCTCAGATGAGGTCATTGCCCCACAGTCTTCATTCTCAGGTGCTCCCTTTTTATATATACAAAAGTATTGATTCCAAAATAGCTAACATCCTAGAACCCTTCCATACAAACACTTACATACTGTTTTCAGTAAGTTTCATTGTGTCTATGTAATGGGATTTTTGTTACATTCATTTATTCATTTGATAAAACTATTTATATATTGCTATTCTTTTAAAAAAAAATCAGAGCAGTTTACAACAGCTGCACATTAAACTAAACAACAAAACACATATAAAAATGTGAAAATCAGAAACCAGCTAACTTTAAACAGTTTAAAGGACTACCTTGGAAGATGCTGAACTCTCCTTCCTTTGAGGTTTTAAAACAGAGGTTGAATGGCCATCTGTCAAGGATTCTTTAGCTGCTATTCCTGCCATTGCTGGGGGTTGGACTACATGACCTTTGGTGGTCCCTTCCAGCTCTGTGATTCTGTGGATGTTGAACAGCTATGTTGCCCACACTGGGAAAAAAAGGATAATCTGTTAACTGGCCTTTATTCCAGAGAGGTAGGACAAGGGTAATTTTTTATTGGTGCTGAGCTAGGGGAGTGTTCCTCCCTTCTGATTATTTTCAGCACATTGTGCGTGTGTTTCCTTTTTTTTAAAGTTAACATAATGCAGACAAGATATGCCCCCATCCCCCCCCCCAAGCTGTCTCCCCCACTGAGGGGGGTAAAGCAAATGTAAACTGGGAGGGCCTCTTGGATGCAAAAACTGCTGACTCGTACGCGAGTGTGCCAAATCCGAACTAGGAAAGCGTTAGCTGCTAAACCTTCACCCCAGTTACCTTAGTTTGGCAAACGGTCCTGTTGGGAGTGACTCAAGCCCCGTAGCGGGGATGGGGGAGGGAGCAGCGTGACGGCAGCCAGTGCGAAAGATGCACTGCAAGACTGTGCAGTGCCCGCCACCAAGGGAACAATGTGCTCTGTGTCACCGCAGCTCATTTAAAAGTAGTCAATCAGCAGATTTTGGAGTGCCTTTGTCGGATAAGTATCACGGTTCTCGAGGTTTTGGTTAAATGGTCAGTCGGCCAAATGAAGTTTGCTCTGGGTAGGGGGGAGGGTATCTGCTGCTGAGAGGGGCTTCAGTCAGAGGGAAAGTGATGGGCAGCCAGCCAGAACTGCAGGTATTCCAAGCTGCTCACTGCAGAGAAAAGAAGCTTGCAGGTGTGGACATTTTGTTACACATCTGTACTGCATGCCAGTCAAAAGTCTTCCTGTCACCTGGCAGGATGATGTTCTGGGGTGAAAGATCTCACCCCAGGGGCATTTGGGGGAATCTGAATGGCCTCAGGGAGATGGAGAGCGAACAGGGAGAGATGGAAGGTGGACCCATTAGTGTTGATAGCCTTTGCCAACCCGGTAGACTCCAGATATTTTGGATTACTATAGCTCCCATCAGCCTTACCTGGCATTGCTGTGCTCCCATTAGCCCCAGCATCATGCATAGAGCTCTGCTGGCTGGGGCTGATGGGAGTTGCAATCCAAAACATTTGGAGGGCGCCAGATTGGGAATGGCTGGCTTGGACATTCACAAAACAGGCTGTGTTTGTTCAAATGAATTGAGAGGAAAGAAGTGAGTGAGTGGGTGATCTATTTGAATCTTAAATAAGAAGATCAGTCTTCCAAATACAATATAAAACACATAACAGAAGTGGTGATAGCTTTGTGGATTTGCTAGTGTTTATGGGTCAGGGTTGGGTAGGGAGATGTCTCCTGTTGGGCAGTGAGAATTCAGGAGGAGAGGAAAAATTGTTCTCCACGAGGTTGGGCTGGGCTGGGCAAGCAGATAGGCCTGTTGGCTTGAGAGAGGATGTGAGATTTCTGTGCTCCTTCAAACAAGGGGTTGGCCGAGTTGTGGAGGTGAGAGTGGGTGAGGGAAAGACTTCATTAAATTGTGAACCCTCTGGGGAAATTAGCAGGAAGGTGGACACACAGAAAAATTCAAACAATTATTCTTTCTTAGGATGAGGAATAAGTCATGTGCTGGTGGCATTAATTCACTTAGTCATCTGATTAATTGCTTTGCCTCCTTTCTTGGAGGCAGATTTTGTGATTTGTCCCTCATGTTGCGCTTCCTGGAACCATGTGGGTCACGTTTGACTGAAAGGATCATCTCTGGCCCAAGTGCTCCTAGTGAGCTTTAGGGTTAAGTTTATGCTCTGGTCTCCTAATCCCAAGTCCAATGTTGAATTGGATCCATCATTCCCAAGTGATGTGTGGGGCACATTAACACCCCACGAAGACTGTGAAGGTGCTGTTGCATTAATTAGCTGTTCATGTGGGACATCTTAAAGCATTAGTGAGGAACCCTTGGCCCTCTTGGGACCCCAATTCCCATCAGCCCCAGCCAGCAGGGATGATAGGAGTTGTAGGTCAGCAACATCTGGAGGGCCAAAGACTCCCCACCTTTGCTCTAAAAGCAAAGGCGTCTAGTATCTCTTTTACTTTAAAGGAAAAAATGTAACAGTGGTACCTCGGGTTACATACACTTCAGGTTACAGACACTTCAGGTTACAGACGCTTCAGGTTACAGACTCTGCTAACCCAGAAATAGTGCTTCAGGTTAAGAACTTTGCTTCAGGATGAGAACAGAAATCATGCTGCAGCGGCGCAGTGGCAGCGGGAGGCCCCATTAGCTAAAGTGGTGCTTCAGGTTAAGAATGGAACAAATTAAGTGCTTAACCTGAGGTACCACTGTATATGTCTTTATTTCCCGGTTTTATTTTGTTTGTTTGCTGAGTAACATGTCTTTATTCTTTAAAGCATCATTTGTATTAAAATGAAAATTCTGGTGTTGCACTTCTGCTGCTGTGTCCCCCCCCCCCGCCCTGATTTTCTATTTAAAAGAGGAGGATAAGCATCTAAATAATAGTTAATGGCAGCCATTTTTCTCTGCTCCCCTCAAGGAGTCTCCTGGCCTGACATGCACCGTCTGGCTGACCGAATCCATCTGGAAGAGCTCACAAAAATTGGCATCCTCCGAGGCAACGTTGATGACATGGTGAAGGTTCATCTGGGTGCGTTATTTATGCCCCACGGGCTTGGACACCTCCTTGGGATCGACGTACATGATGTGGGAGGCTACCCAGAGGTCAGTATCGGAGCGTCTCCAAGGGTGCCAGTTAAATCACCAGGATTGCAAAAGGGAGTCAAAAGATCTGGAAACAATCAAGTCGGCATGCCTCTGTCCCCCTTCTTCCACGTGTTCCGCCACCTCCAAACAGCTGTCTGTGTTTACTTGTTTATGCAAACATGCTTAGTGCTTTGCCAGCCCATTATTGGGCTTTAAAATCCTATAGTAGAAGCCACAAACTAAAACATAAGCAACAGCCACAAATTAATTGCAGAACCTGCCAGAAGGCAACCCCCAAGCAAGGCAGGAAAGTCAGATCACTATTTCTCCAGGGATGGAGAATAGTCTTTCAGCTCAAGAACCACACACCACCTTCTGGGCAACCTCTCCAGAGCCAGAGGCAGAAGTGGACAGAGCAACGAATGTCAATTCTGCCTTTGTACAGTAAGCTAGTTTCTACACAATGTATACCCTGTTCTGTCCTCCACTCAGGCAAGCAAAGGCAAGGGCTCAAGGACACAACCAGGCAAAAAAGCACACAGGGAGGGTGCAAATGGGTGCAGGAGATGCTCCAAAGATCCGGTGGAGAGGCCTGGAGGGCCACACTTGCCCCTGGTTTTTACAAGCCCTGTTCTGAAGCCTTGCTGGGAAAGGTCATATTCTGACAAGTGTTTTGAAGAGGGAGAGTCAGCCAGATGGGAGGAATTCCCAAAGACGTAACTACCTTCTTCCACGTACCAAGGCGTATGTGAGATTGCAGACTTAGAGCTGGAGAAACAGCCTTTTCCATGCCCCTTCCTAGGTCCTCTCTTCAAGGGTTTTGCCAGTTGCCGCCCTTCGTTACACACACACACCAATTCTGCCCTGCTTTCTTAAGAGAATGAAGTCAGTGGAACGCAGGCCAACTGATTCTGGGGCAGGGGGAGCAGTAATTGCATTCCTCCTTCTGTTTTCTTCTGGGGATCCTGCCCGGCCCTGCCTTCATATCCATTTAGTAGAAATTGATCATTCATCACTGGGGGACGCTTATGAGCGATGGACCCAAGAGAACCTGGTTGTGTTTGGTTTTGTGTTCCAAGCATCTTCAAGTTTATTTTTCAGATTAAAAAAGGCTGGTGGCCCAGGGGTCCAGCTGCTAATTTAATCCTTTCCGGATCATGGACTTCATTAATCCACGAGATTAGGCACTCTTAGCTCTTCAATGTATTCCTGGGTGGGATGGGGCTGGGAGCCCAAGGGGCAGCGAGGAAATTAGACATGCTCCTTCTCATTCTCGCTGGGCATTTCCCACCACCTCTGTTCATCCAAACAGTTCAGGCCTTGGATGTGTGGGTGTCATACAGTCGCAGCTAGTTTTTCTTCCTGTTAAATGTTAGGAATATTTTAAGTGGGGAAAGAGATGCTATTCTGCCCGGTAAAGAAATGAGAGAAGCACGACAGACTGTGTCTGAACACAGTGGTCCAATTTAACCATATCAGGGTTATCTCTGTTTCCTGCTTCATCCTCACAACAACCCTGTGAGGGAGGTTAGACTAAGAGGCAGCAACCGGCCCAAGGTCACCCAGTGAGCTTCATGTCTGAGTTGGGATTCAAACCCTGCTCTCCCAAGTTCTAGTCGAACACTATAACCATTATACCGCACTTTTCTAGGGTGTGGAACGCATTGACCTTCCGGGGCTGCGGAGCCTGCGAACTGCCCGCCTCCTTGTCCAAGGCATGGTGCTGACAGTGGAGCCTGGCATCTACTTCATCGACCACCTCTTGGACCAGGCCCTGGCTGACCCTGCCCAGGCTTGCTTCATCAATAACGAAGTTCTGCAACGCTATCGGGGTTTTGGAGGGGTGAGTTACTTGCTTCTAGCACCTCTTAGGGCAGAGATCTGTGCCACTGGATGTCTTGCCTCGTGTGGAAAGGGAACTTGCATCCTTAGGTACTGTGCAAAGCTTAAAGCAACCCTTCAAGCTAATCCTTCGGCTGCTGTTGCGCCCACATCACAGACAGGGAACCTGAGACAGAAAGTGGCTTTTCAAAAATGTATGTCTGAGGTGCGATTTGAACCAGGGGTGTCTGGATTCATAGCTCAGCTTCTTAGCCGCTGGGCTTTGCTGGGCATCTGAATGGATCAGTTACTTAGTATGTTTTCCTCCTGACACAAGCAACTGTTGTAGCAGAACCTCTCATTCCTAGGCCTCCCATAGCAGGAGATTTCAACATCACAGGCACCAGTTTCATGGATAAAGTGTCTTTGGCCTATTGTGTCCCAAATAGCAGAGTTTCTTCTGCAATTAAGGTTCAAAGTAAATTTTACTTTAATTGCATGGTTAGCAACCATGGAAGGGGAGTGAAAAAAGAAAACACATCAGTATGAGGGGGGAGTCATCCAGACCACAGCCCATCCCCCCTCAGGGGCAATCGGGGGGGAGCCTCCCCCACAAACCAGTTAGCCACCCCTTCCTTCACCTTAGGTTACAGGGTCAGCCAAAGGAGACCCTCCATTGTGAAAATATACGTACAGGGAGGCCCGTGTGGAGATGGATGAACCTTCAAGTTGCCCATGATCCTAAGCAATGAAGGACTTTAAAGGGTACTATGACTGGTACTTGGAACTGGACCCATTTTCTGAAGGAATTCAGCCATTTCTGCCAAACTGTGGGAAACATCCAAGAGTTGGTACTCGATTATATTCAGAATGGAAGATCCCTTCCCTCATTTTGTGCAGCCTTGATCCTTTCTGGGAGCAGAATGTAGTGTTGCGGGAATGGGGTGGACCTGCAAGAAATGAGCCCACAGAGAAGGAAAGTGTTCCCCCTGCCTGAAATCTCCCCAATGATTTCACCCCGTCAAAGGAAATGGGGAATTCAGGCCCCTTTGCTGAAGCTGAGTTCCTCTCGCTACCTTTATACACCGAAGCTCCCTTGTTCCCTTAACAGCCAGCTCTCTGAGTCACTCGGTCCTGGCTTTGGCCTCAGCGCTTTGTAAGCCCTGTGTGCAGAGCATACAATCTTATCAAGCCGTGTGGGACTTTACCTTCTGCTGCTGGATTCTCTCCCCCCGCTGGGTTGGAGAGGTCATCTTTGCTTTGCACTGTTCTTTCTTTATCAGTGCATGCAGGCCAGCCAGGATCCGAGGGCCTGACACCCTCCTCTCTTTTTTAAATGCAACTTTTGATGTACCAGCTAATTCTGCAGCGTCAGCCTGAAGGGTGAGAGGCCTGGTGTGAAGGCATGGAGGAAGAGGTGGGGGCTTGCTGTGGGGCATGGGAGGCTGGGAGGAGGCCTGGCCCAAGGATATTGGTGCTCCAAGAAGCCGTGTTGCAGCGGGAGAGGTCAGGGAGCCCCCAGCAGGCTGTGTGGCTGGAACACCTGAGGTTCACCTCGTAGGCTGCGCATAGCTGCATCACTGCGGTTGATAGGAGCGAGTGTGGCTTGATTGCATCTTCCACAACTTTAACTTGAGCAGCTGAAGGCCGGCTGGTTGAAATTGCACGCAGGGTTTCCCCAGCACGAAACCTCTCTTACTTGCTTACCAGGCAAGGTCCTCTTGGCACACTAGCTCTGGAAGAGTAAGGATGCTCACACAGGGACAGTTCCAAGGGTTTGAGCATGCACATTTTTGTGTGTATGCATAACCCTTGGAACCAAAGGCCTGTGTAAGATGTGATTGTACTGTAATCTCTGGCTTCTCCCTGAAGCTGCTTAGGTCATTGGGCTCGCAAGCCAGGAGTTGTTTGAGGGATGTGCCTTAAAAATAAGAGGCAAGATACCTAACAGAACTATATAACCCATGACAGAGCCTGTAACCTGTGCCTTTATAGTTTTCTTGGGGATTCACTTGTGTTAAAATGCTTGCAATAAATTGCAGTTAAGAGTTTAATTTTTAAAAAAGTCAGCGCCACCAACTCTTGCTTTTATGTAAATTTCTACAATTTTGAAATTGCATTTCTGCAATTTTGCAGGTGTCAGACATTTTTCACAGGTGCAAATCTGTCCACAGTGCGTGTTGTCTAAGAGGATTGCAGTCAACCCCAAGTTTTGTGTCTGCTGGCCATCATTTCTTCCATGGGACCTAGCAGTTTACATCAGCCAAAACAGCCCTATTACATATGGCCACTTTTGTGGCTTGCCTGTTGCCATTGTGCTATCAGAAGAAGCAAGCCTTGAGAAATTGCCTTCTCTTTGGGGCAATGAATATGTCTCTTTCAGGAAAGTTTTGAGCAGGAAACGTAGAGGAAACCAGACAGCTGTCACCCTCCTGGGTGTGAATTCTGGAAAGTTTATTTAATTCAGTTCTGTAATACACTTAAATTAATGTCAAATAAAGAAGATAATCTGGCAAATACCTCTTTGAACACTTTAATAGGGCTCGATGACTCGCTCTGTTTGAACAAATGGATTATTTTGCAAGCAGGAGGACAAATGTTAAACTAGCATTATTTTTAGATTAAAATGCCCAGAGGTCAGAAACAATTAAAGCGCTTGTATGGTGGGAGTCACTGGGTTTTGTGTTCCTTTGGATTTGACACCTTGCTAAAATTGCTTTTATTGCAGCTTGGAGACTTACCTTTCTTTCTGATAAGATAAGGGATAATGACTTGAGTCTGCATATTTAACTGGCAGAGAAGATTAGAACAGAACAGAAAATGGTCCGGCCTTTTCATGCGCACCCAGTGAAAATGGGAAAGGTTTCAAAGTTCTTGGTAACACTATCAGCTGTAAGGCATCCACTGTCATGGTTAATTTTTTTAAAGAGAGAGAGACAGTCAGAGAGCATTAAATTGGTGAACAGAGCTTCACAAATCTGCAGTGAAGCAGAGCAAGATGAAGATCTGGATTCTTGAGTAATGGTCTGCAATGAGGGAGTGTGCTGGATCTGGCTGAGGGGTGGGAGATGGTGCAAGGAGGATGTGCCCATGTTGAGCAGTTTATGGAGGCAAGGTGGGAGGGGTTCTCTGTCCTGCGTAGGTTTTGCCAGAGCCGCAGCAAGTCTTCCCTCAGTCGGCTCCCAGGGGTTTTGTCAGTGTTGCACCTCCATGCTGGCACATCAGATAAGCCATGCTGCCACACACACCCTTCCTTCCTGGCTGATGTGAGAGGCACAAAATGCTTGTGCCATGACCCATTTGGAAGAAACAGGTGCGCAAGTGAGAGGGAGCAAAGGACTGTGAGCTCAAATATCCAGTTGACTTCATTGTGGCAGCTGGGGGGCTGAATACGGCTCTCCCTCCCCTCCAGCAGTATTGAACTACCTGAGAAGGGGGCATAGGCTCCAGTTCCTCAATGTGGGCTCTTACCCTGGAAAGCAAAGCATATCCAGAATGTTACATGCATTTTATGGTGGCTTAGAAAGGGAAGGGGAATCTATAGCTCTGTAGTTGTTTTGAGCTCCCAAAGCCATCCTCTCCAACTGGGTGGGCCTCATGCAAGCCAGGCCATTGCTCCCTTCTTCCTGAGTGCTCAACCAGATGCTTGTTTTTCCCAGGTACGAATTGAGGACGACATTGCTGTGACAGCTAATGGGATGGAGCTGCTGACCTGCGTCCCCCGGACTGTGGAGGAGATTGAATCATTTATGGCTGAAGCTCATGGGGTCACCAAATCCTTTGCTTCCGCCTCCGTGTAACCGCTAGGATATTGGTTCCCCTCTTGCTGGCACTGCAGCATCTAAGGAAATGTGTCCAGTTTTGCAGGTGGGGTAAAGCAGCTACTTTATGGCAAAGGGAAAAGCCCTTCATTACGTGCCAAATGAAAAGATATTGTAAGCGACAATGCCTTAAGCTGATCATAGCCTTAGCCTAACTGTTTCTTGCTTCTCTGCAAGCAGTCGAACCCTACTGATGCAAAGGATCTTTTTGAATGATGGACATAGCCCCTGTTTGGGAGACTTTGTAATCTTAAAGCTAATTTTTAAACAGATGACAAATTTCTCTTCTGATTTAAGGCAGATCTTTATACAGTGGTATCTCTGGATGCGAACGGGATCCATCCCGGAGCCCCATTCGCATCCTGAAACGAAGACAACCCGTGTCTGAACGTGTGCAGGTCGCTATTCGCCGCTTCTGCACATGCGCATGACGTCATATTGAGCGTCTGCGCATGCGTGAGCAGTGAAACCTGGAAGTAACACGCTCTGAGTTGCCACAGAGCGCAACCCAAAAACGTTCAACCCAAAGCTACTTCAACCCGAGGTATGACTGTATTGGCCTAATATAATGTACTATTGGCCTAATAAATGCAGAAATAAAAGCTTTGCCTTAAAACCACTACTTCCATTTCTTTCTCTGGAATTCTCTTTGCAGTATTGCAGAAGGCTGGGCTGCCAACTATTTTTTCCCCCAGTTATTCCTCTTAAGATCAATATTTACTGTTCTGGGGCAAGTTAATTACACCATCTGTGGTCCCCTAACACTGAACACACTGGAGCTAATATAGACCTATCAACAGCAACCTCTGTAGGCCTCTTCTTTGGAGGGTCCAAGGTGGGGCAGTCTTTAAATTTTGGGGAACACTTCCTCTGATAACTCAGGAAATTATGCCAATGGGGAAAGGACTTCCTCTCACACCCACACCCACACCCAAAAGGCTAGCCCTTCATGGTTAGCAGGAAGCAAGACTTAAGCAGAGGTCAAAAAAACACATATTTTCCTCTCCTTAGCCAAGGAAGTGTGTAGCCCTGGAACTCATTACTGCAACAGGGAATTGCAGGTAGAAAACCACTTTATCTGCCAAATTGCTGTCCCACCCCTCATCCTACAAGAGAAAAAGAGCAGGACATCAGTTAGGGATGTAGGAACATGCCTCGTTTTTGGTTCTGCTGCAGTTGATTCATTTTGAACAAGTTTCTTCAGCTTTTCCTCCAATGATGCAGAAATATACAGTATTTCATGGTGCACAACAGACATACATATTTCAGCCATCAACAGATGTTTACACATCCATTACCTTCCCAGTGTGTCCCCTTTCAAAGTTAAATTAATTTCCAGAGGGGTAGCCCTGCTGGACTTTAGTAGCAAAAGCAGAGTCTTGTCACGGCTTAATGATAAAGTTAAAGAAGTGGCAGCTAACCCATTGCAAGCCACCCACGGCAGCAGGTCTCACCATGTGTACTGTACTCAGAAGTTAAGTCCTGCTGAATTTGAGGCTTACTCCCAGGTACATTAAGTCCTGAGTGCAGCCTCTAGCTAGCCTGATTTCACAGTTCAGCATGAACTTATGTCATTCTGTTCCATCAGCCCAAGCATCAGGGAGGGAGAGTTTAGCACCCTGTCAACACTTTGGTTTATAGGAATTACTCCTTCACTCAGTTGTAATGTTATTTAATCACACAGGTGTCCTTTTTATTGCAGCATTTTATTTCATAAACACGTATTTGATTCAGAATATTATTATATGTATATGTCTCCTGAAACATAATGCTTAAGATAATTTATCTTCCCATATACATAAAAATGTAAAGGTGTCAATACGCATCCCCTATTGGAGGATATGTAGTGCTCCATTACAATCCTGGATTTGCATGAAGGGAAGAGAGGAAAGAGAAGGCAGGTTGCAGGACAGCAAAGGAAAATTGTAGTTTTAAACTACAATTTTTAAGCAGAAATTTGAATAAAGCAGGGCTGGAGTAAAAACAGAAGGAGAAAGTGGTGATTTTTTTTTTAATGGCAGAGAAGTGGGTAGGGGGAGTGTCAGATTAAAGCAAGGTTAGAGTACAGCTAGAGGGGTGTTAGGAAAGGCTTTTTGGTGTTAGCTTCTATACATGGGGAAGTTGACAAAAGGAGAGGAAGGAAACTTGGAGTCAAGGTGAAAACGGTACAAAGCAAGGCTACAGAAGACAAGGGGCATCTGAAAATTTGGTGCAAGGTGAAAAGCATGTTTAGTAGTTGTATGGGCTGGGAAGGGGAAGCTCTAGGGTGGGGTTAGTGTGAGGGGAACGGAAGGAGGGATGGTGAGTGGAGTGTGGCACAACCCTTAGTAATAAGCTAAGCAACAACTTGCTCGCAGCCACCCAATCAGCTTCCTAGCCAAACAGGAATCCAACATGCAGCATTCTGTCCATTTACACTATACTGGCTTCCAAAGTGAGAGCTCCTTTCTATGTCATGATGTGGCATGGATCTGCTCTGTTTGCTTCTAGACAGATATTGTGTTCTCCTAGCTTTTGATCTTGTAAGTAGCGGCTCATGCATACTGAACAAGATTTCTAGTATGACCAAGAAAGTAATCTGCTCCCCTGCTCCCCTCCCTGCTCCATCAAGCACTGAATCTTCCCCACCAGCTACTTTACTTGGCCTTCTGTGACTAGCCCTTTCAAGAGAAATTTCCACAAGTACACACAAGCATGATTTTGTAAAGTTTTTTTTAATTATTCTTGTCTATCATCACTGAGTTCTTGACTCAGTCTTTCTAAATACATGTACAACACAATGACTGCAAAGGAAGGGGAGGTATAAAAGTATTTTTTGCTAATCCAATATGCAAACATACTATGAATGAAAATAGTTGAGGGAAAATAAATTAAAGGTTATATCAACTTCCCTGCTCTTTTTAATGTGTTAAGTTTCCTATACACCACAAAGATAAAATAAGGGGGCTTATCACCAGCACTGGAAAAGTATATATAAAAAACTAAGGTTCTCCACCCACCCACCCTCAAAGGAATGCCAATAAGCAAGGAATTAATTTTGTGGACCCTGTTACAAGGCTTGTTTTTTGAAAAAGTCCTGGCTGCAGAATAACCAACTAATTTGGGTCACAGGGCAGTGAACAGCCAGGTCAACTAACCTTGTATCAAGGGCCAGTGCTTCATGTTTCTTTCAGCCCCAGTTAATTAGTATGAAGCTCCCTTGCATCTTGACAGCAGTGCAGTTCGAGTATTAGGATGTAGAAGTCCCTGGATAAAGGAGGTCAGGGGGTTTGAAATGCCCATCTCATTTAGTTTTTGAATGGCCCTCCTTCTGCACAACCCTTTATCACAAACCAGTCTCCTGCACTTACCATTCATTGCCATTTGTCACAAAAGGGGCTGTGAGCCACAATACTTCTCAGGTCCCAAGCTCCTACATTGTCATCAGCTGCAAACCTCAGACAGGGCAATCCATATTTAAATATACACCATTTCCCTGTGAAGTCATTCCCTTCTACACACAGTGATGGGAACTGAAGAGAGTGATCTTGAAATCCACTCCTAGGGCTGACATTAGAACTCTTCAAGCCCACTGGCACTACCAGCTACCTTGGCCTCATCAATGCTGACGACTGCTCTGGTCCTCTCAGCCAAAGACATATATGGAGGGACAAGATTTCTCACAATGCCAGAAAGGCTGACACTGTCAGGGCATTGTAGGCAATTAAAATGGTGATCAGCTTGCAGCTAGGCAATGCTACTTCACTCCCACTGTTGGTAGCAATGTTAGGGAGAGGCTTGGACCTGCATTCAGACCACAGACTAATAATGCCTGACAAGCCTACAAAATGTGGTCGTCATCTGAGCCTTAGCAAGCCTTACTGTTTCTGAGGCACTGTTACTGAACATAACCCATAAGACTATGGGAGCTGTATCCAGCAAGGCTTTATGCTACATGTTTGAAACATCCCACCCTGACAATCAAAAACAGGTTGCTTCAGTGAACCTCACACCACAAAAAATAAGCAATGAAGAAATAAATATGCTTTAAACCAGCTTTTGCACCAATCATTTTAAAATAGTCAATCTCTACACTGGGTATTTGATTGTTTCAGTGACCCTGCTGAAAAAAACCTGTGTTGATTTAATCACAAATCACAACTTAATAACAGTTGTAAATCTCTATGATTCTGCATATCAACACTCTTTAGATTGTCCATACTTCAGATTATGACTGTTAAGGGTCATAGCAGGCACCACCTCAGAAAGAGGCTTCCTTCCTGCAAAAGTGGAGTGCAGGAGAGGGGATGACCCTTATGTGTCACCTGCCATTTCAAACAATATTTATGAAAGTTGTTATACTAAAAACATTTAAGAACTGCAGCCCAATTAATCAGCACAATTTAAACCACTCAGAATACATTAAACAACTAATCATTTAATTATAGTTGCCCAAGTACTGCGGGCCAATGTTTACTGATGTAAATTTTTGGGGTGTTTGTTCATTTTTATCATTTCAATTAGTCAAAAATGCCAGAGCAGAAAATACATTAACACTTAATGAAAAACAAATACTTAGTAATAAACAGTTTGCAGTTTACTTGAAACAACCTTTCAGTGTTAAGCCTACTATTTAGAAAAACAGAACAAGCCACAAAATGACAGATGTTACAAAGTTTAGAGAAGTTTCTCTGCTGCTGCACCTGACTTGTGTAAGGAGGGCTGTGTCCATACTGTTCTGCCCATGAGCTGAGAAAGGGCACCTATTGTCCAGAGCCATCTGAATTTGTGGCAGTGCTTTCTGTGCCAAGAGGCTGCACACTGTCTGTGAAGTTGTGAGCATGTTCAAGAAACAAGTCTTTGAGTACACTCAGTTCCTTTGTCAGGAGCTTGATTTTAGCCTCCAAGCGTTCATTCTCCTCTTTGAGCTGGTTGACCCTCTGCAGAGTATCCTGGGCCTTCTGCTTGCTTTTCAAACGACTCTTTTTTACCGCCATGTTGTTGCGCTCCCTGCGCTGGCGGTACTCATCACTGTTTCTATCAATTGTGGAATTCTTCTTGCCCTGCTTACTGGGAGGCGTAGCTTTGCCTCCACCTCCAGGACTAATAGGCACCAACTGAGGAACCTGTTGCAACCCACTCGCTTGTGCTTGGGTGTAGATGACACTTACTCCGTTGCTTTCTGCAGTTGTGTTCTGCTGTGATGTCTTGCTCATTTGGACAGGCTCTTCTTTAAACCCACAGTATGATTTATTAGAGAAAGTAAGGTGTTCTAGATTGCCAGGATGTTTCTTAAATCTTCACGTGGATCAATCACAAGTTAAACCTAGAATGAAAAAGAAAGTGTTGGGAAATTTCCAATGGCACACCCATAGAATTGTCTTTGTCATCTGTATTAGAAGACTGCATAGAAAAAACACATAGGGGATTCTCCATGCAAATACCGGTAAGTCGCATCCTTTCCCACTCCAGTATGCCAATCACCAACCATGAGCCAACCTCAATGCCTTGATCTTGATTTTTATTTTATTTTTACAAAAATCAATTTAGGGATATGTGATGCCCCCTGGAACCCTTTATCATCAAATTTCGGCTTAAATAAAGCAAATGGAGGGGGGGTGTTATTCCGCATTAAAAAAAAACCAAACAAACCAGTTCAAATGGAAATAAAAACAGATCTGATAAAAAATAAATAAAGAATGAGTTTTCTGAAATGGGTCCTGAACAGCCCTGTTTCTTGTGTAGGAAAGTTGCACAGGCTACACCCTCTACCAAAAATCTTCAACTTTGTTAGACTTGTGACCCAAGTTCAACATGCAGTAGCTCAAGAACTTTAACGTTTATCAAATACATGCCACTGTTCGAACTGTAACCCAGTTGTGAATTCCAATGCACATCCAGTGTTATAAAAAATTCTGGCATTACAGGCAAAACTGCCAGCCATGCTGCTTTGGCGACTAGCTAAGATGCCTTTAAAAGGACAAATGAAACAGAGGCCAAGCCTATCAATGGCTACTAGACCAGGTGCTTCAAAGGCACTGTGTTTTTGAATACTAATTGCTAGGGGTTAAGAATGCAGAAGGGCTACTGTCCTGCTTCCCAGAATCAAGATGCTGAACTAGATGGACTTGTAGCCTGATCCAGCCAGGCAACTCTACTAGGGAATGTGGTTGTGCAAGTGTGACAGACAATGATGGTGTGTTGTATTTTTAAAATTATTCAGTCTGAGCACTCCTGCACTATGCCACACAAAGGTGTCAAATAGTTGTGCAGCCTTTTAAAAACAGAACACAGTCCAGGATGATAACAACCTTCCAGCACAGCAAGTGTTCTACTATTTTAAGTTTTTTAAATTATTTGAAAACTTAAGTCTCCCAGATTTATTTAAAACAACAACAACAGGGAATCAAATAGTAAAAAAGTCCCCATCTTCTGTACCTTGTACAGGAATATTGTACATGCAGGTCCTGCTATCTGAATGCTCACTATCTGAAAAATTCACTTATCCACACATAAAAAATTACACCCAAACTTTGCTATACATTTTGCAGATTCACATAACCAAACAGCCAACTTTCTTGTTTATTTGTGTTTTGCTGGTCAGCATCAGTCATGGAAAGAGGGAGTGAAAAGATATTGGACCAATCCCACATTAGAAATATTTCCATAAGAAATAATGGAAATTGTGGACTTCTTAATGCAAACATTCGCCTAACTAATGATTCCCAGGGAATGCATTGTGTTCAGTAAGCCAGATCTGCTTGTACTTGGTGTGCTGTGTACTCAGCAGCAGAAGTTGCATTACTGAGGGAAGGAGTGTCTGATACTACAGCCTACAAAAGATCACAGCAGTACAGGGATACTATATTCTTTACTCCGAATGTATTTCGAGACTAGGGTTTTGTACTCACTTTTCAGATATTGCAACAAATATTGTTTTGCACAGCCCTATTGGACATCTCTCTCCTTTTCCAATACTTTAGAATTCTTAATTTAACAGATCACTGTTACTGTTCCTATTCATCTATGTATGTATGTGTCGGCACACATACACAGACAATTAGATGTCCATCAAATTAGCAGAAAAAGCAGAAAATGCTGTGCAATCCATCAAACACTTGGATGAGAGTACTATTTTGCTCAATGAACCTTACTTCTGAATAGATATATAGAAGATTATGTTGCAAGACAGTCTTGAAGTCTTTGGATATTAGCAAATTTGCATTTGAATTATTCTGCTTTAAGGGCATAGGTTGGTGTTCTTGACAGGCATGCAGACATATGTATATGTACACAATGAAGAATATGGTGTTTCTACGGACTGGTAGTTTCAGAATTACAGTTGTCAAAACATGTCTGGACTCTGGAATAAATGCAGTTTTTATTTCTATGCCTTTTGCTGAGGGCCTTTACAGCTATTTGACTTGCCTTATTGCCTCACCCTTAGGCAACCTCCCGGCAACATGCCTGGATGTATTGAGCTATCATAAAGACATCCCTAGTGGACAAATGTCTAGCCAGGTCTTAAAAAGCTTCCAATTTCACAACCCTGTCTTGGCAACTGGTCTTACTGTCTAACATTTGCTCTACATTTGCTGTACTTTTAAACACACTTTGCTCAAATCTTTCCAGGTTGAATTGAATACAGGAGTCATGCAAACAAGTATATTTACTCACTTGTAAGTGAGTACAGAGGCTTTTCTTTTCTATCTCCATAATGTCTCCATATATACCTAGTGCAGCTCCTGGACCACCACTTCCTAGGGGCAATTATGAAAAGGATAGCAGGGGCTTGTCTGTTCAGCACTATGCTGCTATGGGATTTATAATGCTTTGTAGGCCCCCATCCTCCTCCCAACCATGGACTATTCCCACACTAATGTGTGGATTCTCACCACCATTCTGCAAGTCCAGGTTTGGGCAGAGGTCCAGGGCTCATGACACTAACCAGAGGGCAAGAACATGCCCTCAGTGGCAAACGAAAGTCTCAAAGCCTGTGCATCATGAAAGCTTAAAGTACAGGAATTTATATTCCAAGCAATGTAGGGGCAGCTGCATATGTGATTAACCTTCACAACTGCAGATAAGCCAACAATGAACTTTTTATTTTCAAAATTCTACCTAATGTTGATTTTACATATGTTTAATGCTTGAACCTTTATTATGAACTACCATACTGAAATGTGCACTTTCATAACAGGAAGTAAGCAAGGAATTGCATCCCTAAATGGAGTTGTAGAATTGCAAGGGACCCCAAGAATCATCTAGTCCAACCCCCCTGCAATGCAAGAATCACAACTTAACATGACATATGGCCATCCAACAATGCTTAAAAACCTCCAAGGAAAGAGAGTCCACTACCATCCAAGGGAATCTTTCCCACTGTCAAGCAGCTCTTACTGTCAGAAAATCCTTCCTAATATTTAGTCGGAAATTCAGTATCTCATCCAAATATTGCAATTTCTAATTATTCCTCTCTAATACATAGAATGAATTACTGTATTTTTTGCTCTAGAAGACTCACTTTTTCCCTCCTAAAAAGTAAGGGGAAATGTGTGTGTGTCTTATGAAACGAATGCAGGCTGCGCAGCTATCACAGAAGCCAGAACAGCAAGAGGGATTGCTGCTTTCACTGCGCAGATTTATTTTTTTTCTTGTTTTCCTCCTCCAAAAACTAGGTGTGTCTTGTGGTCTAGTGCGTTTTATAGAGCGAAATATATGGTATTTGCATCCTGGGCTGCCAAACACCCTTATTACATTCACTCTTTGCCTCTTAGCCAAACATGGCTCTATAAAACACATAGCAAATACAACAATCAGCTTCAATAACACACTGAATTCATAAAAGCTGTCCTTAAAAAAGGAAATAAAAAGAAAGGACCTGACCCGCTTTCTAAATACAATGAGTGAGGTAGCTGGCCAAATATTTTTGGGGGAAGGTGTCACACAGAGAGGTTGCCATTGCAAAAGGCCCACAACTTCCACTAGCTCCAGTCTAGAATCTCTCAATGTAGCACATGCCCAGCCCTTCCCGAAGCCTAGAAAGTGTTTCCTCTTTTCAGATACACTGCTTTGAGCAGGGGCCCTAGACCTTGGGAGATAAAATTAATCTCCTTTTTTGTATTAAAAAAAACAAACCACCCATCTGATGCCAGAGCAGGATACATTCATAAAATGTAAAAGCAAAATCTACAGCAAGTCAAAAGAGATAAAAACAGCCAGTCAGCTACAGCACAAATATCCAAAACTTGTCTAGGTAATTAAATCTCAAAAGGCCTGTGGGAAATTGTAAGTTTTCAACTGGCATGCAAACATTTCCCCATTATTCTGTTATACATTTGATTGTTTATTCAGTACACAGGGATGCTATAATCTGTAATATAGGGATAAAATATTGGAAACCTAGAGAAATTTGGCTACAGAGGAATCTAGCCAAAGCAAATTAAACATAGGAAGGTCAATGCCAACAGCATATGGACCCCTTTGAAGGCTTAACAGACCAACACCAAGGCTGAAATCCTACGAACACCTACCTAGGAGTTCAAAGGCTCGGCTACTGAGTAGACATGCATAGAACTGCACTGTACGGCAACAACTTAAAAAACACAAGCAAGGAGTGACCAATTCCCAAAATAATTTGTCAGGATGGACAAACAGAAGAGCCTCTTTCCTTCAGCTTAAGTGAAGAAACCTATTGGGTATAAAGTTTAATGACAGAGCCAAGATGTTTAAGTACATCAGCAAGAGGCAATACTGCCATCACCCGATACCCAAAGCCAGATAAGGTATTTTCAGAATAGAACACTGAGCCTCATTTGCCTTGCTGCAATTGTAAAGAAAAGAATAGGATGCACCCAAAAGGTGTGGTCATATTATGCTGGAAGTTTTCCCCACAGCACTGTCCCCATGGAAACTAAAGGCTGAACAGAGTAATGAGGAAGACACATAAAGAGAGATGCCATTTCTTTCTTGTAAAATGAATTCTGCTGTGAGGAGTACTGGACCTTACACTCTGGAAAAAGCTCTTCAAGAGAATGATCCAAATACACAGAGGCAGATTTCCAGCTACCTTGTTAACTCACAATTGCAACACTTGCTTCCTCTTGCTCAAATTAGCCTCTTAGAAAGGTATAAGCAGGCACAACCATATGTTACAAGGAAGTAGCCAAGGCAGATTTCAAGTTCATTTCCTTATTACAGCAACATTATTTTTAAAAATCCAACTTATACTTCAATGGTGTGTCATTTACAGTTTATTTTAGCATAATTTTCAGACCAAGCTGCTAAAGTTTTTTGTTTGAAAAATTAAAGAAAATACTGAAGTTAAAGATGGGAAGAAGGGAGGCGGGGAGAGACAGAATCAGAAAAACTGAATAAAGCAGAAATGCTGAGTGTCTTAAACCATCTTCTAATGAGAAAACCCCCTGGGATGGCCACACAAGAGGATAAAGCAATTTTCTGATATTGTCTGCAAGAAAAACATACTAGCATAACTGGTCCTACATCAGTATCATAAGAACAGATTTAAGATAAACATTTACACCAATTGAAAAGAAAAGGTATGCAAGCAGTTATAGTAAGCCTGCTTTTGCCACTCAGCATGGTAGTCTTAATGGTGTACTGCAGCATCAGATAATACAGACGCATCTATTTCTTTTACCAATCTGTAGAGTGTAGGCTATGCACTGGACATAAGGTTTGCAAGTGATCAAGGCAGTTTTCACGGAGGGGGATATGCTCTGGATACTAGTTTGATGGGCACCTTTCAAATGACTGTGGCCCAAGAAGTCCACCAATAACACAACAAATGTTACAGAAATACACAATAAAACCATCAATACAAATAAATATATACAGAAAACCATTCCTTTTCCTTCTTACACATCTCTCCACTCAACACCTCTCAGTCTCCTGGCTGTTAATCAGGACTCCAGCCATACACCCTATCTTTCAATAGCTATGGTTGCCGCAGTTATCTACAGTGATGATGTTGTGAGGGTAATGAAGAACAGCATATGGCACTTGAGATAAACTGTGCATGCTGAAGATAGGAAGTGAGCTAATTCCCAGCAAATGACACACAAGTGCAGTAGAAGCCCTGAGCCTCAGGTTTGTCACAGAGCATCCCATGCCTACTGCCACCTTTTGTTTTATTCTTATTGAAGTCTAATAACGGAAAAGAGAGGTATACATTTTAAAAAACAATCTAAACATAATAAAATGCAAGAAAGAGAAATATCCACAGCAGCAGATGATCTCAAGTCAACCTCCCCACAAAAAACATGTTTTCCCCAAGATAGCAGGACATATATAATGGGGCCAGCCAGACCTGTTTCCCTGGGGTATCACACCCTGTCATACTCAGCTACTTCACTCTAGTTGGCAGAAGACTATTGAGAAATAATAATATTGATTAGGATACATGGCAGAAAGGATATGGGAGTCAGGTAAAGGTACCTCTCTTGCTGCTTTAGACTCTATACCTGTTGCTAAAAGCTCCATCCCACCAACCCTAGCTGGCTAATACCATGGCTGCCTCACTGGAACAGAGCTCTCCATTTTTTTTAATTTTTTTTTTGTGAGAACTGAATATTGCTCTCTAAGCCCTTAAACAGCACCAATACTAACGAAGGAGAGAAGCCATACCATTCAATGCTCAACAAAGTCTGGAAAGTCAAATATGAAGTTTCTAGGTCTCTACAATAACACCCCCCAGACACATTTAAAAGGCCACAGAATGTTAATCAGCCGAACGACTGGTTGAAGAGAAACATTTTCACCAGGAGCCTAAATATTTCAGTGGATTGACTCCTAAAACCTAGTTGCACACAATCCAAGAACTATGAACACTGCACTGAGCATCTTTGAGTAAAGGCAGGATATAAATGTAGCAAATAAAACTTCAGTGGTGACCACTTGGTGAGCCCAGAAAAAACTGACTGGCAGCCCACAAACTAGCGCTGCCCCCCCCCAGGACCTTTGTAGCTCTAACAAATTTGAATCCAGCGATGGTAAAATATTTGGCTACAGTTTCAAGTTACATTAAAAAAGCACTTAAATGTGACACTGAAATGCCAAAGGAGGTGGGTAAACTATGCCAAAGCACAGGTGCTCCATACTTACAAATCAATACATACTTGTACACAGCAGCAACTTTTCTATCATGAGGGTGTGGCTGGTAGTGAGAATAGGAAAAGTGGCAATCCCTCTTAAAGACAATGTGTCCTTTAATGTGTTCACCCTTGCTTCTAATTGTCCCCATTTTAAAAGTAGTATCTCAGGCAAAATAATGTTGTATCCTGAGTGGCAGATCTTAATACATTTAAAAGTACATTGCAGAATTTCACAGAGGTTTCCAAAAGTGTAAGACCTGAGACACATACAGGGAAAAGTCACAACTTCCCTCATAATCTATAGAACTTGTATGCACAACATGGATTTTATTTTACAGAGCAGACTTCCCCAGCCTGGTGCTCTCCAGATGTCCTGGATTACAACTTCCATCATCCCCAGCTAGCACTGCCATGCTGGCTGGAGCTAATGAAATCGTAATCCAAAATGTCTGGAGGATATCAGGTTGGGGACAGTATTTTAGCAATGCATTAGGCTGGGCATAGGATTTTAGCAATGAAAGTTATTTCAAAGATCACTGGCTGCAGACTCCCTGGCAGAAAAAGCAGCTAGTTTTGAAGCCAAGAATGTTATAATAATCCTAGAATACATGTCAAATTTAATTATTATTTTTTACGTTTCCCCTAACTTGGGAAACAGTTTTCACTTTTGCCTTCATCTAACCACAGATAGGAGCCCTAGCCTCAATGCTCAGTGTCCTTACATGTTGAACAACTCTTTATCAACATGACAATTACCATTTCCTGAAACTCCTGAGAGCACAGGCTGACCTACGAACAGCAAAGCCCAGACTTGTGCCGATGTGTACGGAAACTGAAACGTGGAGAGGAGAGAATTGTGGGAAACGCTTGTGATCACTCTTCTGTTAAGTTCGCCCTGAGCTGGATTTGTTTCTTGTGGGTTTAAAAAAAAAGGAGAAGGCTCGCCTCAACACAAGTAGGGGCAAGGAAGGAGCGGCCCAAACCAGCTGCATTCGGAATCAAATGTCCTGGGAGCTTCTCTAAAAAAACAGAACAGGTTATTAAGGGAAGCCTGCAGCTTTGCAGCTCAGAGCCTGGAAAGAAGGTGCAGCCTAAGAAAGACCCTTTAGGCAGGCTAAGAAGGGTGGACTCAGGCACTCTCTCGCTCTCTCTCCCGCTCCCTCCCTCCCCTGGGGGATTTCCCATGTGCCAAGACATGACCTCATCTCAGCAGGGACGAAGGCAGAGTTGCTCGAAGGTTGCATCATACTTCAGAGAGAGAGAGAGAGACGCGCTCCAGACACGCGCTCCTCGGCACGGCCGGCGGGTCCCCCTCCGTGGGGAAGCCACGCGCCTCTCTCGCCCCGGCTATGGGGCACAGATGAGTCCCCCCTAACCCTCCAGCCCCCGCTCCCCACTCCCTCCTGCCCCATACAGAAAAACATGGGAAACTCTCCCCCCTCCACACCACGAACCCCCCTCCTCTTTACCCCACATCACTATTACCACCACCACCACCCCACACACACACACACCACCCCACACGTTTCTGGGCCTTCGCGAGCCACCGTGAGAACTCCCTGCTCTCCGGTCGGCCCTATATCGGTGAAGTAAATATACACATATAAACAAACAAACAGATTCCTTGGGAGGGGGAGCTCTCACCCCTCTAACCGCGTTTGGCACCGCCCCCAATCTGCCCCATAGGCGCCTCCCCAACCCCTTTTGCGTCCCGTTTATAAATCCCCACAACAAGTGGGGGGGAGGGTGATAGAAGCCTTTCTGAGGGGAGGGGGGCCCTCTCGCGTCTCCTTCTTCCCGCCATGCTTGCCCCCCCATGCCCCCTTTTCCTCCTGCCCCATAGGGAAGGAAGACGTTCTCCCCGGCCCCGCCCAGTCTCGTGCCGTACCTGGCCCAGGTATCGATCCGGGGGGCTGCGCGGGGAGGGGGGGAGGCGCGAGCCCGGCCAGGCCCGACTCGCTTTTTCTCTTTCTCTCTCTCGATTCTTTCCAAACGCGGGGAGGGGGGAGCAAGAGAAGGAGAGAGGCGATTGCGAAACCGGACCCAACCAATCAGGCTTCGGGCTACCTCAGAGTTGAAGCGGCCCCTTTAATCGGATTGGCAGCTACCATGACCAATAGGAGATCGCGTTCCCAGGGACTGCCATCCCCAGGCGTCAATCCGAGACCTAGGTGCTTGGAGTGGCAGGTTCGGAAGCCAATCATATACATTGCCTCGTGTGTTTTTTTCTTGTGTAAAAGAAGTAGGCGGGATGGTTGAACGTGTTCGGGATTCTTTTACATTTTTTTATCCTTTCCTGTACCCAACACCCCTTCAAAGGCAACTTTTCAAATAACTTTCAATATAAAAGTGTTCCTGGATGCATCCTACAGGCCCTCAGTCGTACTTCCTAAGGGGGCCTAACTATTGGCGTTAGGAGATCTATATTCAGGTAGAACAATCTAGAGTTCGCGGTGGACCGACGAGATGGCCAAGTTTGCTGATGGTGGTTAAACCAGGATGGTTAAGACAAAAAGGGGTTGCGAAGAGCTCCGAAAGCACCTCTCCAAGCTGCCTGAACGGACAGAAAAATAGCAAATGCAATTCAATGTAAAAAATAAATAGATTGCATAAACTGATGTACATATGGGGCAAAAAAAATCATAATAATCTCAGTTTCACATATACTGTTCGCTCATGGGCCTGACCAGGAATGATACCTTGGGGTTGTAATGGATACATTGATTAAGATGGTGATCCAGTGTGTGGCAGCACTGCCTTAGTACTGGACTATGTACTGGACTAAGACCTGGGAAACCAGGGTTCAAATTCCCATTCAGACATGATGCTCAGAGGATGTCCTTCTGCCAGTTACTGCCTCTCAACCTAATGTATCACACTGGGATGCTATGGAGATTAAATGACGGAGAGAACCATGTACGCCACCTTCTTGAGCTCCTTGGGGGGGGGGGGAGAGGTGAGCTTACATGTCAATGCAATAAATCCATTAAATAAAAAAGGCAAGTTCTATGCTAGGGATGCGGGTGGTGCTGTGGTCTAAACCACTGAGCCTAGGGCTTGCCGGTCAGAAGGTCGGCGGTTTGAATCCCCGCCACGGGGTGAGCTCCTGTTACTCGGTCCCTGCTCCTGCCCACCTAGCAGTTCAAAAGCACATCAAAGTGCAAGTAGATAAATAGGTAGCGCTCCGACAGGAAGGTAAACGGCATTTCCGTGCGCTGCTCTGGTTCGCCAGAAGCGGCTTAGTCATGCTGGGCACATGACCCGGAAGCTGTCTGCAGACAAACGCTGGCTCCCTCGGCCTATAGAGCAAGATGAGCGCCACAACCCCAGAGTTATCTACGACTGGACCTAACGGTCATAATAATAGTAATAATTTATTTTTTATACCCTGCCCATCTGGCTGGATTTCTCCAGCCACTCTGGGCGGCTTCCAACAATGCACTAAAATACAATAACGGTCAGGGGTAACTTTACCTTTATGCTAGGGAACAATAGGAAAGGAATTGGGGGGGGGAGGGCAGGAACTATTGATATCATGCTTCTATACAAATCTATGGTGCAACCACATTTGGAATGCATTGTACCATTCTGGTCACCTCACTTAAAAAAAGCATATTGCAGAGTTGTTGCAGCGTTTAGGACTTTTTCACTTAGAGAGAAAAGGCCAGTAAGAGGCAACATGACAAAAGTTTATAAAATTATGCAGGGTGTGGAAAAAGTGGATAGTGAACAGTTTTTTCTCTTTCATAAAATAAGAATTTGTCAACATCTAATGAAGCTGGACCAAGGGTGCCAACTTAAATAAAATAATCACAAGATGCAGCACACACACCCCATTTGAATAGCAATGCCCATCAACTGGGGGGGGGAGACCCTTCAAATATTTTATGGGGGGGGAGGGATCTTGGCCCTTAGGACTTGGCTCCTGTGAGCTGGACTGTGAAGGATTCTAGACAGATAAAAGAAATGACTTTTTAATGCAGCTCATAGTTAAGCTATGGAACTCCCTCCCACAAGAGGCTTGGATGGCTTTAAAAGAGGATTAGACAAATTCATGACAAAAAGGCTACCATGGAGGAAAGGGCTATCAATGGCAGTTTAGCACACAAGGTGGAGAAATTTTCCAGACCATCTAGAGGAATACATTTTGCAGCTTTAATATATCTTAAATCTGCATTTGACTATCTGTAAGGGAAGACTTTGGCATAAAGTGTTTCATTTCTTATCAGTGTGCTTCAAAAATTACACCTTGAATACAGTGGCGGAACTTCAAGCTCTGGCGGGGGGGCGGAGAGGAGGCGGGGGTGTGGCTGGCATGCTTCCCGGGGGCATGACGTGATGCCCGCAGGGGCATAGTGCGCGTCCTGGGGGTGTGGCGTGCCACCTGTGGGGCGTGCCACCCAGCGCAGGGGGGGGGAGCCACAATGGTACCCCACCAGGATCGTGCCTCTAGGGGCAGTGCGCTCCCCCTCCACCCCTGTTCCTCCACCAGTGCTTGAATATCTCAGGGCATGTCATCTAATCCTGTATCAATCACTGAAGGGGTTCAAAAAGGGTGTATTTGTGATTAATTGTATTTAAATAATTTAGTCCGCTGTTGCATACGGTAATTTATGAACTGCATCCACCTATATTGGCAGGTGTTAGATAGTAAATTCTCCTGGCATCAGGACACTTCGCAGGGAGGATATTTATTTTAATTTAAAATCTGCTATTCTTCTGCATACCTAGGAGATTCCCCAAGTATGTAAGGCCCACACCCTTATTTTGGGGAGAGGTGGAAGACTGTTGCACTTCCAGACTAATTGGCACTCAACCAAGTTCCTCTAGGAAGGAATGATGGATGCCATCCTTAAGATTGCTACAGGATTTTCAAAGCCTCCAAGCAAGTCTGAATTAGAAAAAGTAGCATCCATTTGGAAATGAGTGATGCTTTTTTCTCATGCCTGGGCTTTACTGAGTGCCACGCCTGTTCTTTACTCCAAAAGCTGTGAGGGTTTTTGACAGCTTGGTGGAGGCTGGAGCACATTTCCAAGGAGTTCATTAACCGCAGGACAAAAACCCACACCCATAATTATTAGGGCATTTATAAAACATTCTCCATAACACACATAATAGTAAGGAAAGGTACCCTGTGATTCATAGTAAACAAATCTAGCTATTAAGCAAGATTCTTAGACTGAGGCAGGGCTGGAGGGTTGGGGGAGAGAAAGCTTCAACTGTTTCCAGAAGGCTGCTTGATAGATCAGAACTTGCCAGCAGGGAAACCAAGCCAAGCACATGGAATAATAGAGAGCATATTGTTTTTTGCATACCCTGCAAGTTTTGGATTACACTTCATGCATCTGATAAATGTTGGGCTTGTAGGACTTTGTCATCTGCACTGTAGCAAGCCACTTTGGTGACAGATGCCCACTGGATCAGGGAGTTCAACAGAGGAGGAGGCTGATAGGTAGTGCCATCCCTTGGATTTGTTTGTAAGATAGAAGACAGGCAGGTGGAGGCTGGATGAGGTGAAGCAGTTACTGGGACAGTGCCCCATTTGCCCCAATAGACCAGCTTCCACTGATAAACAATATCCCCAAATTCCAGTCCTCCAACCTTTTTTTCTTTCTGGGGAAAAATCCCACCCAGAAAGATCTCAATAAATGAGTTGAATTGTGCCACAGAGATGCCTCTTCATTGGTCTAAATGGAGGGCACATTTTTAGCCTAGGGGACACATTCCCTTCTAGGCAACATGCCTGTGGGGGGTGGGTTCAGAGGCAAAGGGTGGGTGGATCAACATATTTAAATTGTACCTTTGTACAGTGGGCTAGTTTCTATGCACCATCTGCCTCTATTCTCCATCCAGACAAGCAAGGTGCAACAGCAGAGCTCAAGGGCACAGTCCAGCCAGGATGCAAAGAAGGGTGAGCATAGCTTAAGAGAGTTTCAAGGACCAGATACAGAGGACTAGAGGGCCACATTTGGAACCTGGACCTGAGGTTCTCCACCTTTGGTCTGGGACACCTTCAGGTTATTTGATCAACTTACAGAACCATTCTCTCCTTCCTACCTTCCTTTAGAATGGATGGGGACTGTGCAACTCAGTTCACGAAACAGACCCCTGATGTGCTGCAGGGAGGCTGCTGTTCTGTCTCCTCTGGTTGGTTTACTGGGTGCTGTCACTTTTGCTCATCATCTTGAGCTGCATCTCATGGGGTCTCTTTGGTGGTCCTCTATGAGGTCTCTTTTGTATTTTTTAACCACAATGGCAGTAACACCAGCATTAGCAGATGGAACATCTGGGAGGGTGGCGAGGAAGGATCACCATCATGGCACTTCCAGTAATTCCCTCTTTTCGCCACCAGGCTCCTATGGTTGAGTGATGAGGGAGCCAGCTGTGAAATATCTGTCCTGGTGAGAAGACTTCGCACCCTCTGAACTGCACTTAAGCTTACTTGCTGTGGCCCACTTGGAGAACAGTACATAATAAAATAAGAAAATAACATAAGAAGAGCCTGCTGGATCAGGCCAATAGCTCATCTAGTTGAACATCCTGTTCTTACAGTGGCCACCCAGATGCCTATGGAAATCCAAGTGCACTCTACCCTCCTGCAGTTTCCAGCGACTGATATTCAGAAGCATTACTTCTTCTGACAGTGGAGTCAGAGAATAGCCACTGTGGCTAGTAGCCACTGATAGCCTCATCCTCCATAAATTTGTCCAATCCGCCTTTAAAGCCATCCAAGTCTGTGGCCATCACTGCCTCCTGAGGGAGCGAGTTCCATAGTTTACCCATGTGCTGCATGAAGCATTACAGTTTTGTCTACATTTTCCAACATTCAGCTTTGCTGGTTGTCTCTAGTATCATGAAAGAGAGAAAGAGATGTTTTCTTTATCCACTTTCTCCAAGCCATGGTTACACTAGCAACTGCTGTGGCTGCATGGTGTGGGACTAGACCTGGGAGATCAGGGTTCAAATACTCAGCCATGAAGCTCATTGGATGATCTTGAGCCAGTCTCAGTCTCTCAGCCTAACCTACCTCACAGGATAGTTGTGAGGATTAAATGGGAGAACTATGTATGCCACCTTGAGCTCCTTGAAGGAAAGGTGAGATATAAATATATTAAATAATATGTTGGAGGCAGAAGAGCTGAAATACAAGCAAAGGGTGGTCTCCCAAGCACCTGGGTGAAGAATTAAGTTCAGGGGCACTTATAATGCCCACAAAACCTTCCTTAAGAGGCAGGTTATGCATTCCACGACTCCTTTCTAGACTATTGTGCTGGTCCTGAGGGTCAACCATGTGACGAGGTCCGAGTCCAGTCCGAGGGTACAGTATAGAGGCTGTCCATCAAAGCTGAAGCAGGGTCCAAGGCAGGGAGTCGGGTGAGATCAGGAACTCTGGCAGAAGAGCAGGACAGGGTGCAGGCAGGAACAGGCTACCAACAATGTTGCTCCCCCAACCTGGGGCTGGGGCTGGCTGGCTTTTATCTGCCCCGAGGCATAGGGCGGCTCCTGCCCACAGGTGACTCACCTCGCCTGGCCTGGAGGTGAGCACTCCTCCTGCGGGAACTTAGTTTCCTCTGCCTTTCTGCCCTGAGCCTCTGCAGCTCAGGAGAGGCTGGAGGGTTACCAGAGCCAGAGGCAACCTCAGCTTCCCCTGACGGGGCTGAGAGTGGAGCACCTGCAGGCAATGGGTCCTCCATCACCTCAGGAGCCAGAGCAGACTCAGCTGGTGCCTGCACCTGAGGATCCAGCACAGGTGAGGACCCTTCAGGCTCAAGCCCCAGCCCCGGCTCAGCTGGTTCTGGAGGCGGGGACTCCTGTGCAGGCTGGGATTCCTCAGGTTCAGCCTCCGAGTCCAAATCCCAGGCCATCACAACTGCAGACCAGGGTGACTCACCTGGGGTCTGGGGCCTTATCCAGGGCACCAAGCACATTTTCCTGGACCAGTAGTGGTGGTCGCTACAAAAAGAAAAGCATGTTAAAGCAAACACTGTGCAGGGGTGGATTGAGAGGTTTAAAACTGTCTGCTGAACCCAGCACCCTGAACGGGTTGTCCTGGATGTGCATGTGGCATACTGTTCCCAGAGGGTTGGCCAAGAGTGGTTTCCTTTGGCTGAAAATGGCTAGCCACCCCCATTTCAGATGCTCTCAGGTACCCCATCACCCAAAGCTATGCAGGAGCATGTACATCTTAAATGTAACTTCTGTATGCGATAATGGATTAACCTGAGGTAGTATAACCTCTCAGCTGTCATTCCAGGGACCTCTTTAAAAAAAACAAAAAACTCTCCCCATCCATGCAAGTGGCAGTTTGGGAAGAGAGGTTTATTTTGCAGAGAATAGCATTATGCAGAGTTTCCTTTTGCACATTTTCCAGTTGGAATCGGAAAAATGTGTAGAGAATTTTGTTTCTCCTTCCTTATTAAACCTAGAGTTCCAACTTGTATATAACTGTCTTGGGAGCACTGGGGTTTGGTTTTTTGTTTGTTCATGGGGAAGTGGGGTGGGGGGTAAAAAAACAAACACATTTCCATGCTGACACTTACCTTGTGGAATGATTTTCCCATGTAGATCAGGTGAGCTCCAATGATAATCATTCCTGCCAATAACTGAAAATGTACTTGTTTACCAGAGCATTTTCCTGTGCATTAACACTAGTTCTCGCTATTCCTGATAGTTTGATGTTGTTTTATTGTGATGGTTTTATTGAATTAGTTTTATTGTGGTATTTCGTTTAGTATTTCTTCACAAAATGAAAGATGGTGTAAATAATAATAATAATTATTATTATTATTTATACCCCACCCATCTGGCTGGGTTTCCCCAACAGCTTCCAACAAAAGATTAAAAATACATTCTTATAAGAACCACCACCATTGATTTCTAAACCCAACCACTTTCCTGCTCTGCTTTGCATCTGACCTGTGACAGACCATTTTGTTCCTTTAAGGGTGTTGGGCCTGATGGTGGAGTGAGGTTGCTAATACCTTGCAAATTACTGTATTTTTCCATGTATGAGACTAGGTTTTTTCCCCTTAGAAATAATGTCAAAAATTAGGGGGCGTCTTATACACGGTTACATCTTCCCCCATTTGCTTAAATCTGAGTTCCCAAAAATAGGGGGCGTCTTAGACATGGGGGCATCTTATAGACGAAAAAATACGATATGTTTTTTTAGGTAAAATATTCTGGGCAGTTGCATCTCTGGGGATAGAAGAATGGCATGTTTCAAGTTCACTTTGAGGCTCTCAATCTCTGATGCTGCACCAGAATGCCAATGTGTACTTTTGACAGTGAAGCCAGATGCCTTTGTGAAAGCTAAACATGGTGTTATATTGGCTGTCGTTTGATGTTTGTAACCAGACCAGAAATTGGCATGAACAGCAGCAGACTCTGGTAATTGCACCCCACCACTCCCACTTCTTTTCTGACCCTCTCTAGCAAATTATTGTATGACAGGAACATTGATGGTTCAATCACTGAAATGATGATAATGGCAACAAAAAGGTCCCTGGATGCAGAGTTCCCAACATAAGACCCTTATCTTAACTTCCCAAGACAGGCTTCCTGGGTCAAATATAGATATGTAAATTTGGGATGAATAGAACAATAGCATCTCATTCCAGGTGTCCTGGCAGGCCAGGAAATCCCATGCAGAATATTTGCTGCCTAGTAGGAAATCTGTTCAAGAGGATACTCACACACCCTGCCTTGTGCACACCCAGAGCAGTCCCAAGACTTTTTGGCACCTGAGCTGCCCCCCCCCAATAGCACCCCCTCTCCCTGCCAGGGAAGAAGGTGCCAGGGAAGATCTACACCAGGAACAAGGGGGTATCAGGTGTGCGTGCAGGAGCCAGGCCCTGTGACCAATAGGACTTTGCAGGACTGGGGCCTTCCTAAGTTTGTCCTGAAGAGGCAAGGCGTGGCCTCACAGGTGAGGCCGATTGGTAACTCACAGCACCTGGTGGCAAGAGCTGGGAAGGGATATAAGGTCAGCATTTTCCTTCGGCTCTTTGCCACAGCAACACACTTCCTGCCTTGCTGAGTTTGGTTTCTTGCTTCCTGATCCTTGAACCTTGGCTTCTTTACTCCCAGCTTCTTGATCCTTGGACCCTTGACTTCATGACTCCCTGCTTTCTGACCCTCGGACTCTTGGCTTCCTGACTCCTGGCATCTGGACCCCTGTTCTTGCTCCCACCCTGCCACCTTGCCCCCAGTCCTGACGTCCCCTGCCAGGACTTCAATCGCCCGTGAACCAGACCGTGACATTGGGAGGGCGAGAAAGATCAAAATCAGGATCTGCTGCTTTTATGGAACCTGCCACCTGAGGTCGTCATTTCACCTTGCCTCATAGGTGGGCTGGCCCTGTGCACACCCACGTACATATCAGCAAACCTCTCATTGTTCCTCACTTGTGCATGCCCAACTAGAGATTCCCAGACCCCTTCAACTTTCTATGCAACACCACACTGATGTCAGTGCTGGATCAAGAAGCCTGGTTAGGATTCCATTGGCTGGCAGCATGAAAGTTCAGAGAGATTTCCCAAAGAACTGAAATCACAAAGGCACCAAATTCCTGATCCTGCTTCTAGTCTTGGTCTCTCACATCCTCACACCCAGATAGCTGCAGGAATAGTTCATCTTAGCCTGGATAGGTAACGTTTTGCAAACTATGGAATCCTGTAAGCCCTCCACTTTATTTTCCTCTAAAAGTGTAGTAACTCTTCTTTCCTTTAGGAGTTTAAATGAGTTGCAATATTAGTTAAATGCTTCTGTGCTTTTTAATATAAATGCTGCACCACACTATTTTCTTATCAATTCCTTTGTTATGTCTTTAAAATAACTACTCCTCCATGGAATAGTTCTGGGTAAGAGTACATTTCTGGGTACAGGATACTTCAGCTATGTTCTTAAAGCAATAAGGTAAAGGTACCCCTGCCCGTATGGGCTAGTATTGACAGACTCTAGGGTTGTGCGCTCATCTCACTCTAGAGGCCGGGAGCCAGCGCTGTCCGCAGACACTTCCGGGTCACGTAGCCAGTGTGACAAGCTGCATCTGGCGAGCCAGCGCAGCACACGGAACGCCGTTTACCGGTACCTTCCCGCTAGTAAGCGGTCACTATTTATCTACTTGCACCCAGGGGTGTTTTCGAACTGCTAGGTTGGCAGGCGCTGGGACCGAGCGACGGGAGTGCACCCCACCGTGGGGATTTGAACCTCTGACCTTTCGATCGGCAAGTCCTAGGTGCTGAGGCTTTTACCCACAGCGCCACCTGCATCCCTTCTTAAAGCAATAGACTCCAGCAAAGATCTGACCTTTCATGCAAGGTGCTGTGTGTAAATGCATTCAAACATGGGTTCTTAGACACACATGTAGCAAATGGTTGTAAAGATACTTGTGGTGGCAGCAAAGCAAATCGGAGTGTCATGTGTTCTCCTTACAAATTAAGGATGTCTATTTAAAACCATGGCCACACAGTTTTCTCATGCACACTAGTTGTATGGGATGGAAATCTGACAACATCATGGCAGATGGTGTTCATCTTCTTGCCTTGGGTGGAAATAAGCCACAGAGAAAATAAATGTACACAGCTCTTCAGACAGACTTTGGAGCAAATGGAGCAACAAACCCAAACTCAGGCCTTGTATGTGCCTCTTCTGGGAAAGAGGCATAACTTACTCAATGGTGTCAGCCACATATCTGTTGCTTGCCAATTTTTTAAAACTGCCATTTAGATGGAGCATTTAGTTAACACACTTCCAAATAGTAAAGGTACCCCTGCCCGTACGGGCCAGTCGTGTCCGACTCTAGGGTTGTGCGCTCATCTCACTTAAGAGACACTTCTGGGTCACGTGGCTAGCGTGATGAAGCTGCTCTGGCGAGCCAACACCAGCGCAGCACACGGAAACGCCACACCCAAATTAAGCCTGTTAAATCATTATTCATTTGATCCTCTCCTAGCCTCATAAGTAATAATATTCATATTTATTATATACCTCATAATATAGATTTTCTAAGTGATGTACAATTAAAGTTAAGCAAAAAACAACTTTTAAATATTCTTGATTAGCACAGAAACCCATGGATCTACCTTTCTGAAATTTTGTAGGGTTAATCCCCTCTTGGCTGGCTATGATATCAGTCAGTTCCATGCACCTGTGTGGGGAAGGAAAAAAAAGGTGTTGCTATTTTACTTTCCCAAGCTTAGGTCAGTGGGAGGACTTAAACTTCAGTTTTACAAATATTGCTTCTGATTCAGGGTCTGAGGTGAGGTGAGACCTGGGAGACCAGAGTTCAAATCCCTACTTGGTCATGAAGCTCACTGGGCCAATCACAGTCTCTGAGCCTAACCTACCTCAAAGAGTTGTTGTGAGGATAAAATGAAAAGGAAGAGAACCACGTATGCCACCTTGAGCTCCTTGGAGAAAAGGTGGGATATAAATGCAATAAATGAATAAAAATTAATAGACACTGGGGGGGACGGGACCCAGTAGCACAGGGACACAAACAGCTGCAAATTCACATCAAACTCCAGGCCTTCATCACATTTGACAGATGAGTCTGATCATGTTTGGAGCCTTTTAGATAGGTGAAGCAGCTAAAACATACACCCATTCTGGGGTAGCCAACCCCAGAATCATTTGCTCTAACTAGCAGCAACCCTCCAGGATCTTGGGTAGAGGTCTTTTACACATTGCCTGCTACCTGGTTATTGAAACCAATAACCAGGAGATTGAAACCAAGACTATGTCTGGTGAAAGCATGTATTCTGTTACCCTATTTGTTGTTGCTGGACTGAGCATCAGGCACCTGTACGTGTCCAGAAAGTATTGCATTGGGTACCAAAATCTGACAAGTGCGCTTTCTCAGGAACTGCCGACTGCTGCCCCAGGTGGTGAGCCAAGTCACTGCAACTCCTCAGCTAAGAACCTTCAGAACTGAATCCATCCAACTCTCCTCCTTTGGCTTATGAATGATCATGAAAGGGTTTCTAGCCAAATTCTGCTTGAGCTACAAGGTCTACATGTGTTATTCCTCTCTTCTGATATCATGGGAATGTAAGACAAGCTGCTGGATCTGGCCAGTGGCCCATCTAGTTCCGCATCCTTTACTCACAGTGGCCCACCAGTTGCCTGTGGGAAGCGCACAAGCAGGCAATGAGCACAAGAGCACTCCTCCCACCTGTGGTTTCCAGCAACTGGTATTCAGAAGCATTATTGCCTGCAACCATGGAGGTAGAGCATATCCACCATTGCTGGTGGATAGACCTCACCTCCATGACCTTAACCTTTTAAAGTTGGAGCCCATCACTGCCTCCTGTGGGACTGAGTTCCTCATTGCTCTTTGATCTGGACCTGCTTCAGGCTGCCTTCTACAGCTCAGCCCTGTCATCAGCATGAAGAAAAGAACAGAGGGAAGTCTTGAAGTTGTCTGGAAGTACAATCTGAGGGAGGAAAGGCTTTGAGGGTTAGGTGGGTCTGTCTATCCCAGTTGCTAATTTGCAATTCCACAAGGGAGGCATTCCGTTTAGGAACGTACATCTCACAAATAGTCTGCTGGACTAGGCATGAGATTACAGAATGCTTCGGTTTTCTTGATTAGAGGTAGCCAACATGGTGCCCCCCTCCCCATTTCCATTAGCCCTAATCGATGGCTGGGGATGATGTGGGTTGGAATCCAACAAACCTGGAGGGTACCATGTTGGTTCCCCCTGCTCTGGATTGGTCAAGCGAGGTCCAAAACGCTCTCATTGTGCTGTTGCAAAAAGACTCAAAGTGTGGTGCAGTTTGTTAGCATGTTGGACTAGTACCTGGGAGACCAGGGTTTATGTCCCCACTCTGCCGTGAAGTTCCCGGGGTGACCCTGGACCAGTTGCTGTCTCTCAGCCTAAGCTACAGGGTTGTTGTGATGATAAAATGAGGAAGAACTACATATGCCACCTTGAGCTGTCTGGATGTAAACATAAATGCAACAAACTAACAAATAATAAACTCCATAGGACTTATTTCAAAGTAAACAAGCAAAATTAAGTTGCAAAATGACTGCAATTCTAAGCATGCTTCTTTGGGAGTAACAGTGCAACCCTAGCCATGCCTACTCAGAAGTAAGGCTGACTGAATTCCATTGGGCTTATCCCTGGTGTGGGGGGTTAAGGCTGCAGTCTCAGTACATGCATTTAGGTTCAGGCTGCAACTGATTCAAAGGTAGAAAGGGTGAACCAAAGTCATAAATTTTGTATTTTATATCTATCATATTTCTACTTGTTCTTTCCCCCTAGGAGCTCATGAAAGTGAATATGGTCCTTCCTCCTGTCCTTCCAACGACCCTGTAAGGTAGGCTAGGCAAACTTCATCCCTAAGTGAATGAGGGGGAATTGAAGCCCCATCTCTTCAATCCTTGTCTTGAGTCTTCCCATACCTAATCCAAATCCAAAGCCCCTGGACAGCACCAGGTTGGGGGATTTTCCTCTACTACACCTCAGTTATTATTTGTTGTTGATGGTGATGTTTGCAACTGCAAAGGCTGTAACTACAAGGAAAACGTTTCTGAAAAGGGCAGAAGGTCTCTCTCTCTCTCTCTCTCTCTCTCTCTCTCTCTCTCTCTCTCTCTCTCTCCAGGCAGGTGTGCACAGACACACACACATAGCCATACATACACACACCTCTCTTGGAATGCACACTGAAAGTACCTTGGACTTCCCTGGGCACTTCAGAGAGCTCCTTATCTGAGTTTCCAGGTTGTTAAACCCTTTGGACAGTATTAATCTGCCTGGCAATTTAGAAAATAAAAAGACATTTTGGCCGAGATCCAAGCTGCATGGTTATACTTGCACTGTGGAATGGATTCGGTGCCTGGGTTGCCTTTCCCCCGCTTTTCAAATCAGAACAGAAGCAAATGCGTGTCTGTCTAAAGTGGGGCAAGATGGGGTGGGGAGATTTCAGTGATGCCCGAAGAATCGTGACAACAGGAGCACTTTTTTGGGGGGGGAGGGGGGGCCAGCAGAAAGGTTGCCAGCAGAAAGGTAATCGCGCCCGCGGTCTCCCAACACAAGCGGACTGCTTCTCTTATTTAAATTCCTTCTCCTCAAAGGTGCTTCTCAGAATGAACTGATATACTGAGAACGTACTGGGGACGGCGCTTAGTTAACACGCGTTTAGTGTAGTAGTTAGGCTCCAAAAATCCATTTCACGCAGTTGTGTGCTGCAGCGTACAACTGACACGAAAGGGACAGGAACCGTGTTGCGATTAACGTGTGTATGCGTGTTGCGTGGAGTGGGAGGAAGCAAACGATCCGGCTCCGATGTGCATTATGAAGCCGCTCCTGGGTCCTCAGAGGCAGGCAGGCAGGTGCGCGTCCCTCTGCAGGGTGCTGGCGTCCGTCCCGTCCAGGCAGGCAGCCCGGAGGAGGAGGCGGTGGGCGGGCAAGCAGGCAGGCAGGGCAGCCGGGGAGGCCCCGTCGGGGATCCGAGCTCCGCCGAAAGGAGGCGAGGCCGGTCAAAGTTCCCAGGAGGTTGGACACTAGAGGGCGATGCCCGGCTCTGCCTGCGAAGCGGGGGGTATAAATAGGAGGCCGAGGGCTGGAGGAGGCAGCCCGGGAGCAAGCCGAGAGCCGAAGGGAGTAGGAAAGACTCATCCGTGCAAGCGGCGGAGCCTGTGCAGCCTCAGCCTGGAGCCAGCGGGTCCCCCACCATGCGCCGCGGCGGCCCGCTTTAGCTACTCCATGGAGTCGGGCAACTTCTACGAGGCGGACTCGCGGCCCCCCCAGAGCAGCGCCCTCCAGCCGCACGCCCTGCAGCCCGCGCAGCAGCAGCAGCAGCAGCGCCACCAGCCCGCTTCGCCCGCCGGGGCGCACCCGCACCTGCCCGCCGCCGGCGCCTACGGCTACCCGGCCTCGGAGCTGCCCGACATCTGCGAGCACGAGAACTCCATCGACCTGAGCGCCTACATCGACCCGGGCGCCTTCAACGACGAGTTCCTGGCCGACCTCTTCCAGCACAACAAGCAGGAGCGCGCCGCCAAGGCCGGCCTGGAGTACGGCGTCGGAGCCGCGATGCCGGGCGTCGGCTTCCCGCAAGGCGGCCCGCTCTACGGCTACGCGGACAAGCTGGAGGCCGGCGCGGCCTACGAGCGCCTGGCCGGGGGACCGGCGCTGCCCGGCCTGCGCCCGCTGCTCATCAAGCAGGAGCCCCACGAGGACGACGAGGCGGCGGCGCTGGCCGCCCTCTACCCGCCGCCGGCCGGGCCCAACTGCAGCCACCTCCAGTACCAGGTGGCGCACTGCGCCCAGACCACGGTGCATCTGCAGCCCGGCGGGCAGCCCACGCCGCCCCCCACGCCGGCGCCCAGCCCCCACGGCGGAGCCCACCACCCGCACCACGCGCACCACCGGCTCCACGCGGCGGGCGGCGGCGGCGGGTCCGCGGCGTCGTCGGGCAAGTCCAAGAAGCTGCTGGACAAGAGCAGCAGCGAGTACCGCGTGCGCCGCGAGCGCAACAACATCGCCGTGCGCAAGAGCCGCGACAAAGCCAAGCAGCGCAACGCCGAGACGCAGCAGAAGGTGCTGGAGCTGAGCAACGACAACGAGCGGCTCCGCAAGCGCGTCGAGCAGCTCAGCCGAGAGCTGGAGACCCTGCGCGGCATCTTCCGACAGCTGCCCGAGAGCTCGCTCGTCAAGGCCATGGGCAGCTGCGCCTGAGCGCGCGCCCCGACGGAGCCGGACTCCGACCCGCGCCGCCGCCGAGAAGGGCTGCTAGCTAGTGCTCTCTCCTAGCTTCTCTCTCTGTGTGTTTCTTGCCAGCAGCGAGGGCTCTGAAGCGCTCGCCTGGGGAAGCTGCGGCGCGCAGACTATGGTGGGAGCCCTTCTTGCCCGCAAGTAGGTGCCGGGGCGCACACCGGGGGCGCGTGAGCAAATCAACCCCTTTACCTACGTTGGGGCTAAAATAAAATAAAAAATCCCTCAGTCTGGCCCCATTTGCAGGGTGCAGAGCCAAATGCGCAGGGACTTTTGTGCCTTAGACGGGGAGGAGGACCCCGACAACAGCCTGGTAGGGTCTTTCTCCTGAAATCTGAACTCTTCCCAGGACTTGCCAGGTGGTGTTTTGAAATCGGTTGCGCCCCCGCCGCCCCGGAATGTCAGTGCCTGGCAGATCCTGGGCTGCCTGGTGCAAACTCGGCGGTCTCTCAAGCTTCCAGAAATCGGACTGGAGCGAGTTTGTGGCGGAATGGAAGGAGCAGAGACGTTTTACTGACGCGCCTGTTGATGCTTCGGGGGTTGGGGAGTCTCTCGGGGTGAGGAGGGAAGCAGTGTGCAATGGGGGATTCTGCTGCTGCTACTTTTCAAAAAGAATTCCCCCTCCACCTCCACCTTAACAAGGCTGAGAGGCAGGTTGGGGAAAGGATAGGGGGGGCATGATTTCTCTCCATTACCACGTTGTTCAACCCCACCCTGGACTGAAATTCTGGACTCAAAGGGAAACGGTCCCCCCAGAAGGCAGCTTTGGGATGGGAGGGGTCTTTCCTACCCAAGCGAAGAGCAGCATTTTTGGCCTGCACTGTATGCTAATGGTGGCAAACCCCCAAACTGAAGGACTTCTGGATGCGGGTATTGACTGATCTAACCCTCCCAAGTTCTCTCCCTCCTTTCCTTGATCCCACCTGTGCCTTCTGTACTGTGAAAGCCAAGAAGGGGTCCCCTCGGTGTCTGCTGACCCTTCTTTTTATTAATGTTATTATTATTAATATTTTGTATTTTATTGCTTCGATCCTTGCCATCTCACCAGCTGGAACTAGTGGTGTCCTGTCTCTTTGAAAAGAAAAAGTAATAATCCCGCTGGCTTCCTTGACAGTGAAAGCCAACTTTGGAGTTGCTTCTGTAATTCCAGCAAGTATGACCTGCCTGGGATTCCCACCTGAAGGCAGGTAGAGAGAGAGTCTCGCTCGCTTGTTGTTGACTTGGAGGTGCAGAGGTGGGGCTCTGGGGTCCCAGCTGCACCGAGTTCTGTCTGTGCGGAGTTTCCATTCTTTGGAGAGTGAAGGGGAGGCGGTTCTGTTTTGTCTGTGCCCCCCACTTAGGATCCCAAGTCCCAGTAAGCACTTTTAGCCAGCTGGTGCTTCTCCTCCAAAGAAACAGCACTGAATTTTTACCTAAGTGCCAATTCTGAATCCTCTTAGTATCAGGTAGTAAAAATGTTTAAGAGTTTGTCTTCTTTTAAGTGTGAATACCTGGAAATCAATGTGTTTTTATATATGGTGTATTTTTGGAGCTAAACAAAGATCCAGGACTTTAAATATCCTGGTTTTAAAAGTCATAAATAAAATGTAAAATATTCTGCCATAACCCTTTTTGTCTGTGTGGCTTCTATTATTTTGGGACTTCATGTGAGCAAAGGGGTTTCACATGACTGTTTCTTAACTGACTGTCAAAAGCATGTAATACCAGATTATTTTATCTGTATGCTATAGTGGGGAGGGGATGGGATTGGACAGAAAAATGCTCTTGGACAAAATCTTGTGTATTCATACTTCAGAATAAATCCCATGACACTCAATGTTGCTTACTCCTAAGTAGGCATGCCTAGGGTTGTACTGTTAAGGATCCATGCCCCTGCATGCTTGCATGGGAGTAAGCTTTACTGAACATGGTTGGACTTGCTGAATGCGTTTTGGTTTTGGGCTGCAGATGTGCTGGTAGAAGAGGCTTGCACCTGTTCAACAGGATCCAGCTTTGATTAGAAGGTCCCTTTTTAAATGAGATTTTAACTTGCATCTAATGAATTGAGCCAAATACTCAGTGTTTCAGGCTGCAGAGACAGGGATGCAGGTAATCCTGTGACAATGCTTTGTGGAAGGTAACACAGATATAGTAAACTTTCTCTTTAACAATTCACCATACATTCTGAACACACTTTAAATGAAAAATATTAAATTATATTTTACAGAATTATTTCTCCCCAACACCACCTCTGTTTTGGCTGTGACCCTTATGGGAAATGTTACTTTTACTTTAGTCATGTAAATGAAGTTTAGGGTGGGTGCTCTCCCCCCCCCCACTTCTTACTGCATCTGGCCGTATGATAAGGTCAGCCTATTTATTTTAAAAATAATATTTTGAGGGCGGGGAGGAGGATGGTTTAGAACCAGATTTCTTTTGCTCAGTTGTGTAGCATGACACCCATTTCTTTTGAGTAAGCATGTGCTAGTATTGCAACTTTAACCTGGGCTGTTGGTGTTTGTCAAAATGTTTTTTATCAAAAGGGATAGGGGAGAGACTGCACAGGTTATCATGGTGATGATGTTGGGAATCAGAGCAGACTTGCAAACAGCCACTTGGCTGTGGTGGGAATTCCCTCCAGGAGACCAAGAAAGGATCCCCAGCAAGAGTCATTTCTCTGAGGCTACGCAGAGTTGTGTGGGCAGGGCTCTCTCAGCAAAAATAATTTGTGCACTCATAACTTTCTATGATAGAGACTGGGGCCACAGCAGCCAAGATCTGTGGCCAGGTTATTATGTGGGAGGCTTTTAGTTCGCTTGGAGGAGTGGCACTGGGGAGGCAGTGCTGGATTTAGGGCCGTGTGGATGGTTCCCTTACACAGGGCGCAGAGCCGAGGGGGCACAAAATTTAAAAAGCAACTTATACCAAAAGGAATTATTGTGAAAATAAGAAATATTGGGGGGGGGCAATTTTTGACCTTGCTCAGGGCGCCATATTGTCAAAGTCCATCCTGGTGGAAGGGAGGGAGAGTCCTTTTGCCTTGTGTCCTTTCCCTGTTCTGATGTCCCCTCCCTGGTGCCCAAAGCTTTGGACAGAACAGTGGCAGTCATCTCCCTGCTCTAAATCACCCCTCCCTGATGCCTAAAGCTGCTATTAGCACTGCAATGGAAGCTTACTTGGGCCTTTGGGGCAGGGTGTGTTTGATGAGTGCTACAAGCTCTTTCTCAGTGCTGCTTATCCAATTGTGCTCTGAGCCCACTGCAGCTTTTAGGTAAAAATGAAAAATGTCATGAGACCTGAATACACTGTATTTCTTTTTCTAGTCTCTTTTGCAAGGTGGGAATTAAATACAGAGAAGCGAGTTTAGCTACCTTTACTGGGATCAGCACCCAAAAACTCTCAGATCAGCCGTCACTGTTCCTTCCTGGTTTAGTGGCTTATTTGAGCAACTCTGTCCATTTCCTGCATCATTAGGCTGCATTCTCCTAACCACTGGCTCCTCAGCAAAAAGAGAGAGCAAAAAGTGCCACTACCAGAGAGAGAGAGATCAGCCTCTGTTTCTAAACTGTTTTTCTCCTTATATTCCCGAATCTCTCTGCCGTTCTCCCCAGCATAAGGCAGTACTATGAAGCTGATCACATTTCGCTGCCTTTTGGCTGCTCAGATCTCTGTGCTTCACTTGCCCACTGCAAAGAGAGAGCTGGGCATGCAAACGAGCTGCAAATAAATTCGTTTGTGAAGCTCTGTGGCACTTCTAGATTGCCAGAGGACAAGGGAAGGTTGTGCAGTTCACAAGCAGTGTATTTTGGGGTGGGGGGGCAGGATCAAAGGGACAATCACCACCATCATATTGAGAAGGTCATCATGCTGCACTGACACCTCCATTTTTACCAGTATAGGGGGAGCAGCTACAAGGGAAGGGATAGCAAATGGCACTGGAACTCGCTCATACTGCATATGATATAGTCCCATCCCTGACTGACTTGCCTATCCTACAACTGATGGGGGTGGGGTGGCTTATGGCCCAGCGTCCTGGAAGCTGCTTGAGAAGATGTGGTATAAACTACCGGTAATTGCAAATCCAATCTCTGGGTGCTGATACTTATGAAGCTGGAATAGCACCACCCAGGCACTTGAGGGGAGGTCTCAGTAGGTTCCCAAGGTTTGAAAAAGTACCGAAAAAATTGGAGGAGAAAAAAAACTACGGGGGTTGAGACTCTCCAAAATAGGATTGGGTGTGCACGACAGCCACAAAATGCTCAGTGTCTATTGGGAGCAAAAACTGAGTGGGTGGTGGAGGGAATGGAATGGAGTCCTCTCAGGAAGGGCCTGGTGGCTGGCTGGTAAGCAAGCTGCACATGAGCACTCCACCCTGCAAGCGTATTGTTGTGGGTCCCATCTCTACACATCTTATTGAGTACAGAGTGCAATGTACCTTGAAGTTTAAATTAGGAGCAAGGGTTGCTCCTGGGCAATCCAAAGTTTGGGAAATGTTCCTTGAGATGTTTGTGGCTGCTGTGATGGTTTGACTTCCTTGGCTGCTTTGGAAAGGGCAGAGAGGAGAGAGTGAAATGAGTCATGTGAAGAGTCTTGCTATCTACCTTGAAGGAAGGACAAGTGTGCTTTCCCACCCACCCCCATCCTCATCTGGGCAACCTGAAAATGCCCTTTAATGAGGAAGAGCAGAAGTCAGGAAGGGCAGCTTTGCTAGCTGTTCCTTGAGTTTTGTGTGTGCAGAGCAGCATTTGGAAAACAAAGAACTTTATCCCTGGCTTTGGCCAGGGCTGATGGGAGTTGTAGTACATAACATCAGGAGGCACCAGACTGAAGAAGACTGAATTTGAATGTAGCACTTAAAAATATATATACATTTTAAAACTATGTACATAATCAAATAAAACAAACTCAAGTAGTACAAGTGTACATGATCTTTACATAAGAGGGAATAATGTATAATGCTGAACACTGTTCTGGCAGTCTAGTATTTTAAAGCACTATAAATGAAATACATATTTCAGTTAATCTGTTTGAGTATGAATTCTCTCTCCTTGATGCCTTATGAATATGCCACTTTGGTTTACAAGGGCACTTTCTAAATACTTTCATACAATCATCTACTGGCAGAGTTAATGGAGATTCCCAGTACAAAGCAATTCATTATTTTGTAGCTAACACAGTAAATCTAAGCACCTGTAGATCGTCACATGCAGTAGTCAATAAATCTTTCCCAAAATATTTTTGGATTGAGTGGGATTATGTAGTCTGTAGTTTCCTCTAGTATTCCTACATTTTGGTTCTAATAAAGACAAGGACACAGGTAAAAACCTTAGTCAGACCAATTACTTCACGTGCCTCAGTATTGTCTATATCAGTCTTCCCAACTGTGTGCTTTCCAGATATTTGGGGCTACATTGTAGTGCAGAAATCATAAAAGGCACCAGGTTAAGGAAAGCTAGTCTACGCTTGTAGGCAGAAGCTTCTCTAGATTTTCAGTCTGGGGACTTTAAAAGTGCTTGATTTTTGCTAGATTATGTGCTGGATTTTCTAGTTGATTTCTGTACACACACACACACACACAAATCTTCATCCCCCCCCCCCATTAGCATTCAGTTTGTTAAATACAAGTGGGTTTATCTGAGTCAGGAGTTTAGAATATGTTTTGGATGTAAATGTTCCTTTTCTGCAACATGTGAAATAGAGGGGAACGTGCCTCATCTCACACACAGAGAAGTATTTGCCTGTGATGCTAAGTGACCACATCCAACCCACGGGGACATCCGGGAGTAGTGCAAAGGGATCAGAGGGCCCCACTGCATGACTTCCAGGCAGAAGTTCCATTATTTCACATTTCCAGAAAACCAAGAGCAGGCTGCAAGAGCAGGCTCCCTTTGCAACTCCCATTCACAGTGAACTGGCCATAGAAAGCACCTTGCAGGATCAGGCCATACAGCTGATCCATCCAGCTCAGTACTGCCTACACCGAGTGGTGGTGGTTCACCAAGATATCAGAACTGGTATCTTTCCCAGCTCTAGCTAAATAACGAAACATATAGATCTGGTGCCAGCTGGTATCTTTCACCTGCAACTAAAATGCTCTATTTCTCTTGCTCCCTTCACCTCTCCATTAATTCATGGTATTGCTGCCACAATCAAGTTCAAAGTGAGCCCCCAGCCCCCAGTTTCTCTTTAAAAAGCACAGATTGGGAGACTGAATGACAACACTGAACTGCACTGCAGGGTTGTTGTACACTGCTCTAAGTCCCTCTCCTAGCAAAATCAGTATAACACTAGGGCACTTTGCAGGGCTGGTGTAATGCAGGCTTTCTCAGCCACAATCTCACCTCCTGTGGTATGGAGTATGAATTGTGGTGGACTTTATCTGCACTGGAATTGGCAGGATAAAAAAAAAAGTTTTCAAACTCGGAGAGGGGGCTGTTTTTGTTGTTCTTGCATGAAATATGACCCAAATTGGAAAGATCATGAATTACATCCATATACAATTTTGTCTTAAGTATACAGATGGATACATTTGCACTAGTTTATTTTCTCTCTCTCTCTATTTATAGTAAAACACGCACAATGTATTTTTTCCTGTTATGTAACATTGTAAATTAAATTTAAGAATGCTGGTATCACTCCTCTGGTGCAACCAATTTGACCTGCTGAACATCAGAAAGCATCCAGGGAGCACAGAGGGGCTTGTGCCAACCTGGAATCCACTGGATCCAACCGTGGCTTCACTGCCATTGCTTGATGGCATTGGGCACAATCTGTGCCAACTCCAGGCTGGCACAGCAGTCAGACCCTGCTGCTGCTTGTCTAGAGCTAGGATTTCTCTGTGTGACTCTGTTTTCAAAAATGCTATATAAAACAGAGGGAAGATAGTGGTTTGATTTCTATATGAGTTGATGCTTGCAAATCAGATGTGTTTTTTGTTACAAAATTGGTTGAAATCAAACTGAAAATTGAAAAAAGACCACAATCAGCTTCTACCTTGGTTGATACATTTTGCTTTATGGTGAGAAACAGCACTAAAGAAGCACGGCTGCACTAAAGTCGTGGCTTAATTTCTGAATTATGTTCTTTTGGGGACAGCAGTCACTTCTCCAGCAGGAATGTACTCTTCCTGAAGTTGGGTGCAGAGGACTAAGGAAGGACAGAGCTGCCCAAGCCAAATCCCCATCTGTTGTTGGGGGTGGAGTCCTCTGCCTTTAAGACTGCCTTTGCTAACCTGTGCCCCTTGATGTCATTGGCTTTACAATGGCATTGTTAGTCCAAAGGATCTGGAGGGCATCAGGTTAGGGAAGGTGGCATTAAGAGTTGCTTAAAAGGGAGAGACCCTCACCTGTAGCTTCCCCTCTTAGTGGTAGAACATCTGCCTAGCATAATGAAGGTCCCAGGTTCAGTCCCCACTGACATCTCCAAGTAGGGCTGGGAGAGACTCTCTGTCTGTACCCCTGGAAAGCTACTGCCAGCCAGTGTAGGCAAGACTGAGGTAGATGGACTCAATTGTCTAAATCAGTAGAAGGCAGCTTCCTATAGTCCTTACCACCAGGGCCAGCTACCATCCAGATGGCACCAGGTTGGGGAGGCCTGCATTTCGGTAGCTTCAACCCAATTTCGGTAGCTTCAACCACTAGGGTCAGCTATCCGGTGAGGCGGGGTGGCAGGGAAAATCTCACAAAGATGCAGATGCCAAGGGCTTCCTAGGAGAAGTGGGTTTTGCAGAAGGAGTAGCAAGTGATGTCAAAGCATCTGTGGAGGGAGTTTCAGGGAGTTGGTCGGGGCACACTGAAGGCTAGGGCCGAGGCAGGCTCTGGTGGCAGCCGGCAGTTGCCTGATGATCTTTGCTCACTGTTTTTTCTAGGGGGTGTGCAACACAACTTCCGCCATTGCATCAAACAGGCAAGAGTGTGGAGGGAGGGGGAAGAGAGAGAGAGAAGGAAGCTGCCCAGACAAAAACCCAGTTCCTGAAGCCCTGTGTGGGGTTGCCAAGGAACAAAACTGCCCAGGAAGTTCTGCAAAAAAACAAAATAAACCCTCAAACAGCTCCAGCAGAAGTTCCAGCCCACCCCACATATGGGCAACTCCAGCTGCTACCCCTGCTGCCCTTTTTACATAGCAGCACTCTGTGGCCTAAGGCCTAGGCTGTTTTAATCTGGCCAATAGTGTTGCAGGGCCTTCAATTCAGTTCTTTCTTTCTTTTTGAATGAAGAGTTGCTGAGTTGCCAGCTGTCTTGGTGGCAGTTTTTGGTCTTCTTTCCCTTGGAGGGTTATTGGCAGGTCCATGCACATGACTGCCAGGGTGACCACAAGAGGCACATAAATGCTGCACATGCTAATTTACAAGCATAGGTGCAAATTTGGAAAGAACTACTGTACGTTCCTCAGAAACATAGTTCATCTCACCCTGGTGGGGAAGATTGTTCTCAGGTGACCTGTTCAGTCTGCTGTCCAGGTGTATGGGCAACTTTAAGGTCCCCACTAGGGATGAGAAAGAAATTGCACTGGCATTAATTTTTAGTATATGTGCTGCTGAAGTGAGCACTATTTAAAGGTTAACTGACCTAATCCACACTTTCTGAAACACTATGTATGCTGAAACACAGCCATTCTTTGAAATTTGCACTTCTCTGAATTTTGCAATGCAGTTCTCTAGCCAAGGAATGTGTGAAAAAATGCATACACAAGAATGCATATATTAGTAAAAATAACAGACCAACGTTCATTATATTGATGGGGAAATATCAATATTTAGGAGAAATGTGCTGTGCAAAAATGTGTACGCTAGGGGAAAAGCTGCATACAAAAATGTGTGCATTAAGAGAGATTTGCACTAAAATGCTGATGAATTTTCATTATGACATAAAAAACAACAACACAACCCTAAATCTTAAACTGGTGTGGATATGTGGGTGACTGAACGTAACATGAGAAAAACAAGAATGTGAGAGAAACCGGAACTGACTGACTGGCTCCTCCTTAGGTGGCCTAGCACTTTTCAACCACTTGGGAAACCTGTTGGAATCACAATGAAGATGCATCTGAGCAGGGAGATTTCAAAGCTCCTGCAAGGGTATCCTTTCTGATTTCAGAACATCTTGGGAGAGTTGAGTGAGAACATGTCTCCTAAACCAGCAGCCCATGGCTTTTCGATTTACAATAGGCCTGTGAACATTCACTTGCCCGGTTGCTGGAGCAAAGTAAGAATAAATCCTCCAGGGTTGCTGTTTGCTTTCCTTCTTTGGCCCCTAAATGACTCCCACAGGCAAGTAAGGATTCTTGTGGGCTGGTGAAGTGGGTGTAAAGGCCCTGACACACAGTCACAGCCAGAAAGTGCTGTTGCATCACTTGCATCTTCCGCTGTGGGTTTCTTTCACTGGGGGCGGGAACGACTCACTTTATTCAGTATGAGCGGAAAGCAGCATCTCATGAACCATCACATGCTTTCTCAATGGTCCTCAGCATTCTGCTCATGGCAGAGAAAGTGGTCAAGGACAACCCTTCTTAAGGGAGGAGGAAAACCAAAGCAGGACCCTCTTGGTAAAAGGCATGGCTAGGGTGGCCATTTGCCCTGATTTATAGAGGACACTCCTCTTTCTGAAGGGCTGAATGGTCTAAGTCCAGTGCAAATATAAAAGAGGGAGAGCTATAGGGACCAGGGATGAAGGAGAATTTCTAACAGTTCACCTTTTGATGCAAACCTACATAATTAGCATTTCCCAAAACAACACATGAACTGGAACCCAGCTATCCTTGTAAGTCTGCCCTTCTCTTGTGATGCAGTTCTACCAGTAAAAAAATAGGGGCACACATTAGGGTGATTTAAAGCATTTGTGAAAATGTCATACAAAAATGCATTATAACAGAGGACGTTGCTTGCAAAAATGTGTATATTAGACAAAACAACATACAAACATGTGTATATTGGCAGCCAGCCTTTGATATTGAAAACAATCTATCCTTGGATATTTTATATTTTTTGTATTTTTTTTTATAAATTTTTTTTATTGATTTTTCCAACACATAATAAAAGACAAACACATTACAAAACAAAAGCATACACCACATTAAACATATACCGACTTCCCCATACCTCCCTTTCGCTGCATCTTTATTCCAAAGTTCTTTAGCAACCCTTTAATCAGATTATCTATTGGTTCCCTTTCATTAAATTTCTTTAAACTTATTATTTACAGCTGTATTTCTCTACTTCTTGCCCCTTGACATCTCAACACTCCTCAATTTTACAACAGTTTTTAAGATATAATTTAAACTTCTTCCAGTCCTCTTCCACTGTCTCTTTCCCCTGATCTCGGATTCTGCCGGTCATCTCTGCTAGTCCCATGAAGTCTGTCACCTTCGTCTGCCATTCTTCCAGAGTAGGTAGTTCTTGCATCTTCCAATACTTTGCCAGAAGAATTCTTGCTGCTGTGGTAGCATACATAAAAAAGGTTCTGTCCTTCTTTGGCACCAATTGGCCAACCATGCCCAGGAGAAAAGCCTCAGGTTTCTTAGGAAAAGTCCATTTAAGGACCTTCTTAATTTCATTATAGATCATTTCCCAGAAGGCTTTAATCTTTGGGCAGGTCCACCAAAGGTGGTAAAAGGTACCTTCAGTCTCATTACATTTCCAACATTTGTTATTGGGCAAATGGTATATTTTTGCTAATTTGACTGGGGTCATGTACCACCTGTAAATCATTTTCATTATGTTCTCTTTTAAGGCATTACATGCCGTGAATTTAACACCGGTGGTCCATAACTGTTCCCAGTCAGCAAACATAATGTCATGACCGATATCCTGTGCCCATTTAATCATAGCTGATTTCACTGTTTCATCCTGTGTATTCCATTTCAACAGCAAATTGTACATTCTAGACAAGTTCTTAGTATTGGGTTCTAACAGTTCTGTTTCTAACTTTGACCTCTCCTTCTGAAATCCTATTTTCCTGTCCTGCTTAAATGTCTCATTTATCTGACGGTAATGTAACCAATCTCGAACTTTGAACTTTAGGATTTCACAGTATTTTGGCCATTTAGAATCCATATTAAGTTTTTTCACCGCCTTAGCTTCCATTGGTGACAACCACCTGGGGGTTTTACTTTCCAACAAGTCTTTATATCGAATCCAAACGTTGTATAGTGCTTTCCTAACAATATGGTTTTTAAAACTTTTATACACCTTTGCCTTGTCATACCATAAATATGCATGCCAACCGAAGTTATTATCATACCCTTCCAAATCCAAAATGTCTGTATCTTCAAGAAGCAGCCAATGTTTCAACCAGCAAAAAGCTGCTGATTCATAATAGAGTCTTAAGTCCGGCAGGGCAAAGCCCCCTCTATCTTTTGCATCAGTTAAAATCTTAAATTTTATTCTGGGCTTTTTGCCCTGCCAGACAAATTTGGATATGTCTTTCTGCCACTTCTTGAAGCAGTCCATCTTGTCTAAGATCTGTAACGTCTGAAACAAAAATAACATTCTAGGCAATACATTCATCTTAATAACAGCAATTCGACCTAACAAGGAAAGTCTCAATCTTGACCATGGATATTTTATATTTTTTGTAAACCACATTGAAGTTTTAGTTGCAATTTGGTGGGGCACACACCCTGTTGTTTTTTTAAAAATAATTTTTATTAAAGATTTTCTTAGTTTACAAAAGTATGCACATTGTTTCAATAGAATAAAAGAGGGGGAAGAGGGGGTGGGGTGGTAAAGCTTATATTCTTTTACTTAACGTATGTGTGGGGTTTAGTGTCAGCATCACTTGGGTAGGTTCTCTTTCTATTCACTTGTTATATTTCCTTGGTAGTGAGAGAGGTTAGGGTGGCCTAGGGCATGGTTGGTTGTCTTTGGTTGGCTGCAGTGAGATTTGTTCATGTGTGGGGGGGTCAAGTTAGCCATATTGATTCTTTTAACATTTTTAATTTTATTGGAATTTTATTTACAACATAACACAACCCCCACCCCAATACACAAATCTATCCTCATTAAATGTGAACATAACATGCAGTGAGCATAACATGCAACAATACAAACAACCAAATAAAAGACTTCCTTTATCTTGTATCTGGCCTCCTTATTTACTTCTTATAAACTCTTTCCTTTATGAATAATTATTAAGACTTTTCTAATTATAACTTAAATATCCATAAAGTCTCCTTCAGACATTAATCGAAACAAATCCAGATATGTATTTTAGGGCACTGTTTTGTGACATATTCTCTGCATTTTCCCCATGCTTTTTGAAACTCTTGTTTAGTGTGATCTCTGATTGCCTCTGTTAATCTAGCCAGTTCGATATACTCGTAACAGTTTATCCTGCCATTCCTTTTTCGTTGGCACAGTTTCTTTCCCCCCAGTTTTTAGCAATTAGGATCCTTGCTTATACATGTTTGCTGGACCTGTGAAAAAATCAAAAGCTTCTGGAACACAGCGTATGACTAGCTTAAAAAAATGTTTAAGTATAACTTTATGAAAAATACAGAAGCCTTTCTGCTAGGGATAACGGACACAGGTATAGCAAGAGAAGATCAGAAAACATTCCTCTATGCCACAGGAACCATATTGATTCTTATGCTGTCGTGGATTCTTCTTGTTGTCTTTTTGGGCTGTGGATGTGATAAAGGGGAGCCATAGTAAAGTGAAGGTGTCCACTTCTATTTGTCCCTGTGTCAGTTTCAGTCTATTGGTTAACTTTTCTAGTAAGGCTGTTTCCCAAACAATTTGATACCAGTGGTCCATGTTTACTCCTGTCAGGTTTCACCCTGTTAAATCAATCAATCAATGTTAGCAGAAATGTGCACCAACATGCAGGCAAATCGTGGTGAGGACCTTTTTTTCATGGCAAATTGTTGTAGAAATGTGGTGAACGGAAAAATAAGAAACTGACAGGTTTACTCATCTTTGGTTACCTGTCAGAGTTAGTGGGGAAATGAAGCCAGGTCCCAGGCTCCTGAGGCTTATGGAAACATAGAATGATAGAGTTGGAAGGGACCCCAACCCCCTACAATTCAGAAATCACAACTAATTATTCATTGCTAGGCTGTCACTTGTTGCTGAAGCAGGAGCCTGGATGAGAACAGCCTTGGAGAGTCAACTTGCCCCCCACCCCCCAGGAAGTAGGAGAAGTCTTGTCACCCCTCCCCCCAGATCTGGCATTATCAGGGAAGGGAGGGGAAAGCGACCCAGGGCTGCTGCTTGCAAACCCCCTTTCCGAAGCACCCAGGGCTCCTGCTTCCTGATCTGACCTGGGTCCTCCCTCCCAGCCCTCTCTCCCTTTTGGGTGATGCTCACTGCTTGCCACGGCTTGCCTGCCTCTTCCTACTCGCACCCCCACCTCCACTGTGCAGCCCGGATTCCAGTTTTTCTCGTTTTTCATATTTATGACTAAAGATACTGGTCTTTCTCAGCTTCCCTGGGTGGCTGGGTGATGCCTCCTTCCCAGACGGGGCCTATGCCCAGGTGCAAGGCTGAGCCTAGTGATTAGCACAGAGCTGGAAAAGCCAGAGTGATGGTGGCGGGGGGGGGGGGGGGAGAGTCCAAGCATGGATGTCTCCTGCTTGCAGCAAAAAACCCCAACAAGCCCTTTGCCTCACAAAGGGTGGATGCTGGGGGTGTAGCTGGTGCCTGATTTGCGTTTTCAGCCAGCGTCATCCCTATCTTATTTGGCTTGCATGGCAGCCAGCTGGTCTCCCCCAGGATCCAGGCTGCCAACTTAATTAAATAATAAAAATCCAAGGCAAGAGGATTGGAGGGAGACTGGCTGGTTCAGGCTCCTCCCCACTAACCTTGACACTCCCTCTGCACTCTTCGGCCCAGAGTAAAAGTCTTGCCAATAAAATGAGAGGTCACCAGAGAGTCATCCCCTTGCCAGTTTGACTCGTTCGAGTGGAGGAGGGTGAAGGGAGGAGGGGTCTAAACCAGTGAATATCTGAAGGGCTGCCCCATGGAAGATGGAGCAAGCATGTTTTCTGCTGCTCCAGAGCGGAGGACCCAAACCAGAGGATTCAAATGACCAGAAAGGAGATTCTGATGAAACCTCAGGAAGGACTTTCTGACAGTAAGAGCTGTTCAGCAGTGGAACAGACTACCTTGGGACTCCTCTTTGGAGGTTTTTAAGCAGAGATTAGAGGGCCATCTGTCAAGGATTCTTTTGTTTCTCACCCTGGTCCATTTCAGGCATTTGTCAGAGTGCATCATTTTTTAAAAAAATGAGGGGCAGGCCCCCATATCCAACATTCCCCTACACACCCATCTTTCTGTGCATCAGACCGACTGTCCTTTGCTGAGTAGGAAGTCCTGCAGAGGTTTTTTTTTTTTTTACTCATATGCTTTTGAAGATGGATAGAAACCCCTACTTGGGACCCTGTTTTATCAATATGGGAAGGCTGGGGACTGAACAAGCAGGGCTAAGCATTATGTGAATGCTGCTGCTCTACCCCAGCTCTAAAACATTACTTGCTTAGGCAAACCCCCAAACATATGACCTTTTAATGCCAGCCAACAATCATTGTTGGAGGGGGGGGTGTCCTCAGAGTAGTGAGAGCCAGGGCAGTATTTAACCTGTGGCTCTCCAGCTAGTTAGGGATGATGGGAGCTAGACTGTTTCCCCACTCTCACATTTAATCCAGATCTAATGTTTCCACACATTTTTTAATTTGCTGGATTTTCTGCATAAATGGTAAATCAGGAATAAATAGAGAAATCAAAAAGGATGGTGCTGCACAAAAAAATTGCCTGCCTGAGCTGTGCCGAGTCTGCTGTCTGGAAGCACCCACAGTTATACATAGAATCACAGAATTTTAGAGCTGGAAGGGACCCCCACAGTGCAGGAATCACAGCTCAATAATCCCTGACAGCTGACTATCCAACCTCTGCTTAAAGGCCTTCAATGAAGGAGACTCCACCACCTTCTGAGGTTGTCCGTTCCGCTGTCAAATAGTTCTTGCCATCCGAATGTTCATTTTTATTCTGTGCATTTTTGCTAACCTTGCTGTCTTTTGAGGAAAGAGTTCTGGTGGATGCCCCCCACATTGCCAGCTTGTGGCTTTGCAAATATCTGAGCAGGGTGAGTCAGAGGGTGAAGCCAGAGAGCTTTTGCCAGGTCAGGGGAAGAAGGAGCTGATTCCAGACTTGAGGCAAAAACAGATATCAAATGGACTACCTCATGGCTAGTAGCCAGCCTTCACCAACCTGGTGCTCTCCAGAAGTTTCGGACTGCTGCTCCCATTGGCCCTTCCTAGCAAATAAACACACAAGTATATGCCATGTATATCTTCTGTACCTCCAGGAGAGGGAATATATCTGCCTTCCTCACCTCCTGGAGTTTGATAAGAGCGTGAAATTGTTTCTTTGACATATGTTACACCAGATAGAATTTCATTAATGAAAGCTTGAAAATAAACAGAACCCTCCTTTTTTCTGTTTTCTGCTGCTCCGGAGGGTAGGACCAAACCAACAAATTCAAATAACAAAAAAGGAGATTCCAACTCAACATTAGGAAGAGCTTTCTTTGTGGTAAGAGCTGTTTGACAGTGGAACAGACTACCTCCTGGTTTTTCTCCTCTCATGCTTGGATTATTTACTCCACTTGTTCTAGCTCCATAGGAGAGAAGACTGATTAGTACTCCCCCAAGGAAGAGAAAGTTGTCTTATTGCTCAGTGTGCATATCTATCTATCTATCTATCTATCTATCTATCTATCTATCTATCTATCTATCATCTATCTATCTATCTATCATCTATCTATAGCTATCTATATCTATCTATCTATCTATCTATCATCTATCTATCTATCTCTATCTATCTATCTATCTATCTATCTAATCTATCTATCTATCTATCTATCTATCTATCTATCTATCTATCTCTATCTATCTATCTATCTATCTATCTATCTATCTATCTAATCTATCTATCATCTATCTATCTATCTATCTATCATCTATCTATCTATCTATCTATCATCTATCTATCTATCTATCTATCTATCTATCTATCTATCTATCATCTATCTATCTATCTATCTAATCTATCTATCTATATCTATCTATCTATCATCTATCTATCTATCATCTATCTATCTATCTATCTATCTATCTATCTATCTATCTAATCTATCTATCATCTATCTATCATCTATCTATCTATCTATCATCTATCTTTCTATCTATCATCTATCTATATCTATCTATCTATCTATCATCTATCTATCTATCATCTATCTATCTATCTATCTATCATCTATCTATCTATCATCTATCTATCTCTCTATCTAATCTATCTATCTATATCTATCTATCATCATCATCATCTATCTATATCTATCTATATCTATCTATCTATATCTATCTATCATCTATCTATCTATCTATCTATCTATCATCTATCATCTATCATCTATCATCTATCATCTATCTATCTATCTATCTATCATCTATCTATCTATCATCTATTTATCTATCATCTATCTCTATCTATCTATATCTATCTATCTATCTATCTATCATCTATCATCTATCTATCTATCTATCTATCTATCTATCTATCATCTATCTATCTATCTAATCTATCTATCTATTTCATCTATCTATCATCTATCTATCATCTATCTATCATCTATCTATCTATCTATATCTATCTATCATCTATCTATCTATCTATCTATCTATCTATCTATCTATCTATCATCTATCTATCTATCATCTATCTATCTATCATCTATCTATCTATCTATCTATCTATCTATCTATCTATCTATCTATCATCTATCTATCATCTATCTATCTATCTATCATCTATCTATCTATCTATCTATCTATCTATCTATCTATCTATCTATCATCTATCATCTCTATCTATCTATCTATCTATCTATCTATCTATCTATCTATCATCTATCATCTATCATCTATCTATCTCTATTTATCAGCATAAAAACTTGGGACTGGAGTACCTGCAAGATTGCCTTACCCCATATTTGCCCTCTCAACTGCTTCAATCTGTGGGATTGGCACTGTTACAGGTAGCACATAATATCCACACTGCATTTGTAAGAAATCAATCTGTTAGTGTGGCAGCACCTACACTCTGAAACTCCCTGCCAATTGACATCAGGCAGGCGTCTTCACGGTACGCTTTTTGGAGCCTGCTAGAATAATATTTTTTTTACAAGCCTACCCAGATGTGTAGAATGCTGATGAGTTTTTAGTTTATTGCTGGTTTTTAATATCTTTGCATGCTAATCTTGCTCTTTTATTCTTTTTATAAACTGCTCTGAGGTTTTCTAGAATCAAGTGGTATATACATTTTTACAACATAAATAAAATATGTGTCTACCCACCTACCAATCTATATTATGAGGAGGGGGTTGTGGTTACAAACAAAGAGTGGGAAAAGGGTGGTGTCAACAAGTTCAGCCCATAGAGTATGAGTGACTCCACTCTGCTGCTCTTGCTCTGCAGCCAGCGGTTTCACTGTGCTCCAGTTCCTCCTCGCTTCTTCCTTTCTCGTTGGGCACAAAAAATTGTGTTTGCATGCATTTTGCAAACCATCCATGCAAGCAGCTGCTGCTGCGCTTGCTGCCCTTTCCTGTTTCATGCACATGTGCATGGCAAAGAGGGTGGGGGAGAACAAAGCAAGCCCAATGGATGCAGCCTTTGCCAAGCTTAGTTTAGAGAAAAGACGTGAGAGGTGACATAACGGAAGTTGATAAAAAAGAATGCATTAGAGAAAGGTTTCCATCCTTCTCTTAGCACTAGAACTCACAGACATCCAATGAAGCTGAATGTTAGAAGATTCAGGACAGATTTTTAAAAAGCCCTTCTTCCCTCCACATATGGTTAAACTGTGGAACTTATTCCCACAGGAGACAGTGATGACTATCAACTTGAGTGGCTTTAAAAGAGGACTGGACAAATTCATGGAGGAAAAGGCTATCCATGGGTACAAGCCATGATGGCTATGCTCTGGCTCCATGGTCAGAGGCAGCAATATGGCTGGCGCGGCGAAAAGAGGGTGAGCCCCGGCCGCGCGGCCCTAAATAGGGCAGGCCACGCCCCCCAGCCACCCAATTGGCTGGCTGGGCAGACGACGCAGCTGGAATTCTGTTGTTCTCATGGGGGCTGCAACCCAGCCCCCACGCACGTGGGGTGGGCGTGAAGCCTGCAACCCCACCTCCTTGCCAGGTCCCCGAAGTGGCTTTGCTGGAAGGCACAGGAGGAGAGAGGGCTCTTGTGCTAGGGTCCTGCTTTTGGGATTCCCATTCAGGCATCTTTGTGAGACTAGGATAGGGGACTGGATGAGCCACTGGTCTGGTCCAGCAGGACTCATGCTCATTTAGCACCCTCCAGTTGTTTTGCACTATAACTATCAGTTCCAGCCAACAGCCATTGCTGGCAGGGGATCAAGGGAGTTATTGTCTACATAATATTGAGGGTACCGACAGCCTCTACAATATTGTTCACAAGTGGAGAACATTGCTTGTCTCCAAAGGAACAAGTGGTAGTAGGCCAGACTGCCTCTCAGCCTACTGCACTGGTTTGTTGTTGGAGTATGCCATATTGAGCTCCTTGGGGAATAAATATATAAATGCACTAACTAACTAACTAACTAACTTAAGCAAACAAGCAAGCAAGCAAACAAACAAACTTTAGCGCACCAGACCAGGCTCTCTCACCACAGCTTGGTCTTAGCTACGGGGCCCACTGCTTACTTCTGATTCCTGTCCAAGAGTGCAGCAGAAGATTTAGATTGTTGCTAAACATGCAGATGTCCTGGTTGCAACAAACAGTGGAAGGGGTGTGGGCTTGGAAGAAGTCACTCCACATGGGTGGAATAGAGAGCAACTCTGCTCAGAGGTGGCACTGGATTTAGACATGCCATTCTAGATTCTGCCAAGGGATGGCTGCTTCTCTGTCCCTTCTTCTTCTTCAATGGTTCTGGGTAAGAAGCAGGAATTAGGGACAGGAAAGGGAAGGGAAGGGAAGACAAAAGGAAGACCAATTTCCTCCTCTTTCCCTGCCATATAGAATGGAACAAAAAAAGTAGCAAAATACACAAACTGCAAGCATATCTTTTGCAGCTCTACATGTGTAATTTTAATGCTTTATACCTGATATGCATTGCCATTATGGGTTTTATTGCTGTTATAGTAGGTTTTATGGTAATACTATATTGTTTACTGTTAGCTGCCAAGAGAATGTGTGCTTAGGGTGATTTGGTGGGTTATAAATTGCAACCTAAGTACAGGTAAACAAACAAGGCAGCTGACTCCACTTCGCCCAGGTGAGACGTCATTTGCAACACTTCATCCAGGATTGTACATCAATTCACATGACTTCTGCCCACTGTGGATGCTGTGGCAGGTTTAAAGCAGCACTTTCTGCACCAAAATGCCTAGAAAGAAGGGTGTGAGGTGTTGTTCCTTTGCTGATATATGCTTCTATGGACTCTGCAGGGGAAACCTGGTGATTTAAATGCTGTACACCATGGTAATTTCTGAGACACAAGGGGCTGACTAAATCTAGATATGGGTGAGTAGCCTGAGGATCAGCCTTCACCAACCTGGTGCCCTCCAGATGTTTTGAGCTACAACTCCCAATGATTGTGCTGGCTATGGGACTGGTGAGATCTGGAGGCCACCAGATTGGCGAAGGCTGACTGAGGTTTCTTGGGATTAGGGAGCAGCCATCAGGCTAATATTAGGCAGCTCCCGATTTGTGTACTGCTGCAGTACAGAGTTCAGCTATGGAACTCGCTCCCACAAGGGGATTAGACAAATTCATCTAGAAGAGGGCTATTGCTGGCTACTAGTCATGATGGCTAAGCTGTGCTGCCACCAGTTGGAAGCAGCAATGCTTCTGAATACTAGTTGCTGGTATTACTCGAATCTTGCTTGCTGATCTCCCATTGAGGCATCTGGCTGACCACAGTGAGAACAGGATAGTGGACTAGATGGGCCATTGGCTTGATCCAGCAGGCTTTTCTTAGGCCCTTTGCAACCAGCCACTCTGAAATGCGAGCACAGGAAGTGGACTCATACTGATTCAAAGCACCAGTTCATTGAGCACAGTCATGTTGCAAGCTCCAGGCTCCAAATGGCAGCAGTCTCCAGGGGTTCCTACACTTATCATGGGCTTTGTTTCCTTGGAATGAAGATCAGTGTGTAGGGTCTTTTGGATATATGGTTTTATTTACACACACATATAGATAACCTAACCAGAGGATGGAGGGGCTCATAGCATTAGCACTTCACAGATCTTGCCTCCCCATTAGGTTCCAGGGAAGTCCCCAAGCCACAGATTTGGGTCCAGCACAGAGCAAAAGAAGCCTCTGTGCCTCCAGCTCCCAGCAGCAGCTGAACCTCTATCATACACGCCCACAAGCCTATTGTTCTCAAGCCTAGGATGTTATGGCATCCAGCTAGGTGAGGTGAGAAAAGGCCCACCTGTTTGTTTCTATGGCAACAGGGCAACCTCTTTGGACATGTAAAGGTCAATACTTAACTGGCCAGCTAAGGCTGCTGTCTTAACAAAGGTACTGGTCTGGCTGGTTTTATTTATTTATTTCATAAAATTTATATACTGCTTGATTGAAAACAATTTTTTAAAAGGACTCTCAAAGTGGTTTACAAAAACATAAAACAAGAAAAAATTACAGCCATACTTTAAAACATACGTAAGTTAAAATACTGAAACAGATTAAAATCACCTCGATTTTCATCAGGTTTCTTCTTAAAGATTCTAACCACACAGATACAGGATCACAGGTTTGGAAGGGACCCGCAGGTATCATCCACACCAACCCATATGGACTACTACTACTACTAATAATAATAATAATTTTATTATTTATACCCTACCCGTGATCCTTGTGGTCCCTTCCAACCCTACAATTCTGATTCTATAAGAAAATGACAAACATTTGATTGGGTTTCCCCAGCCACTCTGGGAGGCTTCCAGTATATATAAAAACATAAAAAACATCAAACATTGAAAATTTCCCAATACAGGGCTGCCTTCAGATGTCTTCTAAAAGCTGCAAGTTCTTTATCTTCTTGACATCTGATGGGAGGGTGTTCCACAGGGAGGGTGCCACTGCCAAGAAGGCCCTCTACCTGGTTTCCTGTAACTTCACTTCTTGCAGTGAGGGAACCGCCAGAAGACCCTCAGAGGAGAACCACCGTGTCCAGGCTGAATGATAGGGGTGGAGATACTTCTTCAGATATTCTAGGCCAAGGCCATTTAGGGCTTTAAAGCACCAACACTTTGAATTGTGCTCAGAAATGTACTGGGAGCCAGTGAAGATCCCTTAGTCTGGTCAGTGTTATATGGTCCTGGCGGTCACTCCCAGTCACCAGTCTAGCTGCTGCATTCTGGATTAGTTGTAGTTTATGAGCCGCCTTCAAAGGTAGCCCCATGTAGAACACATTGCAATAGTCCAAGCAGGAGATAACCAGAATATGTACCACTCTGGTGAAACAGTCTACGGGCAGGTAAGTTGTCAGCTGACATACCAGATGGAGCTGGTAGACAGTTGCCCTGGACACAGAATTGATCTGTGCCTCCATGAATAGCTGTGAATCCAAAATGGCTCCGAGGCTGCATACCTGGTCCTTTAGAGGCACAGTCACCCCATTCAGGACCAGGAAGTCCCCCACACCCACCCACACCCTGGCCCCCCACCAAAGCAGTACTTCTCTCTTGTCAGGATTCAACCTCAATCTGTTTGTCACCATCCATCCTGTGCTCTGACTGGTACTAGCTCTCCAGAATTTCAACCAGGGTAAAGTGTGGGTGAACTTTAAGTGGCAGAATAGGATGGGAGAAAAGGGTTAAAGTCCCTTAGGGTAGTGCCATGAACCAAAATCTCTCTTAGACACACACCCAGCTGCTGTGGGTGCTTTAGCTACTCATATTTTTTATTTTTTAAAAAATCAATAATCAAAATCACCCTATTCGTAGATCTCTCATCAAGTTTGACCTTCAGTGGAGAGAGGAAGATCCTCTGCACATAGTCAGAGGTATTGCTGTCTTGTTTAGTGCATTGTTTCAGGATCCCTGGCCTCCAGTGAATCCTGAGTGAAAGCAAGCCCTGGAGTGGAGGATTTGATCTAGGCTCTGGGGTTACTGGAGAGAGTTTCCTTTCCCTTTGGTTATGTGTGTGCAGTTTCCCTGTGATTAACATCTGAGCCAGTTCCTTTAATTTGCCTTGATCTTCATAACTAGTTAGCAGAGGCGCTTCCATGGCCCCAGACAGTCTGCAAGAAAGAGCTCCCCAGAAACTGCATTGCTGGCCTGCAGAGTGAAAACTGGATCTTGACAAGCATCTATTTATAAGGCAAACTGGAGATGTCTGCAGGCAAACATCGATGGTGGCAATCTGGAGAGGAGAGGGCTCAAGAGCAGAGGGCTTCTCTCTGCCAAGAGACAACCCCCCCTCCGTGCTGAATTATTAAGGGAACCACTTATGCATCATCTAAAAAAAGAGGGCAAAAGGCGATCCAGGTCTGCATGACATTTGCACATGCTGATTTACATTTATAACTACAAAGTTAGAAATAATGACTTTGATCTCAGTAGAAATACATCTCACTATAGAAAGGAAGAAACACCTGCTCCATCTGCTGTCCAGTCATAGGAGCTGGAAACCCCTAAAGTGCTTCAAGGCTGCACCTACTCTCCCAGTTAGAATCCTAGAAGTGTAGACTTGGAAGGGACCCTAAGAATCATCCGGTCCAATCTCCTGCAATGCAGGAATATGCAGCTGTCCTGTACAGAGATCAAGCCTGAAACCTTGGCATTATCAGCACCATGCTCTAACCAACTGAACTATACAGCTTAATTAATTAATTAATATTCCACCTTTTCTCCAAGGAGTTCAAGGTAGAAATCATAGTTCTGCCTCTCCTCAATTAATCCCCACAACAACCCTGTGAGGTAGGTTAAGCTTAGAGGCAGTAACCCAGTGGCCAAGTAGGATTGGAACCCAGGTTTCTCAGGTCCTAGTTTGACACTTGAACCACTACACCACACAGGGTTTTATGGTTCTTTATATTTAAATCAGCCTTGGACTGGATAGCCCCTCAAATAAGAGAGGATACCCTCAGAAAGAGGGACGCGGGTGGCGCTGTGGTCTAAACCACTGAGCCTCTTGGGCTTGCTGATCAGAAGGTCGGCAGTTTGAATCCCCGCAACGGGGTGAGCTCCTGTTGCTCGGTCCCAGCTTCTGCTAACCTAGCAGTTCAAAAGCATGTCAAAAAGTGCAAGTAGATAAATAGGTACCGCTCTGGTGGGAAGGTAAACGGCATTTCCGTACGCTGCTCTGGTGTCGGTGTTCCATTGCGCCAAAAGCGGCTTAGTCATGCTGGCCACATGACCCAGAAAACTGTCTGCGGACAAACGCTGGCTCCCTTGGCTTGTAAAGTGAGATGAGCGCCACAACCCCAGTTCGCAATTGGACTTAACTGTCAGGGGTCCTTTACCTTTACCTTTTTTACCCTCAAAAATAGAACTGTCCTCTACCTATAAAGAGAGGATCATTCTATGTAAGGTAGAATAGTAGGCTACCCTAAAAATAATAGAAGGGAAATGACTGGCTACATTTTCTCTGAGAGAGAGAGAGAGAGTTTGGATTTGATATCCCACCTTTCACTCCCCTTAAGGAGTCTCAAAGCGGCTGACATTCTCCTTTCCCTTCCTCCCCCACAACAAACACTCTGTGAGGTGAGTGAGGCTGAGAGACTTCAGAGAAGTGTGACTGGCCCAAGGTCACCCAGCAGCTGCATGTGGAGGAACGGAGAATCGAACCCGGTTCACCAGATTACGAGTCCACTGCTCTTAACCACTACACCACACTGGCTCTCTGCTCGCCAGACCACTGTAGACTAAGATTACACAGGTGTATGGCCCCTTTTCCACCAGGAGATCTCCCCAGCAGCAGAAGTAGGGGAAAGTTTAGAGAAAAGAGAGTAAGTGGTGACAGTTTGTAAATGATACATGGCATGGAGAAAGTGGACAGGGAAAAGTTTTTATCCTTCCTTTATAACACTAGAACTTGCAGGCTTTAATAAAGCTGAAAGTTGGGACATTCGGGACAGACAAAAGAAAGTTCTTTTTGACACAGTGGATAGTTAAACTGTGGAACTCATTCCCACAGGAGGCCACCAACCTGGATGGCTTTAAAGGAGGATTGGACAAATTCATGGAGGAGAAGGCTATCGACAGCTACTAGCCATGATGACTATGCTTTGCCTACACAGCCAGAGGCAGCAATGCTTCTGAATACCAGTTGCTGGGAACCACAGGAGGGGAGTGTGGTCTGGTGCTCTGGTTTCCCACAGACATCTGGTTGCCACTGTGAGAATGGGGTGCTGGACTAAATGGGCCATTGGCTTGATCCAGCAGGCTCTTCATATGTACTTAAGAGGTAGCCATGGGCCTGCTAGTGTTAGCTCAGAAAGCTGCACTTAATTTTGGCATCCATTACTCCACACACTACCAAGGCACTTGTAGAAACCATGATCTCATCCTCTATAGTGGTTGCACTTCCTTTCACATTTGTGCCACCAGCAGACTTGAAGAGATTTTGTTCTCTTGCAGCCTGCTAACCTTTGCCTTGGGGAAGGGGACAGACTTTAGCATTCAGGTACTCTGGGAACTTCAACCCATCTGGGGAAGATCTTGCCCAACATCTACTGATACTGCTGGTTTCCAAACTATGGTGTGCGAGAAGAAATGTCCAGAACAAAGAGGAGTAAGTTGGTAGAATGGGCAGCGGAGGAGGAGGCTACTCTTGCTATTTTCCATACTGTGTAATAATAGCAAAAGGAGTTCATTATATTCAATTTGGCACTTTCAGTTAAAGTCACACATGTGCAAAATGAGGTCAACCCTTAATATGACCTGGTGGCAGCAGAAATAGTGGGACTGAAGCCAGACATGACCCAATGGCCTCTTACCCATCATGGAGCTGAATCTATCTTAACTGCTAAGGAATGACTCAGCTGTTTCTGCAAAGTTTTTTTTTCTTTTCTGTTGAATATTCCCCCCCTTTACGTGACAGCTTTCCCACCCACATGTTGCAAATGTGGCCAGAAGCCACGAAGAGATAATTTGAGCAATTTGGTTTAAAAAAGGGCTGCTCGCAAAGGGGTGTATTTGGGCCCCTGGAAAATGGATTCTCTGATTGGTAGGCTAGGTGGGAACACCCTGATGTTTTAACGGGGAAGATTTATTCCACTTTCCACTGCATCTTGTTTAATTTCCCTAGAGCCCAGTTCATAACGTATCTTGGCTACATGTCAGCCATGGAGATATAGCTGTGCTGCAGGCACGTTCCCTGAAATGTTTCAACATTCATTTTATTTATTGAAAACTGTAGGTTGCTGTTGTTTTTAAAAATCATTTACCTAGATAACACCCACTATGTCATGATCATTATTATGCTTGTTGTACAGTATGTCAACTCATGTCCACAAGAGAGTCAAGAGTAGGGAGGTGGTGCTCAGGGAGCAATCAGCACAGCTGCTCTGGGAACGTTGATGAAGGGTGGGATGCAGGTCTGAGAAGGAATAAGATAAAAGTAATAACTTTTTTTACAGCTGATTCTGGGAACAGGGAACAGACAACCACTGAGGTGAACAGCAGTGGCCAGCCAGCTTGGATCAGATCCTAACAAATGCAAGACTTTCTCGAGAGGCTATGCAAAATGTAATGCAGAAAACTTCTGACACCCTGTCAAGTGCAATTGGGACAAGAACTGAGGGTTGTGCAGAGCTTAATTTGTGGAACCCATGAAGTCAGAAAAGATTAATGCATCTACAAGCAGGTGCAAAGTGCATTCCCTCACACCACAAGGTGTGGGAGCTTCCAGCTCCTGAGTGTTAACCTGTAGAGGCCTAGCTTCAAATCCCCCACATAGCCATGAAGCTCAACCTTGCACCAACCACTATCTCTCAACCTAACCTATATGAAAGGGTTGTTGTGAAGATAAGTTGATGTGTGTGTGAAAAAAACCATCTATGTTGCCTCAAGCTGGTTGGAGGAAAGGCCGGATATAAGTGTAGTAATAAATAAACAAAGGAATCTAATGTGATTTTTCTTATGTTTTATGTCTCATCTCTCTTCCATTAAGGCAACCTACAGGTGATTTCCTGGTAGTCCCCCATTAACCCACTGATCAGATCTGGACCTGCTTAGTTTTGACAAGGTGGGGGCCTACTGTGCCTTGAGGCCACACCTTGGCCATGTTTCCAAATAGATCAGAGCTTTGTTACCTCTTGCTTCTACAAATTAGGGGGCCTCCAGGCCAGAACTCTTCTCCCCTTTTAGTGAGGCCCTTGGAGTGGAGGAAGAGGCTGAAACAAGGTACGATCCTCCCAGGTCCCAGCATTTGCACCCACAGAAGTAGTATGCCAAAGAGTGTGGGGTCACAGAGTGCCACTGTGTGGACAAGGCCACCTGCTCTGTGCCTGCCTTCCTGTTGCTGGTCACATGGAGAAGTGCCGGTCTGTGTGCATTCCTGAGTCACCAGTAAAGAGGTCTGAGTCATTGTGCACAAATAGGGAACAGAGGCAAGGAGAAATGGTGTGTGAGAGAGATATCTGAATCTATCTGTCTTTCTATCTTTTTGTCTGTCTATCTACATCCTCTTAAGGCCATCCAGTTCATGGCTCAGATGACAGACAAACACAAACTCAACACTCTTTTCTCTGCTAGGACCATCTTTTACAGGCATACCTACTTCCAGTGAACCCTTTCAAGGATCACATTCACACCTTACGCTTAAAGCACTGTTTCACCACTTTTAACTGGATTGTGGAACCTATAGTTTGTTAAGGGTGCTGAGAGTTGTTCAGAGATCCCTATTCAACCCACAGAGCAACAATTTTCAGATTTTCCTGGGAAGTGGGTTTTATTCTTAAACTGCTTGGAGGGGAACGGGGGTCTCCTAACTATTTCCAGCACCTTCTCCCAGAATTCTCATGGTGCTTTAAATGTATGGAGTGCATGTGGCCACAGCCGACTCATTTGCCAAGGATGAGTGGGTTTTCTAGTGCAGGGATGGGCAAAAGTAGATTAATATCTCTTGGTGGATCCCTGGTTGATTTGCAGAAGACTGACAAGGATTTTAGACTCCCAGTTGCTGTTTAACAACAGCCACAAGAAAATGACTATCTCCACCTAAATCAGGTGGCTGAAATGAAGAAAGCTATCCAGAAGGAGTGGGTTGTTGTGCAAAAGGGCCGTGTGAATTCAGTTCCAGACTACAAAAGAAATTCCTCTGCTTAGTATATGCTCAGAGGCACTCTGCTCTTTAAATCTAAATATATGTCTTTTGCCCCGCCTCTGGTTAGTGGATCTTGGAATCAGGGGTGCCATCTCTCATGGATTGTGGGTGCCTGTCACATGCATGACGTGCAGGCATGCACTTGTGACATCTCACGTCTGTGTTGCAGTGGTGGCAGCTCCTCCTCCTCCTCTCCACAGCCAGCAAAGCACCCTTTTCCATGGGGAGGGTGCCTCGCTGGCTGGCTGCAGAGGGTGGAGCTGAACTTGGAGGCAGTGCCACTGCCACCTGCTGGCTTTTCCCATTGACTTTGTGGGTGCCCAGCCCCCCAAGCACCCATGACCCCCTGGAGTTGGCTCTTATGCTTGGAATTCTGGTACAAAAAGCAAATTCTTTCAACAAGCAGTGTCTGCTCACTAATATTCTAGCACACTCTCTGTCCATAAAGGATGCTATGCACAGCCAGCACTTTTAGGCTTCTTCACTGCTCTGCGTAAACTGCCAGTGAACCCTAGAATGCAGCCAATGCTCTCCTGTGGCTGGGCTGTGCAGTCTAACTCTCACTTCCTCCTTATGCTAGTTCCTCATAGCCTGGAAAGCACAGACCAGTCTTCTTCAACCTGCTGCCTTTCAGATGTTTTGGACTACAATTCCCACCAGCCCCCACCAGCACTGCTGATCATTCAAGGCACCTCCAGGCATCCATGTGCATTTGTGATGACTGGAGCTCATGATGATATTGGAGCCGGTAGACACAATCACAGTTTCAATATAGTTTGTGTTTGCAAAGGTCTCAGGGCAGACATACTGCTTCATGTCCAGTTGGTGTACACTCTGTAACTCTCTGTGGAAATCCTGTAACTTGTTAATAGCACAAATCTTCTAGTTCATTTATTTTATTATTTCATCCCACTTTAGTTGTGTTTTAGTTTAGTCGGCAGTTCGAAAGCACCTCAAAAGTGCAAGTAGATAAATAGGGACCGCTCTCCGACAGGAAGGTAAACGGCGTTTCCGTGTGCTGCTCTGCTTCGACAGTAGCGGCTTAGTCACGCTGGCCACGTGACCCAGAAGCTGTCTGCGGACAAGCGCCGGCTCTCGGCCTCTTGAGCGAGATGAGCACGCAACCCCAGAGTCGGTCTCGACTGGACCGTATGGTCAGGGGTCCTTTACCTTTTACCTTTAGTTGTGCTATAATGCAAGAGTGCCTGTACAGATGGCAATAGTGAGACAACAAGGGAGAAGCATTGCAGAACAACTAATAAAGTGAAATGAAGTGTGGGTGGTTTAGTATAAATCTACCACAATGTACTATTATTGCAGCAATGTTGTGTTGCAGAATCCAGCACCTGCAAACCCGCCCTCCAGGTACCAGTCCAGAATAGGGAGGGTGGATAAATTTGATTTGGTCTGCATTTAAAGCCCAGTCTATCAAAATTGCACCTTCCTAAGCAGCCATCCTTAGTAGCCATCTGGGTAGGCTTGTCTAAACAAAAAAGCTTTTAGCAGGCACTGAAAAGAGTACAGTGAAGGCACCTGCCTGATATCAACAGGCAGGGAGTTCCAAAGTGTAGGTGCTGTCACACTAAGAGATTGAGTTCTTACAAATGTGGAACGGGCATTATGTGACACCTATAACAGTGCTAATAAAATAAATTGTGAAACAAATTTCTCCCTTGTTGCTCTTCCAACCGGTATCCTTGCTCATCTTCTGTCTGTGAAAATGAGGCACGAATTTACCAGGGTTTCTTTACTGTCCAGCTTGATACCAGAGCTTTGAGCTTGTGTGACACCAGTGCGCCAGTACCTGTTGGGAAAACCTTATCACCAAGTTTTGTCCCTGATCTACTCATTGAATAACATAATTGTAGAGCTGGAAGGGGCCAAATGGTCATCTAGCCAACCTCCTACAACGCAGCCTGGCTGTCCCTGTCCTGCCCTCTTAGGGCAGCAAACCTCGGCATATAGGCCAGAGCTTTGGGATGCAGTCAAGGTGAAACTCAGATGGGTGTGAAACTCAGGGAAGGAAAACATGTAGGAGGTTTCACATGATTCCCCTCTGAGCTGGAGCTGGTAGTGTCAGAGCAAAAAGACAGTGCGTCTCCAGGAAAGGAGAAGATCCTCCTCTGTCTGAGTGTTTGCTGGGTATTTCCATATCCCTCCTCCTGATTCACTTGTATGCAATTCCCTGCCAGGCATCCCAGCCGGCAGACACTTCTTGTGGTTGCTCCAGGGCAAGGGAGAGAGAGATTTCATGCTTAAGCCACCCTCCCAGTGACGCCTGCCTTCATCCTGGTGAGGCGTTCAGGTTCCCTCAGTTTTGCCTCGGCAACAGAAATAGCTGGGCCTTGTTGGGCAACAGTTTCCAATCCTGGTGCCAAAGAGGGGTGAAGAAGAAGAAGAAGAAGAAGAAGAAGAAGAAGAAGAAGAAGAAGAAGAAGAAGAAGAAATACATCAGTCTTTTGCTGATATCCCAAGCAGAAGTGGCTCAAGGGGATATATATAAATGAATCAGAGGGTGGACTTGGTTGCATGGGGCCAGCTGTCAGGCAATAACTATGGTCCATCTCAATCTGCCCCACCACCAAAGAGCTTCTGAAGTTCGTTGGAGGCCTAGCATGGAGACACATCAGTTGCACTGCCCTCGTCAAGGTCCTTGTATTCATTTACAAAGCTCTGAAGAACTTAGTTCCAGGGTACCTGAACCCTTCAATATAAGCAATAAAACCCAGGTATTAAAATCAAATCAAAATAGAAGAAGGGGGAAACCAACACCAGAAGAGCAAAAAAGGGGTCAGGGCAGATTCATCACAGAAGTACCGGTAGGTTCATTGCAGAATTTGAGGCAGGCTCATCGCTGAGGTTTTGCCTCACTGAACTGTTGTTTCCAAGAGCAGTACTCCACACAAACATCCATAGATGTGACAGGGAGGCATTCTCTAATGTTCTGGAAGACACCACACAGGAGTAAGGACCAAATCTGCCTGGTGGCCCTGGTGGTCTAGAACAGCCCAGGAGCCCTCCTTATATTTGCTATTTCCATTTGGGCAGTGTTGATGCCTCTTGCTCCCCTGGATTGAGATATGGATGTGTTGGTTTGCAAAATATGACTTTTGCTTGACTGGACTCACGTGGCCTCCTGCACAAAGGAGGTTTTGCTTGTTCTTGCCTCTGGCCCCACCTCCCATGTGGCTCCCATGCAGCCCTCTAGCTGAGAAAGGCTCCTTAACCCTTGCATGAGGGGCTACTTAGCAGACAAGGTGATGGAGGGCATGGGTTCCCTAAAAGCCACCACTCTGGCAATGTAAAAGGCTTCATTTTGGGGAAGATTTCATGCCTCACTCCTTCTGCTTTCCTCTTTGTGGCTTGTTGCTTGACTTGTGTCTACCCTGACAAACCCACAATTCTTCTGCGCAATCTAGACTTGGCCCAAGTGGGAAAACAGAAACTTTGCTGTTGGCAGCAAAGCCATTTCTTGCCTTGTTTCTTCATCGACCAGCCTGAGGTTGTTGTCAGCTACCTTAGCTGGTTGATATACACAAAAAAATGGGAAGGAAAGGGTCAGAAGGTATATCTCTACTGCAGACTAAAAAACAGGTTTAACGGTAATTCCTTCTTCACAGGGAAGGCAAACAGAACATTCTCACCCAACTACTACTCCAAGATTCATGGCACTAAAAATAGTGTAAATTGATTATAGTTTTGTAGCATTGATAGGCTGTTGCAGTAATGGAGGGGTGCAATGTGATGTCAGCAGTGTCACAAGATGCATAAAAACTCACCTGGATGCAATGAGGGCAAAGAAGGGCCAGGAGGGGGTGCAAAGCTCATTGTGCAGCAATCAAGGATGATTTGAAACTCAAATAGCACAAGTCAGCCTTTGCAAGACTGGTGCCCTATGGACCCCTTTGGACTGCAACTCTCACCTTTCTCAGCCAGCGCTATCCACACACATGTCTATTAATATGTCTGCAGCCTGAACCAATGGCTGGTCACTCAAACATTTAAGTGAAACTAGGTGAAGGACAGTGCAACAGAACTAGTGAACAATAGATTGGAGAAGGCTGCTCTCAACAGACATAGTGTAAAGCTTTGAAACCCCCAGCCTATTGACATTAGGCAGGAGCCTTCACAATCCTGTACTCTTTTTCGTACCTACTTAAAATATTTTTGCTTAGGCAAGCCTGCCCAACTCATGTAGAAGTTACATGTTACATGCAGGCTTATTGGCTATTGCTAATTTTAACCATCCTTGAATATTTTAAAATATGTGTCTTTATTGATAAATGTAATGTCTTATTTCATGTTTTTGAAACCCCTTTGAGCTTTGCTTGCAATCAAGTGGTGTTTAAACTTGGTTAAAGAAAATAAATTTAAAATAAATGAATTTGTTTATGCCTTCTGTGGTTTTGCATCACAACCTATCACCCAAGGCCAGTACCAACAAACTGTACCTCTTGGAATAGCTGGGAGAGTTTTCCTTTTTCCTCTTAAATGTATTTTACAGCTTTGTAACAGCAATTGAAATATTTTGCCTTGCAAGTAAGAAAAGGTTCTGGCAAATAGTTATCCCACATTACACCATTATATACAAATACACCATATACGAAAACATACAGATTTTGGTATGAAGACAGTAAAGTAATTAAAGTTGTAGCAATGTTTGCCTGGGCCAAATGTTAGAGGAATAACAACAAGAAGATTGTGTTGGGGGGACTTCAGAGGCATATATGGCCTCCAATGCTAGAGACAGATCATAGCTATCATGGCTAGTAGCTATCAACAGCCTTCTCCTCCATGAATTTATCTAATCCTCTTTTAAAACCATCCGTATTGGTTGCTGTCAGTACCTCTTGTGCTGGTATAGTATAAGACTTTGACCGTGCCATGTGAGGGCAGTTTGTGTGTACAGATATTTTGTGTGTCTAGACAAATTTCAAGAAAGGAGATCAAATAAGGAGATTCTGGCTGAACCTTAGGAAAAACTTTCTGAAGGTAACAGCAGTTAGCCACTGGAATGGATTGCCTCAGAAGGTGGTGGAGTCTCCTTCATTGGAGGCTTCCAAACAGAGGTTTGATGGCCAAGGGGGGTTGGACTAGTTGGCCTTTGGGGTCCTTTCCAACTCTGCAATTCTATGATTCTATGACATAATCCCATGGGCACTTCTACAGAATAACCATAACTCAGAAGAAATGGAATCATGCATGGGACATTCCCACTGGGTATATTACTAGGGGTTGGGTTCCTGCCACCCACTTAGGCTGTGTTTTTCATATCAGCCCACCCACCTGATCATGCTAAGTCAGTGCATTTGTTGTGTGTCAGGATTTACTTCCTTACAGGGCGGATCAACGCCCAAGTGACTAGTGGGGGATCAGCCTGCAAAGTGAGTGAGATTTGGCAATCTGCCCCATGAGTTATGCTCAGAAACTATTGAGAAATGAAGTCAAGCAGAATATCTTCTATGGAGTCAGGAGTATGGATGAATCATGGAGAGGGGAGACAGTAATTTCACTAAAGCACCTTTGCCATGAGAACTATCATCAAAGCTGGCAGGCTCCTTTTCCTATTAATTAGTGCAAAGTGATTGAAAGTGATTGCAAAACATTCTCATTATGCCTGTGGCAGCAGCAGGCTTGATATCAGAAGGTGCCAAGGCAATGGTCCCTGGATCATCGGTGGCAATTGAAGAAGCTCAGTTCCTCTGAAGTATGATCATTAATCTCCAAAGGGAGATTAAGCTGGTTAAGAGGCTTTGCAGTGATGTGTAAATCAAGCCTTGGTGTCATGAGAGTGGAGAGCTGACCACCTCCACCCTCAATGATTTACAGCTGGTTCGCACATCATCTGTAATAAACAGTGAATGATGGCTGCAGATTCAGTTGAAGATACACCCATCCAAATGCACAAAAAAGGCCACATTACTGAGTTCCACCAATACTTTCCAGTTCACACATTCAGCCTTCCAAGCACTGACAGATGAGATACAAACATGCATGAGGACCAGGCCAATAAGAGGTGTCCCCTGATGCAGAGTTTCCCAAAATGTGGTGTGTGGACCACCAGTAGTTTGTGGCCATTCCGTTCAAGTGGTCCATAGTGTGTCTGTCAAGAAGGGCATGTGGTCATTCTTTAGAACCCAGCAGTCCATGCAGAAGGTGAGCATAAAGTAGATTTTCAATTGTAATATTTTTTTATTGCTTCTTTTGTTTCTTATTAGTGGGGAGTGCCTGGCACTGCCTGGGACTTTTTAGAAACCAAAAAAGGCTGTGTTGTTGAAAACATAGAAATGTAGAGTTGGGAGGGACCTCAAGCATCATCTAGCCCAACTCCCTACAATGCAGAAATCTTATAGAGTGGTACCTCGGGTTAACAAACATTTTGGATTACGACCACTTCAAACCTGGAAATGAGTGTTCTGGGTTGCGGGTTTTTTGTTTGGTATATGAATGGACGTTCGGGGGTACCGCCACGTTTCTCTGTCCTCCGGGGCTTCTCTCTCCTTTCTCCATGAGCCTGGGCAGCCCCGTGAGTTACTGGTTCTTCGGCGGTGGTGGTGGGAAAGCAGTGCACGGTGGGTCAGGCATGGAAGGCAGAGAAGGAGGGATCCCTATCCCCTCCTGCTTGTATGCAAGTAGGAGTTGGGTTCAGGGCTGCTCTGATAGGCAGTGTGAAGCCTTCCTTCACAGCTGAGAGATCCCCTTCCTGCTCTTGCTTGCACGCAGTCAGGCTGAATACTTGCTGGGGTCGGGGAAGATGGAGGCAGCCCGGAAACTGCAACTTAGAGCCCCTGCACCACCAAGTGCAGCCAGGTGCTCCCCAGCAAACCAACTGGAAATGAATCAAAATCACTAGAAAACATAAAACAACACTGATCCTAACCTTGACCCTAATTCTAATCCTGACCCTAACCCTAACCCAGTTCTAAAATTAACCCTAACTCTAATCCAGAAATGGTCTTGCTAGATAGTAAAACTCATGTGAAATTGTTGTTTTAGGGGTTGCTTTTCATCATCTAGAACAGATTAATCCATTTTCCATTACTTTCTATGGGAAAGCATGCCTTGGTTTAAGACCGCTTTGGTTTAAGACCGGACTTCTGGAATGGATTAAGTTCATTAACCAAGGTACCACTGTATAGAAATCTCAAATAGATAGTGTAATTTGTGAGCTTTGGACCGACCAGGCCAAATATCAGGTGAAGTTGTGCAAAAGTCATGTATCAGCCTCCCTTCTTGATTCAGAATGGGGCTTGGTACCAAAACATTGACACAGACCCTCATCCCCACCCCAGAAACCCTCATTTTGAGTTGGTGAAGATATCTGGAGACGTGGCTGAATCCATACCCCTCAACTGCCCTGATTAAATTGGGACGTCCTGTTTTGGGGTGCCATGCTGTCAGTACAGCTGCCCAAAATATGTAAGATTGTGACCTCATGAGAGAGCATGGAGCCCGAAAACACAAAATATTGGGCTCCTTGTTCTTATGTTGGTAATGTGACTTGCACAGGAGTGCAGCTGGGAAGACGCACATCCCAGTTTTGGGTCTCAAAATGTTGAAGGATATGCTGAATCTACATAAAAAACCCCAACATGTGACATTACACCCAAGTGATGTTTGGGTCCACTGTCCTGGTTCAAAATGGTGCCCAGCATCCAAATGGTGATGAAATCACCACCACCATGACACATACATCTCAGGAACTCTCAGGTGAAGCTTGGTGATAAAATCTTGAGAGGAAGCCAAGCTTATGTCAAAAAATTGTGCCAAAGTGATGCTTTGTTCCACCATCATCTTGATTAAAAATGGCATCTGTCACCTTAATGTTGACACAGTTCACCTCAGGAACCATTGTGCCAGGTTTGGTATTGATATTGCAAGAGGCAGAAAAACCTAAAGAGAAAAAGGGACAGACAAACCGCTTTCCAAAATGTATAGGCGATAGAACTTATTGCATTACATCTTGAATTCTATGGCATTCAAATCGCAATACAATAAAATGAAACATAAAAGAAATAGAAGAAGCAATAAAAATAAAATTTAAAATCATATAGCATCTAGCACAGAGCATTACAATTGCTACAACAGGCACAAAAACCCTTAAATGGTCCGCCAAAGCCCCCAGTAATTTTCAGGTGGTCTGGGGTGGAGGAGTTTTGGAAACACTCGGCACTTTTTCCTCTTGCTTGATGACAAAGGAACCCTGCAAACGAGAGGGCAACTTCTATAGTCTAGCCTTGGCTGAGACACCAGTGGAAATGTTTGCCATAATAATTAGTTGATCTCTGATTTTATATGGTTTTAATTGTATGGTTTTATGTATAACTGCTGTAATCTGCTCTGTTTTTTTTTTAAATGAAAAGCAGAATATAAGTAAACACAACCTTGGAGCTCTATAGATATTTTGCCTGGTGATGATGCTGAGTTCAAAATCCACTGAATCCCAAAATTTGCATACATGCACACAATCCCATCACATATGGAAGTAAGAACCTTTCATATTGCAAACCCAGCCAACAAAAGGAGCATGCATAAAGCATGCGGTTTAGATTTACTGGAGTTAAAAACCATTTAGGTATTATTTTTAATGAATTTTCCCTAACCAGGGCTGAAATAAAGGATTCAGATGGTTTAGTAGCCATTAATAGCCTTGTCCTCCATGAATTTGTCTAGTCCATCCAAATTGGTGAGGGGTATTTCATCAAATATTTTCCAGGAGGAAGCTGACGTTCCCCAGCAGTTTTGGGGACAGATGGAGGGGCATATCTTAGAAAAATCACTAGAAAATTATTCTCATGAGACAATTTGGCCCAAGCATGATGTAACATGTGAGTCTGCCTTTGGACACATAGTCTCTAAGGGGAGGACCATTCACAGCTGTCTAGAAGCCACTGCAAACACATCTTCTCGTGTCCTCATGGTGCCTCTTTTATCACTCGCACGTATGGCTCACTCTGTCTGTGTCTCAATAGCACCCAGAGCACTGTCTGCCCTGTTTAATGGCCCCGTGGGTGAGACTGGTTAGTTCAGTTGTGACATCTTGGGGTGACTGTGGCCCTCCAGGGTGCTTTCAATAGGGTCAGCCTGAGGTTCATGGACTCTCCAGAGGCAAGTGTTGTGTCATTTGTCTTGCTAGCTTTGCTGACTTTGGGCTCGGCAGGTTTGGCTTTGTTAATATCAGTGATGGTAAATGGTTGTTGGTGTACCAGGTTAAGCCCCAAGTTTTTCATAAATGCAGGAAGACTTTTGCAGAACTTTTGTGTTTATGTTTTTAATTGAAACACACCACGTACAGGTCCAAAAGAGGCAAATCAGGCAAGTAAAGACAGGACATCTCAAACACATCTCTTCTTCAATCATATCAGCTAGTTTAATCAATATGACATACCCTCCCACATTCTGCATGAATAGAATGTCCCTGTTTTCATGAAGAATGTTGGAGGGCATGATGTTATTAATTATCATTAGCACTGCTACTACTGACAACTAGACTTCAGCAGAAAAGCTCCTAGCTTGAATGTTACTGCTCAGCACCACCACTCAGATAATGGTCAAGGAGGGTATTGTGGCTCATCTACCCAGCAGTGCTAGGTGATCTGGAGAGCCAAGAGGGGGTTAGGCAACCCTTTATAAAACTGCTGCTTCAAGGTTGTCTTTGCAGTTTTGTGCAACTTGTCAAAGAGTCCTACACCTCACCTCTTTGGGGATCTAGGCATTTGCCTGACACAACGGTGTGCAGCTCTCTGACCCCTTTCATCTTTGTTCTCTACTTTGGGCCCTAATGTCAGCCTGACCTGGACTACAACGTGCCATTGGCTCTTCCAGATGGCTGCTGGCAGCCTCAGGATTCTACTGAGATTATATAGGGCACCAGCTTGGCAAAGGCTGGCATATACTGACCAGCAGTGGCTCTTAGGCAGGATTTCAGGCAGGGATCTCTCCCAGCCCTACCTAGAGATACTAGGGATTGAAACTCAGTGGTTCAGTAGTCCAGGGTCATGGGGAATCAAAGGCTTATTACTATTTCTGCAGCAGGGTCCCTGTCCCCAGGGTCCTATAACCTCCCAATCAGCATGAAAGGAGCTTTTTAGCCACTGTATGCTCAAAAGCAAAGCATATAGGTATCACAGAAGATGCAAGGGGCGTCAGTTTCAAGAGAATGATGTGCAAAGTCTCTTACGTGCAATGGAATTTCAGGGAAACACAACTTAAGTCACTCTAAAAGAAGATATTGGGGCAATCCAAATCACTTGCCCATATTCATGCACAGAGAATAGTAGATCTAGTTGAAACGCAACACATGGAGAGCTACACTGATTACACACACACACACACACACACACACACACACACTGCCCTTCATCTGAGGATCAAATGGCAGTTTACAGTATAAAAACACAAAAATACATAACATGATAACAAACAAAGCAATTCCTCACATCCCAATTTAAAAGGCCATAGATGGTTTAATTAGCCAAAGCCAAAGTCCTGGGAGAAGATAAATGTTTTCCCCTAGTGCCTAAAGAGATGCAATGAAGACACCAGGTGAACCTCCTTGGGGAGACCATCCCACAAACAATGCATTGCATCTAATCATAGAAGGGGTGTGGCTGTGGAGCTTGTACTTCTGAATTTAATACTACAGTACTGTTGAGCCTAGGGACGTGGGAGGCACTGTGGTCTAAACCACTGAGCCTCTTGGGCTTGCCGATCAGAAGGTTGATGATTCGAATCCCCGTGATGGGGTGAGCTCCCATTGCTCGGTCCTTGCTCCTGCCAACCTAGCAATTCGAAAGCACGTCAAGTGCAAGGAGATAAATAGGTACTGCTCCGGTGGGAAGGTAAACGGCGTTTCCGTGCACTGCTCTGGTTTTGGAATTCCGTTGCGCCAGAAGCAGCTTAGTCATGCTGGGCACATGACCCGGAAAAACTGTCTGCGGACAAACGCTGGCTCCTTCGGCCTGTAAAGCGAGATGAGCGCCGGAACCCGTGAGTCGTCTGCGACTGGACTTAACTGTCAGGGGTCCTTTACCTTTTTACTGTTGAGCCTGGGATGCAAAGAATATGCTCTGCCATTGAGTTACATCCCCTCTTCAGAGGTTCTTTCCATCTTGATGTGCCAGCAAATCAATACCTTTGTGTATGTCATGGTTCACTGATGCCCATCATTGTAACACCCTGCAAAAAGACAGCCTCAGATACAATAACAACATTTGTTTTCTTTCTTTCAATGCACACAAGCACACATAGGCATTAGCAAAACTCTGTAAAAATAATATAAATCATATGTATGATCACACCATTACTGCTGCTGCTTCTTTTTGCATTGTTTAAACGATGCACACCAGCATCATTTAATGGGTAATGGAAAAACACACACATTGGCTGAAGAAAACGAAAGCGGCAACAAATTGTCCAAACAGAACACCTAGAAATAAAAAAGGAACAGTGCATCACTTCCTTTTAGGATCACTGAGTTAGTTGGCAACTCAGAGGTCATCAAGTGCAATGCTTGTGTTATTGATGCAGGAAATCCAACTACAAAATCCCTGTTATGTAAGCATTCAGTCCATGCTTAGTCAGTAAGGGGACTATCCACATAAATGAACATCAGCTGCTGACCCATAAACACAAAGACACTGGGTCCAGCAACTGTCCATCTTCATTTGGGTGACCTGGATCCATTTGAAATATGTTTTCTCCAGCTGCTGAAAAGACCAGGAGTGGGCTGTGCATGGAGCTCAGTTCAGACCATCCCTAATCCAACCCCTGATGATGAAGGTCTGACATGGATACAGGTCCCAGATTGAGTCAGGGCTTTAAAACCTAATTAAAGATGTGGTTGGGCACAGAGGGAGGCTACCTGCATGTCTCCTTCTATTCCCCCCCCCAATAGACCACTTTCCTTCTGACAGCTCTGGTGGATCTGATCTGACCTGCGGTAATCCAGGGGCCCACTCTGGCTGAATCCTGGGGTGGTGAGCTGGATTAACCTTTTGCTTAATTCACAGGGCATAACATTACATCCTAATGTGGTTTGTGATCTACTAAACTGTAGATCCTTTTCACATGTCTTGTTGTCAAAGCAGGGGTAACCCATCCTACATATTTCAGAAAAGACCAGCTGATTCAAAACTTCAAGATAAGCGGAGAGGTTCAAACGTGACTTTTAAAAGGATCTCCAGCCTTTGTGGGACTATGTCTTAATGTAGCCCCATGTGCGTATAAATGTGCCTGTGGGACCCTGAAAATAAACAAGATCCGAGTTGTACTGGAGGGAACAATGAAGTCATTTAGATTTTAACCTGTCAATTTGAGCAGATTTTCACTGGAGCAAAAAGTAAGCAAATCTTCACAGTAAATTAGATGCAAAGCGCTATATTCAAGTTCAGTGTATTCAAGAGAATTGTGTGGAAGGATTGGTGGCTAAATGAGATGCAGGTTTGGTTAGGCTCAGTTTGTGTCGGCAAATGCCAAGACTTTTTTAACAAGCCAGGAAACAAGAAAAGCCAGAGTCTCTCCCCCCTTCCTCTGTATTCCAAATGCTTCCATGTATGCAGAGACATAATGCACCCTAAAGGAGTCTGTAATTAATCCAAATAATTACCACTCACAATAAAGGATCACAGCGTTGACTGGCAAAGACACTAGCTAATATTTTCACCTTGTTTATGCAGCACCTGACATTTTCATGATTCAGAGTGATAACTGGATTCAGCTGACAGTTCATCTGCAAGAAAATAATAAACCTTTAGCCCAGATTAGCAGTATAACCCCATTGACACCAACAGTGCCCTGCCTGCCAGGTTGAAAAGTTTTAAAGATTTCTTTCCCTGGGATCTACACCTGTATAAGAATGGCACATTTCACTTAAGGTGCATCTATAGACACACCTACCCAGAGACAAATCCCATTGAACTCAATAGTGTTTACTTCTGAGTACTGCTTTGTGAAGCACCACCACCCTCCTTTAAAATGGTGGGAGGGTGGTGAGCTGTGAGGGGAGAGGCTTGGGGTGAGCGGGTGGGAATAGTTGAGGTGTGACTAGCGAAATGAAGGGATTTGTTTAGGTATGTGGGGAGAGGGCTGTTGGCAATGGGGTAGGTGTGCTCAGTGAGCAGAGTGAGCAGGGGTAGCAGCCTCTAGTATGTGGTTTTTTTAAAGTACAGAAACTTGCCTCAAAGCACAGTTTACAGTCACAGTAAAATAAAATACAAATTTTAAAGACGGTACTACTAGGGCAGACATGAAACAAGAGGTCCTGGGAGTATAAGCTTTTCTGCTTGACTCTCAGGAGTTGTCCCCCCCCCCCGCCCAATCCCCCTCTCCTGTTGCACCCACCACAAATGTTTTTGCCTGCCTGGAATGTGTCCTTGAACTCTGATCATGCCTTTCAGTTGCCTGGATGGAGGATAGAGGTGTGTGTGTGTGTGTGTGTGTGTGTGTGTGTGTGTGTGTGCAGAACTTCTTATCAGATTCCCAGTGACTGCTAAAAGCAGTCAGCCTCCTGATCTCTACATTTCAAATTCCCCCCACAAAGTGCTCACATGCTCTCGCATCTGTGGATCACGAGCATTTTTGACTCTCCCTTCAGATGACCATTCCCTGCATTCCTAGACGTCACAGAGAAGTTGCACTGTTTTGTTTTGCTTTTGCAATGTGGCATTATTTACATCTCAAGTATGAATTATGAATGGGGTTTGTGCAAGAGAATGTCTGGAGAGAGAATGATCTATAGTGGGTGAAGAGGAACTGTGAGGCGTGGGTTGGATCCTTGCTTCTAACAAATGTTCAAAATGCGTTCCAAATATATTTGATCAGAGCGAGAGGGAAAGCTTCACCTCTGCAGTCAGTGCCGGATTTACGTACTGTACAGTATAAGCTAAACAAGCTATAGCTTAGGGCTCCACTCTCTTGGGGCCCCAAAAAAATTTATAGAAAAAAATGGGTGTACATTTCCAAAATATAAGATAAAAAACAAATAAAATAAAACCCACATACAACACTAGTGTTTTGTTCTATGATGTAAGTAATGGGCCCCACCTACTAGCCTGCTCCCTAAAATATTCAACACAAAAAATAGCGACAATTTGTTGTTGACAAAGGACAGTTGTACATATAAAGGGCCGCATTACCTTCAGTAGTTTAGGGCCTCATCAAACCTAAATCTGGCCCTGTCTGCCGTGCAAAGAGTATGTAACTTGGGCAGTTTGCAAATGTCCGGAAAAGTCTTGTTTGCTCAAATGAAAATAAAAAGGTCAAGGTAGAAGCCCAGTTGCTCTTTGTTAATCAGTAACTGGAACATCACTCTAGTGCTTCTTTATAGGCTCTGTCCTGCCCATCACCATCATCCCTAGACGAAAGTGCCTGGCTCATCTCCCCTCCGTGGATGATGCAACTGAAATGCTCAGAGGGAGAGCAAAGGGAAAAACTGAGGACAGAGATATGCTGACAGGTTTATTTGTGAACCCAGCAGGTAGTACTGCAGCAAAAATGTACAGAACAAGACATTGGTGGTCTCCTCTCTAGAATGTTTGTGTTGCAGGAAATAGTTGTCAGTTTTACCATCCTTGTCTCATGAATAGTTCTCTCTTTCTTTCTCACGGTCTCTTCTCATCAAAAGTATTTGGATTAGACAGTGTGATCTTTAGCCATGCCTGCTCAGAAGTAAGTTCTACTGAATTCAGTGGTGATTACTCCCAGGTAAGTGTGATTAGGATTGTCAAAACCAGGTGCCTACTAAACATAAGAACATAGGGAGAGCCTGCTGGATCAGGCCAATGGCCAATGTAGCCCAGCATCCTGTTCTCTCAGTGGTCAACCAGATGCCTGTGGGAAACCAGCACATAGGATTCATGCGCAAGAGCCCTCTCCCCTCCTGTGCTTTCCAGCAACTGGTATTCAGAGGCAAGCATAGCTGTCCTGGTTAGTAGCCTTATCCTCCTCCACGAATTTGTCTAATCCTCTTCTAAAGCCATCCAAACTGATGACTATCACTGCTTCCTGAGTTCCACATCTTATCTCTGTGCTGTGTGAAGAAGTTCTTTTTTATCTGTCCCGATTCTTCCAACATTCAGCTTCATTGGATGCCCACGAGTTCCAAGTGTTAGGAGAGAGGGACAAAAACCTTTCTCTAGCCACTTTCTTAAAGCCATACATAATTTTATAGATTTCTGTCATTTTACCTCTTACTCGCCTTTTCGCTAAACTAAAATCTCCCGGATGCTGCAACCTTTCATCATAGGAGGAAGGCCAAACAGGATGTGATGGAGTTAGCCATGATAGTTTAGTCATATAACGGTAGCTCAGTAGCAGAGCACCATTTGCACCCAGATATTCCCAGCATCTCCAAGCTGGGGGGTGGGGCGGGGAGGAATCTCTCTGAATCCCTGGAGGGCTGTAGCTAGTTCCTATAGGCCAGACGTCACCAGCTTTGAATCACAACTCTAACCATCACCAGCCATTAAGGCTATGCTGGATGAGGCTTCTGGGAGGGTACCATCTTGGGGTGGGCTGCTATAGGCAGTTCTGAGCTAAATGCCGTGATAGTCTCTAAGGCTGCATTCACATGTAAGTTTATTCTAGTTTCATGTCATTTCCCTAACTGTTAATTTCAGCATTATATTTGAGCTTTCACTCAACGTAAAATCCATTTCCAGGAATGTTGCAGAATCTACAGTAGTGCAAGTATAGTGCTCATTTCTGTGTTATTTGCAGGTGGATATTTTCCAAAGGCAAATAACATAGGAAACAAAAAACTAAACTTGCATTATATTCCACTATACATTGTGTGGAAGCTCACATATAATGTGCAAATTAACAGTTAGGGGAAAACCCCAAAAAGCGAATAATGTGCCGAGTGCATGGAGTCCTAGAATTAGATAGGTCCCAATGTTCTTATGTTCCCTGTTCACATGTAAAGTGGGGGTGGGTCTGATTTTAACACTGAGATGGGTGCTGGGGTGTGGGGAGCTGAACTCTCCCCTGCAGGGTTGGTGCCTGAGGCAAAAAACAAGATGGTGGCCCTCCCGTCACTGGCAGAGGAAGAGGAGTGCAGGGGGAGCGCACTGCCCCTGGTAGCACGATCCCCAGGGTGCCATCGTGGCTGCCCCCCTGGCTATGCTGGGTGCCCCACCCCCGCAGGTGGTGCACCACGCCCCCAGGACGTGCGCCAGCCCCACCTCGCCTGCTCTCTACCCCCAGTGCTGGAGCATGAAGCTCCGCTACTGCCTCCCGTTCCTAACATAGGATCCAACTGGACTGGAATTGTGAGTTCAACGCTGGTGATGGCATAGCATCCTCCACCACCCCTGGGGGCAGCAGGCTATCTTAGGACAGGGGTTCCCAAAGTGTGATCTGCAGGTCACCAGTGGCCCATGAGCTTCATTCGGGTGGTCCAGTGTCTGTGGATTTGTGGTTGAAGAAAGGAGATGGCCGATCAAATATTCATGTTGATTTTTAATTGTAGTTGGATTACTTCTTGTGTTTCTTATGATGCATTTTATTGCATTGCAATTTGAATTATGTGGAATGCAAATTGTAATACAATAAAATACAATGTAAAAGGAATAGAAGAAGCAATAAAAATACAATTTTAAAAACAGCACAGAGCAATACAATTACAGCAGAAAAATAGTCAAGTGGTCAGACAAGACCTTCAGCAATCTGGTCAAGGGGGGAGTTAGAGAACCACTGTTTTAGGAGACTCAGGGACAGAGGTGGGGAATGCTGCCCAACCCACCAGAACCTGCCTCATTCTGCCTAACAGTAGAACTGGGCCTGCTCCCCTGCCTTCACTGCCTCCCCATTTCACAACTTTCTCCCACTTGGCTCCCATTGGAAATGAATCAGGCTAGGATAAAAGTATCTGAGTTAATGGGGCATGAGGAGTTCATACAGAGAAAGGCTAGATTCCTCTCAATCACACTCCCCTTCTGTTGTAAAACTTATGATTGGAGAGGGAGAGGGAGAGGTTTTAACTATGAAGAGAGGCAATTAAACAAACATGGCCACCACCGTCACAGCTGCTTTGACCCTGAGCTGGGCTGACTGGCAGCCAAGTTCACTGACGTCGTGGCCAACAGATGACCCAGGCCCTTGTGTATCTGACCCCGCCACTTCTTGTAGTTAACGTTCAAACTGCTTCTCGCTCTCTTATTATATGTACTTGTAGAGATGGAGGAGAAATCCAGATTGGTTCATTGTAACATGACTTGCCCCAATGCACACTTCCTGAAAAAGAACATCCTTCAAAATTCACACTTCTCGAAATTTTGCAAAGCAGCTCTTCAGCCAAATAATAAGTATAAGCCAAATGCTGGTGCAGAATTCAGAGGGAAGGTCACTCATTGGGGGCAAGATGGTTTGGGCATATAATGCCAATCCTGGCCTGAATACCCTGGCTGACAATCAGTTTCAGGGCCCAATTCAAAGTGCTGGTTTTGACCTATTAAGCCTTAAATGGCTCAGGACTGCAATACCTCAAGGACTGGTTCTCTCCATATGAACCAACCTGGACCCTGCCATCATCATCTGGGGAGCCTCTTTGTGTGTCTCCTCGCAAGAGGTCCAGAGGGCAACAATATACTAGTCAAATGATCATGACTTTTCTAGGAAAGAGCGCAAGTGGCACACTAGCTGAATCTTATGAGAGGGATCACTAGTCCTCACCATTTGCATGTAGCCCTCCCATCTGCAAACCTGATTTTTTAAAAATAGTACAGTTACTTCCAGATCAAATTGCCCACTGACTAACAGTAGCTTGTCTTGTGGGATAGTCTCAAATACCCAACATACTTAACTCTAATTAATGCATGAGACCACAGGGGTTGAGACCACAGAGTAATCTGTTCTTCCTGGCTTTGTTAGGTCACTCCCTCTCACATTGGGAGGAAAGCAAGCCATCTTTGTGTTTCTATACAAATGTACAAACTCTAAACATTTTGGAACCTAAGTCATACTACGTGTTTTCTTGCTGTCGTATGTAAAAGCACATGAATCCGACCTTTGAAGAGTTTGTAAGTAAATCATTTTAAACGTGTGCTAAGGGAAGTGGGGTAGTCTGGAAGCAATTTAGAAGGGGATATTTTAAAGGTCTAACAGCCTTTATCTCCATGCTTTACTTTGTTTTGTGATTTTAAATTTCTGTGGGGGCTGTCTTACCAAAGAGTACTTGCCTGAAACCTGGATCTAGGCATCCAAGGAATTCTCCTTTTATTTTACCATATCTAATATTTCTTATTTTAACCAAACCAAAAAACCAACATGTATTACCTGGGTTATGCTTCTATTCTTCTGCATTCTTCACAACCAAACCTTTGTCTCAGACCAAAGTGTTCCACCTCCACCCTTTATTGTTTTGTGAATTGCACATGTATCATGCCACAATATGTATCTGCTTGCACAAAATGGCACCTACTTGGCATGATAATAGAATTGGGAGTCTTCCTTGTGAGGCTGCTTCAAAGGCACCATTTATGGAGAACAAGTGAAGGAGCCACACTGCCACACTCACCATATTTCAGACGCCATGTTGATTGCTCCTCAGGGAATCTCCTACACCACTAGCCAACGTACTGGATCTGCACTTTGAGTATTGTTATTGGGTTGTATCCAATTCACTTTTACTCAAAGTGGACCCACTAAAATGTGTGAACCTGCGTGAGTCTTGCCCATTACTTTCAGTGGGTCTACTCTTCTTGAGCATGGCCAGCAATGGGCATAATCCACTGAAATCAAAGGATGCAAATGCCTTTTTAAAGAAAGAGGGGTGACTTTCTGATCCATGTTATAACAGCATTATTGTATTTTTAAAAGGTTAAGCAGTCACAACTAATATTCAAAGTTGCACCTTTGTACCACTTAATATTCAATATATGGAACAGCAGGCTGCTGTATTGTGTGTGCTTACTAAAACAATTCCACTTTGTCAATAGCATTGTCTACTGCTGTAATCGTGGTCCTTAACTGTGAAAAAAATCTCTTGTGAGCTTCTTCTGCAATTCTGTATTTTATTTTATTATCTGCAGGACCAGGTGGGTGGTTAATCAAGTTTAAAAAGACTTAATGGCCACAGTTCAGACTCTTCCTTACTTCAAGGGGTTCAGAGAACTAACCAGCAACTAACATTTGCAGCGGGAGGGGGGCTTGACTTTTGTGGGCAAAAAGCAGGCAAGGAAAGGGTTAAGGAGGAAAGGGTATTCCACTTAGTAAGGTTCTTGTAATTAGAAAGAAAGAAAGGGGAAAGGGAAAGGAGTCAGGGGATCCCATGTCACATCCTGTTTGTTCCAGAGACCTACAAGAGAAGGTGACGTTTTAAGTTCAGCTAAATTAATTTGCAAGATCGCTTTAAGAACTGTGCAAGCAACAGACCGCCATGCCTGCTCAACTCAATTGCTGAGGATTATCCTGTCTTTGTGCTAATCTGTTGTGTCGTGTTGATTGTGCTGGACTGTTGTGCGAAGGACGGCTCAGCCTGACTCCCTGCCAATTGCGGCAGCAGCAGAATCAAGAGCAACCTGCTTTTCCAAAGTGCCTCTGGCAATCTCCGCTACCTCACCTAACCTCTTTCCTTGCCAGCTTTTCCATAGTTTGTTTTCCCTATGAGATGTGTCCTGTTTCAAACCAGGGCGTTGCTTTGCCTGGACCTGACAGCACCACCTATTCCTGGGATGTTCAACCTTCCCCCTGCCTCATGTTACACTTCTGCGTCAGTAGGGTTTGCTGGGTTTATTCTTACACATTACATGCCCCCTTAATATAGTTTCACGGGAAAGTGTGGATTAGAAATATTGTTACAAGTTTGAGTTGGGTCAGTCTGGATGATGGCCTGAGACCCTTCCAGCTCTTGGAATCCTGTACTTCTGGGGGTAGAATGTATAAGTGGAAGCTTGCCAAAGCAGTCCCTAATGGTTTCGGCCGACTATTTAAGCACCCTGATTAGCATAACCCAAGAAGTTGCTCTGTGCCATAGGGCAAATGGGTAGAAGAACAATAGCCAGAGTAGTGTTTGAGGAAGCCAAGAGCAGACTGGAAGTTAGAGACACAGTGACATGCTTGCTCTGTGCTGGATCCAAAGCTGTGACTAATGGAGAAGCAAGAACTCTTTGGGAGTTAATGCTGCAAGCCTCTCCACCCTATGCTAAAGTTGTATATGTGTGTAAATAAAACCTGCATCCTAAAAACACAGTCTCCACTGACCTTCATTCCAAGGAAACCAAACTCTGAGAAGGTGCTGGAACCCCTGGATTACATGTTTGAACAATCCTCCAGTTGCAGAAGGTTTGAGAACTGCAAGTCCAGAGGATTTTTGGGTGACCAGTTTAATAATAATAGTTATGGAAATGATAATTGCTGCACACTTCTTGCAGTGAACTTGGAGCAGAGATCTGCCCTACCCTCAAGAAAACACTTGTGCATTGCCAGGGGGTTCTGTCTTGAGCCCAGTGTTTTTCAACCCTTTATAAATGACTTGGATGAAGGAATTGAGAGGATGCTCACTAAATTGACAGATGACTCCAAACTGGGAGGCGTAGTTCGTACTGCAGAAGATAGAATCATGATTCAAGATTACCTTAACAGGTTGGAGAAATGGGCCCAGATGAACAAAATGGATTTCATTGAGTTTCTACACTTAGGCAGGAATAATCAGATGCACAAATATAGGATGGGGAACTCGTGGCTTGTACATGTACAAAGGATCCGGGGTCTCAGTAGACCACAAGCTTAATATGAGTCAACAGTGTGATGCAGCAGTAAAGAAAGCTAATGCCATTCTAGCCTACACCAACAGAAGTATAGCGTCCAGATTAAAGGAAGCCATAGTACTGCTCTCTTCTGCCCTGCCCAGACCCCACCTGGAGTTCTGTGTCCAGTTCTGGGTGCTACAACAACATCTCACCTCTTTTTGACCTCCTGCACTGCTCCGTTAGCATTTCCTTCATAGTCGGATGAGCAGCTGGAGCTAGGAAGGGGCAAGAGAGGGTTGTGTTTATCATTTTTATATAGCAAATGTATGGGTAATAGTTTTAAAATGCACCCAGGGTAACTTACGGCATCAGAACAACAATGGTAGCAAACCAAGATGAGCAGTGAAGTAAACAACCAGCAACTAACATTTCTAAATTAAAAAACCACAGTTATGGAAACAATCACAGTAAATGTGCAATCAGCACATAAAACAGCAGGGGATTCATCTTCTCCAAAAGCCTTTTAAGATATAGAACCCTAGTCTGCATTTGACACCCAAAAGAATGAAGGTTGTGTAGCTTGTGAGGCATCTGCTCACTGTGGTAGTATTGGTACTATTGACCACCTCCTTGAAAGAAGGTGGGGCAGCAGATAAAAAGAAAGGACAGAAAAAAGAAAGTATTGGTACTTCTTCTTGCAGGGCAGAATTAAAAGATGCAGGTTGCTCCCACAGGAGGCAGTGATGACCATTAACCTGGATAGCTTCAAAAGAGGATTAGACAAATTCATGGAGAGAAGACTATCAATAGCTTCTAGCCATGGTGGCAATGCTCTGTCTCTGCAGTTGGAGGGCAACATCTCTCTCCCACTGGAGAACAACTGGTATTCAGAGGCAAGCTGCCTTGGATCCTGGATATTGTCATAATATCCAGTAACCTCTTGCTCTCCACCAACTCCTCTGAATCCTCTTTTATAGTCACCTAAAGCTGGTGATTGTTACCATGTCTTGTGACAGTGAGTGCCATAGTTTTAACTATAAAAGTACTATAAAGGTGACTCCTGACCATTAGGTCCAGTTGTGACCGACTATGGGGTTGCGGCGCTCATCTCACTTTACTGGCCGAGGGAGCCGGCGTACAGCTTCTGGGTCATGTGGCCAGCATGACTAAGCCACTTCTGGCGAACCAGAGCAGCGCACGGAAATGCCGTTTACCTTCCCGCCTATTTATCTACTTGCACTTTGACGTGCTTTCAAACTGCTAGGTCTGCAGGAGCAGGGACCGAGCAACGGGAGCTCACCCCATCGTGGGGATTCGAACCGCCGACCTTCTGATCGGCAAGTCATAGGCTCTGTGGTTTAACCCACAGCGCCACCCACGTCCCAGTTTTAACTATGCATTTTGCTAATACGTAGTTGTTTATGTCCGGAATCTTTTAACATTCCTGTCAATCAGCCTTATTGAATGATCCTAGGTTCTGCATTGTAAGAGTGGGATAGAAAAGTCTCTCTCCTGGATGCTGGTCCATTAGGGCAAATAGGGCACGTCTCCAAGCTCAGTCAGCCCCCACCTGCCTGCTTTCTTACTTAGAACCAGTCCAGGGGGTGGTCCTGACTGTCTGCTTCCTTCTCCTGTCTCCTTGGTCTGTTTTTTCCCCTATCATCCTACTCCCCCTGAATTCTACAAAGGCAACAGAGGTCTCTCTGTCCAACTCCTAAGACTCACCCATGGCCACACCCCTTGGCCCAGGCCACACCTCTTCTGACTTTTCATCTTTCTACATCCACTTTTGCCTCTGGCTCTGCCCATCACTGTCATGTGGTCCCTGGAAGATTGCCAACAGAGGAATATGGTATTCAGGCTCAACCTGGTTCCCCATGCCTGTTCTAAATGCATATCAAGAAAGCTGATCAGTATTGATCCAATCGCTCTGAACTGATCTGCAGGGAGTGGCTCCCATCACTATTTTTAAAGAATGTGAACGGCATGTAAACTAACACCCACCCATCCCCAAGTTACACAACCTGGTATTTATACTTGTAACCATTAAATACTGAATGGCTATTGTCAGTGCTCTTAAAAAAAAAAAAGTGCAGTTTCTCACCCTGAAGTAGTTACAGTAAGTGCCACACTTCTACGTGTTTAGACCTTTAAACCTCCCCCTTAAATAAATTCAGACAAGACTCAAATTCTGGTTTGGTTTTTGGCAGAATTTGGCCACAATTTTACTGATTACAGCAAGTGAATGATTGCATAGGCTCTGGTTCGACTAGCTCCCTGCACTGTTGCAGGTAGCGCTGACCCAGGGCACCAGCATAGGTCAGCCTAGGGTGAACACCTGGATAAGTGGAAAGCCGGGAACAGGCTATCTCCGCCACCAAAATGCCTCCCTGGACTCAGGCACGGGCACAACCCCCTCAGAAGGGTTGACCAAATCATCAGGTCCCTGGATTCCTTTCACAGAATACTCTTCAGATAGGGATGGCGAGAGCGTTCACCCATCCCTATCACCTGAACCAGAGCCTATCCGCAACCTTACAAGTTGTGACGATTTGCTACGCGGCAGGTGAAACCCAAATGGCAACAGCCAATCAGCCAAGTGGGGAAAATTCCTGCCGTGCCCCTGTCCCAATGAAAGACGACACATGACTGCATAGCAAGGTCAAGCACCCAGCCCTAAATATAGGGAGAGGTGGGTGGGTGTTCCGAATGCACGCGCCGAAAAAGGAAGCTCTGGGTCAGGTGCATAGGTATATATAGGTCTCTAGATCCATTTAGCTTGCGTTCCATTGGCCTGATTAAGGAACCTACCAATTGGGTGTTGTAGCTAATCAATCAAACCCACCCACAACACAGGGTTTGGTTGCCAGGTCTCACCGCAACACATGCCCTCTTTAAGGGAGGACCCGATTTAACATTTGGGCAAAAAAGATGCCTGTACTGCGTACCCTTAAGTACCACCAGAAAAAAGCGCTGGCTATTGTGCTCACTTAGCCGTACTATTTTATCATGGACAAAATGTGGTAGTGCTGTGCTCTGACTGATCATGCAGAAAAACTCAATGCACATAAGTACAGTTTTTAAAGGGGGACTGAAAGAACAGGGGACTGTTATTCTTGGGAGGGGGGTGCATTGTAAGGAAGCCAGAACTTCTGAACACAGCACTCAAAGATGTGTAAACCCCACGGAATAAGTTTATGGGATTTGCAGGGGCTTTCTAAGCAGGGACATAGCTTGGCAGAAAGGCACATCCCCTATAACTCCAGCTGAAGCTTGTAACGATGTTTGAGGAAGCGGGGGAAGTCAGGATGCTTGCACCGACCAAGTTAACTATGCATCTGGACATTCAAACAGACTTTGGCAAAACTGCTCTGAGAGAGAGAGAGAATGTCAGTTTCTTCATCACCTTTCATAGCAACTCCTTTCTGACTTGACTCTACAGCTGTCTTTCCCAAGCTGGTGCCCTCCAGATGCTTTGGACTACAACTCCCAGCCCCAGACAGCTGCAGAGCCAGGCTTTGCTTTTAGATATTTAGCATTTCTGTCCTCCCCCAGCACCATTGCATGCTTTACAGCTGCTTTTATAGGCTATGTTAGAATGACAGTCAAATAAGAACAGTCTGCCCAGCCACTTTTTTTTTTTTAAAAGGCATCCACTGAGAATGTGCCATTTTGCATTTTAAAATCATATCACCATCATGAGTATAGGTGTAAAATGGAATTTGCTTATGCTGCTCTGCAGCAAAACACATATGTTTTGGAACAAGCACCAGTTTGTCTTGGAAAATGAAAATATATATTTGGGGGAGGGAGAGAGGTAATCATGCATATGCTTGACTGGCTGCCCCCAACTATAAAAAAAAATTAAATAAGAAAAAAGTATTCTGTGGCAACCAGCATCAGCCTTGGTCAGCCTTGGTGGACCTCATCATGTCCCCACTTTTCTTTTCTTTTTAAATAGAGGTCAGATGGCCATCTGTCAGGAATTCTTTATCTGTGAATCCAGCATTGCAGGGGGTTGGACTAGATGTGGCCCCTTCCAGCTCTACAATTCTATGATTCCATGTCAGCCCAGGTGCTGATACTGGGCCTATTTGTCTCTTCCCCCATCAACTGCTGCACTCTAGATACTTATTTTGAGGCTTTCTGGGCTGGAGGGGGCTTCAAAATTCAGTCCTGAGATCCAGCCTTAACTGCACCACTGCTGGGCATCCTCTTGTTGTAAAGGGTTGAATTTGATTGCTTTTGATTCCTTTCCAGCTCTCTGTGAGGTGTGATCTCCTGGTTAGCTTGCACGTATGCTTTGGAATTAGTTAATTGCATGTATTGTTTTAACCATTGTTTTTTATGGACTGGTTTAGAGATAAGCAGGTGCTGACTTAGATCCTTGTTAAACTTGTTTTGAAGCAGCAAGGAGGTGCTGGAAGTGTGAATGGCTGAACTTGGCATGTTTACCAACGCCGCCTGTCCCCTGGGCACCTCTGGGGGACCCTCACCACCACCATTGCCACTTTGGGGTTTTGCAAGTGGTTTGGGGTATTGGTTTTAATGGAAATATTTCCGTGTGCACAGCGGGCCACAGATGTTCCACAGCAATATGGCATGTTTGTTCAGTGCTCCTTTGGCCTGGTGGCATTATGATGTATCTTTTTCTCACAACAATGTAGATGCAATCGCTAGGCGTGGCAGCCCCTCCGGAATCCATCAGGAAATTAAAACACTCATCCCTCCAGTGGGTGCTGAAAAGATCTCTTTTTAGTCTCTTTTGCTCAAAAAGCATCTGACTCACATACTGCTGCAGGCAACGGAGTGGTTATTATGGGCTGCGGATTCCCATGATGGAGGCTGGTCTGGAATGAATCGTTGCAGTGATTAATGGCAGGGTAAATGAATCATTTTCTCAGGATCTTCCTGGCTCAAGCTCATTGTGTTGGTGTTTACTCTGCCCCATTGCAGGTTTAAAGCGTTGATTCTTTTTGTGGCAATTAAGCTTTCAACCTTGATTGCTTTGACTGCCTTGATCCTATCCACTTCGAACTCTCAACTGTAATATATTTATTTGCTACTTTCATGGCTGCAGGCTGGAAAGTAACCTCTGGCATAACAACAAACATTGTGCAAATGGGGTTTGCATCCTACGCTCTGTCCAGGTTTTCACTGGCAGATGCAGTATGTGGACTCTCGACTCTGTTTTTGCCAAATGCTTTAATGCATAGGCCAGTACAGTGTATAGGTCAGGCTGCAAGACATTTACGTCATAGGAGTAGTAGTGGTCTAAGTGCATGGCTAGGCATAAGCTCTGTTGTCCCAGCACTTGACATGTCTGCAAAGCTCTGATTTGGAAAAGCAGGGTGGGCACATTCATTCATATGGCTGATGTGGACAAGCACTCCTTGGTTGGGCTTGCTGGGTCTCTTCACACCACTGTAGTCATCTCCACATCCTTGGTGTTGAAGGCAGAGCCAACTGGCCAGCTCACTGTCTGATTTAGTCCCAGGTCCCACCTCAGAGAGGGAAGACTTTGCTGCCAGGAGGCAGTGCTGGGGTGATACCAGTCTGTTGTGACATGGTGCTTGGGGTGTCTGGTGACATTGAGGTGGGCTGTTCCCTGGAAAGTCCACTCAGTCCTTTCTCAGGATATGAACCAGGGGCCCCCAGCCTGGACCCTGCAATGATCATCTGAGGCCCTGCTTTGTGTGCCCTCTCCATGGGAGGTCTGGACAGTGGCATCATGAGAACGGGCCTTTTCAGTGCTGGCTCCCTGTTTGCAGAATGCTCCCCCTGGGGAGGTTCAACTGGCACCATTGTTACATATCTTCAGGTGCCAGGTGAAATCATCCTTTTTAACCAGGCCTTTGGTTTTTAACTATCTATGTCCTTTCAGACTGGGTGGGATACTTTCATGTAACACACACACACACACACACACAAACACCAGTTTTAATGTAGGTATGTGTGTGTTTTTGTAAGTTGTTGTGAGTTGCTTTAGCAAAAAAAAAACCTAGATAACTAATAATTCTGAACAAATAAACGAAATTTTGTGCAAGGTCTAATTCTTGCAAAATTCCAGAAATCAGGGTTGTTCAGTTTTCAGCATTTGTATTAAATGTATATACCCACACATTTGGAATATGATGGATAAACATTAATTTCAGTGGGGCTTATTCATGCTTTATTTTTGTTCATTTGAAGTCTGGTTTTGCAAATTTCTTTAGCCCTTTTTACCTGCACCTGTGAAAAGCCCAACTTAATTCTTAGCAGGACAATCAGAATGGTTATAATAGCCACATAAAGGTGTTGCTGGCATGTCTTGGCTAGGATGCTTTTTCTTAACTTCATTTGTAGTGCAGGAAAGGACATGCTAGCCAAAGAAGTGTCTCTGGCAACAGTGGTGTCTGCCCATGCTCTCTTGCATGTGTGCAGCTCCCAGGCTGGATCAGGGCGAGAGCCACAGCAGTGCTAAGGGCAGGGCTGCAAGTCACGTGACCCACCAGGCAGGGCCAGCCCAGCTCAACAAAAATGTTGCTGAAGTTCATAAGTTCATAATTACTTGGCTCACATTATGCATGTATACAGCTTGTTATGCTCTGCTGTATTATTGTTCTGTTCTGGACTCATGGAGATGTCCATGGGATAAGGCAACACCATGGAGAGCTCCAGATGAGCAACTTGCTTGAACAAAGGTTGGAGGGGAAGTGAGGCCTTTGGAGTCTCTGCCTCCAGTCCGCATTTCCTAGGCTCTGCCCCTCTTGGAGAATTAGAGTCTCTTAAAGAGCCAATGCTCTGGCCTGAAGACAGACACTCCTGCCTGGAAGGCACTTGGTTCCCCAAGCTCAGGGGAAGGCACCCTGGCTCCAGTTTCACAAGCCCTTGTGTTATGGCATCAGGTTCAATGGGCTCCTGCCTGCCAGTACCCAGGTCAGTGGTTCCCTGACTGCCTTCATGAGGCTCAGAGTGGCTCCTTTAACTTGTGACACTGCAGCTTCTGACTCAGTGTCCTGGTCACTTCTGTACTCTAGGGTTCCTTGAGACATTGTCCTGTGGTTTGGAATGTAAACAGAGGTTAATATTCTGCACATGCATTGCCATTGTGCAGCAGATCAGGCACCCCAAACCAGCTGTCTTGTAAGCACATGCCCAAAAGCCATTCCATGCCTTACTCTCACTGAAATGTTCCTGGACTGCTGAGAGATGTGACCAGAAGACCACACACCCAAGCAGACTTTTGATTTGTTTGCTCTTGTTTCTTGTGAATAGTTTATGTGGTTTTCCCCCTGCATTCAGATCAAAGGCCCTCATTTGTCCTCTGGTGTTTTTTGTAGAAGATGGTACTTGAATTTGCAAGCAGTGCTCTGCTGTGTCTTGTGCTTGGAATAAAGGTTGCCTCTATTTTAGATGGCAATTCCCAGCCAGCACTTTGAAAGGGTTGTAGCTCAGTGCATGCAAAATGTCCCAGGTTCAATCCCCAGCATCTCCAAGTAGGACTGGGAAAGGTTCCTTGTCTAAAACCCTAGAGAGTTGTTGCCGGCTGGTGTAGACATTATTGAGCTAGGTTGACAGATAGTCTGTCTTGGAATAGGACAGCTTCCTAAGTGCCCATATTCACTGCAAAAATGCCCATGAATCACAATGTTGTGTATTATGAGCCATTTTAGAACTTCAGGGGGTAGGGGAACCACAAGCTAAGCTTTTGGGTTTTTGTTTTTTTTAACATCCTTCAATTATGCTCAAAATTTGCCAACCCAATTCCCAGTTGATCGGAGCACAATTCAAAAATCACCCATTCGCCTAGAATGGCAAAGGATGAGGGTGCTCTGGTCCAACGGGGAAATCCGAGCCCAATTTTGCACCCCAGATCTTTAGAAAACATGGTCCATGGTATGGCAGCAATTGCCTCATTGTTTATTTGAGCCCCTTTCTCCCCTATCCATACAAGTGCATGAAACAACAGTAAGGTAATATGAACAGGGGAGCCCTTTCCATTCATTGCCTCTTTGCCAAGCAACAGAAGTGGGCTGCTGTTAATTCCAGCAGGGTTTTCTGAGACCAGAGACATGATCAGCTGAGTGTGCCGAAAATGCTCCATTTATCAATCAAACATCTGCCACAGGTTTGGTATGTTGCAGATTGCAAGCTTGAAATTGATTTTACATTAGAATTAGGATGTTGGAGCAGTACAGTGGCACCTCGGGTTACATACGCTTCAGGTTACAGACTCCACTAACCCAGAAATATTACCTCGGGTTAAGAACTTTGCTTCAGGATGAGAACAGAAATTGTGCAGTGGCGGCACGGCAGCAGCAGGAGGCCGCATTAGCTAAAGTGGTGCTTCAGGTTAAGAACTGACCTCCAGAACGAATTAAGTTCTTAACCCGAGGTACCACTGTACCAGAAATCTTAAATCACAGTTCTGGTAAGATGGTCTTTGTGGTCTCTCCTGCTCCTAAGAAAGGATACAGCTGTTTTGCACTGCCCACCTGTCACACACACCTATGAGGTGAAAGAGGTTGAGTATATGCATCCAGGCTTGCAATTATTATGCAGGAATTGTTCAGGCAAAGCACCTGCTGTTGCAATACTGCCAAGCGATATGAGGGCAACCCTTCTTTCACAATAGAGTAATAAAGATGAAAGAGATTCTGCTGAAAATCAGTGATAAAGCATGCAGCAATATGACTTCTACATGGGTGCTTAGCTATAGAGATTTGTGTATATGCCTTTACGTAATGACAACATGGAAACTTACATAACACCTATCTTATTTGTCCGTCCATTCAGAGGTGCTGAATAAGGTCACTGCAGAGCCCTTGGACAAGACACCCACCATGGCGCTCTCTCCTTCTCTCAGTGTGTCTACCTACTTGCTGCAGCCAATCCAAGGGTCTCTTGTCAGTGAGTCCCCTGTGGGCCCTGGGCAGATGCCAAGCCTCTGAGCAGGATTTCAGGCAGAGAAAAGTCTTTCCTGAATGTAGCACCTTCTGACTACAAAGTACATTGACTAGTTAGTTCCCAGGAGTGATTAATGCTTAATTGGGCGGTGGGAAGGTACCTTCTGCTTTGAAGGAGGGGGTGGTGCACCCCCTCCTTAAAAATACCTCCCTGGACACCCAGAAGTGTTAAACAACTGTTATCCAGTGGCAAATATCCCCTTTCTGGACTGGGTGCTTTAGAAGGTGGTGGCAGTGCAGCTTCAGACATGCTTGGATTACTAGGATCGCTTTGAGTTGCCATGGCAAAAAAGAAGGTGGCTAATATTTTTAATAAATGAAACAAATAAATAAAAAGTGAAACAATTTTTGGCTGATTACTTGGATCCATTCAGTCTGGCTTCAGGCCTGGTCATGGCACCGAAAATGCCTTGGTCCCCCTTTAAAGCCTTGGTCCCCCCTGTTTATGACATTTCTCAGGAGAGATGGAGTGTGACCCCGCTCAGGCTCCTTGATCTCTTGGTGGCTTTTGATACTTTTTACCACAGTATCCTTCCAGGGCATCTCAGGGAGGTGGGGGTTGGAGGCACTGTACTTCACATCTCCAGGGCCATTTCCAGAATGTAGTCATGGAAGGCTACTCCGCCAATCTAAGCAGTTGGTCCCCTACCTCTCTAACCTTGACCTCGCCACTGTGATCCATGCAACGGTCACCTCCAGGCTTGATTATTGTGACTCACTCTGTGTGGGGCTGCCCTTGAAACTGACCCAGAAACTCCAGTGGGTGCAGAATGCCACGGTGAGACTCCTTACGGGGTCCTTGCCATGGGATCATATTCTTCCAGTGTTTTACCAGCTGCACTGGCTCCTGGTGGAGTACAGGATCAGGTTTAAGGTGCTGGTTTTAACCTTTAAAGCCCTATATGGCCTAGGACCCTCATACCTAATTGACCACCTCTCCTGGTATGTCCCATGGAGGGTGTTGTTACTTGCATATAGATGAAGTGTCATCAATATGGGGAGAGGTAGCTGAGGTGTTAGATTAGTGCCTGGTGGCTCAGTAAGCTGAATTTGAATTCTGAAAAGAAGAGGTGTGATGTGTTCCAGGTTCTCATATCCAGGAGGTAGGGAGGTGGCCTGCCCTGGACAGGATTACACTCCCTTGGAAGGAGCAGGTTTGCAGTTTGGGGGATGCTCCTGGGTTTAGCACTATCACTGGAGGCGCAGGTGGCCTGAGTGGCTAGGAATGCCTTTTCCCAGCTCTGGGAAGTTCACCAGCTATGACCCCTTTTGGACAGAGATGACTTGGCCATTGTACTCCATGCTCTGCTAACTATTTTAGATTTCTTTAATAACCACATGATTGTGATGTTTGAGTCAGCTTTATTTTGGCAAATGCAGCAGCTGCTGGGGAACCCACAGAAGAGGACTTCACAGGTCTATGAATTACACTGGCTTATACAGAATCATTCCATCACCTTAGCTTTATGCATGCATAGAAATTAAGTCACATTTTCAGGGGAAATATATGCCTGCATTATTAGAGCTGGATGCTTGGTTTAGTGGGAAGGCTGTGATGCCTACTCTCTATTTCTTGCTTTTATTATGTATTTTGTGTTAGTTATCACAAAATACGCAGGTGGCGCTGTGGGTTAAAGCCTCAGCGCCTAGGACTTGCCGATCGAAAGGTCGGCGGTTCGAATCCCTGCGGCGGGGTGCGCTCCCGCTGCTCGGTCCCAGCGCCTGCCAACCTAGCAGTTCGAAAGCACCTCCAGGTGCAAGTAGATAAATAGGGACCGCTTACCAGCGGGAAGGTAAACGGCGTTTCCGTGTGCGGCTCTGGCTTGCCAGAGCAGCGATGTCACGCTGGCCACGTGACCCGGAAGTGTCTCCGGACAGCGCTGGCCCCTGGCCTCTTAAGTGAGATGGGCGCACAACCCCAGAGTCTGTCAAGACTGGCCCGTACGGGCAGGGGTACCTTTACCTTTACCTTTACCTTTAATATCTTGTATTTTTATGTTGTGAACCACCCTGAGATCTGATGAAGGGCAGTGTACAAATTTAATAATAATAAATAACAACAACAACAACAATATCAGGCTAGCTCAAGGCTAATTTTTCCCTACACAGACATCATTGACATAATCTTTGAGTAAGAAGACTTTCCTAACAATATCCTTTCATGCTCTCTTCTGCTGTGAAATGTGAAGGACTGAACTTGAGATTGGAGAAATGAGAAACTTAGAGAACTAAAATTGGCAAGTCCTTTGATCCCATGAGAAGTATTGCATTTCTATTTAAATTATAGCAATTATTTATAAATTTGCATACATATAAATTAGTGTATGCAAATCTGCATGCAACATATTTGTCCTCTTTTTGGGTGATGCACAGGGAGGTACCTTGGCACAAATGGACTAGGATGTTATCAGAACTAAGAAGATTATCATCAATTAGAAATCTATGCCAAAAAATCAAAGAGATTCCATGTTATATTAGAAGGAACCTGGTGAGCATTCATGACCAATTCACATATCCACATTGGCATGCCTGGAAGGCAGCTTGATACATTCATCATCTGGCACAGTTTTCGCATGCAAGTCAACCAAGATTTATTTAGTATTATTTAGCACCACATAATATGCTTATAATATGATGTTCACAAAAGTGAAAATGACTAACAAAACATAAATTTTAGATTATTAAAGCAAAACATTTCAGCTTCTGCCTTCAGCAGTTGCTCGGGGGGCGGGGGAGAGAGTGATCCTGTTTCCAAGGTGGCGGTTATAGAACTTTGGGGATGAAGCTCAAAGAAGAGCTTCATTCACTGGAACTGAGAGATGCTGGGACTATCCTTCCATTTGAGGCCACGTGACACTAATGTGCTCAGTGTGCACACCCAAAAGTTCATCCTTTTGGGTAGCATTGTTGGATCATTTGGCATCTCAGCAGTAATTATTGGCAGGGCCAATAGGCTGTGGTTCTCAGAAGTGTTTATTAACAGGATGCTGCACTTTCTTTTGTCAAAATCACCCATTTGTGGTTTCTAAAAACGTGTACATAGGTCGGTTGTAGTTTTACCTATATATGACAATGATGTCCACCTAATGAGAATTAGGTAGGTTCTCATTAAATTTCTTCCCCATCCCTCCTTCTCACCATAGTGAGCAGATGGTGGAGCAGATGATGAGCCAGTGACCTATCTGTCTGCTCCATCTGCTGTCCCGGTTGATGGGCAGCTTCAAGGCCTCTTCTGCTCTCCCTACTTAGAGTTCTTTTTACCTTTAAACTGGACTTGGACCAAACATTCGTTTAAATAGAGGGCTGTCCTCTGTAAAGGAGGGCATGTGGCCACTCTGGACTGATATCACGGCTAATTAGTGTGGATAAAAAGGAGAGGGACTCTCGCAAGCAGGCAGTAGACTATTTTAACCAATAACCAAGGGTTGAGAATTGTGTGCATTGTGACTAAGTTTTTTGGAGATATTCAATGGACAGCAGAGCACTATTCAGACAGGCATGATTTTTGCAGAACACTGCATTTTCCCCACCTCATTCCTAGCAGTCACCAAAAAACAAAACCGAAGTCCCATAGGGATATAAAAAAATTAAGGACACACAATCCAGCCAAAGATAATTACTTTATTTCAACAGGAAAGTTAAATGTGCTTCCCTATAGCGGAGTCATGCATTTCAAAAATGTAAATGCTATGCCCAGGAAATCCAAATTATATGCCAAGAAGAGTGAATTCTGTAGCCTGTACATATGGTGTGAATTCCTTTAATTTCTTTGATTTTACATAGTTTATTCTGGTTTTGATATTTGTGGTGTGGAGCAAAGAGTTTTTCAAAGCACTGTTGGAAACTGATTTACTCCACTCTCTGATGTGCAAGGTGTTGGCAGGCATTGCCCACCAATTCTCAAAAGCACCTTCACTGTTGTGGTGAGTGGAGGCCAGAAAGAAACTGGGATTCATCTGAACTTTGCAACACCTATGCATGCCAGTCATTCTTGCAGAAATGCTGGCATATACACAACCCTGACTCTGTCCCTGCATTCCCCACTATTAGAAGTTCAGTAAATGGTGGGTAGAAAGCTAGAATGTCATGGTGATGAACTTATAGGGGGAGCACATGCCTCACTTTGTGACTGGGACTCCAAAGTAAACAACAGCCTGTGAAGAAACACTGACCCGATTTGTTGCTAATCACATGCTGTGGCATGAAAGTTCATAAAGCCTCTGTACCAGGTGCAATCATTACTCAGTAAATTAATCATACATAATTACCTACTTTGAATCTAATTCACTTGGCTTCCAATTTCCCACCAGTAGTAGCTCAGTGAAACTCGCTGCTGCTTCTCTGACGCTCCCTCCCCTCCCCCTCCTTCTCTCTCAGATACACAAACGCACACATGGATTTGCACCCTTTAGAGAGGAGCAATGATGTTTGACTCATGGCTCAAACTCCTTGAGTGCAATGATGCTGCTGTTTGCCAGCCAGGAAGCAAAGAGGACAACTTCACTGCCAAGAATGGGAGTCTGTTCATAACAGTGTTAAGAGCATAGCCAGCCAGGGAGGGAGGCAGGATCCTGGGAAGGACAGGAGCAGAAAATGAGGACGAAGAAGAAGGAAACTTCAAGGAGACACATATCAGGGGATCAGTGGCCTCTCCGGCAACACAGCTCAAGCATGGTGTGGGTGTCAAAAACGGGGGACCTGAACCTTGCTAGGCAATGGCCTACCACAGCCCTACAATGGCTAAAGGAGAGAGCCGCCACACCTGCTGTGGGGCCTTCCTTCCAGCAATAGGCCAAGTGATGCGCCTGACCCACAATAAAAACTCCTGGGTCTGAGCAGCTGGGATATTGGTGGCCACAGGCCCCCTTTGCCCCATTTTGCTTACTATTTTGCTTACTATTAAGCAGGGAGGCACAGGTGGCACTGTAGGTTAAACCACAGAGCCTAGGACTTGCCAATCAGAAGGTCAGAGGTTCGAATCCCCGCAACGGGGTGAGTTCCCATTGCTCGGTCCCTGCTTCTGTCAACCTAGCAGTTCGAAAGCATGTCAAAGTGCAAGTAGATAAATAGGCGGGAAGATAAACGGCGTTTCCCTGCACTGCTCTGGTTCACAAGAAGCGGCTGGCCACATGACCCAGAAGCTGTATGCCGGCTCCCTTGGCCAATTAAGCGAGATGAGCGCACAACCCCAGAGTCGGCCACGACTGGACCTAATGGTCAGGGGTCCCTTTACCTTTAAGGAGGGAGGCAATATTCTGTACAATGGGCCTGTTGCTTATGTGAGGGTTCTGTTCCAGGGATCCACATGCAAAATCACTAAAAGTCAAGAAACCCCAGAACTCCCGTGAGGTGGAGGGCTACTTACTGGGCTCTGGGAAGGTCACAGGATACCTCACACCTCCTTCTAAAAGCCCAGTAAGCAAGATGGTTGGCTTGCTCTCGAGAATTAGGGCTTTGAAATAAAGTATATCGTGATACCACCTAACCGACAACAGTCACCTTTGGAGCATCAGGGTGGGGAGAGAGAGCATTCTGGCCCTTTGGCCAGAAAAGGTTTCCCCACTCCTGAAATAAACCAACCCTAGTCACCAGTGCCTGGCCCCTCAAAGTGAAACAAACCTGAGAAACCAGCAATTAAATATTGTGCTAAGACTTCTCTGATTTCAAATTTGTCCTGCTTCCCCTGCACCACACACACTCACTCCAATTATCCCTCTGTGTCCCTTCTGCGATTTGCCCTCCTCCAGCTCCTTCTTGTCTATCTCAGGAGCTTCTGCACTTCACTTAAGACTTTGTCCAGCAGGGCACGTGGCCACCCGGGTAAGAGATGCCCCAAAGAAGATGCCGAAATTGCTCCCGCTTCTTTTTTCCTGGTGCTCTCACATAACCAGAAGCTGCTTCTATATACTGTTAGAAGGTGTTGAGGAACTTCAAAGTATTCTCAGTGAAGGCCCCATTTGCCCTTGTCTAGCAATGGCAGAGGGGTTGCTTCCCATGACGACTTCCAGCACTGCCCAGGAACCATCATGGCACAGCAGGTCTCCATAAATCAAAGGCAGCCCACCAGCAGGTGCATGGTGGCCCAGCAGGGGCTCAATAACCCTTCTTGTTTTCTGCTAGCTCTCTGGACCTTCAAGATTAGGAAAGACTGTGAAGTACCTATAAACCACAGGCATTTGGTTGGCCCCTGTGAGGACAGGATGCTGGACTAGTGGGCCATTGGCCTGATCTAGCAAGGCACCTTTTAAGTACGGTACCTTGCAGACCCCATACTTGGACTGCAGGCTGCCATCAGCTTGCTGTGGAGTTTGGCGTGGAGGCTGTAACTCTTTCACCACTGCACAATAAGTCTGGTCCATTGAGCAGCCTTTGCCAACCTTGCACCCTCCAGATGTTTTAGACTACAACTCAGCCATGCTGTCTGGGGCTGATGAGAGTTTTAATTCAAAACATCTGGAGAGTGCCAAGCTGGTGAAGGCTTGCGCAGAGTGCTGAAACAGGACTGGGAAGACTTGGGTTCAAATGGATGTTTAGTCCCGAAACTCACTCACTTTTGCTGCCTCTATAATGGGGATGGGGACCCATGTATACTGGCCTGGTGTCTTTGGAAGGAGATTGGGATAAAAACGAAGATAAGTAAGTGCAACAGGAATTTGCTATAAACTCAGTCATCTCACATTCTGACGCTTCTCTGCAGCCAAACTTCACAGCCAACCTGTGCACTATCTTGCATTCCTGGATCTTCAGGTATGAGCCACATAGTAAAACAAAGATACTATAGTCTACCCTTCCTATGAGTCACAAATGTCTGTAATCCTAAAATTGAAGATAATTGCAAGAAATTACTGTGTGTTTTTCACCCTCCAACATCCATCAACAGGGATGCCATTCAGAGCTTGCCATAGGTTATTGCTTGTCGGGGATTGTAAACCACAGCCCAAAACAAACAATTGAGTTTTAGAGACTTGGCTTGATGCTCAGATTTCAACTGCAAGGTTAAGTTGTGCTTCCTGCAGGGCTGACAGCAGCACATTAACAGGACTTCAGAGTTTATATCCTGGGGCCTTTCCAGTCAGTGGTCAGGTGAGCAACCTGGCAATGGTGCAGCTGCACAGGAGGTGCTAGACAGGTGTCACAGCAGCCAATGCAGTGGGCCAGCAGTTGTATGAAGCCTCTGGATTGGCTGGGAAAGCTATAAGTAGCTGGAGCCTAACTGCTTGTCTTTTTCTTATCAATAGAGTCAGGATGCAGTGTAGTGGTTGGAGTAGGCCAATAGGTGGGTCTATGCGAGGTCAGATGAGGACACCTCTAGACAGATCTTACTCAGGTCAGGCCTCCTGGAATGATCTGGGGCAGTCAGAGGACCTGGTATCATATGAGAAGAAGGAGCTTTGATTGTACCTGCCTACTCCCAGCAGGAGAACACACAGGTGCAGCCAAACCGAGCAGGATGAACTCCTCTGCTTACCATCTGAACCCTTTAAAAGAAACACCACCTCTAAACATTAGCCTCACCACACAAATTGATTTGGGGCTAGTTCTGAGTTGAGCCAAATGTTCCTTGGGTCATCCTGGCTCTTAGCACAGACAAATCTTATGCAAATCTGCCTCCTCTGTATCAATACGTAAGTGGTCAACCTAGTGAATCTCAGAGACCAAGCAAAATACCTTCTACCTCTTGATTCTGACCAACTCATCCCCAGAGGCTCTTCTGTGCATTCCCTGCCTCCAAAGGTCAGGCACATAGGGACATGGTATAGGGTATTTTCAGCTGTGACCCCCTCCCCTATATTGATAGGGAATATTTGCCCCAAGCAGATCCACGTGGCGCCAAGACTGATGCTTGTTTGATGGCAACCTAAAATTTTCAGAATAAAAAAAAAAGCATAGAGCCTGCCAGATCTCACCTTATTAATGCTGACACTTTTTAACTGTTCTGCTGTTTTGTTTTATTACTATGCTGATGTTTTTATAAACACATTTTAATCTACTCTGGCAGCCTTTAAATACCATATCAAAAAGCAAGGGTTAGCCAACTTGGAAAAGAAACTGATGGATCAGAGGGTACATAACTGGGGGTGGGGAGAGTAATGGGGATGCTTCACATATTATTAGATTCCAAGAAGACCCCATTGAAGCAAACTCAGAGCAGTTTTAAAAAAGAGGGGAGCATTTCGAGATATCTGTAAACACATATTCTGATCCCTCAGCCTGTGCCAATCTGTGCCCTTCATGTGTTTTGGATTACAGCCCCCTTGAGAGAACGGCTGCATGATACTGGGATTTTTTTTCTTATTCTCCAGAATTCATGGGCCTTCAATGAAATGGAAAGTTGGAAGATTCAGGGCTGATAAAACAAATGACTTATTTAGGCTGTGCAGAGTTACGGCACTCACTCCCACAGAAGGCAATGATGGCCACCAGCTTTGATGGATTTAACAGAGGATTGGACTAATTTATGGAGGAGGGTAAGACTATCACTGGTTACTATCCACAATGGCTGTGCTTTGCCTCCACTGACAGAGGCAGTAATGCTCCTGAATATCAGTAGCTGGAACATGGCTGTCAACTGTTCCCTTTTTTAAAGGGAAATTCCCTTATTCCGAATAGGATTCCTCTCAAGAAAAGGGAAAAGTTGACAGCTATGAGCTGGAAGCCACAGGAGGGGAAAGTGATCTTATGCTCAGGTTCTGGTTTCCCACAGGCATGTGGCTGTACACTGTGGAAACAGGGCGCTGGGCTAGGTGAGCCATTGACCTGATCCAGCAGGCTATCTTATGTTCTTATGACTGAAGAAGGGAGCATGGGTGTGCTGGCTGGGGTTGATGGGAGCTGTGCAGTACACCTCCCCCCCCCCCGAGCAGTCCTAGCCAGCGTGGGGCACCGTTGTTGCCCCAAACATCTGGAGGGCACCAGAAGACTGGAGGCTATTAGGTTGGGCTGTCCCTGTACTGCTTTGCATTTTGCTCCAAGGTAGAAAGGGTGTTCTTTTGGCATGTGTGGGTTGATGGTATCTCCAGAGCTATATTAAAAGTCCAGACCTTCAAAACAATTCACTCTTGTTTGTACCTGAAAGCTCGTAAATTTGTCTGTTTGCAAAGCACTGGCATCCTGCCTAGATCTCCCCTTCATGGGCTGGGCTCTGCCTTCAGCTGTGCAATGCATCTCTCTGTGTAAAAAATGGGCATCCTTTCCATGAAAATAATATTTGTCTAGTGCTGTGTCAGTGTCAAGAGACACAGGGAATGCAAATTCAGTTGACCACATAGAATTCCAAGTCGATGCCTCCTTGCCCTAGTTGGTTTGTCCTCACATTCCATCTCTGACATTTGCGAGGGCTGAGTTCAAAAGGTGAGCACAAATAGTTTGGAGGCCATCCAGTAAGAATGAGGAGCCACCACATAGGGCCAAAGCCACCTCTGCCACTGTTGTGGCTCTTTCTGGGGCTAAAACATTGACCCATTCCATGAGAACATTTAAAATCCCCGTTGTTGTGACATTCTGAACAATCTGTTTGAAAGCAGGGCATGTCAGGCAGCAATCCAGCTCCAATTCCAGCCCAGAGAGTGAGGAGGAACTTTGCAGAGGAACTGACAAAAAAGGACCCCCAAAGAAATTCATGGGTGTGAGATTTATTTCTGTGTCAATCTTCAGCTGCTCCGCCACACATCCTCTTGTTCCTGCTGCTCTCACAAAGTACCCACAGAGGCCATTCACATACCACTCTCTTTCACACATGCAACATTTCATACCTGCAGTTTAATGCTTGCCCCAAACTGCAACAAGGCAGGCTACTTGTTCCTCCAGCACACTCCTGCCCACCAGCATCACAAGGCGCCATTTGCACCAAACCTCTTGGCACCTTAAAGGCCAATGCATTTATTTTATGTATCATTTCTTATCAAATTTCCATCCTGCTCCTCCTCCCATAGAAACCTTTGGTGGCAAACACATCTGTAATAAAAAAAACAACACCCACAACTAAATATAAAATAAAAACACATTTAAAAACTGGTGAAAAACATCTAAAACAATGAAACACAACAAAACGTATAACCAATTATATACCTGAATAGGTCCACCAAAACAAGACCACTTTCAGCAGGTATCTGAAAGAATGCAATAATGATGCCTGCCTAATGTCAAGAGTCAGGGAGTTCCAAAGTACAGGTGCTGCCACACTAAAGGCATGACTTGTGACGGAGATTACATAACACTTGTAGGCGTGAAAGTTCTGCAGATTGAATCCGTATATATGGGACAAGGCGAACCCTTAAGTAAACTAGCCACAAGCCATTAAAGGCTTTATCAGTAGTAACATCTTGAATTCAGCCTGGTGGCAAACTGGCAGCCGGAGCAGATTTTTGAGCACAAGTTTAATATGCTGAGAGACACACACTCCTGTAAGCAAGTGTGCAGCAGCATTCCGTATTAACTGCTGTTTCTGGACCAAGTGTAAAATAAGTTCCATCATAGAGTACATTGCACTAGGCTAGTCTTGAAGTTTCCAGTGCCAGAATTGGTCCTAGCCTGTGAAAGCAGGATCCAGGAGCACCTCAAAGCTATGGACCTGCTCCTTCAGTGAGAGTGCAACCCTATCCAGAACAGGAGATGGATGAATTTCTCAAGCATAAGACCACTCATCCTAAGAGCCTCTGTCTTGCCAGAATTCAGGCTCAGCTTATTTTCCCTCAACAATCCCAACGCTGCGTCCAGACACCAATCCAGGGCCTGCTCCTGATTCAGATATTATGGAGAAACAGAGTTGGGTATCATCAGCATAATGATGGCTACTTGCCCCCGATCCCTCAGCGACTGCTTCCAACTGTTTCATGTAGGTGTTAAATAACACTGGGGGGAAATGGTGCCCAGCAGCACCCCATAGCACGTCTTCCAGAGGTCTGAAAAGCACCATGCTCTAAACTCTGCTCCGTAGGTAGAATCAGAATCACTGTAAAATTGGGGGGGGGGCATTACCATCCAAATGAGCCAATCCCAAAGGATACAATGATCAATGGTATTGAAAGCCACAGAAAGGTCAGAAAGAAGGGGGAAAGTTGTGCTTGTCCCATTCTAGATCAAGGTCAGGGCATAAAATTCTGTGAACTAATGAAAGATGGCTCTGGTCCATGAAATTTTGTGTCATAATAACTGTGTTCATCTTCATAGTGCCACAATACTCTTTTTTTCTTTTTTCTTTTTTGCCGTAGACTAACATAGTTTAGCGGGTGGCGCTGTGGGTTAAACCACAGAGCCTAGGGCTTGCCAATCAGAAGGTCGGCGGTTTGAATCCCTGCGTCAGGGTGAGCTCCCGTTGCTCAGTCCCTGCTCCTGCCAACCTAGCAGTTCGAAAGGACGTCAAAAGTGCAAATAGATTAATAGTTACCGTTCTGGTGGGAAGGTAAATGGCATTACCATGTGCTGCTCTGGTTCGCCAGAAGCGGCTTAGTCATGCTGGCCACATGACCCGGAAGCTGTACGCCGGCTCCCTCGGCCAGTAAAGCGAGATGAGCGCCGCAACCCCAGAGTCGTCCGCGACTGGACCTAATGGTCAGGGGTCCCCGTTACCTTAACATAGTTTAAAGGGCAGCAGATTCTCTTTTCTTTTTAAAAAACAAACAAACAGGAAGCAAAAAAAGAAAGAAAAGCAACCTGGTCAGGTATGATGCTAGTTGTAGGCCACAACATGTGGAGGGCAACATGTTGACTACTCCTGCTATAAAGTTTCACATAGGCCTTACAGTCTTGATGCAGACAAGATCAAGGAACAGTGAGCTGCCACCTGCAACCTGCCGTTCCTCTCCCTCCTGATACCCTCCCTGCTGAATTTGAAGTATGTGCATTCATGAAACTTGCTCATGCCATTAATGAAGATATATAGACCAATGGTTTTCAGCCAGTGTGTCATAGCACCCTGGGGTGCCTTGAATGGTGGTCAGGGATGCTGTTCTTTCCTTCCCTCTCTTCTCTTATGCCCTCTCATTTCTCTGCCTCCCAAAGGCTTGCACAGCTGTTTGTTGCAGCAGTCCTGGCTACAAGCTCCGCAGGCGAATGGTACCTTTGTGGCTGGCCAGGGGGTGCTGGCTGCCAGGAGCTGAGGCAGCCTTGGAGTAAGTAAGCAACTGGGTGAGGGAGCCCAGCCAGTCAGTTTACCAGCCCTTGCTGCTGGGAATGGACTGACAAGTGGGAGGCTGGGGAGGCAGGCAGGCAGGTGTTGCCCTGGCCTTTCTTGTGTTTGCTGTGTGCCATGCCTGCCTGGGAGCTGAGTGCCCAGTGCTGAAGGGGAGCCTTTCTGCCATGCAAGCCTGCCAATGCCTGCTTTTGCCACTGCTGCCTCCCAAGGTAAGGTGCTGGCCTCACATTCAACTTTGGCCAGTCTCCTTTGGGCCACTAAGGCTGGGGGCATCCTCTTCCCAGGCCCGTGGGGCAGTGTGAGGAGGCACCTCTCTTTGGGGCAGGGGGGGGGGTGCCCAGCAGCTCAGAGACCAGGGACGGCAGCAGCGGCTGCCCAGAGGACTCCCAAGGAGAGGGGAGAGAAGAGGAGGCTGAGGGAACACTCCACAAGGGGGAATGTCTGGTAAAGGGTGAGACGCTACCAGGCAAGGGGTGACATAACTGGGCTCCTGAGCCCCACAGGGGTGCTGCAGAAAGAATGTAGTTGGTCAAGGAGCCATGGATTCAAAAAGGTTGAAAACCACTGATATAGACCGATATTTGAGTAGAACAGAGAATCTCTTAATGAGTATATATACTTGAAAAAGAGAAAGGGGTGAATGCATATCCACCTACAAAATAGAAAACTCTTGCCAACAATGTTCTACCTATAGTTCTTTGGAAATACTTTTTCTGCAATGTGGCATTCTGCATTCCATTCAGTTGCTCCTCCCTGTTTTCCATGTTTTCTCTCAATAGCCAAACAGCATTCTGTAACTACTGAGCATGCTCATTCCTGTTTGGCTTGTTTCTGGCATTTTTTTCTGGTCAGGCTCGTGTAGTGGTTAGAGTGTTGGACCAGGACCTGGGAGACCAGAGTTGAAGTCCCCACTCAGCTATGAAGCTCACTGGGCCAGTTACCATCTCGCAGCCTAACCTACCTCACAGGGTTGCTGTGGGGATTAAATGAGGAGGGGAAGTATTGTGTATACCACCTTGAGCTCCCTGGACAAAAGGTGGGCTATACATGCAATAAATAAATATTAACCAGAAGTAGAAATGATAGAAGTTAAATTTGCAGCACAGTAGGTGGGTGGGTGGGTGGGTCTGAGTGGGTGTGCATTCACACTAACAAATATGAATTTTCAACATTTCATCAAAATTATAAGGAAAGTTCAAAGAATGCTCTCTCTCCTGGGAGGTATGCCTAGCGCCGTCTGTTTCTGTTTTAAAATGCCAGGTAAATACTTTTCTCTTTACTCAGGCTTTTGGCCCTTAATTTGAAGGGCAGCATTGTGGTCTCCTTTAGTAGAGTATCTGTATAGCTGTGTTTTTAGATTTTTATTGGGTGTTCTTAATTGGTTCTAATGTATGTTGCTTTGGGTCCCTCTGTGAGTAAGGTGGCTAACAAATATCGGCCTCAGCATCATCTAAAGCTGCAGTACTGTACACATTTACTCGGGAGTAAGCCCCCTTGAGCTCAGTAGAACCTACTTCTCAGTAGGCACACCAGACTTCTGCTTCAGTGCCAATTATTTTTATTGATTTTCCAATATAAACCCAATTACACAGATTCGTTCCAAATTAATACAATTTTGTTAAGAGACTTCCCACGTACCATTCTTGATGGATCTTTATGACCTAATAATACTGTGTTTCATATTCTTATTTATTTCTATTACATTCAATTTTTCCCCGCAACATCCTTCCAAACAAAACAACCAGGTTCTACCCCCCCCTTTACTCCTTTCAAGCCACACACAGCTTTACATCTTCTTTTAACTCTCAATGTTACATCGTACATCAAAACACCCTCACTTGTATATCTTAAAATTCAATATTAGGAGAGGGTTGCCAAATCATAAATGTAAAAACTCCCATAAAATATAGCAGAGAGGCCCCCCCTCCATCCATCTCCAGTACAGGATAAAATCTTCTCCCAATTTCAAATCTCAGTTCCATACAGCTGATTGACTGCAGTTACAACATCCATCTCCTCCGGTGCGAGCCTATTCTTAATGCCAATTAAAACCCAACTATAAGGAGAACCTCTACATCCAATGGCATTTTTTTTTTGGAGGGAGGTTGCATCAGGCAAAGTGCGTAGCACCCAGTGCCTCCACCTGTCTCCATGCTGATCCGTGAGGGGCGAGCCATTTAGGCTACCACCAGTACCTCCCGTGCCCATTATAAGAGATGGTTTAACCCCTTCCACCCCCTTTTTCAGCCTTCAATGTTGAGAGAGCCATCCCCATGGCACAGGACAGGAACCGGAATCCTGCTTCAGATTGTTTTTCACAGTTTTCAATAAAAGCATTCCAATTTATAATGAAGTTGCCACATCTTTGTCTCATTTATTTTGTTGTAATGTGATGCATTAGTTGGACCATAGGGGTTCAAAACTAGTTGTTTGGTGTGTGGGTGTGAAGAGTAGTTGGGCCCTAATGAAAGCCACTAGCCCTATCCCTGACTCTCCACCTACAACCTTCTGAAAAAGGATGTAAAAAAAGAAAAGTAGGAGAAGTAGGCTCCTCTACTCTATTCCCCACAAATAATAATTCTAGCACTGAATCATACATAGCTTGGAGCTCAGCTCATTGAATACAAGAGGCATGAAGAATTGGACTGAAATTCACTGAAATATTTCAGAGCAGAGGTTTCCAGATGGTGGTCTGTGAACTTCATTCAGATAGTCTGTTGCATGTCTGTGGATTTGTGGTTAACAATGGAAGACAGCACATCCATCAAATTGAATACTGATATTGATTATTCAGTTTACTTTTATTGCTTCTTTTATTTCTTACATTGTATTTCATTGAATTACAAATTGAATTCTATGCTATTACAGGCAGAAAAATCAAGTGGTTCGCTTGGAGTCTTAGACCCTCAGCAATTTTCAAGTGGTCCATGGGCAAAAATGTTTGGGAGCCACTGCCTCAGAGCCAAAAGCACCTTAGCTATGAACCACGAAGCCCCTGATTCAGATCAGACCTGTGACATACAGTAGGAAGATTACAATTTATCAGCCTCAGACCCTCACTCTTATCTGCAACATGTCATATAAAAATGATAGCCCACCTTTCAAAGTTGTTGTCATCAAGATAAATGTCGCAGAAGTGCTTTGGACATGCAAAAGCACAGTACAAATGCTGACCATTATCTGACTTTTGCCACTCTCACGGTTTCCATGCTTTCACATTGTGATGTGATGCTTATCTTTCCTTTCACCATGGCACAGACTCCTTTCATCTCAAGGACTCTGTCCTATGTTTGGGAACCTGAGAAGTTCCTCAGTTTAAAAAAAAAAAATCTCCCTCCTTCAAGATAAAGTGACTCATAAGAATAATTGAGGTGGAGTCCTTGAAACAAGGAGTGTAAACGATTATGAAGGGAAGGTCAGTGTACTTGTCTTTCAAGCCTGAGCATGCCCCACTGCTGATGGCACATAAACAATACTCATTAGATGCCTGTGGTTGTGGATAAATGGCTAATGCACTCCAAAGCTTCGTCACACTTTGCTGACTGGCAACATTTGGCCTCAATGCAGAGTTGCCATCACAGACTGTTTAGTTGGCTGAGTGGGCTCAGGCCAGTAGCCCATCTGGTCCAGCATCCTGTTCTCACAGTGGCCAACCAGATGGTTAAGGGAAACCTACAATCGGGACCTGAGCAAAAGAGCACTCTGCTCACCTGCAGTTTCCTGAAACTGGGTTTCAGAAGCATTGCTGCATCTGACCAAAGGATAGCCAGCATGGCTAGTAGCCGCTGATAGCCTTATCCTTCATAAATTGGTCTAATCCTCTTTTAAAGTCATCCAAGTTGCCTCCTGTGGAAGAGAGTTCCATAGTTTAACTATGCACTGTGTGTCCTTTGGTGGTTCTGCTCCAGAGCCATTTCTAGAAGGTATTTGTGGCAGAGGTATTCTCCAGTGCCATGGAAATTGTCCTGTAGTGTCCTGCAGGGTTCCATCTTGCCTCCCCATGTGAAGCCACTGTGAGCTGCAATTGGGAGATATGGAGTGAAGCGTCACCAATACGCAGATGGCACCCAACTCTATCTCTCTGTTCCATCTGAACTGAGAGAGGTGCTTGAAGTGCCATGGAGGCAGAGCACAGCTGCCATGCAAATATCCAGGGGGCAATTAGAATGGAAAAGAAGTATCTGTTGTATTCAACGTATGTATCTTTGGGATATATTTTAGGGCATTTGGTTAAAGAGAAACAAACAAGGTATTAGGTGAAAGTATAACAACATGCAGGTTTGCAGGGGGAATTGCGCTTTTGCCAATTTGCCTCAATTTGCCTCAGTTTTGTGATATAGTTCATAATCTGACATTCAAACACCAGCTTGACCTCTGTGCTCATTATTTTTCAAGGGAGGAAAGAGGCAAGGCATGTTTCAATGCAATATCTAGGCCTCCCAACTGTTGGGCTTTATTAATATGAACTTTGTAAGAATACTTCAGTGAGACTGTTTGGAGTCAAATCCAGTTGATTAGAAAGGGCTCCTTGTTTAGTCATAATCTGAAGCTAGCTTGCTTACATAAGCATTAATTAAAAATATATCTGCCTTTGTGTGTCATCGGATGATGATGAGTTCCTCACCAGACTCTGATCTGACAAAGATCAATATTGGATGGCTTTGAAGAATTAAAGCTAGATCAGGTTGACTCTCCTTTCTGTCAACTTTATGGAATATTCCAATGGATTAACTCTCTGTTTTGTAATGAAGGACTATGGGTGGGGAGCCAGTGTGGTGCAGTGGTCAGAGTGCTGGATTTAGACCTGGGCGAGACCAAATCTTCACTCAGCCATGCAAGTCCCTGGGTGACCCTAGGACAGTCACTCACTCTCAGCCTAACAGTCGCAGGACTGCTGTGAGGATAAAATGGGGAAGAGAACTACGTAGGCCACCTTTGCAACTACAGTTCTGAGTCACATCTCAAGGGGCTCTCTGACCTATGAAGACAAAGTGGACATCTTTAAGGTACTACAAGATTATTGTCTGTGTGTGTAAGAAGAAAGACAAGTTTCCTTGGCTACACATCACTCCTCGGCATGGATTGTTAGCACTTTTAATCTGATTCCAGTGACGCCTGTTCCAGAGTCACCTCCCACAAATTAAAAACGTAATCCATCCAGCACAGACGTCACCAATAGCCCCTGCACCTCCCTACTGCATGATATATAACCAACAGTCTGGATGAGTTGAATAAATTTTACATAGCTTTCCAAACTCTGGCATAACTTGTAACTTTCCCCCTGAGTTCCAGAGTACTGCACTGGAGCTAAAACTGAGTCCTAGCCTCCTAATGCAGTAGAACAAAGTGAAAGAGTCCTTTGTGGTAGAATGTGCAGCTTCAGACTGCAGTTGAGAAGAACCTTACACAAAAAAGAACCTCTAAGTGAAAAAATCAACCTTCTGGGAAGAGGTATGGTCCAGAACCCCCTTGCTCTACGATAGTTTTCCAACTAGCTTTCTGCTTGCAAGATTTTTCTGGTGGGGAGGATTCAAAATAGCACCCCCTCTATACACATGCAGTCTCATCATGAAGAACCCCCCTGGTATCTCCCACATTGCATTTGCCCCCCCCAAAGGAAGGAAATATAGGGGCAAGAGAGATTGCAGAATAAGGGTGCAGATCTGCATGGCATTAGGATATGCTCAGGCACACATAGAGATGCAAATTTAGAAATAAGTACTACAGTTTGAATAAAAACACAATACCATCTCACTGTGACCTGTCTGCCTGCTTGGTCTGTGGTTCAGGTGCTGCTCTTGGGCTCTTCTTTTTGGGGCTTTTATCTTTAAACTGGACTTGGACCCAACACCCCTTCAGAGAACTCCTTCACAGGATTCTCCTCTGTAAAATAGCTAAGTGACTGAACTAAAAATAGGGCTGTGTGCAGTCCTCCTGAACTGGGGCCACCCAGGGGCCACCAGCTTCACATCTGGTCCTAAATCCATTTTGGGGCAGAGCTGTTTATTTGGGGTTTTATGAATGAAGGCTGTGCAGGAAGAAATCTGGTGTTCGTGGCCCTTGACCTGGTGGGTACGCTAGAGCTATACATGGAGTAGGAGCTGAGGCAGGAAGAAATTGAGCAAAAGAACTGCTGGTTACTGAGCTCCAGAGGGAACTCTTAACTCAGGAAAGGTCCAGAGGTGACTGGAAGACTTAGGCAACAACAGCCAGTTCTTGCCCTGCCTTCTCTCTTCTGTATAACTACGTGCAGCTTGGTCTTCTCCATCCTGAAGAGAGTTACTTGGCAGCCACATGGGTGCGCCAGGTTTCCTGACAGGTTCATTGCTGCTGCCACTCTTGAGACTTACATGGACAATGGGGAAGACTAAGGGATCAAGGCAGGGATCAAGATGAAGTCAAAGAGGTTCTTGTGGGGACCAGACAAAGAATCCCCCCAAGTGGGCTCTTGTTCCAGCTGCCTTTGGCCTCCTGTAAGTCCCCCTGGACTGGATTTCTCTGCAGGGACCAAAGCCCTTTCCTCCAAGAGGTCTCCCTAGTGATTTGGGCCAGATGACTTGGGAGCGCGTGTCATCTCCAAGGCACTTCTGTGGCATTTGTAGTGAGAAATGGTGGTCTCACTGTTTTAGGCCACACCTCAGCTCTGAACTTTATTTTTAAAACTTTATTGAAATGTTATTTTTTATTTTTCACTCGGAGTAACACAACATGGCTCCCTCTCTCCTGCTGCTGGGTATTATTAGCCACAACAATTAATCCCCATTTGGAGGATGTTGATGTAATATCATAAATACCAATCTCTTGTGTTTACGTAGTGTTGTGTTTACTTGGGCAAGCTGCCACCCACACTAAAGAAATAAACAAAGAGTCAGTCTTTGTGGAGAAGGAAAGCTTTGTGGGGGTTTTTCACAGTCCTCTCTCCCTTCATAAGGCACTCCTTGTTATATTGCTGAAAGTGGCTCTTTAAGATATCCAGTTTTGATAAACCATGCAATTTCTGGGAGAGTTAATTGGAGTACCTACAAAACAGGATTCCTGCCCCCCTCCAGGTTGTTTTAAAAAATAAAGGCCTAACTTGGCAAAACTTTGCTGAAGGAAAATGTTGGGCTCATAAAGGATAAGGAATGTGGAGTATCTCTTCTGACTGCTGCAACCCAATCCAAATCTACTTTACCTGTGTGGTTGGTGGAATTACAAAGAAGGCTGGACGTTGGACAGGGCTTCACATTCCACTGGAGCCACACGGAAAGCCTCAGTTAGCTTCAGTTCCCCAGCTTCGCAGAGTGCCCTTCCAGTTAAAGTACTTGCTGGCCAGGGGCGTAAAATATGCCCTGCATTTGTTAGAAAGCAAATAGTTAAGCTGTGGAATTCACTCCCACAGGAGGCAGTGATGGCCGCCAACTTGGATGGCTTTAAAAGAGGATTAGACAGATTCATAGAGGACAAGGCTATCAATGGCTACTAGCCACGATGGCTATGCTCTGCCTCTGCATTTGCTATCACATGACCCCATAATCCAATTTGCAAAGGCTGCCTCTTGTACAAGTGCAGTCTTGGCTATATGGAATAACTGGTGGTATTTGACAACCTACGTTTCATACAAAATTGCAGTAAAATCAACAAAACATCAATGGAAACAATAATAGATGGTCATTTACAATATTTCATTCCAACTGCTAATTGGGACAAGTTGTCAGATGTTATGTTCTCTCTATCCAAAACACTTCCATCTGCCCAATTTATTATTACAGGCAATTTAAATGTGTGAATTAGGACCAACAACCAAAATATTGTATCCCAATTGGGCTTTGAAGGAATAGATATAATACCTACCCTGCTGTCTGTTCCCCACTCTTCTAAGGATAGATTAACTAACAGAGTGGGGTTAAAACTTATGGAATTTTGTATTGTCCATAATGTAGCTATTTTAAATGGACTGGGGTCAAACCATCGCTAGAGGTGTTGAAATTTTGGGAGGTTGGATAGTTACAATTGAATGGTCTTGATGGTGGGGTGCACATTTTTATTCTTATTTATTTATGATTATTACTTTGTCAAAATAAAATAAAAGCTAAATCTAAAGTTGCCTGATTTATTCACTGGTGGCTATCTAGTCTTTTATATATTGAATGTGTTTGGATTATCAGTGTATTTGGATAACTTTGTATGATTTTATGACTGTTTTAACTTATGCCAAAAAAGGCTACTACTACTACTAGTAGTAGTAGTAGTAGTAGTAGTAATATTTCACTAGTCACTGATCTACATCTTGACCCAACATAAAATAAAGAAACAATTACTTCAGCTGGTTAACAAGATATATAATGCATTTGAAGGCCCCAGTCTACATCCTTTAAAAAAGAAAGGTCATAGCACATATCTTAAAGGCAGGTGCAGAGCACTTGCTTTCTGCTCCCCTTTCCAGCCACTTCCAGGTCACTGCGATGCGCACATATGCAGTTGTATGTCAATCGGATGTGCATAAATCGGTCCACCCTTCACCCCAGGAAGGATTACAGCATTAAAATGCAACACTAAAAGCAGATTAACTTCATTTGATACATGACAGGCCCTGTCATCTGAAGGCAGCAGTCTTGTGAGCATGTGTCACCAACTGGGATTTTTAGCTGACCCAATGTGGTCACTGATGTTTGCTGGCCCAGCCACAGTTGTCCTGCTCTTAATCTCTTCCAACAGCCAGACAACTCACTTAGCAGGCACATGCTTTGCAACCAATGACAATGACATAGCAAGTTCAGGAAACACAGGAGGTCAAGACTGCTGTGGTCAGTACCCAACAGTTGGGAAGAGGTTTGGCCCCTTTATGTGTATTCTCCACATGCAGGTCTGCAAATAATCTTAAGGTTTGTTTAGCTAGTCAAGCTTGTACTTGCTCCTGTGTTAAGGATTTATTGGGAAAGTGAGTAAATACAATTGTTGTGGTAACAGCCTCGAGGTATATCAGAGATCTTTGCCTTGGACTGGGTTCTGTTTACCTTGCTGTTGTTAAGGGGTCATGTCTGCTTCTCAGAGAGAAACTTTGCATTCAAGGGGCATTGTTCATTTCCCCAAACCTGCTCAGTCAATGAAGGAAAGTAAATGAAGGGAGGGGCCCTTCAGACAGAGGGAAGCCAGAATGCCACACAAAATACCCTTGGTACCTTTTTAAAAATATATATATATAATTGGGTTACTTTGGGGTTTGAATCCCTTGGCTTGCTGATGAGCTAGTCTATTCCTCTTGTAGAAGCCAGCAAAAACCACAAAAATGAGGCATTTCGGGGGCAGGGGAGGAGTGGGTTAGGGGCCCCTGGGCCTAAACCTCCCTCAGACTTTGTGCAAACAAATCAGAATGCATGTTGAATAAACTGATTGTCAGAAAGCAACCCAGGATGGCAAATAAAAAGTTTCTCAGGAACAGCATTTCTGAAGTCACCCACACTATCACCGCTATCTGAAAGAAGCTGAAGGCTAGAAGATTCAGAACACATAAAAGAAATGATTTCTTCATGCAGCACTTAGTTAAACTATGGAACTCACTTCCACAGGAGGCAGAGGTGGCCACCCACCCAGATGGCTTTAAAAGTTGATTAGACAAATGCATGTAGTTGAGAACTATCCATGGTTAGTTGCCATGATAGCTGTGCTGTACTGCCACAGTTGGAGGCAGCAATGCTTCTGAATACCACTTTCTAGAAACCACAGCAGGAGAGCATGCTCTTGTGTCTGTGTCCTGCTTGCATTTGGTTGGCTGCTGTGAGAAGAGGATGCTGGACTAAGTGGGCTGTTGATCTGATCTAGCAGGCTCGTCTTATGTTACGTAAAGTGTGACTGTCCTGGTAAACAGAAACAGCTCAAATATATGTCATTTGGGATTTGGGATTTGAATGCACATGAGCTCTCAAAACACCACCATCATGTTCCTCCTTAAATCTCATCTTACACAAAGATCTTCTTTGTGGTGGCTAGAATAATCATCACTATAGTGGATTACAGCCTGGGAGAGGATTGGTGCAGATAAATATGGACGGTGTTCTTGATGGAGAAACTAACAAACCAAATTAAAGCACAAAAGACACTTTTCAGAAAGAGAAGGATTCTTTACTTGCCTCTAGTTCACAAAAGGAACAAGGCTGGACGCCCCCACCATTGCTCAGTTAGCTGTGGTAGGATACTGTACACTGGATTAGACTGGACACCCACAACTGACATAAGTTACATATATCACAGTGAAACCTACTGGGATGTCTAAACTGCATTGTAACATAACTGCCCTATTTATTTTTGTTAATGTTACTGTCATTATAAAACTAATAAAATGTTGTTATTGTTGTTTTTAAACTCTTCTTGCAAAGTTTTCCCTTTGTCATTCCTGTGACCGTGACCCATTCCCCTTCTGCCCCCCGCATACTATCAGCTACCTTGGCAAACAAATGTTCACCCAGCAGAGACTCAATTACAAAGCCCCACTTCAAACATGTTGAGCAACTGGCATACCAAGCATACTCTAGAATACCCCCAAATCCTGAGAGGGAGGAGTGTGCAAAATGTCCCAGACTTCTCGAACTCAGGAACTACGCTTCCCATAATCCCTTGAGACCCACATTAGCTGAGTGTGCTCAAACTTTCTCATAGAAGTCCTATTGTTCCTACAGCTCAGCCTTCACCACGAGCCACGACACTGGACCACAGCCTCTGGGGATATGTTCCAGCTGCACAAAACCAGTGTCTCCAAACAATGGAAGAATGTCCTAGCCCAGACGCCGACATTCTGACCTACCATGTCAAGCTGACTCTGTTTTCTCTTAACCTTTGGGGGAACGTTTCTGAAAACACCCAATAATTTCACCTTTCGCCTACTAGCCACTTAAAAGTTTCAGCCCCAGTTAATGTCTGAGTGGATACTCTGTTTGCAATCAGAACCCCTTTGGGCACATAGATGTGACCTCTGCAACAGTGTTTAGCTGTTGTCATTATTTCTGAATGCCAGATCCACAGTAATAATATAAACATGTGGTGACAAAAACAAAATAATTTAAAATGAAAAAACAAAATCCAAATGGAAGTTCAAATGCAGTACCATTAGTAGCACATGATATTCACATACATTCAATAATAGAATCATAAAACTGCAGAGCTGGAAAGGACCCCAAGGGTCATCTAGTCTAACTTCCTGTAATGTAGTAATCTCAATTAAAGCATCCATGACAGATGGCCGTCCAACTTTTGCTTAAAAACTTCAAATGAAGGAGAATCCAACACCTTCTGAGGGAGTCCATTCCACTGTTGAACAGCTCTTGCCATCAGAAAGTTCTTCCTGATGTTTAGTCAGAACCCTTTTTCTTGTAACTTGAATCCAGTGGTTCGAGTCCTGCCCTCCAGAGCAGGAAAAAACAAGCTTGCTCCATCTTCTGTGTAACAGCCCTTTGGGTATTTGAAGATCTTTATCCTATCTCCTCTCAGTTTCTTCTTTTCCAGGCTAAGCATACCCAACTTCTTCAACTGTCTCTCATAAGGCTTGGTTTCCAGACCCTTGAGCCTCTTGGTCACCCTCCTCTGCACATGTTCCACATTCTCAATTTAAATGACCAAGCGTTCCAAAAAGACTGGAGTAAATGTATACAATATTCGAAGGATCATTGTAAACAACTAACAACTCTAGCAGGGTTGTAAGAAGACTTGTAATGACAATTGTTATTACCTTTTTATATTTATTTATAAGTTGGGATTTTTTATTTAGTGAAACATAAATTGGAAAATATACAAATGCTATGATATATAATATTAATGTTGAAAACCAAGAGGCAAAAGGGAGGGAAGTCGACAAGCTCATAAGAGCAAAAATATAAAGTGGATAATAAGAATGTGTCATAATTGTTATAAAATGGAAACTTAAAAATAATATTAGGTCCCTTATCTTATATTTGCACAGCTGGCTCTTCCTGGCTAACTGTAGAACCTTACATTTGCCCCTAGAAAAATCCATTTTGTTGATTTTGGCCCATTCTCCAATCTGTTAAAGTCTTCTTGAATTCCAGTTCTGTCTTCTGCAGCATTAGCTACCCCTCCCAGTTTGGTGTCAACTGCAAATTGGATGAGCATCCCTTCAATTCCTTCATCTAAAACATTTATAAAGATGTTGAACAATCACTGGCCAAGGAGGGAGCCCTGAGGCACCCCACTTACCACTTTGTTCCAGAATGAGGAGGAACCATTAGTTATCACTCTTTGGGCTTGGTCAGTCAACCAGCTACAAATCCACCTACCTTGTGCAGCCCACATTTTACCAGCTTCTCAGCAATACTATCATGAGGAATTTTGTCAAAAGCCATACTGAAATCAAAATACACTATGTCCACAATATTCCCCTGATCCACCAAGCTTGTAACTATATTTAAAAAATGAGATTCTTCTGGCATGACTTGTTTTTGAGAAACCCATGCTGGTAATCACAGCATCTTTTTCAATGTACTCTCAGAATGACTATTTAGTTTTGCATACTAGGACCTTTTCTGTTACTGACGTCAAGCTCACCAGTCAGTAGTTACCTGGGTCTTCTCCCCCTCCCCCTTTTGAAGATGGGACAACATGTGCCCACCTCCAGTCTTCGGGGACCTCACCTGTTCTCTGAGAGTTCTCAAAGATTATAGACAGAGGCTCTGAGATTACATCAGGGGAGGGATATTTTCAGGAAAGTGAGGGGAATTTTGCCTAAGCCTTAAATTATCTGGCAAGCAGAACAAGAACTTGGGTCATAAATTAAGCTCTAAACATTGCCTTTTGGAATACTTAAATGCTCTGTAAACAATACAGTGTGGTTGAAACCTACAATCATTATTGGTACTTCCACAGAACCACCATACCCAAAACACTCTCTCCTTATTTTGAGAAGACAGTAGGTAGAACAGTTGGAATTATGCTTCCTGTTAAGTCCTGCCTTTCTCCCTACAGCCATTTTTCTTTTTCTTTTTTAATGGTGTCTATGTGAGAATTTTTACGAAGAGTCATATATCATAGAGGTGCTCCTAGGAAAGTAATCAGCAACATTTTAGAGGATGGGGGCAGAGATAAGGGAGTTATGATTTTTAAAAGCTGCCTCAGGCTTGAGCTCTGCTCAGTTGACACAAAATGTCAGAGAAACCAAGGGCATAGTTGATTTGATGGGAGTGGATGTGTGAGCAGGTGGCCCAGAGGCAAAAGGCCTTGAATATCCAGCATTTCCCAAGCAAGAGCACCATGAGATGATCAAGCAAAGGGCACAAGACAGATAAGAACAAGGCAACATCATTGCTTCAACATCCTGTTTCCAAGGCACTGTGGCTGGGGAGTCCTGCTAAAGCCAATCCCTTTGCTCAGATGCTACACCTGTCAACCACATAAAATCTCCCCGCCTCTCTCCCCACTCTGACATTTTCCAAGCTTGGGAGGGTTTTTTGTTTCCAGGTTTTGCAGGAACCTGTCTGTAGCATTTCCCCAACGTCTCTATTTCTTAAGTGCTCTGAAGCACTTCGGTTTTGGACGAGGGTGCGTGTGGGAGATTCTGCTTTGGCTTGGACAAGAAACACTTTTGGTTCTTGATCCAGGATTCATTTGAATATTTCACATATTCCTGGTTTATTTGTGTTATACACAAGCAACATCTCCAAGTGGTGAGAGACTCTGGGGTTCCAGGCTCAGGTTCAGTTGCAGGCTCAGTTTCCTAGGAATGAAGAGTCTGTGATTAGTGGAGGATATATGATTTTATTTACACATATACACAACCTGAGAATAGGAGGGAGGGGCTGACAGCATCCACACCCCCAAAGACCTTGATTCTCCATTAATAAGATATTTGGATCCTTCACAGAGCAAGCATGTCTCTGTGTCTCCAGCTTCCAGCCTATTTCTCGCCCTGCTTACACACAACTCTCTGGCTTTTGCTCTCTTAACTAACAGCAATGTGAAGGTGCAGGAAGGACCACCCATTTGTTCTAGGGTGTAGAACAACTTCTTTGGTTATGCTAATTGTGGTGCTTAGCTAGTCAGTTGAAGCCATTACGTAGACAAGGGACTGGTCTGGCAAGCTTGCTACCATACATTCTATTCCCACAGATACAGGATCCCAAGAATGAAGACATCATCCACACTGAATTTGCAAACTCGTAACATTTTGTTCTTATTTTGTGATATTGTATGTGCTGATTAAATTTCCTTGTTGTTGGTGGTTTTTGTTTTTTCTTCATTAGTACGATTGAGATGCTTTTGTATTTTGGGGGCTCTTCATTTTCCATGTAGATAATTTCTTTCTTTCTTTAAAAAAAAATTATACAGAATTACTTTAATTTAATACAATTTATTAGAATCAGTTTTCCCACTCCTGTTGCAAACATATGTCCATCATTTCACCCTACAGCCACATCATTTCTTATTTAGTGTCCAGCTGTCATCCATCACTTGCCGTTAAACCATTCTTCCAGCTGACCACTTTTTCCTCCTTACAAACAGCACCTCTGTTATGTCTTATAAATATAAAATCCATTTCATGTGTTTAGTCCTTCACATACATTTTGTTCCAGACCTGGTGCTCTGAGAGTTCATTACTATCTTCCATTGTTCAGTTCTTTGCGGTGTTTTTCTGGATGGTACAAGGCCACATTCCATTCCTTCCGCTGTTTACAGATTAGCAAAGAGCTGCAGCCATAAATAACTCACAGGGTGCACTTCCAGGTTTCTGCTATTAAATTCCTCTCTGGAGTTCTTTCTCAGCATACAGTTAAGAGCAAGATCTTTTCTCAAATTCAGCCTCTTTTCCACATATGTTGGGCTGTAGATCATTCTCTCCCACTGCCCCCCCCCTGTATTATTGTGACAACATGCCTGTCCAGAAACGATTGTTGATAAAATCCATTCAGCCTCAATCGAAGGGGTGGGCATAGCAAAACCTTATTAAATTCATTCTTAATCATAAATCAAAAGCCTCTCCCCTCTTTTTCAAAGTGTCAGGCAGAGTAACAATGCAACAACTACATATGTCTCTTTCATTGTGCACGGAAGGACAAGAAAAGGAAAGACCATTTGAAAACCATAACAAAGCACAAATCACCTTTACTTCCCCCTTCCTTTCTTGACTGTTGTAAAGATTCTCAAGCTTCAGAAAAACATTCAAATACTTTCAGAGAGCCAAGCACACTCCTTTCAGCAGCTGATTTATTGCAGCCCATTAGCATATGTCAGTCCAGGAGAGCCTCTTGATTAAAGCCAATTGTCCAAATTAAGGAGGAACCATCCACAAATCATGCCGGTAATGGAGGCTCATCCATGGCAGGGACACACTCCCAAGTCGCTCCTGCTCCGCCTTTCAAGTTGGCAGACACAGGATTGCATGGCACTGCAGGATGCAGTGAACTCCCCAGATCCCACTGAAGAGCATCGCAAGGATTTATGCCTCAGAAATCCTCCTTTTTCCCTGCCTGAACTTCCTTGCAACCCATGAAGGGCTGCAAAGAACAACCACCATTGACTCATGACATAGCAGGAAACCCCATGTAGATCATTTCTAGCAACTTCCCCCAAGGCCAAAAACAAACAAATATAAACAGCAGAACTGTTCTTTTCTTTTCATAAGTTAGCAATTCTATTTCAACATCTGTTATCTCTCACAGCCTACAAGTTATTTCCTATAGAAAGAATCCCATTGGCATTTCCTATAGAACGCCATCCCAATGGAATTATATTTTAAGGCATAACACACACACACATGCACACACACACAAAATAACATTTTACTCCAGTTAATTGAATCCCTTCATCCCATACTTTCCAATCACTAAAACATATTAGAATCTGGAGAGTAGGAACCTGGCTCAGTTGGCCTTTTTTCTGACAAGGCCCTCACGACCCGAACACCTGCATAAAAAAATATGTTTGGAGATTATATTGTTCCCCCCACCCCTATGAATTTGAACTGAACTTGACATCTATAAGGGCCATACTTGATGTGACATCAGAGATGCAGGTCAGGAAGGGAGAAGCATCCATGTGCCTGTAATAGCAGCCATGGAGGGACAGTTTGAATCAAAACAGTGGCAGCAAAGGCAGTCCACCAGCCATGCAGGAAACATTATACTTTTGCTACCTTCCTGGGATTGGCAAAACAAAATACACTGCTGGGCGCAGGGTCTGCCTTCAATTTTGGTGGGTCAAAACTTGGACGTTGTTCAGAGTGCATCAGTCCATGCCAAATGGAACAAGTTTGCTTTTTTTCTGATCCAAAGGGTAGGACCTGAACCAATGGATTCAAATTACAAGGAAGGAGATTCCAACGAACCATTAGGAATAAGTTTCTGACAGTTAGAGCTATTGGACAGTGGAACGGTCTCTCTCAGAAGGTGGTGGATTTTCTTTCATTGGAGGTTTTTAAACCACCTGTCAGGGATTCTTTAGCCACAATTCCCACATAGCAGGGTGTTGAACTAGGTGACTCTTGAGTTTTCTTCCAGCTCTACAGTTCTATGATTCTATGAAACAGATCAGTGCCAGAACCAGTTACTGAGTCATTTTTCAAAACTAGTCAGTTGTATAAAACCAAGACTTGCTCAGAGTGGCCCCATTTAAACCAATCAAGTATCTGAACCAGAGTCAGAAATGCTGATGAACCTGAACCAGAACTGAACCCAAATGTTTTGCTCCTTGCTGTGGACCTTTGCCCCCACATTCCCGTCCCCTTGCTTTTCAGCCACATTGCAACTGTGACATTAAAAGAAAAAAGAAAATTGTGGCTACTATCTCTGAGTGGGTGTTTTGTGGCTTGTGTCCTTACAATGGTCACGCCCAAAGCCAGCTCCTGCTATGATCTTGGGTGGCCATTTTGAAACCAGATGTTGGAGCCCTAAAGAGGAAGTCCACCAGCTTGAGAGATCTTATCTCAAAGTCACAGATGGCTTTGAAACAGGAAATGAGTGCAAAACGAATGAGCCAGCCATAGTCCCACAGCCTAAAACAAGAGGTTTACAAAATAGATACTGTCAGAGGGCTGCCGCCTCTGTTTTCCTGGCAGGGCTCATGTGCCTTTAAAAAGAGCAAACAACAGGCAGAAATTCAGTGGATGCTAAGATCCCTAACATAGGCAATGGGGTTAGAGTGAAGTGCTGGACCTTTGGCATTTATCTTTATCCTGCAGAATGGCCAGTGGTAGCAGAGCCCCGCCTGAGAAGATGGCCACCTTGTGGAGTGTAAAAAGTGGATGAACAAGCCACATTGACTCAAAACATCTGCCTGTGTTGCTGGAGAGTATAAGTGAACGTTACATCTCATGATGCATGAAGGGTCCTGTCAAAGAAGCAGCAAAACATCACAGCAAGTTCCTGAGTCGGAGGTGTGACTCTGTTTACATTCAGACTTGTTAAACTGGCCTGTGGTGGTTTTGCTGCCATAAGAACATAAGAAATGGCCCACCTAGTCCAGCTTCCTGTTCTCACAGTGGCCAACCAGATGCCCTCATGGGAAGCCCACAAGCAGGACCTGAACACAAGAGCATTCTCTACTCTTGCACTTTCCATTAACTGGCTTCCACCCTTGCCCTGCCATATGGGAAGCATTTTCAATTACCTTTTGAAGGCACACCTCCACACACACCTTGCTTCCCCTGCTCACTAAGGTGGACCCCCCCTTGTCTTCTGGAATATTACAAATTGCTTCATTTCATTCTTGTACTTTTACTGCTATGTTAATAGTTTGTCCTGACAGGTGCTTTTAGTTGTATGATGGATTTATTGATTTCTTGCATTTACGTACGTCCCATCATTTTCTCCAAGGCACTCCAGGCAGTCTACCACTGAATGCCTGTTGCTAGAGAATCAAAATCAGGGAAGAGAATTCCCTTCTTGCATTTGGCTCACCAGGGTTGGGAAGAGGCAGCGGTGGAGGAAGCCACTCAGGAGTCTGGGATGGTGTGCCCAGGGGCGGGGCAAGCCGCCCATAGGGGCAGGGCAAGGGCAGGGGGAGCTGCCCATAAGGGTGGGGCGCACCGTGGGGCTTCCGGAGTCTGCCTGTCTCCTCCCACTCAGCCACCCTACAGCTGGGGGGTGGGGAGGCAGTGGGCTGACCGTTTGGGCAGTGCGGAGCCCACGCACACCCAAGCTACCGTGTCTCTCCCAGGAGAGACTCATGGCTCAGGCATGCTGCAGGCCCCACAGTGAGTGCCACCTGGCATTTTGCCACCCTCCCCTCAATGGTGACACCTGGGGTGGACCACACCCACTGCACCCCCTCTTGGGCTAGGGGAGACTTTTCTATAACCCAACAGGGCTGTTCTTTTATTATTGAAACATATATGCAGCAGCAGTGCACTCTAACCTGGTTGCTGTTTGATTTGTTCTTTGCCGAGTGACTGCCCCACATGGGTTTCTCAAAAAGCCAATATTTATGCTTGCACTCTTCCCCACTCAGTGGTAGCATTACCTGGGGAGTACAACCTGCATTACTGGAAGCAGTAGGATTAAGGTATCGAGAAGCTTCAGGGAGACAAAAGCCTCCTTTGTGACAGAGAGAGCATGAGTGGAATTGCGCTAATTGAGAGCACAGCTGAAAAGAAATCAGTGAGTTTGGTCTGCTTAAATCCTAAGGCTCAACATCTCCACCAGCGCTGTTATGATGATAATCCCTTAATTACCAGGCACTGAGGAAGGCCTGCCTTGCAAACAAACTGATCACATTAGCTAAAACATTCTTTGCCTGTAAAAGAAACCCAGCTAAGGAGGTGGTTAGTGGAGAGGGCAGCTCCTCTGCAAAGACCTATACTTGCAGCTTCTCTGGCACAGCTGCTGGGAACTGCAGTTTGGTGAGGCTGCTGAGATCTTTTGGTTGTGCCCAGAGTTACAAATCCCATGATCCCCTCGGAAGATGGGAATAACTAAAATATCACTTTAGGTTGTGTTGTAGAAAAAGAGGAAGAACCCCTTTGGGTTTGCAAATCCATATAAAGATTTCTCTACTTGATTTCTAAAAACAAGAGAGACCAGAACTACTTTTGCCAACCTGCTGCTTGCCCAGCAAGCAGTTCACATGATCTCCAGCCAGAGCAGTGCAGCCAGTGTTAGAAACTCAAGTTACATAAACTAGGCGCCAAATGGCTCCTGAAAATGGAATGCTTAGTTGCCTTTTGGGGGCCAGATGGCTCAAAAGTCATGTTTTTCAAAACTTTTTTGTTTTGTTTTTGCTTGCTGAAATTCATTCAGATTGTGCAGATAAAATATAATGGATAAAACTCCACAGGATGTGTTGTTAGTGTGTGAAAACAGGCAAGATCTACAAGGCTCCCCCAAGCCTGGTGATACCTCCTCTTTCTGCATGGATGGTACCATGATCAGAGTTTACTATTAGTCTAGAAAGCAACTAGTCTGCAACAAAATATTGCAGTAAAGAGTACAAAGGATCAATGATCCAGCCAGCTAACCAGCTAGCCAATCAATGAAGCTTTCTTTCAGGATACATTTTTTCCCCACCCTCCCATTCCGCATCCACCCAAACTCAGCATTCTGTGGTCCCTGTGCATGGAAGGATCTGTCAGTTTCACTCCTCCTTCAGTCTCTCATTTCCCCCATATTAAATTCAGTTCCCCACATTTTGCAGAAATTTGCAATTTAAAAAAAAATACTCACAAAATTAATCTGCATTTTAGCACAAATTTCTCCTAACACATTTGTATATTCAGTTTTGACTAAAACACATATTTTTGCAAGCAATATAATGCATTTTTGTATTCAATTTTTTTATCAGTAGCTTCCTTTTTATGCACGTCTCCCTAATACAGTGTTTTTCAACCTTTTTTGGGCAAAGGCACACTTGTTTCATGAAAAAAATCACGAGGCACACCACCATTAGAAAATGTTAAAAAAATTTACTCTGTGCCTATATTGACTATATATAAAATAATTCTCTTGAATAAGAATCAAATAAACACAAAGAAAGTATTTTATAATTACTTTATTATGAAATAGTAAGTAAACAGAAATATGAAAAATTATAAAATACTTTATTTTAAAATCTTTCGAATTTTTCAATTTTTCCCACGGCACACCAGGCAACATCTCGCGGCACACTAGTGTGCCGCGGAACAGTGGTTGAAAAACACTGCCCTAATATATGCATTTTGTAAACACCGCTTGGTTGGTGAAGCACGTTGCAAATTTCAGATAAGTGCAAATTCTGAAAAATTCTGGGTTTTGGTTCTCATATTGTCTCAGAAAGTCTGAACGGAAGAGATTCATTTGAAATGCGTACTGAACTGACTTTCTTAGCCATCCCAGGTGGGCTCTGAGAATCCTTGGACCTCATCAGACTGGTTCTCAGGGGTAAGGGGGATCATAAAGATTTGTTTGCTTTGCTGCAAACCTTGGCATTCCCTCAAACATGGCAATATCTCCCTTGCCACACCCTGCCCTGTCTCAGCTGCCTTCTCATTGGCACTCACCAGCCGAGTTTGGTGCTGGTGTACACAGTGATGCCATGGTTCCAGCCACGTTCCAGGGCTGAGCCCAGGTGCATGAGCAACGCAAACCAACCCCTGGGTTTCTCACGCTACCTTGGCACTTTTCAGAAGTGGATCAGAAAAAAGTTACGTTAACCCCATCAATTAAATTTTTATGAAGCAATTGGCTGGACTTTAAAGCCCTTGCGAGGACCGATTTGGACACTCTCTGCAAGACAGATGCCAGGCTTTGGTGCAGGAGGACACCGTGTTCTCCTTCAAAGGGTTCTTCTGCCAGCCGCACTGGAAGCCATGGGCTAAGATCCAAGGGATCTGCTCTTGGAGAACCCAGTCTTTAAAAGCTAAAATCTTGCTCTTTGGTCAGAATGGGCTAGCTGGCCTGCAGGGAGTGGGGGCTTAACTCCAGCACTCTGCCTCTCCTTCTTAGCTTAATAAAGTAAAGGTAAAGGTACCCCTGCCCGTACGGGCCAGTCTTGACAGACTCTGGGGTTGTGCGCCCATCTCACTTAAGAGGCCAGGGGCCAGCGCTGTCCGGAGACACTTCCGGGTCACGTGGCCAGCGTGACATCGCTGCTCTGGCGAGCCAGAGCCGCACACGGAAACGCCGTTTACCTTCCCGCTGGTAAGCGGTCCCTATTTATCTACTTGCACCCGGAGGTGCTTTCGAACTGCTAGGTTGGCAGGCGCTGGGACCGAGCAGCGGGAGCGCACCCCGCCGCAGGGATTCGAACCGCCGACCTTTCGATCGGCAAGTCCTAGGCGCTGAGGCTTTAACCCGCAGCGCCACCTGCGTCCCCTACTTAGCTTAATAGCACTAAGTAAAACTCTCCATCGCAAGGGAGCATGTACATAAGCACATAACATAAGGGCATAAGAACATAAGAAGAGTCTGCTGGATCAGACCAGTGGCTCGTCTAATCCAGCCTCCTGTTCTCCCAGTGGCCAACCAGATGCCTCTTCTAGGAAGCTCACAAGTGGATCCAAGCACAAGGGCACTCTTCCTCCTGTGGTTTCCAGCAACTGGTGTTCAGAAACATTACTGCCTCTGGCAGCGGCTAGTAACCATGGGTAGCTTTATCCTCCAGCAATTTGCCCAATCCCCTTTTAAGGCCATTCAAGTTGGCCATCATTACCTCTTGTGTGCAAAAATTCCATAATTTAACAATACGTGTTTATCTAGCTCCTCTCCCCATGTAATCCAGCAGCTCTCAATGTCAGAGTTTTCATGGTCAACACCTTTTCTTCATAGAAGATTTGCAACCTCAGTTTGGGAAGCACATTGAGCGGCTGCAGGAGTTCAACTAAAGGAGCAGGAGGATCTCAAGTATCCAGATCAAGTTTTGCATCTTAAAACAATCTCATCCACTATCCAAAAGCCATTGCATACATCTTTGTCTTTAATATGTGCTTTTTTAAAAAAAAGAATACAAATAGAAGCCACTGAGGGAGAGCTTGATACTTCCTGTGACTGCAGCTCAGGTGTGTGTTAATCCTTTCCTCCCCAGTTGTTGTCCCAAAGCTGCCATTTGTGTTGGGAGAAAATCCTGCTCCTGTCCCCTGAATATCTTGCAGCTTGGGCTTCCTTGGGCCTTATGTGATGTGGAGCACTGCCCATGCTCCACAACCTCCACATAAGAACTCAAAGGCCTAGATGGAGCCTGCCTTTCTGCAGCTGTGATTCTGCTGCAAGTTTCTCAAGGTCATGTTGGCTGAGACTGATGGGACTTATAGTCCAAAATGCCTGGAGAGAACCATAGAACTAGAAAGAAAGAAAGAAAGAAAGAAAGAAAGAAAGAAGGAAGGAAGGAAGGAAGGAAGGAAGGAAGGAAGGAAGGAAGGAAGGAAGGAAGGAAGGAAGGAAGGAAAGCTGGCAAAGGCTGATCCTTGAGAGTTCCTGACAAAGGGAAAGTTGGAGCTGGGACTACATGGACGTGGTTCGTGGTGCCATGACTTTGTCACCAGTGAGTGTAGTATAACTGTGAGAATGGCTCATTTCGCTAAGTGGTATAGATCTGTCTGAAGCAGCTGTCATCTAGGTGTGAGGCAGGCAATAGACTTCCTCTTAAAATCAAAATTGTGTTTATGTTGTCAGTCTCCAGCCCGTCTGTCTTCACCTTCTTAGTGCAACTGGAGACATAGTGACTTTCCACTGCTGTGCTTTAGACTGTTTTGGGTGGGAACTTTTCTGATGAGGTTCGGCAGCAGAGAATTTGCATACAAAGTGGAATCGCTCCTAAGAGGAGCTTAGTTTTGTCCTTGTAATTATGCCGTCAGCCCCACATGCAAGAAGCCACCCCCAATTTTCTGTGGTATTTAATTAAGGTTATCCAGCAGCCTTGATGTGTTTAGAAACAAAACCACTGGCATCCCTAATAAAGATCTTCCCCATTTTGAGCAAAGAGGAACAGATTTCCTTCAGGCACCCTGTTTTATCAATCCTGGGAGCAGAAGAAGAAATATGTAACAGAGTAACAGAGCTATTAAATGAACAGTATACTTGAACTTGGGCAGAGGGAAGGAGCAAATCCTGACATGGTTTGCATAGGTGCAAAGTTAAGGGGGGGGGAATTATATCTTCAGTGTTGATCTGAAACATCTCAAAGCTGGGGCAGAGGTGTGAAATCTCCTCCCCTCAACACAATGTTAATCCCTTTAAATCACTTTTCTAGCTGCACAAGTACCAAGTTGCAACACAACATTGGAAGAGGTAAAGGCTGTGTTCACATAGCAGTTTGTTCCATTTCCCCAACATTTCCCTAACTCCAAATGTTTGCATTATATTTGAGCTTTTGTGTATTGTAAAATCCCCTTTTAGAAAATTAATGGAATATAGGGCAAGTTTAGCCTTAATTTCCATGTTATTTGACTGCAGGAGAAAATCCATTGGCAGCCCCCTTAACCCAGAAAACTGTGAGAGGGAAGTGATGAAATTTGGGGTGGTAGAATGGCATACTGATCTTTTCTGCCATTTTCATGGGGGAATCATGGGGAAACAGAGGCAGGCATGTACAGAAAAGGTCAGGAAGTCGCAATGTTGTCCAATGACGTTCACACCCCCACTGGTGTGAACAGAATTCAGTGCAACATGCCAGTATGCTTATCAGAAAGCCACAGCTCCACAATGCAACAGGTGCAGCAGTGTGAAAGGAACATTAGAAAACAAGACATTCACATTATCATCAGGAAAACTAAAACAATATTTCCCATGTGTGAATGCACCCTAAGTCACTGGGCTATCTCGGGCATCCTTCACTAACCTGGTGCCCTCCAGATGTTCTGGACTTCAACTCTCACCAGTCCCAGACAGCTGGTAAGGAAGGGTCCTTTTGGTTTAGTGGCATAGCCCTTGTTTTCCATGTAGAAGGTTCCTATGTGAAATACTGCCAGTCAGTGTCAGCAATAGTGAGCCCGATGGGCCAACGGTCTGATTTGATATAATGCAGTTTTCTACATCTCTGTCTTCCTATAGATCTGTGAGGGCACCAGACTGGTGAGGGCTGGCCTAAATTTCCTTCTTCCATGCCATGATATAAAATGCAGGCAGAACTCCATGGGAGGAGATGCAAATATCCTAATGTGGCCCAAGTAACACAGAGTTGCACTCCCTTCTCACTGCCAACAGAACAGGGCATCTTCCACTCACCCACCTCAAAGCAAAGGCAAAGGGGAGGGCAGCTTCACTTTAGACAAACAGCACTCTTCCTGGGGCTTGCCACTCATTCTGACACTTGTTGGGGGTTTTGAAAACCCACCTGCCATTAAGCTTCTGCTGTGCTTTGTATAATGGCTAGCTCTCTGTTTTGTCCCCTGAGCAGGCATGGTGAGTATATATCAGAGTCTGAGCACAGGCAAGGCCAGAAGTTGAAGGGAGTGTGCTGGAGCAGAAAGAGAGGAGCCATCAGTGTCACTTTAGTGTAGCTTTACTACCAAGAGCAGGAAGCATGAGTCACTGCCTGGCAAGTGGGGGTGCTTTTTGCACAGTGGCTCTGCGGTTATGTTCTGGAGGATGGTAGCACCCTGGGTAGTTGCCAGGTTTGCCTCTTTGCTTGCCCAGACCCTGCCAATGACACCAAAAACCCACTTGATATTGGCATTGTTGAATTCCAGTATCTCTCAAACTGACACCAGGTGGCAGACTTTTCAGAAGATTGTGGCTTCTTTCGGGTTCCTCGGTAATGCCTTTCAGGTCTGGCAAGTCAGCAACAGGTAAACCTTCCTTGCCCTTTCTGATCAAGTTGCCGACTGAACCATCCCAACAATGACCTTGTCTGGGCTGTTCCCTCCCACCCTCAGTTCAGAAATCCAAGAGCAGTTGTGTTTTCCTTCAGAGTGGTTTTGCTGTGAGTTTGTTACCCCACAGGACAGAAACGGCAAATCATCAGCAGCACCATCATACAGTGCTTTACAGCAGGGGTGGCCTACTGTTTTGCACCCATAGGCCATATGCAGCAATGGTTAATTATCGGGGGGGGGGGCATACTCCCTTTTGCATTCCAGGTAAAACAAAAAAGCTAGTCTCTAGACAAAAGAATAAACAGACACAAATCAGACATCAGAAAGGGCAGTATTTAGAAACTAGGAGTGAATATTTCAACGCCATAGGACACTCTGTCCTTTAAGTGGTCATTTTGAAACAAAGGGATTTCAATGAGAAACTCTGGTGTGATTGGTTTGTCAGGAAATTCAGTTCTTTCCTCTGTGACTTGAATAGAGATTGTGGGTTTTTAATCATCATCATCATATCTCTCTCTCTCTCTCTCTCTCTGATGTTCTCCTTCCTCTTCCATAATTCCCACTCTCTCCCTGCCCTACTCAATGGCAAATGCAGAAAGCAAAACCTTTGCAAAGAGGGGTTAGGCATGTATCCTGCTGTCAGACCTGGACCTGGAAATCATGGACCTGAGCTCACATGTAACTGGAGGCTACACCTGCACAGAAGCTTATTCTCTTCCTGTATCCATCCCCTCTTGGTTCTGGGAGACAGTGATGCAGGAGAGCGTGGGGAAACACCTCGCCCTTCACTTCCCTGGCCTGCCTCTTCCTCCTCTTCCCCCCAGCTCTGAAGCTTTCCTGGCCTCTGAAGCTTTCTTGCCTCCTGGCTGATACAGATTCCCACAGACCACTCTCCCTTCTCTCCCAGCTACCCTTTTCCAGTGCACTCATCAGCATCACTGACATTGACTAATGTTATTTTTTTATTAGAATCACATTTCTGGCAAATTTAACAGGTTGACATCATTTCCAATTGTTTTCATTTCTGATTAATTTACTGGAATCTCTGACACCCTTCTTCTGCTTGTAACTTTGATGTTTTTCCATCCAAACAATGCTACAAGGGATCACAACTTAGCCAAATTTCAGGGAAAGGAGTACTCTTTATGGACATTTTTAAAAAAGAGAAACACGCACATCTTAGCTGATGTTTATACTCCTGGAAATGAACAGATACTTACAAACAGCAAAGCAAATAACTCAGTTACAAGTTTCTGCATTGAATACCCAAGTCATTGGGGGCCAGGGGGCAGGGGGATGCTGACCAAAAAAATCTCACTATAATCCTGAGGGAGCAAGAATAAAAAGGAGAGCTTAGCTGGCAAGATCTGTAAGCATTTGTATTTTAGGCTGGGTTAAGAAGCTCTGAGAGCTTGGTTAGATTACAGATGTTTGAGGAATTTGATCTTTGGCAGTTTCAGTACAAACTTGACCTGATCTGCACTTCCTAGATTAATGTGTACATCAGGACTTAATTATGCACCAGCTTCCACACTTCCTTTCACACAGTTCTTGGAATAAGGCAATTTCTTATGTTCCTAAACATGTATTTAAATAGGTCCTTAAATCTAAACGTTCATGCAGGCATTTTTATTTTTTTAAGATACAGATTCATGAAGAAATGGGATGCAACAGACATTTGGATGAACACATGCAGATGTGAAATTAACAGCTTCAGTTTGGTTTGCATTAAAATGAGAGTCAAATTTGCGTTTACTAAAACAATGCATGAAATGATGCACAGATATTCTTAAAAATTCACAAGTCTTCAGATTTTGTGGAGCAGTTCTCAAATCAAAAGAACTGAATCAGTATGTGTATAAAGATGCATATCTAAGGGAGCCCAATTTGCAAAACTGCAGTAGGGAAAATTCTTCTTTATTTCTTTTGGGTCTCTGATATAAAACATAATTAACTTTGTATGATCAAGATGACTACAGAAATGTAACTGCCATGGACTTCCTTGCAAGCACCGACTAACACCTGGAAAGTTTGAATTTCAGGTATCAGAAGGAGGACTGAAGCTCTGCTCCTGATCTGTACAATCTGAGTTACTTGAAAACTGGGAAACAATGTAAGACATTTCAGGGAGTGGGCAGGAGTAGCTGCCTAGGAAGGAGAGGGGAGCAAATCCAGCCACGGCCACCAGCAGAGAAAGCTACACCCACAGAAACCACTGAGCATAGAGAAAAAGGATGGAATTGATCCTGCGGTGGCTTTTCCTTCTCCACTGTGGAATTCCACAAAAAGCTACTTATGCCAACTGGCTGTGCTACAGTTTCCTCGTTCAGAATTCACATCAGTCTAACCTGCTGCCCTCCAGATGTTTTGGACTACAGCTCCCATCAGCCCCAGCCAGCATTCACTAACTGGGGCTGATGGGAGTTGTAGTCCAAAACATTTGAAGGGCACCAGGCTGAGGAAGAGAGCCTTAGTGGCTGGCAATACTCCATCTTCACTTGAGTGGATTAGGCTTGATGGCTGAGCCACGGAATTTTCACCGACCTCCTGCCCTGTTTTATTTTACCAAAATAGATAAACAAACAGCCCAGCAGCCTGTATCTATTGGACATGATTCTGGCCTGACCAGTTGTGAAACTTTACTCCAACCCCCGAAAGCCGCACACACACAAACATCCTGCCAAGTTATTTAAACCCCTGTTTTCATAGCTTACATGCCATTCAGAATAGTTTGCATTATTTAAGCACAGAATCAACAGACATTTAAAACAACTTGGGTTACTGAAACCCCAGAGGAGGTGCTTTCATTTTAGCTGTTTGCTCTGCCTCCTGGCTCTGCAAGGGAATCGAGTAACCACTTCCTCCTTTCTTCTTCCAGATGCCAGGGTGCTCTGGGATTGATGGGTCCAAAGCTTGGTGTGAAAGAAATAGGGTGCAGCCGGGACTGAACCTTTGGGGCTGAAACCCATGAGAACATAAGAAGAGCCTGTTGGATTGGCATCCTGTTCTCACAGTGGCCAGCCAGTTGCCTGTGCAAGCAGAACCTGAGCAGAGCACAAGAGCACTTGACAGTGGAGGCAGAGCAAAGCCACTGTGGCTAAGCCATTGATAGCCATATCCTCCATGAATTTGTCCAATCCACCTTCAAAGCCATCTACGTTGGTGGCCTCCTGAGGGAGAAAGTTCCATAGTTTAGCTATGTGCTGCATGAAGCATTACTGTCTTTTGTCTGCATCTTCCAACATTCAGCTTCACTAGATGTCTCTAGTGTCACGAGAGAAGGAGAGAAGTTTTCCACTATCCACTTTCTCCAAGTTCTCAGTATGATTTGTGGGTCCTTTCTTATAGGCCCTTTTGCAGTAAGAAGGCCAGCTCTCTGCCTCTTTGTCCCCTCCCAAGCACATACATATGCGTGAGCCTCTTTTCCAGTTCAACTTCTATCCATCTTCCATTATAAAGAAATTCTGCCCTTGGTATGCCTCCCCCCCCCCTTCTCAGTTTGATTCCCTGGCACCATATCTGTATAAATTAACTATCCCAAAATACAGACGTGCCTTCACACTGGCCAGATTGGATGTGATGCCCTCTGCCGTACTTGAGGGCAGATACCAAAAGATTCCAACTGAGAAACGACTCTGCCCCTGTGGAGATGGTAATCTGGAAACAGTGGCTCAAGTTCTCCTGTCCTGGCCCCTTTATAAAGTTCTGAGGAATGAGATCATTACCCCACTCTTACTTACTATCCCAGGCCGCTCATCTGAGGCCACATTGGTCTTACTTTCATCAGATCAAAATGATCAGACAACAGCAAAGGTTGCTAGATTTATCGAGGGTGCAATGAGATTAAGGGCTACTATCTGAACGATAATCTTGGCCATTTGATTGCCCTTTTTACCCATTGCTGTCTTTTTTATTTGTATATATTTTATTTGTATATATGGCTTGTTTTATGTTGCTATGGCCGTTGGCCAATGCGATTAAAGTTTATCTTATCTTATCTTATTATCTTATCTTATATCTTATCATCTTCTATCCATCTGGTTGCTCTTCTACTTTGCCAAAGTCTTCTGCTTAAAACTCACCCAGGACTGTCTGCCTGCCAGCTCCTGTGCCACTAGAAACCTCTGCTGTCTTGGAGCATTATCCAGATCTGCTCACACGATACTTCTCTGCCTTGCCTAATAGTTTAGATTAAGCGACTTGTGTGTCAAAAAGAAACTTGCTTATAATTTAGTTGTCCTTTTCCTTGCCTGCCTGAAATTTTGCAGGTGCTGCCCCTGAGATGATTGTGACAAAATGTCATGCCAATTGGACTGAAAATGTTGAAGTTATGGGCAGCAGAAATGGAGCTGGATCTCCTATTAAAATCAATGGGGTTGAAAATGAATTGGAACGACCAAGAAGGACAAAATCTCATGCCAAAATGAATGCCCTTCTAATGACTGAAGGTTTCAAAAACGAATTTGAATGAGAAACAAAACAAAGCATTAATTGAGTTTCACACCCCATTAATCTCTGCAAAGAGGGAAGCTGAATTCCATGTGTTCTGCCAAGAGATCCCATTTCTCAAATTCAGGGAAATGTGCATCATTGGGTAGCAGACTCTGTCTTAGCTTGCCATCATGTTTGAAAATATTTGGCAAAAGCTGCTCAAACAAAGCAACACTAGGCTCACTGTATGGGAAACAGTGAGAGCCAAACCTTGAAAGAACCTGGAGTCTCTCCTCATCTGGTGTCTGCTGCTAGATGCCAATCCTTAGCATACTGTTAATACTCTGCTACAAGTGTTACAACTGAAGCCGGGATTAGTTTTGCTGCATGTGGTCCACAATGATTCTGGGGCAGGTTTTTAGTGACTTTTCAACACTGGCAATATAACATATTTTAATTTAATATATAGATAGCAATTTTTAACCTGCTTAGTTGTACTGCTTACGTAGGTGCCAACTCCCTGGGGCACTGGGTGCACGAGCACCACAAAATTCCCCATGAAGGGACCAGGCACCCACAAAGTTTGGTGCCAGGACCATGCACACTGCATGGCACCCACAGCCCCAGGCACCCACAGTCACAGGGCCAAGCTGGCACTCCTGACTGCTTATAATATGCCTTTATTTCTTTAATTAACCCATGAATTTATTTCTTTTGAACCAGGCACAAATGAAGCTTCCTTATTTTGAGAAGATAGTAGGTAGAACAGTTGGAATTATGCTTCCTGTTAGGTCCTGCCTTTCTCCCTACAGCCATTTTTATTTTTATTTTTTAATGGTGTCTATGTGAGAATTTTTACGAAGTTAAACTAACTCCAGTACTTTCCCTTGAAAATAAAGGACTCTCTCTCTCTCTCTCTCTCTCTCTCTCTCTCTCTCTCTCTCTCTCTCTCTCTCTCTCTCTCTCTCTCTCTCTGTCTCTCATTCTTCTTCCAAGAATATGTTCTGTAATTTTCAGATCCTCATTGTTCCACAAAAATTATGCTAATGGCAAAATATGTCTTCCAAGTTTTGGGGGATTTTATAACAATTGGCAGAGTGTCTCGATCTATAATTGTTTTTGGACCAATTTACGTGTCTCTGAGCTGCCAGACTTCACCAAGGAAGTTGAATGTATTCTTTGTGCTGATAATTTTACAATTGTTGGGGCTGTTCTGTCCTGGTAGAATTTAAATGTCAGGCTTAGGATACAGGGGGGTTGTTTCCCCCACCCCAAGGGAACTGACATCTGCAGCTTCCAATGAAAACAGAGATGGCTGATTAGAATCCTGCAACAAAGACCATTGAATAGCACCAGTCCAATGAATTTTACACCAGTATCAGCAACAAGTTTTAGCAAAGCAAAGTCGTGGTGCTAGGTGCCAAAACAACAATCATCGAAGTGTCAACAGCAGCAGAGCTTGGATGCTGTAGACTCCTTCTGGCTGAAAGGTGACACAGACATATGCCCAGTTTAGGAGAGAAGGTGGTCTGATGCTCTTTAACTGACTTGTACTGATGCTCTGAAATGGCTACAGAGTTCAGGACTGTCTGCCAGCTCCAATTATGGGAGATGGCAGAATCAAAGGGGTGGGCTATTTGTTCTTTGGCTTGAGAGCATTTGCTATTTGTTCTGCTCCACCCCATTCATCAGGCTCAACCCTGAGCCACCGGGCATTAACTTCTGCATCCAGGAGGCCCAACTAGGCTGAGAGGGCAGGAACTCATGTAACCTAAGTCCTCAGTGGAGCAGAATTTCTCTACAATGGAAACAGACCAAGACATACCATTATGCAGGGTGCAGCCACCTCCTCAGACAACTGATACTGAAGGGTGGGATGTGGCAGAAAGGTGATGGAGGACAGCTCTGCGTGTGCCACGCAGCCTGCACTGTATCTTGTAAGCCAGCCGGCCATCCTCAGTGGCTGTGGAGAATGCCATCCCATCCCCAGTGCTGAAATTATGTTGTTGTTGTTAATGATGATGATGATGATGATATCCCACCTTTCCAAGGAGTTCAGGGTGGCATACACAGCTCCCCCTTCCCCATGTTATTCTCATAATAACCCTGTGAGGTAGGTTAGGCAAATAATGGTGACTGGCCCAAGGTCACCCAGCGAGCTTCATGGCTGAGTAGGGATTTCTGATCTCCCCACATCCTAACGTATCACTCCAACCACACTAGCTTTAGCCTGGTCAGTTCCTGCACATGAAACAGGAGGGATGCCATATTGCCCCAGCAAGCAAAATGCCTTGAGCCAGCGCTGAAGGGAAAGTAAACTAAACTATAAGTTTGACAGTCACAAATAGTTGTAACATACCATGACTTCTTGTGACATGTTTGAAATGGTTCAAATAATCTGTGGTTATTTTTTATATATATAAAAATTAGTCTTGAACTCAGTGTGTTTTGATAGAGGCTCGGTTTTGATATTGCTATGTTTAGACTTTGTTTCTATTAGATTCTGATTTCATTTTAAATGAGGTTATTACAAAAAGCAGATGTTAAATGTAATTTATTAGCAGCTTCATACTAAGTGCCATTTTGAAATGTCTAGTCCTCCATCTTCATTTAAAACGGTGTTTGCATGTAGCCAAACATAGATGAATATCTGCTCCTTGGTCTCAGAAATCATCATGTTAGTTATGATAACTTAAGAGGTGTCCAAATGGATAGAAAACAGACAGGTAACTTCTAAAATATGTAGTAGATTTAGTTAGTTAATTTATAATTTATTTGTTTCATTAATTTATATACCACTTCACATTTCAACAAAAATCTCTAAGCAGTTTACAATTTTCAACAAAAAGGAATCATATAAAAAAATACAATACCAACTCTACATTCAAACCAAATAGTACTACTACCACCAATATGTTCCTAATCATAATAATTGGGGTGAGGGTGGACTAAATGACCATTGGGAATCCCTCCAATTCTCCAATTCTATTATTCTATTACGTAGAATCATAATATGATTCTATCAATCCAATATTTGTTGAGGAATGATACTCCTGAAACTACCAAGATTGTTTCAGGGTATTTAGTCGAGATCTTTAAAGCTAAAGCTAAAGTTGCCTGATTTATTAAATGGTGGCTATCTAGTCTTTTATATATTGTATGTGTTTGGATTATCAATGCATTTGGATGACTTTGTATGATTTTATTGTTTAAACATATGCCCATAAAGGCCAATAACAATACCAATATAAAGTAATATAACTACCATATTTTTCCATGTATAAGACTAGGTTTCCCCCCTAAAAAATAATGTCAAAAATTAGGGGGCATCTTATACTCTGGGTCATCTCCTCCCATTTTCTTAAATCTGAGTCCCCAAAAATATAGAGCATCTTATACATGGGGGCATCTTATAGACGGAAAAATACGGTATATCTAAACAATGAACATTATGTAAAAGAGATAAGAACCACCCAAAAATCATACACAAAATCAAAATTAAAAACACACAAAACATAAAAACACACACACATAAACCCTGCGGTTTTGTCTGCTTTTTTAAAAAAAAAATCCAATTTTGATTTTGAAGGAATAATCTCTCCCTCTGCTCCACTTTATCGCAAACCGTTCTACTTAGGGAGTTGGTAGCGAGAAGAGCAGCAGTGTTTATTCTTCCAGAGAAAGAGGGATTTGATCAGTGTCCAAATTCTTATTATGCCGAGAGAGTGATGACAGGGGCTTAGAAACATAAACAGATGTGTGGAGAAGGTGCAGGTTTTAATTGACACCGGCTGAAAGGATAATTGTACCTTCCACAGCATCCTGCACCCCTGCTCTGCCAGCTCTTCACCACAAGCACTTGAACGCCACTGCTGCCAGGATGCAGATTGTTCGTTTGCTCCTGACAATTTTGCTTAATTGACTGCCGAGCAAAAGCAGCTGTCTGAGCCGGGCCGCGAGTGATGCAAGGCCCAGGTGCCGGCATCTCCAGGATACCATAAACTCAGTCTTATCCTTCTCTGCGGAGCTTTGATTTGCTGGACTGCACTTGCTGAGCCTGACGGTTCCCATGGGCAAGGATGAGCACATGCAGAGCACTCCTTTGGTGTTAGATTTTCCTGTCCTGTTGTGCACCCTTTGTTAATTGCAAAGTGATCGGCAGGGGCTGGTTTCCTCCCAATAATGCTTATTCAAAAACATAACTCGGTGTTGCAACAGGGCTTCTTCCTTTCTCCATCAAGGAGGGCGATGGTTCCAATCAGGTCACCTACACCTCACATTTTAGTGTATAAAATGGTGCATGGCATGCAGAAAGTTGCTAGGGAAAAGTTTTCCCTCCCTCTCTCATAACACTAGAACTTGTGGACATCCCATGAAGCTGAATGTTGGAAGATTCAGGGCAGATAAAAGAAAGACTTCTGCATGCAGCACAAAGTTAAACCGTGGAACTCCCTCCCGCAGGTGGCAAGGATGGTTACCAACTTGGATGGCTTTAAGAGAGGATTACACAAATTCATGGAGAAGGAGGAAGAGGAGGAGGATGTTGGACTAGATGGGCCACTGGCCTGATCCAGCAGGGCTCTTCTTATGTTACTTACAGCCACAGCAAGCGCTGCAACCTTCCAACAGCTTGACCTCACCCCCCAAAGGCACACCCCTCCATTTGCTTCTGAGATAGATAAATGCTAGCATTGCCATGATGGATTTCCAACTGATATATTAACTGGTCTTAGATCAGCAAGGCAAAGAAGCAGCACCAGCAAAAAAGCGTTTCCATGGAAGAACATAAGGAATAATTGCAGAGGAAGCAGGCATGGCGGGGAATACTGTCTGATGCTGCTACCAACTCTACACCACTCCTCATCAACCTGTGGCCTCCAGATGTTCTGCACTACAACTTCCCTCTGCCCTAGTCAGCAGAGCTGTGTGGACTGGAACTGATGGTGGTTGTACTGATGGGGCCTGTTCGACAGTGGAGTTTTTAAAGTAGAGGTTGGATGGCCATCTGTCATGGATGCTTCAGCCGAGATTCCCTTGGCTCCCTTCCAACTCTACAATTCTATTTCAAAACAGCTGGAGGGCACCAGTTTGCTAAATATTATTTTCAGCGCTATAACGTTATACATAGACCGCAATCCTATACACACATAGGAGAAAATAAATTTTGAGGGACTCTGTGCATATAGCTAAACTAGAGAATTTGCTTCCACAAGAGGCAGGGGTGGCTTTTGGGGTGGGCAAACTGAGCCACCACACAGGTTCCTACACTTAGGGTGCTCCAAAGTCTGGTACAAAATCCTGCCTGCCTCCTTTATCATCAGTCAGTCTCAGTCTGCCTTGCCTTTAAACCCAGCAGCATAACAGGCAAGCAAACCTTCCCTACAGAAACACAAGCAGAAGCCCTCCTCCTGCCCCTCCGCCTTAAGCCAGACCCATGCACATCGCTAGTATGCCAGTTCCTTGGCCAAGAGCTGCCCTTATGCCCCTTTCCTGCACAAGGCCAACTGCCCTGTTCATTCGAGGCATCAGGAGGCGGCAGCTGCCATTTCATTCTAGCAAGAAGGGAAAACAGAAAAGAAGCTCTTGTTTCACAATGAAATCTCAGCAGAGTGGAGCATTTTCCACTGGCTCTGACTAGAAGCTGAAGAAGAAGTGGGTGCAGATGGCACTGGAAGACAATTCAGTTGTTGGACAGAATAAGGCTGGGGGAAGGCTGGATCTCCAGTCCTGCCACCAGTAGGGTTGCCATATTTCAAAAAGCGAAAATCTGGACGCAAAAGTTGTTGAGCTTTTAATGCCACACACCAGTGCAAACGTCTATGCCCAAAGAAAACTGTAATCCTAGACACATTTGAGAGTGAATCCTACTGAATATAGTAGGACTTGCTTCTGAGTAATGCATATAATTGCACCATTTTCTTCTGATTGGGATGTGCAGCACTGGATTTTTAGGGAAGAGGCCATTTCTGCATTTCTGTCATGCATTTGATATTTATTGTTGCAAACACAGTACCAAAAGTAGAGGCTGCATGCAATTAACTGCCTTCTCATTTTGAGCAAACAAAGATGGCATCAAGTTAAAGAATGAAGCTCAAGAAAAATGCACAGCTTTGATAGTCCCTCCATGTATTTATGAGTATAATATTTAAGGTATTTACCCCAATTTATGTGCAGTACTTCACATTGTTCTCACTGTACATGTTATAGTTGGAACTGGTGAGAGGTCATTTTCAAAGCTGAAATTCATAAAGCTTTATTTGTGCTCTTCTAGGTTGCAAGGGCCTGTACTAGGATTAGACATGATTTCAGCTGAACATAAAATTGGGAGAGGTTTGGATTACAGTGATTTGATTGAGAACTTTGTGTCCAAAAAGGCTCAAAAAAGTTTATTGCTTTAAACAGGGCACCAGAGAATTGACTCGTAAATGACTGATTGCTGTACCATTATTTATCAGTGAACTGTCTATCATCAGTCCAACATATATCTCTCCTACCACGATATCCTACAGTGCGCTTTTTAGGGTTTGCTTGTTTTGACTATTTCTTTTATTTCATTTTTAGAATATATTTTATTGTTTGGGGCTATTTCTATTCACATAAGTGCATCACATATGAAGATAACAGCTTGTTTCTTTTTTGTTTATGACCTGTATTCACGTATTTACAATGTAGTGCTGATATAATGTATTAAGTAATATTCTCTACTCCAGTTGTATTAAAAGTTGACCATAATGAATGTTCTATGATACCTTTATCTATACGTTGTCTCAAGAGTAATTGGGGGTTTTGTTTTGCTTTTCAAATTTTAAAGCTTTCAGTGATCATTGCCACATTAACATAGGTCCTGTCAGTCATACACACACACACACACACACACACCCAAAACACACACACCATGTGGTCACTGAACAGGCACTGTCAGATGTGGGACTGCACCTATTTTGTGGCTTGTTTATGTAACAGTCTCTGACTGATATTCCTGTTCCCCTGAATGCTGTTGCTGGCTGGGGTCTAATTTTAGATTGCCCAGCCCTGATCAAGCTGTTTGTCTCAAAGTTGAGACTTCTAGGTTTGCTCAATTTGACCTCCTGCCATGCACAGTTAAGATTTCCTCTGCTGTCTGCCCCCTCCTTACACAGCCTCCTCTCTCATTCGTTTTTGTCTTGCTAATTATGTTAAAACTGTTTCTGCCATCACTTTCGGCTATGGAACTTTGCAGATGTGGAGGATAGATAACCCCTGGTGGGGGTGGTCTTACTACCCGGGCTTCTTTCTTTTAATTGATGCATCAGATAAGCAGCCTCAGAAGGTGCTGGTTTTATAATAAATGGTCATTGTCTTCCTTTCTCCATAGAATGTGTGATAGGAAGCAATCGACCGCAGAAAAGAGCTGCCCTCCTTTGATTTTGCTGTGGGTCTCTCCACAGGAAGCGTTGCACATTTGGGTCAACCAGGATAAAGAACGATGGCTTCCTCTTTTCAGAAATCGTCGCAAACCAGAACCCCTCCCCAGGAAAAGAGGTTTGCGATTTTTACATAATGTTGCAGCAGAAGTTGCAAGGGGAAAGTTTGCTCCTTTTGCTCCTTTTCTTTTCTTTTTTACAGAACAGGTTGTGAACTTGAGGGCTCTGACCACAGATCAGTTATGTATCATAACAGGAAAGATGAGAGCCAAGATATTTCCCAACCTTCAGAGAGAGAGAGAGAGAGAGAGAGAGAGAGAGAGAGAGAGAGAGAGAGAGAGAGAGAGATGACAAACACCAGGACTGCAAATTCAACCGACAAAAAATATTCAGAAATCTTTCTCTGGATTTCTGGACAAGATCTGCCATGGTCTCTGTGTCCTCCAGCTATAATGTGTGGGGCAGGCCTGTGCAATGAAGCTAGAGGAGAGCCATGGGGGTAATGTGGAATTTGGTAAAATATCATTGAATTGTAGGTGGCGCTGTGGGTTAAAGCCTCAGCGCCTAGGACTTGCCGATCGAAAGGTCGGCGGTTCGAATCCCTGCGGCGGGGTGCGCTCCCGCTGCTCAGTCCCAGCGCCTGCCAACCTAGCAGTTCGAAAGCACCTCCGGGTGCAAGTAGATAAATAGGGACCGCTTACCAGCGGGAAGGTAAATGGCGTTTCCGTGTGCGGCTCTGGCTCGCCAGATGCAGCTTTGTCACGCTGGCCACGTGACCCGGAAGTGTCTCCGGACAGCGCTGGCCCCTGGCCTCTTAAGTGAGATGGGCGCACAACCCCAGAGTCTGTCAAGACTGGCCCGTACGAGCAGGGGTACCTTTACCTTTACCTTTAAGGACCCTGAGGGTCGTCTAGTCCAACTCCCTGCAATGCAGGAATCACAGCTAAAGAATCCTTGACAGATGACCATCCAACCTCTGCTTAAATACCTCCAGCGAAGGAGGGTCCACCACCTTTCAAGAGAGTCCATTCCACTGTCACACAGATCTTATATTCAGAAAATTCTTCCTAAGGTTTAGTCAGAATCTCCTTCTGAATCCATTAGTTTGGGTCCTACTCTCTGGAGCAGCAGAGAGCAAGCTTGCTCTATCATCCACGAGACGGCCCTTCAGATATTTGAAGGTGGTTGTCATGTCACGTCTCAGATTTCCCATAAGAAGCCAATGCTTTTTATTCATCCCTTGATCATACCTTCAGGGTGCTTTTTTTTTATTTGAATAAAAATGTCCACATAGAGGAGCCACTGTTTTGGAGAGCAGAGAACAATTAAGGCCAAACCAGGCGTGCTTTGTTATGAATTAGATTGAAGGGATGGGGAGGATCTGACCAAAAAGTGTGAGGAATGCTGAACCCTCCCCCGCATCCTTCAATTTCCCTCCCCTGCAATCTTTCACCTAAACTTCATCCTCCGCATACTCCAATGCCGGAAGAGAGCCAAGCTGGAATGGAAGCACTGGAAGCATTTCTGCTGCATGGAGGGAAAGAAGGGGAAAATCCTGGGCAAAGGCTGGCACACTGGGTTCATGTGTCACTTCTGAGCAGTCCCCGACCAAACGATCTTGGGGGGAGAAGCTCACAATGCACCACATTCACTCACCAAAGCAAAGAGGGTCCTGGTGTTTCAGCAGGTAGCATCATTGCTCCTGCTCTGAGGAAAGTGCTAGAGTTGCGTTCATCTCCATGATTGCTTTTCATCAAGCACATAATTATGGAATTCGCTGCCACAGGATAGAACACTATCCTGTGCCAGCGAATCAGAGGGTGGATGGCTGCCTATTGACAACTATTAGCTTTGAAGGCTAAATAGAACTGCCATGTTCATTGACGGTATACCTCCAAGTGCCAGGCACCAGAAGCAAACAACAAGAGGGGTGAAGGCCTTCCTGCTCTACTGGGACACATTTTGAGGTATCTGGTTGGCCACTACTGTGGGTAAAGGTGGAATGATCTATCCATTTTAGTTTCCCAGTTTTCCAACCTTAAATTCTAGTTATCTGAAATTTATAGCGGGGGTATTTTAAAACCTCATGAAAATTCATCTGCATTTTAGTGCAAATTTCTCTTAACAAACATATCTTATATTCAGTTTTAACTAATATGCCCATGCTTGCGAGCAATTCCCCCCAATATGTTGCATTTCTGCATGTTATTCTTGCTACTACCTTAATTTTAGTGCACATTTCCTCCAATATGTGCATTTTTGTAAACACTGTTCAGTTGGAGAATTGCATCACAAAATTCAGATAAGTGCAAATTTCATAGGACAGTTGTGTTTTGATTCACACGTTGCTTTGGAAAGTGTGCATTTGATAAATTGGCTTTTAAATGTGCTCTAAATTGAATGGATTCCCCATCCATACTGCAGGCAGGATAGTAAACCAGATGGACCCTTGGTTTGAACCAGCAGAGCTCTTCCAGTGTGGTTCTTCAAATTGTCTTGGTCACCTTGCATAAATGCAGCCCTCTTCTCTTCTCCAGTTGTGGCATTCTGAGATCCCTAGAGGAAGGAAGGTAAACATCCCTAGATGGCTGTCTTGCCACCTCTTTCTCACAAGAAAGCCAGAACCATGGGTCCTTTTCCAGTGACTTAATCTCTCTCTTTTTTCTTCTTTTCATAACAGCAGTTAAACCATTGTTTTCAGTCTGGTGGAAATAACTTAGTATTTCCCCACTGAGGAGGCCTCCACCTACACACACAAATTCCACGGATCACATCTGGGCAAGGCAAACCACTTCTCTACAGTCAATGAGGGATTTGCACGTGGGAAGTTGCTTGCAAACACTGGCTCTCCTCCAATACAACTTTGAGCACAGTTCAACCCACTGGAATCTGTCTGGTGGAGCACGCTAACTCTGAACTAGATTGTGATCACCAGGAAGTAGAGGGGTGCACATAAAGTTGCGGCATGTCTACTTGGAAGCAACCCCACTGAGCTAAATGGGACTCACTGCCCCCTTACCCAACCTGGTGCCCTCCAGATGTTTTGGACAGCACTCCTGTCGCAGTGTTGCCATGAGCCCAGAGTCTAGCAGCAACCAAGAGTTCTGGGCTGTGGAATCATTGGCTAAGGAGCCAGAGCAGGCTCTCCTTTTGTTCTTATGGCAAGATTCCAGAGCAGTGGGACCCATAGAGCTAGAGTCAGGACCCTGGCAGGCAGCTTCACCTGGGCTCAAGGAACCTAGTGCCAACCTACCTCACCAGGGAGTGCTCCAGGCCAGAGAGCACAGAAGATGTGCTCATCGGCAGTTCAAGGGCTTGGTCCTTTAACGGTGGTAGTTCTCAAAGAGGAGGATGAGCCTAGGAGTGGTGGACCAGAGGTACAGCCCCCAAAGGCCTCTGTCCAACTCTAGCCTTTGCTAGAACAAGTTGTTCACTCTCCCTGTGGGCTCCTCTGAAGGTCCAGAACAGGACACACCACCAAGCTGTCTGAAGGGACTGATGGTGTATCATGAGTCTGATGGAGGGCACCATGTCAGGTTATACTGGTCCCTTGGATTGCAGTCTAAGTGGTGATCCAAAAGATCCATCTCTTCCCATCAATGAACCCTTTAGGTTGCCTCCCTCATCAGAAGGATTTGGATAATAAGAACCTGTTCAGGTTCTACTGCATCCAGCTGATCTATGTGTGAGCAGTTTGGGGAAATGAAAGATGGCAGCCACTGCTGCATCCTGTGCTCTTCTGTGAGTCCCCAGATACCACCCATCCCGCTCTTCACACATCTAGACCACTTGCACCCTTATCTGAGCAGATGAGCCAGCTGCAGCAATCTAACCTGCTGGGTGTTTGCAAAACACTCTTGTGTGCCAAATAATGCTTTGTATTAGCACTAGTTTTATCTGCTTAGGCTTCCTGGGAGGTGCTTCTCTTGGTTAATGTAAGAAGCATGGCACAGCCTTGCTTCTGTTTTCTGTGATTCACTCTGTGGCCTAACATTGTAGCTAAGTAACTCTGAGCTTACAGGGCAGAGCCTTTACCAAATAAATCATTTCTACCCTGCCTTTCAACATGGGGGACAGACAAGGCAGTTCTTGGGGAAGCCTCAAAGCATCTCCTTGGGTTCCAGTCACCCCACCCCATGTTGTTCTTTCATGGGACCTGCAGGGAATCCAAGAGAAGTACACCATTCCCACATGAGTGTGTTGCTGCCTGGCCCTTGGAATCTCTCCAGGGTGGCTTGCGACATACTCTCTGCTCAATGTAAACAGTTGAGTCATCTTCCAAGCTAGGAACCAGATACCCCTAAGCAGGCTGAGTTGCCCATGTTCACCCCCACATTTTCCATAGCCCAGATTGTAGAGCATGAAACTCTTAATCTCAGGATTGTGAAAACCACATTGGGCAAAATGATTCCTGCACTACAGAAGGTTGGACTAGATGACCGGTCCCTTCCAACTCTGCAATTCTGTGATTCCCAGGGTTTGATCTCAAGTGAGGGGCCTGGTGTCATGGAGCAGGCCAAAGTTTAAATGTTTTCTTTAAAACAGAAAGGTGCTTTTCGTGTTTTTCAATGCTTTCCATTTTATATTTCTTGCCTTGCCTGCTTTGTTGTTTTCTGCCCTGGTTTTATTCTGTGAACCGCCCTGAGACCCCCAGATATAGGGTGGTATAGAAATTAAATAAATAACAGCAGCAGCAGCAACAACAACAACAGCAATAATAATCCCAAAGAAAGGAAATACATAGGAATCTGCATTACACCAAATTAGGCTGATGATCCTTTGCAGCTCCTGGATTACATTTGTTTTTCCTGAGAGCCAGTGTGGTGTACTGGTTAAGAGCAGTAGTCTCGTAATCAGGTGAACCGGGTTCGCATCTCCGCTCCTCCACAAGCAGCTGCTGGGTCACCTTGGGCTAGTCACACTTCTCTGTCACAAACTCTTCTTCTTCTTCTTCTTCCCATGCTGCCGAGTCTGTAACATTTGTCTGCATTAATAAAATTATTACTTATTTTATTTATTCTTTCAATTTTTAACCCCACATTTCTTCCAAGGAGCTCAAGGTGGTGTACATGTTTCTTATCCCCACCCTCCAATTTATCCTCACAATAGCCATGGGAGACAAGTGAGGCTAAGATACAGTGACTAGCTAAGGTCACCCAGTATGTTGGCTCTCCAGGGTTGTCATATGTGTGGTTTCTTTTGGGGGGGGAGCCAAGACACTTCCTAAACCTAAAATCATTTGGGAGCAGGGCAGGCATGCTCCCACCCCACTCCCCCTTCATGTCTACCAACACCCTGCAAGAACAAGGCTTGGCTTAACACAATGGATATGTTTCTCCGGCTGTCAATTGGGGGAGCGGAGGACAATCTCCATGACGGCCAAACAACTCTTGATGATGCACCAGAATTCACTTGATGATAATAATAAAAGAAATAATGACAATAAATTTAAAAACAAGACCTTGCCTAGAGATTTATTGATTATCTCCCAGGTTCCCATTATAGCTGTAGTTACACAGATTAAGCTGGCAGGAACATTATCCCTCTGTTTATGGGGCACAGGAGGATGGTAAAAACAGAGATTGTATGGAAAACTCAGCTGCAGAGGAGCGCGTGCAATGGTCCATATCCACCTTCACTGCAAGTAATGGCAATAAAACAGTATGTTGTATGGGGCGGAGGAGAGCAAAGCAATGAGGCTAAGCCTGGCGGCCAAAGGAACAGAACAAATGGAGAAATTATTGAGAGGCTCTGCCAGCCGCATTCAAGCTCAGCAGCAGCAGCAGAGCAGTTTGTTTGCTTAAGGTACTTCTGTTTTGCAGTGGACCAACCCAATGCAGCGCTCTGCTTTGCATGCAGAAGGCCCATGTTCAATCCCTGGCATCTCTATATAGTGTTGGGAAAGAGACCCCTGGTGGCAGGCAGGCAGGGAAGGACAGGGAGCTGGGGATGGGGCCTACCAGGATGCGCCTGGGCAGGATGGAGATCCCCGCAGAAGCCAACACCTGCGTAAAGGCACCTGGTCCACACCCCCTCAAAACTGGGCACCTGGGACCATGGTACATCCCTGTGACTAACAGCCATTGATAGTCTTCTCCTCCATGAAGATCATCATTTTTAAAAGTTGTTAGTCACTTTATCTTGCTCAAGGCAACCCAATGTGACTTAAAGCCAACCAAACAGACAGACCAAAAAACCCCACAGAAAACCATTAATTTAATCAATAATAATAATAATAACCAAGGGGGGAAAGAAATACAATAAAAACATCCCACTCCCTTCTAAAAGACCATAGATCTTGAAAGGCCAAAGGCCTGGTTATAGTTGAAAGCTTTTGCCTGGCACCTAAATATACATAATGATGGTACCAGGTGAGCTTCCTTGGGGAGAACATTCCACATATGGGGAGCCATCACAGAACAGACCCATTCTTATGTTGCCACCCTCTGGATCTCTCCAGGAGGGGGCACACAATGGTCAAAGCAATTGAAATAATACTACAGAACCAGGAGTACTGTATGGCTGTTTTTCCTTTCGAACAGTCTTCCCCAAGCTGATTACCATACTGGTAATCCAAAACATCTGGAGGGCACCAGCTTGAAGAAGCTCAATTAGAGCAAGCTGGCTTGACTTTCCCCCCTGCCTCCTGCAATGAAGTTTCAGTCAAATCTATATTTAGTTCAACTAAAGCAAAGTGCATGTCTATTATTAACAGGGTTGCAGAAAAGTTGTGGTCCAGGGGTGGAGGCGGGCGGGGGGAGCACAGCCAAATGCCCACTTGGAACCCTTCAAGATGACACAGCTCTGACCTTAGTAACCAAATATACACGCAAATAAATGAATGCATGAGCCAGAGATTCCCCCGGAGGAATGACTGCGATGTGCAAATTTGCTTGGGCTTGTTGCCAGTCAGTGGGGATTGTGAAGCTCCTTTTCCATGCCAGCACCCTGTCTTGGAGCCGGGAGACGGTTGACTCCTCTAAGGGGAGAGTTTTGGCTTCTTTTCCCAGCCAATGTTGCTGACTCCAGGGCTCCAGCAGAGGGAAGGAATTTTGCAGAAACATTGGCAGCCCCAAACATCTCAACGCGGTGATTGATAGCCGCCGTAGTTGCCAGAGCTGTTCTCTGTGCCCCACCTCCCCACCGCCCCGTGCCTCTGTCGTCTTTGGCTGGCATTCATCCCCATCTCACCTCTTTTGTTCCATGGTGGCCTTTGTAGATCTTAGCCTAGAAAACTCATGTCAGGCATTTCCACAGAACGAATCCCTCAAGAGGAGAGGTTGCAGCATCTAGGGCTTTTTTGTTTAAAGGAAAGGAAAGGAAGAAGAGACCCAATAGAACAGTGCTTTCCAAAGTGGGTGGCACCACCCACTCAGAGGTGAGGGGATTACCTAAGGGGGCAGCAGGGGTTGCTGGAAGTGTAAATAACTATAAGAGCAGGAGCAGATTTTGAGCTGTGCAAGCAGTGGGCACACATTGGGCGCTGAGCCAATGGGGCACCATCTCAAAACCTGGTAAGTGAGGCACTTGGTTTTGGGAAGGAGGCATGAGGCTCTGACAGGGTCTTAGCTTTGGGAATGAGGTTGGAAGGCTCTAGCACCCTGCCAGAGCCCTTGTGCCTGCTTCCCAGAGCTGAGTGCCTCCTTACCAACCTTTTACCCAGAAGGGAATTCAACCCTGGAGCTGGAAAAGGGCACAGGGAGTCCTGGGAATCCTGCAATTAGCTGTGATTCCTGCATTGCAGGCAGTTGGACTAGCTGACCCCTTTAGATCCTTTCCAGCACCACAGTTCTAGGATCCTATGATCCTCTGGGTGAAGAAGTCACAAGGATGTCTTGCTGCTACTTGCCACTCCACTTCCTTGTGCATTTCAGGGTGTCAAAAGCCGTGTGCCTCAGCCACACACTTGGCGTGAGGGAAGGGAATGCCCCCAGAGCTGTAAGGAAGAGCAGACACAGCAGCAGCCCTCTGCATAACTGGCTCTTGCTATTCCAGGGTCAAAACCTCGCCGTGACCCCTAATAAGCTGAGGGCTTTACAGGAGGTAGTTAAAGGAAGAAGCCAGCATTGTTTTGTGCTCTGAATTGATTGTAGAGTCACCGGCTCATTGAGAAGTTTAAAAGTAACGTTATAGAACAATACTTTTATCTGCTTGTCCATATCGCAACATAAGTGGTCGCAACCTTCAGCTGATACCTACTTTCTGCATTTGCCAAGCTTTGCATTCCTTTTGATGACTGTTTATTAGTTCATATGTTCAGTATTGTTCACTGATAATCCAAATCCATAAATAAATTAAACAACAGCATAAAATAGAAGTTTAGAAGTCCATAACTGTCAAGTGGGCAGTGGACTACCCTACACTTGAGGTAGCCAACCATTCTGTTTATAATTTGAGATGTGCTAAACTGAATGGAGGGAAGTCCACCTTTTTATGGTAGAGGTCGGGGGGGGGGTCTGGAGCGTTGCTGCAGCTTCCTGGGATGGAGAAGGGCATGGTAGTGGAGAGGTTGCCGTGGTGCAACCGCACTGACAAATCCCCACAGAATCACAGAACTATGAGGGTGGAAGAGATCCCAACATCTAGCCCAACCCGTTGCAATGCAGAAATCACAGTTTAAGAATCCTAGTTTACCTAGCCTGTGTGTGTGTGTGTGTGTGTGTGTGTGTGTGTGTTCTGAAGATAAAGAGGAACACTGGGTGCATGCCCTAGTTACTGAAAATGGACAGAAAGGCATTCCAGTAAAGTTTCCGAGCAGAAGAGTGACTCATCTGATCCCACTGTGGATAAGTTCTGGGTTAGATGTTCTCACTGGATTGCTTTTGTCCAAAGACAGACATTTAGAAAAGGAACTGAAAAAGGCTGACTCTCGAGGGTGGGTGCCAATAGTTCCTTATTTGTGCTTCAATAAAAGAGCTGCAACATTTGAGCTTCTAAATTAGATGAGGGCAGTGTGTGCCTTGCCTTCTCTTACTTTCTTCAGTTCTCTGGACTTATTGGCTGCAGTTAACCTTGGCTTGTAAGTCACTGTGGTCAGGGGTGAAGATGGAAATTGTGCCATCTGGGAACACAGGAAGCTGCCTTTCCCTACATTAAGGATGAATTAATCTGTCAATTTCAGTTCCTTCTTTTGTTCTTTCCTACACAGAGCAACCTTTACCTCCCTGGTGCCCTTCAGATGCTCTGGACTACAACTCCCATCACACACATACCCCCCAGCAATACTTATGGGACTTGTGGTACAACACAACTGGAGGTCAACAGGTTGGGGAAGCCTGCCCCCAGAGTTTTAGATGCAGCACCAGAAGCAGAAGTTATCTGCAAATCTAAAAACTTCAGTGAATTCACCTGTGCATGCCCACAGAATGGCAAAGCATAAGGGGATGACTTGCTTGTGTGAAACAGCCTGTCTGCAGCTTGCATATGTCAGATTCAATACTTTCCCCATTGCAAGCAGTTCTTTCATTCCCCACCCACAAGTCACAGATCAGCAAGATGCCGAGAACTGCTTTGAACATGACACCTAAAATGAAAGTGACTTCACTCTCCTTGACTTGCAGGCTCCTGGATAATGTGACCACCTGGCAGCAAATTCCAGTTTGCCTTTGCAGTTATGTTGGGGAGGGAGGGAGAAAACTGTGCTTCCCCCTGCCTGGAAATGGGGGAGAGATTCCTTTGTTTTGCATTTCATTCATCATTCATTTAATGAAACTTAGACCCCACTTGATTGTAACAAAAAAACAACAAACAACCCTCAAAGCATTTTACAAAAAAGATAAAACCATCAAATTATCAATAGATAACAATAATAGAGGAGAACCTGCTCCTTGATTTCAGGAACCATCATGCAGAATTTGGTGGTGAGCTAGGACCTGGGAGAGCAGGTTTTGAATCCCCACTCAGCCATGAAGCTCACTAGGTGACCTTAGACCAGTCGCCATCTCTTAGCCTAACCTACCTCAGAGGCTTGTTGTGAGGATGGAATAGGTCAGGGGGAACCATGTATACCTGCTTTAGATCCTTGGAGGATAAAAAGGTGAGATATAAATGTAATAATGAATAAATCTTGATTCAGAATGGTGTCAGGTTGTATTAAAACATAGATGAAAGCCTGTTCCTTGATTCCAGGAAACATCATGCAAAATTTGGTTATGATATCTTAAGAGGTGTGCAAACTCACAAACAGACTAACTCATTTCCAAAATATGTAGTGTATCAGACATAACTAGGCATTGTATTTTCAAGAGACCCCAAAGTGTTTTGACTCAAAACCATGAGTTAATCAGAGTAGATGATTGTGGGTATGCTCACAACAATACTTATGTAGGAAGGGTCTTTAGATGGGAAAACATTCAGGCAAACACTGAATTAATTGTTGTAATATAGTTGGCATGAACATACTGAAATTTTCTAAGAACACAGGTGGGAAGAATGTCCCCTTACACACTCCATGTCAATTGTCTTGGAAACAATTTTTGAGATATCAAATATCTCCTTGACATCTTTTCCCCTATTTTAAAAATGACGTGTGTCCTTCTCACCATCACTTCCAATGAACTACTTTTTATATTGCTCTCTTCTTAAGTGCACCCTATTTCTTTACATAGCACACTTTCCCCAAAGTCATGTTTGCGACCCATTTCCCTGCAGTACAAATTTCAGTGAGTGAAGATCTCTAAAAAGGAAGATGACTCAGACAAAATCAGCAGCATGCTCACTTTTCACTCCCATCCAACTGTAGAGAGAGAGATAACATGAGGCAAGGTGCATCACGCAGAGAAGGAAAATAGGGAAGTCTTCTTTCTATAAATGACAAAAAAAACCTGCTTCCTGTGTCCTGCCCGCCCCACACCCACTGAAATGCATGTTGATGTAAGCCAAGAAGGATTTCTTCTTATCAAACTAGATAAGATTTGCATGTTAACAGAAGATCCAATTGGTTATCTTTTCCTGTTGAAATGGTCAGAACTCAGACCATTCTCTCTCCTCCCCAAGGTGACATCACCAGGAGAGATTTATTCTTGTCCCGCTTCTGCTGTGCTACAGCCCCTCCCAACAGGAATAACCTGGTAGCAGTGGGGAAGCATTGCAGGACAACTCAGAAAGAGGAATAAATTCACTACCAGTGTACTATCAAGAACACACCCACAATAAATTTTAAAAACCACCTGGAGGGGCCCTTTTTGTGACATCCAAATCTGGGTCATGCGTAAGGTCTCCAGTTCTTCACCATGACCCATAACAATAGGACAAACTTGATGGCAAATTGTGGTTAAGGAGGAGGGACCTTAACCATGATCCTGGGTTCAGTGATATGTGAAGCCAGTGTGGTGTAGTGGTTAGAGTGTTGGACTAGGACCTGGGAGGTAAAGGTGAAGGGACCCCTGCACTTAAGTCCAGTTGTGAACGACTCTGGGGTTGCGGCGCTCATCTCGCTTTGCAGGTCGAGGGAGCTGGCGTTTGTCCGCTCCAAGACAGTTTTTCTGGGTCATGTGACCAGCATGACTAAGACGCTTCTGACACAACGGGACACCGACACCAGAGCAGCGCACGGAAATGCCATTTACCTTCATTCCGGAGCAGTACCTATTAATCTACTTGCACTTTTTGGGGTGCTTTCGAACTGCTAGGTTGGCAGGAGCAGGGACCAAGCAATGGGAGCTCACCCCGTCACGAGGATTCGAACCACCAACCTTCTGATCGGCAAGCCCAAGGCTCAGTGGTCATTCACTCTCAGCCTATCCTACCTTACAGGGTTGTATTATAGGCAAAATGGGGGGGTCTATACATGCCATCTAGAGCTCCTTGAGGTAAAGGTGGGATAGAAATTCAAAACACACAAATAAAAAGTCTGTGGAGAAAGCAGTCATGATCTCTTCCTCAGGAGCCAACACTTTTGCATGTGTTGTGGTTTGGCTTAGTGTGACATGCAGACATGGCTGTAGTGTTGTAAGAGCTTTCACTTCATTGGATGCTTATAGATTACAAAACCTTCTGACCAGTTGAATCCGCTAATCCTTAAAGTACCAGAAGTTATTATTGCTGTTTCTGCTGTAAGCAACAAATATGGACTTGCCCTTCTGGAAGTTGTCTCTAAAAAAAATAAACTGCTTTGGATCCCTGGCTCTAATTTTAATTAAAGGGGAAAATGTATTCTTTGGCTAAACCAAATGCCAAACTCCTCCCCCGCAGATAGGAGAGCACCGCTGGGGTCGTTCAGCAGCTATCCATCACATGAATGTTTTTCTCCAAATCTCACATAACAGTTGGTCTTTTTCTGTGCCAAAATGATGCATATATTCAAGTTGGAAAACAAACAAGGGGGCTGTTCAGTGTTTCGAACAATAAACTCTGAATCATCAATGGAGGCCAAAACCCAGTACCTTTATGACTGAAACCAAGGTCATAGACCAAGACCCAGCTCTGAGTATGGTGTCCCCCTCTCCAAACATTTGAATTAAGAAGGAGCAGGCAATCAACCCTAACCGCGAACACAAATGGTACACAGCATCTTACATAGGAATCTGCCTAATACTGAGTCAGACCATTGGTTCATCTAACTCAGTGTTGTTCACACTGACTAACAGTGGTTCTCTGGGTTTTCAGATATGAGTCTTTCTCAGTTATACCTGGAGAAGCAAGGGATTGAACTGGAACCTTCTGCATGCTCTGCATAAACACAGCAAGAGAGCCCTCCTTAGAACATCCATCCATCCATCTACCTCAGGATTATTTTCACTGAGTAGCAAGAACTCTCCAGGGTTCTGGACAGGAGTCTTTTCCTCAGCTGCCTGGAGACACCAGGGCTTGAACCTGGGGCCTTTCCGGTGCAAAGCAGATGCTCTACCCTTGAGCTACGGCCTTTCTTCTGTTCACCTCATTGTTGAGACAATGCTATCCTCCTTCCCTCTTCCTACCCCTTGCCAAATTTCAACAGCAAATTTTTTCCCCTAAAAACCATGTGACACAAGGATTTTAATGAAAATGGTGGCTGCTAAGCTTAAACCTCCTTCCCCTACACAAACCAAAACTGCACCCCATTCCCTATGCTTGATATTTAATTTAAAAAAAACAAACCCAAAGCAGTAGTTATGTAACATGCAGTTAGGCCCTAACTGGTTATGCTCTGACTCTATTCAGGTGTCATGCCTGGACAGTCTTTTTCACTATGGCAGAATATATTGCATTTCTAGTTAAATAGTAATTATTTCTATATTTGCTCCTATACCTATAGATTAACATAGGCAACTTGTATGCAAAGTGTTTTCCTTTTTTGTCCTCTTGTTGGGTGATGCGTTTCCTCATGGGGGGGGGTGTTTAAGTGGCCACCCCAGCCAAGGTCTGCCTTGTGAGTGGAAATATCAGCAGATCTGCACAGACCTCGACTCCCGCTCGCCTTTGCAGAAGATGGGTGCAAATCAGCTGCAACCTGACAAAATTATGTGTGGGTTTAAGCCAAAGATCATGATCATGAATTCTCCAAATGGACTGTGAGTCATGTTCATACAGTTTGTTCCCCCCCGGGCACATGTACACCACAATGCAAACCACAATGATAAAGAGGTATTTTCTTTTCTTTTCTTTTTCCTCTTTGCTCAGTGGTTGAGTTTTGTAAACACTGCAGCAATGAAAGCCCTGCTCATTGTTTCGTTTACTACAAGGGGTGGAAGGGAGAAAGCACTGGGGCTGCAATCCCATGTATAGCTAACAGGAAGGAATTCCACTGAAACAATCAATCTCCCTTTCTTGTTCACAGAATCACAAGATTGTAGAGCTGGAAGAGATCCAAGGGGCTCATCTAGCCCGAACCCTGCAATGCAGGAATCACAGATTTCTTGTTGTTGAACAACAGGCCATCACAACCTAATTGTCAACAATTCCCACATATGTGTTGAACGCCAGTAGGCTAATATGCTTAGGTGAGGTTCCTCCATAAAATGAAAGAAAAAAATAATAAATACCGTTTAAATGACATACTTCTAAGGTTCATCCATTTCAATGGAAGAGTTAAGGACATGCTCAGCTTTATCCTGGCCTGTTTCTTAGCGCAATTTGAAGTGCTGTTTATGACCTATAAAGCCCTAAACAGCTCAGGTCCAGGCTATCTGAAGGACCATATTCTCCCATATGAACCTTGAACCCCAATTCTGGGGGAAAGGCAGGATGTAAATAAATATTAATATAATCCCACTGGAAATCAGTGGAGCCCAATCGTGTCATTATAAAATTGGACAGGTTTTGCAAAATGCAACTACACAGACTCAGGCAGGTGATTGTGAAATGCCAGGGACCAATATATTAAATTGGTCCTTAGTGTTGAAAAGAAGTCAATTTAAGCCCTCACTTACAGTAATAGTGATAACACTTCCCACCCATTGCAACTGTAGACATCGCCAAACTAGCTTCCACACTGCCTGGGACAAATTTTGTCCCGATTTTATCTGTTCTGCTTGATGCAACTATTGCCCTAAATCTGCCTGCCTTGCCTTCCAGAAAACACTTTGTTCTCTCAATCATCAGGCATTTCCCAAGTTGTCAATATTTCCTCATGTGGGGAACATGGCAGCACGTAATAGTGAACAAACCCAGTGACAGAACATAGTGCATTAACATAAGAACATCAGAAGGACTTGCTGGATCAAGCCCATCTAGTGTAGCATTCTGTCTTCAGAGTGGCCAATCAGATGCCTGTAGGAAGCCTGCAAGCAGCAATTGAGCACAAGACTGGGCAACTGCAAGGGTTCAGCTTGCCCTGGGACACCCTCCTCTCCCCAGGGAAGGATTGTGCTGTTGTGCTTGGATCCAGCTTGCGGGCTTCACACAGGCAACTAGTCGGCCACTTTGAGAACAGGATGCTGGGCTAGATGAGCCAATTGGCCTGATCCAGCAAAACTCTCTTCATGTTCTCCATATATACTTTGGAGCTTTTGTGTACTTTCTTGGCTTTTGTTTTTTAAACTAAATAAAAGGTATTTATGCATAGATACAGAGGTAACTGCACACGTGTCCAGAATGGGAAAAGGAAGCTGAGCCTGAGGATGGGGAGTGATTGAGGCAGACCCTCCAACAGTCTGCTAATGAAAATAAGGATGTGCATCTTCCGGTGCCGCATTCTCGGGGGACTCAGCTGACTCACACAAAAGTGCAGCGCAACTGCAAGCACCCACGCTTGCTCACCCTCCTCCCCGAGCTCGGTGGTGGCATGGGGGGGGGGACAGGACATTCCGGGATCCAGTTAAAAGCCAGAGTGGCTTCTATAATTCCAGCATGTCCCTGGAAAATCGGGACAGTTGACAGGTATGGATTGAGGGAAGGGACAGAAAAGACAGCCCACATACATTCCCATCAGGTTCCACCCACCAGTGTGGATGGCAAGCAGCAGGATAGCAATGGAAGTCCATGGCTGCAAAAATTGGAGTGTGTGAAAGCTAACAGGCCAATGCACAGACAAATAAAATCAGATCTGAATGATGCATGTGTGATATATGGCCTGCTTCTGAAAGCACCTAATTCAGCCTAATTACTTCAGCAACTGTTCCTCTTTCAGCTCCTTGGAAGAAAAATGGGATACAAATATCAATAATAATAATACTACAGTGGTACCTCTGGTTACAAACTTAATTCATTGCGGAGGTTCATTCTTAACCTGAAACCATTCTTAACCTGAGGTACCACTTTAGCTAATGGGGCCTCCCGTGTGCGAATTCTGTTCTCATCCTGAGGTAAAGTTTTTACCCAGAGGTACTACTTCCGGGTTAGCGGAGTCTGTAACCCAAGGTGTTTGTAACCCAAGGTACTACTGGAAGAAGAGGAAGAAGAAGAAGTCATGTTTCCACTATTTTCAACTTCATTGCCATGCATGTCCCGTTCCCCCAGGAAAGTTGTTGTTGGGTGTGTGTGTTGCAATCCCCAAGAGAGGATTCTCTTTGCACCTTTTCACTAAGAGTTGTAGAGTTGTTTAACGTATATTTTCTCCACAGCAACAAATGGTTAAGAAGAAATCCAAAATTCCCAGGGCCAAGGACACTATAAATCCTGTGCTTCTTCCAGCATTTTCACGCCTGTTTCCACCAGTTTAGAATGACAGCACCCCATTCTTCAGTGGCATTTCCCTAAGGTGTGGCAGATGCCTTGCACTCTTCCCAGCCTGAGGCACACACACAGCGGCTGTAAATATTGTCTGTGCTGGCGGTGTGTGTGTGTGTGTGTGTGTGATGGGTTCCTGAGATTTCCACTCCCAAATGAAAAGGTGTATCTAATGTGAGGATTTTTCCGAAGAGAAATTCATGACCACAAAATGACGGCATGTTTCTGGCTGTCATCTTTCAACAAGTTCTAATATCTCCTCTCCTCATTTTGAGGTTCTTCCGAGAAATCAACCATTTGTCTGGGAAAGAAAAGAAAAGGAGGGCAATGTATTCAAAGGCATCCTTTTAAGTCGAGAAATTGCAGGCTGGTAAAAGACGGTCGCTCAGTACTTTTCTTCTGCTTTGCTTGCAGAAGATCTCCGGGTCAATCCGGGCAATCTTGTCTTCTGACAGATATATATCCTGTCTTTTTCCCCATCATGGAACCCAAGGCAGTGTGCAAGTGGTCCCAGACAGTTGCCCATCCAGCCACTGACCAGGTTCGGTGCCCCTTAAGCTTCAGCAACATGGCTGCTCCATGGAGAGCTGTTTCCAGTCAGAATAGACAATACAGAGCTGTGGTGACCAACAGTGTGAATCTAAATGAGGCAGGTTCCTCTGTTGATACAAGTGATATGCAGGATTTGGAGACATCGATAGAATTCATTGTTTGTTGTTTAAGAGTATTGAATATCTTCTGGAAAAGTGTTGAATATGGCCTGAAAATGCTTGTAGGGTGCATTCAGACATGGAGAGTATTGTGTTAGTTTTCCAGGTTACGTTGTCAGCACTTCTATCTCAGTTGCTAAGATTCCTTTCACACTGCAGTACCCGTTGCATTATGGAAATGTGGCTCTTCAACCAATATACCTGCACATTGTGCTAAATTTAAATCACACCAGTGTGACAGAACCATGAATGTCACTGTGCAATGTTGCTACTCGTCCACCCTTCCTGCACATGCCTGCTTCTGTTCCCCCATGATTCCCCCATGAAAACAGCAGGAAAGAACCAAATGCTGCTATATCACCCCAAACCATGCCTGGGGGCATGCAAACAGATTTTTTCTGGACTTAGATAACATGGAAATGAGTGCTAAACATGCAATTTATGCCATTAGCTTTCTGAAGTTGAGAGAAAGCTCAGATATAATGCATAAATTAACAGTTTGGGAAACAGCAGAGAAATGGCATGAATTGTTGTGCACACTTTTGCCTACAGATGAACTTTTTGTGGGGGGGGGTGTATTGCTTTCAAACTTGTAAAACGAGAGGAAGGCATGCAATGTGTGCATACCTACTCTATGGGAAGAAATGCATCTCTTAAACCGCATGCAGACATGCCTGCAGCTTTTATCTTACCTCCAGCCTCACAAGCAGGGCCGTCTTACCCATAGGTGCTAGGGGTGCAGGGCACCCTGTTGCCAGGCTCTCAGGGGCACCAGGCCAAGAGTCAGGGGCCCAAGAGTTGAGTTTGAGGAAGAGCCCGCCCATCGGTCGGAGTGCCGCAGTGGACTCTTCTGCTGCAGGTGGCTCTGCACCACAAGTTTGGGGGCGACTGAGCCAGTGAGACGCTGAGGTGGCTGGCCAGCTCCGCCCTCCTGCACACCTGGGACTTGGCAATTGGGGGGCAGGCGGATCTTAGAGCCCTGCTCACAATCGGGGGAGGGGGCACCAGGCTTAAGACAGCCCTGCTCATAAGTCTGCAGCTAGGTTTGGCTTGACTGTGATCCTGCATGAGGGAAGCATTGACATGCCTTAACTCCGACACTAAAGTACTTCCTTCAAATATCAAAGAAGGGCCATAGCTCTGTGGCAGAGTTGTTGCTTTGCGTGTCCCGGGTCCCAGGTTCAATCCCTGACAGCATCTCCAGGCCAAACTGGGAATATCCCCTGCCTGAAACTCAGGAAAGTCACTACTAGTAGACAATACTAAACTAGATGGGCCAGTGGCCTGGCTCAGTTTAAGGCAGTTTATTATATTCCCATGCACGTGATTACATATATTTCATGACTGGCATTTAGGGGAGTAGTTCACGGTTCTGCACCTGTTTGCCTTTTAATTATTATTATTAATAATTTATTTATTATTTATATTCCGCCCATCTGGCTGGGTTTCCCCAGGCACTCAGGCGGCTTCCAACAAAATATTAAAATACAATAGTCTGTCAAACATTTAATCATATTGTCATTACTCATGCTCAGTCCATTGCTGTTAACATTCCATTAAATTTCTATGAACTTGGCCCACTATGGAGATTTGCAAAAAAGAGAGAGAAAAGCCCCTGTTTTCTATTCTTCAGGCAGCGGCATTGTTGCCTCTTGCACAGTGGGTACTGTTACTATGGGTCAGCCATTTTATTTATTTTGGGTAGGAAACAAAACAGAAGGTTTAAAGTCAGTATCTGCGTGTGAATGACACAGATCTTAGTAAAACATCCTGGACAGAAACAGCCACTGTAACATGACAACAAACCCCACAACTTCCCTCACCCCACCCTCCCTTCTCTGTCGTCTTGCAAAATTGTGAACAGCCACATGCAGAAGAAAGGCTTTGCTGTGAAAAGCAAAGAGAGCAACAGTATTGTAAAAATGGACCAAGATTTTGGACTACGCAGGGAGAACAAAGAAGGACACAACACACACACACATATAGACAAGAGAGGCATAACTATTAAATGGGTTTGCCAAGTTCATTTTATTTCCTTTTCTTCTCCATTTTAGTCCTGCTATGATTTAAGAGCATTTAAAAGTATTACTGTTTAGAAATAGTATTTATTTCATTTTTATTTTGCCCTTCCTCCCATGGGAGCCCAGGTTTGGTGGACCAAAAAAAAAGGGGGGGACAATCTCAGAATAAAAACGTCTTTAAAATGCATCTTAATCCACAATGTCCCTGTGGACACCAGGCATCTGTAACCCGTCCTAACATTCCCCTGTCCAGCAGGATGGTCTGAAGGATCCCAGCAAGCAAGTTCACCGGCTACTTCCAAGCCTTCTTGCAAACAGGAAGCCTTGTGGTGCAAATTTTGTTCCTGCAGCTACACCAAAACCTCTTTGACTTCCTCAATCCCTTCTGAAGTCACCATTTGAACCTCTGCTGGTGGACGAGGGGAGCTGCCTCACCCCCTAAGTTAGTGGTCGCCAAAAAAAATTGTGTCACCACCCGCTTGGTTCCATAAACTCATACTTAGTGCCCCCTACCCTATAAAAGTGTTATTCAGATCAGTGGTTTGCTTGACCACTAAGGAAGACAATGACACAATAAAATTCAAAAGAGGGACAATTATTGACACATTTATTCAGAATCCAGTTATTTAATTCAGCAAAACTGATGAACTTGATCCCGGGATACCAGCTTTTCAAAGTCTGAAAGTCATTTACACTTCCGGTCCCCCACTTCCCTGGCTGCCCCCTTGCCTCTTAGCACCCCCTAAGTAATTCCAGTGCCTCCAGAAGGTGGTACCACTCCCTGTGGGAACCACTGGTTTACACTGACCAGCAGCCGCTCTCTGGGGTTTCAGAGTATGTTGTCTCTCAGACCCAGCTGAAGACACCAAAGACTGGACTCTAAGCTAAGGCCCTCTCTGCAGAAAACCGTTTTCCGTGCATCACCCTGAATAGCCACTGAAACACAATTAGCTGGAAGTGGCTCTTTCCTAGAACACAGCCAAGGCTGGAAGAGATGGTCAAGCCAAGCAGTTTGACACTCCGCCAGGCGCGCAGGCATCTGCACCACGGCCCTCTCAATTTCACATCAACTTTTGTGTTCCAAGAAAAAGAGAACTAGCGCTGGGCTGACAAGCTGTTGCAATCGTATCTGCTGTCGAACGGAGATTATTTTTACCTAAATCTCTCTAATTATGCACAAGCGGCACAAATTAGATGCTATTATCACCTCCCAGGCCTCCTCTGCGCCCTGTTCTCCGTCTGGCCAAGGGTTGCATATATTTAGACGCACTAAGGACATTTCGTATGAAAGAATTAGGAGGACCTCGTTGCAAAGATCTGTTTCCTGCTGGCCTGGAAGTCATGGGTTCCATCCTGCAACCCTTTCCCCTAAGCCCTGTGGGCCTAGAGCAGAGCCAGCCAAATCCAGACCTAGGGGTCTGATGCAGCTCCTGCCCCCCCCCCAGCCTTTCTTTCTGGCCAAGACCCCATTGAGTATTGCAACAGGAAAAAGGAGACACTGTGCTGAAGTGGCTGCAGAGGTTTAAACCTCTCTGCCCAGACCAGTGTCCTGGGGGGGGGGGGTTGAGCAACTGCTCCATCTCTTGTCATCAGAACCATTACTTGGTAAATGGGGAGGCAGCGATAGTCCCCACCCTTTGAAGTTTAGATGCACAAATCAGCTGGTGGGGGAGCTCTGCTCTTCTGTGCATAGGAATATGGGGTGGCTACCCCCACCATGGCCCCCCAGCCCCCAAAAGGTATGTCAAGGATGAATGTGGCCCTCAGGCTGAAAGGGGTTTGAGGTCCCTGTTTTAGGGAGCGGTGAGGAAAATGCACTCTGCACATGCTCAGAGGCACTCTCTGATCTCTTCACATATTCCATAGGCTGCCTTGAGGTGTGTGTGGGGGGGGGGTAAAATGACACTAACATTAGGCCCTGGAGAAGAACACTTTGACATGGAAGATGCTGCCCTCAGAGCAGCTAGCATGGCAGGAATATATTTCACCCCTTTTATGCCCACCACTGCCATGGGGACTTAAGGGCATCTGTGAGGGTCACTCCACCCATGAGGTCCCCTGCAAGAACCCTTGCCACTGCTGCCACCACCTCCACCAGGCAACCCTGGTAAGTGAGGCTTCTGTGGGTGCGGGGCAGCATCCTCAGGAGGCAAAACAGGATGAGCCACCCCTGGCATAGACTGCCAATCCCCCCCACACACACACACAGTTGCCCTAATTTGATATGATGGAGGAGATCCCATTTCATTCAAAAAATTCTTTCTCCTCCCCATTTTACTCATTCATTCATAAAAAAACACACACACACACAAACACACACACACACACAGCAATTCTTATTTCCTTGGCCAAGGGTCAGGCCCGAGGCAGCCTTTCCTTCCATTCTGCAGCTCCAGCAGAGGCGGTTTTAGGGTAGCATGCCTGGTTCGGTTGCACTGGGCACCATGCTGCAGGGGGCGCCACAACCATGCTGCTGGAATGGAGTGAGAGAGGCAGGGGCACCCAATTTTAGCGCTGCACAGGGCGCCACTGAAAGAGCTCAAATCTGCCACAGGCCCCAGTTCTGCAAATCACACTTGGAGCTAGGTGTTCTCTCTCTCTCTCTCTCTCTCTCTCTCTCTCTCTCTCTCTCTCTCTCTCTCTCTCTCTCTCTCTCTCTCTCTTTCTCTCTGGTGGCATTTCCCCCCCTCAGGCCGAAGGTCAGTGGTATTTGCTTGGCACGCAGAATGTCCCTGGTTTTCCAGGTAGAGTCTGGCAATGTCCCCTGTCTGAAACCCTGGAGAGCCATTGCCAGTCAGTGTAGACAGTACAAGCTTGATGGATCAATGGTGTGGCTCGCTTCTTATGTTTCCATGTCAGTTAAGACCCCCGAAACCAGAAGCAGCAAAGCTGTGAGGAAAGCAGCCAGATTTGTTTGCCTGAAGTCATCGCTCTGTGGATGAAAGCCTTGTCAAGCCACCACTTAATATTGCCATGATTACGGCCAGGACTTCTTGTGCTCACTGACGCACCTCCTTGCCTCTGATCTGGGCTCAAAAGGCACTTGCTGAGATTACCTGAGTGTTTAGCCACCCAATCAGTTCACGGGAGCTTTGGAAAGGGAAAAAAACAAAACAATAATTCACCGCAAACTCACCGCTTTCATTGCCAGAATTACAATCTAGTTGAGGCAATTTATCAAAATGCCCTGACAGCCTTAATGACTGGGAGTTTCAAACCTGGCTGAGCTTGTAAACATGTAGGAGGGAGAGTTTTTGGCAAGCCTAAGGCTGGGTACGCATTACTGTATATGCCTTCAAAGTACATCGGAAGCCCATTCTTTCCCTCCAATAATTCTGGGCACTGTAGTTTGTGAAGGGTTGCTGAGTATTGCAGCTCTGTAAGGGGTAAACTACAGTGCCCAGAATTCTTTGAGGGAAAGAATGAGCTCCCAATCTACTTCACAGCCTTGAAGAAAAAAGAGATTCTTGCATCCCACCCACACAGACACACACACACGCACAGAGACACCCTTTACACACACCAGCAACTGGAGACTGGAACTGTCTTGACTTATGGAGAGGAAAGGAAGATTAAGAAGGTTTTCTGCTGAAAATCATCAAGCCTCTCACAACAAAGACAAATAAATTGTCTACCTTTTCAAATTATAAAGAGAAAGAAAGAGGACTGGGGTTTATATTAGGAAGAATAATATATTATATATTATATATCATATAATAATAATATCAGGAGATGCAGGTGGTGCTGTAGTCTAAACCACTAAGCCTCTTGGGCTTGCTAATCAGAAGATCGCGGTTCGAATCCTCGCGACGAGGTGAGCTCCCGTTGCTCAGTCCCAGCTCCTGCCCACCTAGCAGTTCAAAAGCACGTCAAAGTGCAAGCAGATAAATAGGTACCGCTCTGGCAGCAAGGTAAACACCGTTTCCGTGCACTGCTCTGGTTTTGCCAGAAGCGGCTTGGTCATGCTGGCCACATGACCTGGAAAAACTGTCTGCGGACAAACGCTGGCTCCCTCGGCCTGTAAAGCGAGATGAGTGCCACAACCCCAGAGTCGTCTGCAACTGGACTTAACTATCAGGGGTCCTTTACCATTTTAATAATAATATATGAGAGGGGCTCCATGTAGGACCCAGTCAAGGCCCTGCTGGGCTCTGATCTTCTGCACTGCAGTGAAGCTCCTACTCTGTCCGCAACTAACACCTATGTCAGCTGCACAACCATGCCAGAGATGACAAATTCAATTGGCTTGCATATTTCTTTAAAAAATAATAATCACAAACAGGGATAAACTGGAGGTTGGAAAACTGACAAAACCAGAACAACAAATTTGAACATATTTGTCCATCTGAATCCCCACCCCCCACCGCCCATCCCCGTCTCTCTCTCTCTCTCTCTCTCTCTCTCTCTCTCTCTCTCTCTCAGAGAGAGAGAGAGAGAGAGAGAGAGAGGAGAGAGAGAGGAGAGAGAGAGAGAGAGAGAATCAAAGGAAACAACTTTGTTGTTATGTACAACATGTGGGGAATCACTCCATGTTCACATTAACACCACACATTTAAAGCACTGTGATACCCTTTAAGCAGTCATAGCTTGCCCCCAAAAGAATTCTGGGTAGCAGTTGATTATTAAGGGTGCTAAGAGTTGTTGGGAGCTGTTCGTTCCTTTCCAAGAGCTATAGTTCCCAGAGTGGCTTAGAAGTCAACCCCTCTTCACAGGAGACACTAGGAACTGTAGCTCTGGGAGGGGAATAGGAACCTCTTAATAACTCTCAGCATCCTTAACAAACTACAGCTCCATGAATTCGGAGAGGAGGGGAGCCAAGACCAGAGCACGCCAGGCACTCCTGTCTTCCACTGCCTCCCGCAGTTTGGTCAAACTCATGCTGGTAACTTCGAGAACACTGTCCAACCATCTCATCCTCTGTCGTCCCCTTCTTCTTGTGCCCTCAATCTTTCCCAACATCAGGGTCTTTTCCAGGGAGTCTTCTCTTCTCATGAGGTGGCCAAAGTATTTATCACCAAATATTTGCAAAAAACCCAAAACAAAACAAAAAACTCAGCTTCAGAATCTGAAATCAGAAGAGTCAAGTACGACCTCATGCAATGACAAACAAGTTAGGGAAAGCATCATTTAGATAATTTCACCGGCATGTACCTGGCAAACTGGTCACAGGTTTTTAGCATTTCCATGTTTTTGACAAACTAGTAAAACTGTGAAACTTGACTTTTCAATCCAATGTAAAGTCACCAAAATAAGAGAGGAGACCTTTTCTTTTCTTTTTTTGCAGACACTTCATCCGTTTCCCGCATTCTGTGAGGAATTTAAATGATTCTTGATGCTGGCAAAGTTCAGTTGTGAGTTGGCAAACCGTCACATAAAAGTTTGGACCGTCAGACTTTTTCTGGGTGAAAGGTTAGGTACAGCTTGCAAGTTTTCACCAGGGCATTAATCCCGCTGTGCTCTTTTTCCCACATCGTGGGAGCCTTTTGCTATCAAACCCCCAAAAACAGAAGCCGCAGAGATGAGAGCAGGGCGCGGTCCAGAGACGGAAGGCAACCTGTGAGGGGAGTGAGGGTTCCACACAGCTCCGCCCTGTTTGCATCCAGAGTTACAAAATGTTCTTTGTGTGCAGAAGGTCTCCAGCTTGATCCCCAGTGGGAGACACCTGTCCCTGGAGAGCTACTGCCGGTCAGTGCAGAATGTAGACCAGTGGTCTGCCTTGGTATAATAACTGTAGGGGTGGGACAGGTATTGCTTTTGTTTGTCATTCTGCTATGCGTCTTTGTGTTTTTATATTGTAAACTGTCCTGTAATCTTTGGATGAAGGGGTGTATAGAAATTTAAGTCAGCTTCCTACGTCCGTATGTTTGGTGTCCCAGTGGCACACCAGGGATCCTACGCACATACAGATGTAAACATATAGATGCGTAGAGCTACTCCACCTAAGAGATTATCTTGATAACCCCAGATCTCCCTTCCCACCCATAGTGGAGGAACTCTATGCACTCGTATCAGGGTGTGTGCATAGCCCCGTGTCAGGCGTGCAGTATCCTCTCCTCCCCCGGTAGCCTCGGAGGCAAGAAGAACAAACAGTTCATATTGTACGGCTTTTGATTCAGTCGTCTGGTAGCAAGACAAAAGATCCATGTCTCCACACATAGGAGACCTCATTGGCTACTCTGAGCCCCGTCTCCCACAACATCCTGGAAACCTACAGGAAGTCACAGGAGTCACATCCCTCCGCATTCTCTGTTCTTGAAGGTGGAGGGACCGTCGAACCCTTGGACCAGGAGGGTCTCCCATACTCTCCAGGGAGGTCTCTGCTGTCTGCTCTCTAAATTCCCCCTCCTCCTCCTCCACTATCTCGTAACTGGGCATTTCCTCATCATCCCTGTCTCCCTCTCCTCCTGAAACTGCTGGAGACGGGGTGGGGGGTGGGGGACGGGGCCAAAACTTCCCACTCCTTCTCTTTTGAGAGGAGCTGATCAGACCAAGGACTCATTTCCCATTCCTCCTGTTCAGTCCAGTCCCTGACACTCCAACAGTGGCTGGGTGGCATGGGGCCACATCATGGGGAAAGTGGGGGTTTGGGCAGCATAACCCTGCCACCTCTCAGGACATTTCTTCAATTTCTCTCTGCAGTGGAGGCTGGTCCGTTAGGGAAATTGAGGCACTGCCCCACCAACCTCAGCCAAACTCCACGTCCCTGCCTACAACCAGTCCAGGGCATGTCACACCATTCAGTTTTTCTCATTTTTCCCATCCACATTTCCACATTTTCTAAAGATGTTCTCACACACAAAAAAATCATTAGCATTTTAATGTGAATTTCTCTTAATATACACATTTTATTGCAATTTTGCCTAATATACCAGTACATGTTTGCAAAGCGATCCTCCCAATACAAGGCACATATGGATGTTATTTTCACCATTATATGCATTTTTGTACACAGTATTTGGCTAGAGAATGCACTGCAAAATTCAGAGGTTGCGAAATTCAAAGGGCAACTGTGCTTCACCTATTGCTTTGGAAAGTGTGAATCAGGTGAATTCACCTTTGAATGAGAACTGAGTTGAATTTCTCCCCCATCTCTGCCTTCTGTCCTACCAATGAGCACCAGCCACCACTGTCACTCATAATGACAGTATGCCATGGTGCATGAGGATTGCCATCGACCTAATGCTTGGAAAGGTTTTTCTCCCCTTTTTAGCTAAAAGAAAGATGATGAAATCCTTTCCTCCTTTGTCCATCTCATTAAGACAGCACCCCCCAAAAATATTGCAATTTCTCCCAACATCTTGAGCAAGCAAATATATGAGAGAACTGTTTTCACCCACTAACTCCCAGAAAGTGATGGAAATTGCTGGCCTGAATATTTTGGCTACCTGGAAAGGATCTGTGCTGCTTGCAGTGATAGAGATTGTGATTTGTTGACACTCCCTTATCATTAAGGGAGAAATTTGAGGACTTGCCCTGGAGTCACATGGTCTGGGCATTTCCTTAGGTCTTGAATTGCAGTTCTAGCAGAGGGTCTTAGAGGCTCCTCTCAAAAAAGCTTCTCTTATAAAACTACTCGTTCTTGGTGCCTATTGTTGGACTCAGAAACATTACACTGCTGTACATATGGTGATTTGCATATGGCAAACCTTAAGCGTCTGGTGAGATTTCATGCAATAGAGAAAGCCCTTGCAGTTTTAAGAGCGACACTGCGAAGCGGAATGTCTAGTCTACTGGAACAAGCCTTTTGCTGAAAATGTTCCACTTGCGATTTTGTAATCTTGATGGATTGTTTAAGTGCATTTTAGCCGATGCTCCTTTCTCCCATTCTGTTCTTTGAAGTTGCAATAAAGAATAATAAATAATACAGCCAGTCACATTGTGTGCGATGATACCAAGCTGAAATGATTCCAGCATCCCCGCTGTGGGATGGCACAACCGCTAGAGGCTTGGCTCCCTCTTCTGGGCAAAGGAGAGAACTGGGGATTTGCTCAGCAAAGAGGCTCCATATTGAGGAGGGGGCGGTATGTATTGGTTGGATTTCCAGGTGGTAAAATAAAGTCTGCCACACACTCTGTACCAATAAAATTGTACATGACTGATGGAAGATTCCCTCTTTCAAGGTACATACAATCATGAAAGATCTGTAAGTTCTTAGCCCAGGTTCTTAACAGCAATGCAAATTCCACAGAGACAAGACAAAGCAGGGTATAACAGTGTTTGAGCAGGGGGGGTCATATTGCACCCCCTGGCCCCATCCATCTGCTTCCTGGTCTCCACACATTGCTTCAAATTTTGCACAGAGCCTACAGATAAAGGAGGATGAAGCAGGTAGATTCCAGCATGGTGGAGTCAGCAGCAGAGGAAGCCGCTTGGGTGCCTGGGGCGGCGTGCCCAGGGGTGAAGCAAGCTGCCCATAGGGGTGGGGCAGGGTGGGGTGAGCCGCCCATAGGGACGGGGCACACCACAGAGCCTCCAGAGTCTGCCTGCCTCCTCCCACTCAGCTGCCCTACAGCTGGGGGAGGAGGCAACGGGTGAACCGTTTGGGCAGCGTGGAGCCTGTGAAGGCCCAAGCCACCGCATCTCTCCCAGGAAAGATGCGTGGTGCACTGCAGGCCCCGCAGTGTGTGCTGCCCAGCATTTTGTCACCCCCCTCAGTGATGACACCTGGGGCAGACCACAACCACCGCACCCCCCCTTCCTCCACCCCTGGGTGGAGTGGAATACACCACTTCAAAATTGCTGGGAGTCATCCATGTTCATTTGTGCTTGTTTTTTTTTAAAAAAAAACCTCCTTCCTGCATCTGTTGTCTTTTTTACAAAGAGTTTTCTTTCATGTAGGGAGAAGTCACTTTCCAGAAGAAAAGTGGGGTAAAAACATGGGAATATAAATTCAAAATGCTGGTTGCAAAACTACAGTCTGAACAGGTTCAGTCCATTCTACCACCTCGTCCCTACTGCATCTGTAAGCCAGGCCTTAGGCGTAGTTTGCTCTGTGAAACCTTTTGGTGGACCAGATGCAAAAGGTTATCTGACCAGCATATGCAGGCACATGATTACTCTGTCTTGAGGATTTGAGCATCTGTATTCCTATCACGCGGGTGGGACGCGAGTGGCGCTGTGGGTAAAACCTCAGCACCTAGGACTTGCCGATCACATGGTCGGCGGTTCGAATCCCCGCAGCGGGGTGCGCTCCCATCGTTCGGTCCCAGCGCCTGCAGTTCAAAAGCACCTCCGGGTGCAAGTAGATAAATAGGGACTGCTTACCAGTGGAAAGGTAAACGGCGTTTCCGTGTGCTGCGCTGGCTCGCCAGATGCAGCTCCGTCACGCTGGCCATGTGACCCGGAAGTGTCTTCAGACGGCGCCGGCTCCCAGCCTATAGAGTGAGATGAGTGCACAACCCTAGAGTCTGGCAAGACTGGCCCGTACGGGCAGGGGTACCTTTACCTTTACCTTTATTCCTATCACAACAGGCACATGTTTAAAAGCTTGCTCACCTCTCCACAAACACAGCCTGGTTTAATATCTATGCAAGGAGCACAGTTAAACTACATAACACACTCCTGCAGGAGCCAGTGATGGCTACCTCCATGGATGGCTTTTAGAGAGGATTGGACACATTCATGGAGAAGAGGGCTATTAATGGCTACTAGCCACCATGGCTATGCTCTCCCTCCACAGTCAGAGACAATAAAGCTTACGAATACCAGGAGGGGAGAGTGCTTTTGTGCTCATGTTGTGCTTGTGGGCTTACTGTGAGGGATGTGGACTAGATGGGCCATTGGCTTGACCCAGCAGGCCCTTCTGATGTTTACATGTTGACCTTTGCATGCATAAACTTGGAAAATAGCAATCAAAAGGTCACTGATCATTTGCCTCTCTTTGGATACAAAGAGAAAGTCTTGGGTGAACCACAGCCCTTTGCTCAATTTTACTGCCCCTCTTCCAGAACTCATCTCTGTACATGCACATAGGAACCACCAGGGAGACGTCATTTTAACGGCAGATCTCGTGAAACGCCGAGTACATCCCCTGTCCCAGGGCTCTTGTTAATGCTGCAATTTCTCTATCAGGGCTAACAGTTCAGACTTCTAATTCATTTAGTTGGCTCTCTCAACTCCTACTAAACATTTATGGCCTCACTATTCCCAGATCGGGCCGTTAAAATCTGTGCGTTGAACTTGGTCATGCCCCAAGATTATATAATGTGAGCGTCTGCAGTTTGTTACAGTTACTGAGCACACAACTTGCAACAAGAAAACCAGAGTTGGCGTTAGAAACACAGGAAGCCTCTTAGCACAGAGTCAGCCTGCTGGTCTACTGAGCTCAGTTTTCTCTACATTGACTGGCTGCAGCTCTCCAGGATCTTGGACAGGAATCTTCCCAGCCCTACCTGGAGATGCTGAGGAATCAAACCTGGGGACTTGTGCATGCAAAGCAGATGCTCTAACCACTGAGCCACAGCTCTGGAGCAATCTCCCCCTCCCTCTTTTTTTTTCCTTTTTAAGAGTTTTTGCCCAAGGGAGATTATCCATTCCTTCTTCCTGGTCACAATGTTGGAAGGGGCTGATAATTTATGGGGCTGGCAGGGGTTGCAATAGATGACAACCTAGCCAAGGATGCAACTAGATGTAAAGCAGGTTCTCAACAATTAAATATATAGGTGTATATAAATTAGCAGCCCAATGTTTGTTTGTTTGTTTGTTTGTTTGTTTAAAAAAACCCTTCTTCCTGCATCTGTTGTCTTTTTACAGAGTTTTCGTTAATGTGGGGAGAAGTCACTTTCCAGAAGAAAAGTGACCCATACATTGGAGTAAAAACATTTGAATATATATGTGCCCAAAAATCAGATCAGAGTAGTTTTGGTTGGAAAGGGTGACTTATTTATTTCATAAAAAATTATACAGTGCTTGATTGTAACAAACACACACACACCCTGCAAGCAGTTTAGAGGAAAGATAAAACATTTTTCAAAAAGAAAAACTTTCAAAAAGTTGAAATGACAATAGACTAAAAACATATTAAAACTCATGCCGGCTTTCTAAGCATCTGGGCAGGCTTGCCTAAACAAGAAGGTTTGTAACAGAAGCTGAAAAGAGAGCCGTGAAGACGCCTGCCTGAGATCAATAGGCAGGGAGTTCCAAAGTGTAGCTGCTGCCACACTGAAAGACTGATTTCTTACATATGTGGAACAGGTATTATATGGCACCTGTAACAAAGCCAGTTCCACCAACCAAAGCAGTCAAGTAGGTATATAAGGGGGAAGGCGATCTCACAGGTAAACTGATCCCAATATTTAGACCTCACATGCACATACCATTCCTTTCATTTCCTCCCACTGTGGCTATTTACCCAGTAGGGTAAAACTTATCAGTTTCCAAATGGTGCCAACATATTTTCCCCATGTGGCAACTAACAGTTTGAGGAACCCTTGTAATTGGGGGAAACAATGCAGTGGGGGGCAAGGATTATGGCTCTCCACCACCACCACCAAACACCCCCAAACACCACAATCCTATCCTGATTTGAGCTCTCCTGGAACTACAGTGTTTATGTATTTAAAGCAAAAGCAAAAACCCACAGTACAGGAGATGGTGCAATTATTATCCTGGATGATCCGCATCTGCTTTGGCTTCTAATGTGCAACTGGACCAAATGTGGTCATGCATTCTTCAGGTGAGAAGGGAAAAGGGGTGTGTATCATTGGCACATAGAATCAGCAGGTTGGGGGGCTGTATAGTCTATTGTATAGAGCACAGTATTCCATTTGAAGGGCTGTCCAAGTGAAGCCTTGTTTGAAGAGAAAGGAGGGCCCCTGAAGTCACCTATCAACTATAGCAGTGGTGGTTCTTTACCTTTAATCAGGACTTGGACCAGACAGAGTCTTCAGAGAGGGTGCACCTTCAGATAGAGGACTTCTCCTGACAGCTCTTCAGATAGAGGACTGTCTTCTGTCTGAGAGGACTCTCCCATAACACTAGAACTCATGGACATTCAATGAAGCTGAATGTTGGAAGATTCAGGACATATGAAAAAGAAGTCCTTCTTCACACAGCACAAACTATGGAGCCCACAGGAGGCAGTGATGACCAACAACTTGGATGGCTTTAAAACAGGATCACACAGATTCATGGAGAGGGCTAATGATGGCTACTAGCCACAATGGCTATGTATGTTCTGCCTCTACATTTAGAAACAGAAAATCTCCTGAATAATAGTCGCTGGAAACCACAGGAGGGGAGAGTGCCCTTGTTCTCAAGTCCTGCTTGCAGGACTCCCTTTGGGGCAGCTGGTTGGCCACTGTGAAAACAGGATTCTGGACTAGATGAGCCACTGGCCTGATCTAGCCAGTAAAAACATAGTCGCATGACAACTCCAAACCCTCATCTCTCCCTTAGTCAACCTGAGTTGTAGAAATGTCTGTGGAAGGCAGCATGAAAACTGATTATGGAGCATGAAAACTGATTATTAAGGAATTTGGTGTCCCTGCAGTTTGTCTAAAAATGTCCTCTTTGAGCACAGAAAGAATCAAGGAAGTCCTCCGCATCAAGCTAAGCACTTTTTAAAAAATCCATTGTCGGCCAATACTTTTGTTGCTAATCTCCACATGGGATGTGTGGGTGTATGGATGGGTTTCCTCCAAATAGGTTCTGTCCACAGGATTCTTTCACAGCCTGAATGGAGTGAAGTTAGTGGCCTGAGATACATCCAGATTTTATTATGCTTCCAACTGATTCCCCCTCCCACCTGGTGAGTGGAGTAAATTTTTTGAACACTGGACTCTTAAATATTTACTGGCCCCAAAATGTTGGGGAGCCACCATTCTACATGCTTGGATTCTGAATCAAGTTTGATTCTCAGAGTTTCCCACTATTGCAGATGGAGATAAAATTGATGTAGTTCACATTTAATGGTGAACCCACTTAATTTGCACTTTCTGAAACAATATGCAAACCAAAATACAGGCGTTCTTTGACATTCTCACTTCTCTGACTATTGCAATGCAGTTCTCCAGCCAAGTCGTGTGCACAAAAATGCACATATGAGAGTGAAGTGGGCATTAAAAAAATGCACATATTTGTGCCAGTAACACAAAAAAAATTAGGAGGAATTGATTTGGGAAATTGCATATAAAAATGCTGGTGAATTTTCCTGAGGACTTTTAGGAGGGGGTGGGAGCAAAGTGCTATGGAATTTTAAAGAAATGAATTTAAGATTGGGGAAAGACAAACCAAAACTGACACTCCTGGATCCCACTGTCAACTCAAACTGGTTGTGGTGAAGTTACAGCACCATCTACTTGCTTCCTTGCTCAGTTATAGGTTCACGGAGCAAGTCTTTTTGAACACTTTCGCCTCTTAGCTGGAGGAAGCAACACCAGCAGAAACCCTGAGACCTCTTTCTTACCTTTCCTTATAATATTCCTCCCAGAAGAACAGAAGATCTAGGTGGGTTTCATGACTGGCCCTTGGATGATAAGTCACTTGCATGTAAAACTCAGTCATGCTATTGCAGTAGATTTAATGTGCTTGCTACCAAAACCTCAGTAAGCTTGCTCCAGTTCATCATGGCTACAATGACTATTATTTATTATTATTCCTCATATTTTGGGATGTGAACATAAGACCTTAAGAAGACCCCGCTGGTCAGGCCAATGGTCCAGGAGGGCGCACTCAAGATGTCGCACCCTTTCCCAACCTGGTGCCCTCCAGGTGTCTTGGGAAACAGCTTCCATCAACCCCAGCCAGAGCAGCCTTGAAAATGTCAGATGTGAACAAATGTGGCAAAAGCCACAAACTTGTGCCTTGTTCACATCCACTCGTTAAGGGGCAGCTGTGTTGATTCCCTGCCGGATTTGCACAGGGTAATATAGAGGCACTCCGAATAACCCCGGTAGAACCCTTGATGGGAATCCAAATTGCTGAAGCTCAGTGTGAAACTCAGAAAAGGTTCTTGCACGCTTGAAAACTTGAAACCTGAAAAAGATTCCTACCCTTGAATTTAGGGAGCATTTTCTTTCTATCTGGACAAATTGAATCAGCATAAGTCAATTGTGGCAAATGAGAAGTGGTTTAAAGCTTCCCCTTTCATGTCTTGTCACTTTTAGAAACTTTGTCTTGTGACTTCTTTTTGGATAAACAAACCAAGACGCACTCTCAGAATATGGCTGAGTTAAAATTCTGGGGGTATAGGTCCTGAAAGCCAGATATCGTCCTCAATATCCAAACTGCAAATGTGGAGAATTCATCCATTTAAAAGAAAAAAGAAAAAACTGGGAAATCCTGTTTCAACTGTTTAATATTCCCTGAGGAAGAGAAAACAATTGAATAATCCTATTTGGCCACAGGAATTCTATGATGGATGCATATGTGTTTTTAAAAACACGGGAAAGGCTTTTTAGCTGATCATAAACACGGTAAAGCAGTTGTTTAGTTTTCTATTCTTTCTCGCGCTCCTTTTTTTCTTCATAAAAAATTCTTGACATGAATCTCTGCTATCTGGCAGGCTGCCAGCTCAGTAATAGCATTCTGCAGATTACCAGGGAAATGTTTGTTTACAACACTGAACACATTTCATGGGGGCCTCTTGGCTTTGCAAATGGAGATTGTGCAGGGTACGTAGCTTTTGCAAAACCCATCGAAGGCGGCAAGCAAACAACCCTCCTTGCGCTAATCACTCAGACCAGAATAGCGCCTTTTGTCATCAAATTAAATTTACCACACACATACAAGGGGAAACAGCCTGCATTAGAAGCCATTTGCTTTCTGTGAACACACTTGCATTCTGCATTTCACTTTCCTTTTGACTGAATTACTTAAGCAGGGCTCTTGATTTATGTCCACTATGCATCAAAAATGTCAGGGGGTTCGTATCAGTTGGCCAGGAGATGGTCGCTGCCAAAGTCTGGTTTTCATCCACCATTGTCCTCATTTTATGTGTCAAAATGTTGGCTTTTTGTGCTTTGGCTTCCTTGAAGCACTAATTTTATTACATAATCCATCCAAGAGAGAGTAGGATTAATACTACCCAATAAAGATAGCTATGGACAAAACATTGGCAGTGAGATTGCTTGCCGAGGGTGGGGAGGGGGGAGAGAGAGACATTTCCACCAGACAATCTATCTCTGTTCAAAATGTTTTGCTGCATTTTTAAAATGTAAGGTAGGTGAAGAATTCTGTAAGTTTCACTTTGCTAAGTTAACCATTCACACTTCTTTCCCATGTGGTGTTATTTTGCATCACCAGCTTGAATTAATGTCAGAATACAAAGGAAAAATCCTCAGGTAGCACATTTTGAGCATCACCAGGTCATTAATACTAAAAAAAGGAATGCCTGCAGCACAGACCAGTTGAGTGTAGGCCTCAGAGCCCAATTCAGACGCAGGGAGGAATGGCCACTTGCATCATTGGGCCTGTGATTGGCAATAAATGAGAAGCCCCCGGATTGACCTGACCTTGTATGAATCCTGACTTTGCCCAGTCAACAGGACACAGCTTTCTGCCTGCTGCACTTGGAGCAATGACCTCAGGGATCCTAATCTGCAGTGTGTGAGAGAGTGTTTTAGGGGTGCTTGAGGATTTCATTCAGTCCACCTTTTTAACCAAACCAACCTACTTCATACTTCCCAGACTAATACAAGATTGCTTTAGGGTAACCTTTGAAGAGATAATCAATGAACATTGACATGCTTTGACGCTGCTCTTTGAAATTGCAAAGCTCATTTTTGTTTAGTTTTCTGATACTATTGGGAACGCTTTTATAGGCAGAACTTTCCCGACCCCTTCCTGCACTCGACTTTGATCGCGCTCAACTGTCCATGCTCCCAAATACTGCCATTTGACACGCAGTAACCTCAGGGCAGAATAACCGAAGGGAAACAATATTCGGCATGTCTAGCGAGTGGTCAGGACTGTGGGTTGATTTCCTTAAAAGTTATTTTTAGTCCCACCCTCGTCCCCAGTTTTGATTGGCTGCAGCATCATAAGATGGCCAAGTGCACAGTCAGGCCATTGTGACCTTGCATAACACCAGGGCTGTCATATCTGGACCAAAAAGGAGGAGTCACATATTTCTTAGCCTCAGCTAACCACTTCCTCTGCATTGGTTGATGCTGTTCTCATGTTTGCCCACAGAAGACCAGTGCTGGGCATGTGAAGCACGCGTCAGAAATGGAACACAGTTTTTGCAACAACAACAGAAAAGGTGAATGTTAAGAACATCAGAGGAGCCTGCTGGATCAGGCCAGTGGCCCACCTAGTCCAGCATCCTGTTCTCACAGTGGCCAACCAGATACCTGTGGGAATCTTGCACGCTGGACTAGAGCGCAAGAGTATGTGTGCATGCACACACCCTGCAGTTTCCAGCAACTGGTTTTCAGAAGTATCACTGCCTCTAACTGTTATGTACTGAAGTTCTCACCCTGGGCCAGCAGGGAGATACTATAGATAGTTATGCAAATGAAGGATCGAAAGTGACGTTCAGTGATTGGATAGTTTTAGAAAGTTGTTACAGTAACATGGTACTGAAGCTCTATATAAGCAGGCTGACTGAGCCCTTCAGTTCAGTTCTGTTCTGGCCTCTGAATAAAGAAGAGCTGTTTGAAGAATCGCTGTGTCGTCTGATATGTTCACCCATAACTTAACACTAACCATGGAGGCAGAGCATAGACACCATGGCTAGTAGTTGCTGATAGCTGTATCTTTCATGTTCACATTCCCAACCTGGATTTTGTTGTTAAAAGATGACCTGCAAATTAGACAAGTGAATCTCAAAATTCTAACCTGCCTTTGAATATGTCTAGCCATCTCTATGCAAGGTTCTATATATATATAAGAGGTCCCTGCCCCCAAGGACCTTACAGTCTAAAACAGTCATAGGGAAAGAAAAAGAGGCAACATGGTGCCTTCCAGATATTGCTGGACCTACAGTTCCCATCGTCATCCCAGGCCATCGGCCATGCCAGCTGGGGCTGATGGGAGCTCAAGTCCAAAAACATCTTGAGGGGGCTGCAGTAAGACATACAGGTGAGCCAAATGTTTCCCACAAAAGATGAGTTTTAAGGAAGGACTTACTCAAAATAAGGGAGGGTCCCCTGCCTTATTCAGGGGAGCACTTCTAGGCTTAAGGGGCATCAAAGAGAAATGGGTAGCATTCCCCCCCCAGCGCCCCCAGGGAACAAGAGGCCTTGGGAAGGCTGAGGGTGTTGGAGCTGGAGGAGTGATGTTCACAGGAGGGATCGTGTTGGGAAATAAGTGCAGAGATATAAGTTGTTCAAGACTATACCAGAGTTTTAAAGTGAAGGCAAGAAGCTCAAACAGGATCTGGGAGTGGACTGAAAGCCAGTGAGAGGAGTTTAGGGAAGCAGTTTAGTGGGGGGGGGGTATGTGAGAAAGGATATGATTGAGTTGTAAAAGGCTCAGAAAAGGGCGACCAAAATGTAAGAATTGCAAGCAGATGCAGCTGATGGATACTTGGTGAGGAACCCTGTGTCAGAGGCAGGGAAAGGGAGATCTCCCAGGGTGGGAGGCTGGAGAAAGAAAGGGATGCTCCCAGGTGAGAGCTGGGAGGGTGCACCGTTCTCTGTATGCAATAAAAGTTATGATATTTTTATTCTTCTGCCTCTTTTCTTTTTTCTTATTCTTTCTTTTTCTTATTTTTATTTAGTTCGCTTTTTATTGTATTGTGAAAAGTCTTAATAAAACTTTTTAAAAGAAAGGGGCTACCAAAATGATTAAGGGGATGGAGCTCAGAGCCAGGGGGGAGACGAGCTGGCCAAGTTTGGGGCTGCTGTACCACCAAGCTAAGGAACCAGGATGGGTTCCTAACACTGAACCTGAGGCCGGTGGTCAGGAGCCTGCAGAAACTGAGCAAAGATGCTCACAAACATCTTCCCCTGAATGTGAGTTGCCCGGGGCCAGGCAAGAGGTCACACAAAGAAGTGATCAGCTTCAAACCATGGGGTTAACCCCTTCAGGTTCACACTATACGGGTGATGGGGATGGATTCGAGCTTAGGAGGACTAGAGTGAATGGAGAGGCAATGAGCAACTTGCTAACTTTGAGCTTTCTGTGGTGCTGAAACTGCTTGCCTATATGCTTGCTTGATGGGTAACACACTACAGACAGATCAGAAGAGGAGAAGCAGTGCCACCAGCCCTTGACACTGTGCTGAGCATCTTCTCACTCGTTGGCACAAAACATTTCAGAATTTCACCCCACTTCCAAAAACTACCTGAAGAAACACCTCTTTCTGTTCTGTCCTCCTTGGGGTTTAACATTAGCCAGGGAGGCTGTTCTTGTTACTCCAAGGGAAGACTCAATATAGGGCCTTCTCGGTGGTGGCATTCTGCACCTGGGATGCAACCACCATGAAGGCTCAAGGCACCATGGACTTCAACTGTGGTTGGAATAATAAAAATGGCCTAGTGTAGATCCTCTAGCCTAAATATTGGGGGTATGGCACTTCTCCAACAGGAGTGGGAACATGATACTTTGTGTCTGTGTGTGTGCGCATGTGTACTTGCATGCATGTGTTTGCCTCACTAATCACATGAAGGCATTTCTACAGTGGAATCTCTTTTAGCCAGAGATTGGAGTTACCCCTTTTAGGTAATGACACAGAGAAGAGTGTACATGTTTAAAGGATTGCCTACAAAGAGATCACCCTCCTCCCTTTGCTTGTGGGTTGTTTCCAAAATGCAGCTCGGTGTCTCAGCCCCCCCAGTCCTAAATAAATTTGAAACCCATGACATGTTCTCACCAACAGATATGTAGAGAACATGCCCAAAAATATGTATAATGGAAGAATGAAATCCTTAACTAATTTTGGCCAACAGGAGTTTTTAATTTATGAGAGCCATTTGTTTTGCAAGAAGGAATTCAAAAGGCATGTCAGACCAGGGAAAAGATATCTCAAATAGAAATAATAGACAGCAAAGCATCAGAAAAATTACCCACTCACCTTTTTTTCTTCCATGTGGTTTCATTCTTTTCAAATATTTACATGCCACATACAGAAGGCATCATTATAAAACAAAAAGCAAGAAATTCAGTTTTAAGAAAGCAAAAACTAACTTACTAAATATAGCACCACCATAAAATAAAACCCTGTGAAAGTGCATTAAAAAACACATTTAAACAAGAAGGGTTTTAACCATCTCTCTATAGGCTCACAGAGGGGGGACTGAAGGTGCATCCTGGAGTTCTGAACCATCAGCACCACCACTAAAAAGGCCCCATCTCATGGAAACCCACCAGCTGGACCTGATCTTAACAGCACTCTGTGCCTCTGTGATGCACAGCAGCTGGTATTCAGAAGAAGGTAGCTCTGACAGTGGAGACGGAACATAGCCTTTGTGGCTAGTAACACTGATAGCCTTCTCCTCCATGAATTTGTCTAATCATCTTTTAAAGCTATCCATGTTGGTGGCCACCCCTACTTCCCATGTGAGTGGTTTCCATAGTTTTAACTATGTGACGAATAAGTATTTTCTGCAGGAAGAAGTGCTTGCAAAATTTGAATAAGCATGACTTTCAAAGGATGGCTATGTTTGCTTACTCTCATATCTGAGAGATCTATTTTTAAATGCATACTGAATTGAATATCTCCCCCAATCTCTAGTGGTCTCTGAGCATCCTCTGGCCACATCGGATTGGTTCTTGGAGGGCAGCATCATAAATATTTATTTGCATTTTCCCTGAACCTGGTGCTGTTGCCTGTGCCATAACTTGCACCATCTTAGCTACATTCCCATTGGCACTCACTGGCGGATTTTTCTGTTGGTGTGCATGACGATGGCACGACAGCCAGGTGCCAGGCCCGAGCTTGAATTCGTGAGCAGCGCAAACCAACCCCTGGGTTTCTCACGCTGCGGTGGCACTTTTCAGAAGTGGGTCCAAAAACATTACGCTAACCCCATCAATTTTGTTTTCACAAGGCAATTGGCTGGACTTTAAAGCCCTTGCGAGGGCTGATCTGTGCACTCGCTGCAAGACAAGTGCTAGGCGTTGGTGCAGGAGGACACCATGTTCTACTGCACTGGAAGCCATGGGCTAAGAGCCAAGGGAGCCACCTGGGAAGCCTTCTTTTCAGAAGCTAAAAACCTGCTCTTTTGTCAGAAGGGGAGAGATGGCTGAGGGAAGCAGGGCTTAAATCCAGCACTCTGCCCTCCTCCTCTTATTAGCTTAACAGCACTGAGGGGTATGCATGTTTATCTAGCTCCTCTCCCCATCTTGTCAGTATCAGAGCTTTCATGGGCGATACTTTTTCTTCATAGAACATTTGCCAAAATGGTTTGGGCAGTATGTTGAGCACCAGGCCAGGCCAGGCCACCTTGCTGCTTGAGGTAAAGTACCCACCCCTCACTGCTCCCCACCACCATGGGCATGGACATGCCACACCACCACTGACTCCTCCGCAATGCACCACACCAATGCCTCCTAAACCACGGGCACACAATGCCCAAAAGCTCCATGGGGCCAAATTACATTTCCCAAACATCGCCTTCTGAATATGACCAGCCAGGTAGGATTGCAACTATCATAAAGAAGTACTGCCTACCACCAATTCACATGGCTGCTCCAGAAGGACACCATAGTTGGTGGTCTTGAAAGCCATTGAGAGACCCAGGAGAATTAACACTCGCCCTGCCTCTCCTTCAAGCAAGCAGGGACCACCCCCTCTTGCAAGGAAGCATTAGTCACCTGCCTGGCCCAGCCAGCTGCCCCCTCCCTGTTAGGGAGGGCCAAGAGCACAGGTGGCTGCCCAGACCATACCAAACAACTTGTTTGCAACCTTGAGCCTTACTAACAGAAACTCATCCAACATAACAGGACCAGCCAAAGCTTTGGATACCTCTTGAGATTCATCTGCTAACCTCTGTCAAGGTCCCCACAGATGCAAGCAATTTTATCCTCAAAATGCTTTGCAAACGAGTCAAAGTGAACCATCTCTTTCAGGCCAGACTGTAAAAGGCCCCATAGCACACACTGAGGATGCAATTAGGGTTGTCACCAGTCCCTGGAATTACAGAATCTCTCCATTTTTGAAGCCCTAATGAGCTCCTGTCTCATTTGGGCTTCAAACAGCATGCATTTTTCTCATATTTGAGCTGGCCCAAAATGGCAGTTCGTCACTGTTGGTGTGGCTGATGAGGAGCCCGGACAATAGGAGAAAGTGAAATTAGAGAGAAGGGGGAGGGAGCAACCTCCTCTCTCCCCCCCCATCCCCCCTTCCTTCCCTCTCTCTTGTGCTCTTCCTCAGATGCTGCCCACCAGTCTAGCATGGTGAGGGCCCACCTCTGTTCAGTCCACTCTGCCACCCCAACCTCTCCTGACCTCTCCCCCTTCCTTCTCCTTCCTCCAAGCTCAAGTCTCTTCTGATGCCAGCATGGATGAGAGGCTAGAGGTGCAGCTCAAGTCGCCCATGGCAGCCAGCCATGTACCACTGGCCCCTGCCCATCTTCTGTACGTGAGTTGAGGGGAAGAGCAGGGCCAGGCCAGGGTTGTGAGGGAGGAAGGAGGCCGAATGCGGGGAACCCCCTTCCACAAAGGGGAGAGGGGATTTGGTGTCACGAGTGTGTGAGTGTGTGCGTGTGTGTGTGTGTGTGCGCGCACACGCCCCTCTAATCCCCACCCCCTGACCTGTCCTGTATTTTGCCCCGATCAAAGGTGGCAACCCTAGGTGCAATGGAGGAAGCAAAGTATGCCTTATGTGTCTCCTTCACTGCCATTGATTAAGCTCAATAATGAGCACTCCCCAGTGTTGGATTGCATTCGTCTGGAGTTTTCCTCCATTTGCATTCAAGCCATCTCCCCAGTTTGTGTCATTAGCTTGAGCTCTGATGTATACCAAGGAGCCAAGCAACTCCTACAAAGCAGTGACTGGCCCAGTGTCCCTTCCCCCCCCCCCCAATACTCATGGCTAAGGGGTTTTTTGCACCCTGGCCTCCCAGGTCCTTATCCAACCAATACACCACACTGACTTTTAATTTGGATTACAATGAAGCCTGGAATAAGGGAGGAATGTGTTCCACACAAAGCACTTTCTTAATTAGCCAGGAGCCCCTGCTGTGCTGACACCTTCCAACAGCCTTCCCCAACCAGGTGCCCTCCAGATGTTTTGGACTACAACTCCCATCAGTCCCAGCCAGTGTTGCTGGAAGTCAGTTGAGGTAAGTCTGCCCTGCACAGCTGTCTGTTCTGTCTACTGCCTACCATGTTGGAAGGACTCTGTTACCCAGGACATTCTGGACTTGGGACTATTCATTCATAGATGGAAATGTCTTTTTTCATATAATTTTTATAGAATTTTCTGTTTTTCAGTTTAAAGTACTCCTTTTTTACATCCTTAAGATATCAATGACTTCCCTTCTTCTCTTTCCATGTTTCACTTACTTTACGTATCATAAAACCCTGCATATTTTACAAAAACTATACAATTCGGTATTCCTTTATTACATCAATCAAAATTTATTTACACTGTTGAATTTATCTTAATGCTTCCAGCGTTTTCAGCTGTACATGGTTATTTCCCATAAATTCAATAAACGTTTTCCAATTTTCTCTAAACATATGAACTTATTACAGATAGGTAGCCGTGTTGGTCTACCATAGTCAAAAAAAAAAATCCTTCCAGTAGCACCTTTAGCACCTTAAAGACCAACTAAGTTAGTTCTTGGTATGAGCTTTCGTGTGCATGCACACTTCTTCTGAAGAAGTGTGCATGCATATGAACTTATGTTCATTGACAGAAATATCAAAGCTACCAGATATTAGACTTTGTCCTTGGCTCAAAGCACACAGCTTGTCTCTATTTGTACACTTGAGGCCTACGTGAGATTAACAACATCTTCCAAAGATGCACTCAAAAGATAAAGCCACTCAAGAACTTCCCAACATTTGAGGTGTTGTGGGTGTCCGTTGGTGCTTTTCAATCAATAAAATTATGGGAATCAAAGGCGTAATCTACTGCATCAGATGTGCCAGATTACCGATGGCATCTTAATCCATGTCAGTGTATTATTATATTGGGTCCTTCAAATGCAAGTACACCTAAAATACAATAAAGGGACAGAGAGATTACAGGGTGTGGGAGAGATTTTATCCACATGGGTTTGGAGCGGACATGTTTTCTCATGAATAGCAAAGCCAGAAGGCATAATGTGGGCCAGGCTGTTGAAACATTTGAAGCAGCATTACCCCATCGGATACACATGCTGGGTGCATGCCCCAGACAGTGAAAGTGAGCTGCAGTTAAGCTGAAATGAAATTAGCAACCATAGAATCATAGAGTTGGAAGAGGCCCTGTGGGTCTCTAGTCCAACTCTCTGCAATGCAGGAATGTGCAGCTGGTCTTATGGGGTCAAACCTGCAACCTTGCTCTTATCAGCACCACACTCTAACCAACTGAACTATCCAACAGGAAATTAGGACCCAACTAAAGGTATGGTTAATGTGGGGCAGGCAGTTCCATTCCAGGGTTCTTCTTACCTCCTTTTTCCTCCTTCAATAACAGTGCCAATTTAAACCATTTTTCCATAAAAAATTCTCCTCTGTGTATCTAATTCCCTCAAGCCACACAGGGCAGAAGCTGATGTCTAGGAGAAACTGGTTCAGCTTCCATTTTAATGTGAACCTACTGAATTCACTATGTCCTGAACAAAGATGAACCTATCGTTCAAAATCTGCACGTCCTCAAATCTGGCAATGCAATTCGCCAAATAAAAAAGGGTACAAAATGCATGTGCATTTTTACACTGCCACTGCTTTGCTGAGGCAATATAAAAATGCATATTTTGGCATTGGGGGCCAAGCATGAGATTCCTAACCTTGGCAAGCAAAAGCGCTCTATCTCTGCATGGGGATCTTTATGCTCTTCCTGATACCTGTTTGCTGTAAAAAGCCTGCTTGAAGCGTGAAGCTTTCCCTGTATCTGAGCCTGTCCAATAAATGTTGCAAGCTGCATCAACAGAAACTCAGGGTAGAAATCTCCTTGCTATTATAAACGATGTGATGTTCATGCGCTGCTACATTGCACTGGTCAAAGGTGCAGGCAGCTAAGCAAACGGCAGTGGGGCAACAGCAGGCAGAGCCAGCGAGCAAGGAAGCAAGTGGGTCGGTCGGTGCGTGGCCCAGGCAGGCCTTCTCAGGTTCCCCATGTTGCCATTGCTACCGCCCACCTGTTTGCTTGCTTGCATGCATGCCCAAGCAGGTGGGCAGGTGTAGAGAGTGAGCAGGCAGCCAGGTGGGTGGCCCAGGCAAGCCTTCACATGTTCCCTGTCGTCACCATCGCCCACAGTTCACCCCTAACTCCAAACCCAATACAGTGGTACCTCGAGTTAAGTACTTAACTCGTTCCGGAGGTCTGTTCTTAACCTGAAACTGTTCTTAACCTGAAGCACCACTTTAGCTAATGGGGCCTCCCGCTGCCGCCACGCTGCCGGAGCACAATTTCTGTTCTCATCCTGAAGCAAAGTTCTTAACCCGAAATATTACCTCTTAACCCGAGGTAATATTTCTGGGTTAGCGGAATCTGTAACCTGAAGCGTATGTAACCCGAGGTACCACTGTATCCTACTGTTGCTGCCACTCACAGAGGAGAGGGCAACAAAGACCAGGAGGTCCTTCTCGCATTCTCCTTGCATCTATCAGTGGCACAGAGCAAAGGGGAAAAAGACTTTCTTCTCTACATTCCCCTCACCTCCATGAGTGGCAGCAGCAATGGGATCTTGGGATAGGCGCCAGCTGTAGCAGACCCTCCAAGTGTCCCTATTTTCCAGGGGCGTCCCTGATTTAGAGAACCCGGTTTCTGATTTGATCCCACTTTTCCTTAGGATGTCCCTATTTTTATTGGAGAAATGTTGGAGGGTATGGAGTTATTCAACCACCGAGTCGTATGAAGGCAATCCTGTATAGGGAAGTGTTTTTTTAAAAAAATGTTTTATTATGTTTTTATATATGTTTAGAAGCTGCCCAGAGTGGTTGGGGCAACCCAGTAAGATGTGTGGGGTATAAATAGTAAAATTATCATTATGGAATGGGACGTCCCGATTTTCATCGGAGAAATGTTGGAGGGTATGTTGTAGCAGGATGGGAAGTGACAGGGTTTGGGGCGAAATGTGGGGGAGGGGAAATCCAGGGTGAACTGTGGGGGGAAAGGGACTGGCAACAGGGTGGCAGGTAGGTGGGGATGTGGTGTTGAAGGAGCAGTGAGGGGATGAGGGTAATTTCATTTATCTGTTTCATAAAATTTATATGTCATTTGATTGCAAAAACAAACAAAGCAGTTTATAAAAAAAGAATAACACAATAAAAGTACCTGTAAAAGCAGCTATTTGAAACATTCAACAAAAATAATTAAAGTCAACGATAAGCTGAAAGCAGATTAAAGCACATAGCAGGACTTTTAAATGTCTGGGTAGGCTTGTCAAAACAAAAATGTTTTTTTAGCTGCTGTTGGAAAGAGTACAGTGAAGGTGTCAAAGTGTGAGTGCTGACATACGAAAAGATTGATTTCCTACAAATGAACCTGTACCAGTGCCAGCTCTGCAGTTGAGAGGGCAAATATGATTTAAGGTGCTCTCGCAGGCAAACTGGTCCCAAGTTGTTAAGGGCTTTATATAAAATTTGAACTTGGCCTAGTAGTAAATCGGCAACCGCTATCAGGCCTGCAGGTTGACCTCTCAAAATCTGAAGCTTTAAGATCCAAAAAGTATTGGCAGAACTCACAGGCTCTGTTAGACTCTGTCACACAGTACTTAGATATTTAGGAATAATTATAACAAGAACCCTGAACAGACTCTATCCCCTTGTATGGCAGAAAATCATCCAAAATTTGAAAAAAATTGAGCCAAACCTATTTTACCCTCCCAGATTAGCAATGGTATGATCCTACTAAAACTACTGTTTCTATTCCAGTCACTCACAATTTGGATCCCACTCAGCCAGATGCAAAGGTGGCAGAGAGAGAAAAATCATTTATTTTTTCCTGCAAAAGACCCAGAATAAAATCCAAACTCCTGTACAGTGGAAGGAAGCTGAGGCATACCAAACCTGGAACTATATTTTATCTCAGCTAAAGCACCCATGGCAGATGTCCAAAATACCTCCAAGGAAGGAAGGGAGACCATTCCACTGTGGTGGGAATGTACAAAAATCCAGCCTTTCTGGCACAATGTTAGACAATTGGTACAAAACAGTTTGGGAAAAGGCTTTCCCTGAGAGATTAACAAATAAACTACAGTTGACATGTGGACAGATCAAGAACGATGGCTTTACTCCAGTGTGGTTTTATTTCATAACATATGCCAGTATTCCAGAAAATGGCTCAGTCTGGTTGATCTAAATTTAAATTTAAACATAAATTAATATCTTCACTTTGAACCCCTCTCCTACAATCATCAGTATACTCTTTATACTACTTCATTGATAACCTAAGATGAAAAATGATTAGTACTGATACTTATTCTGTGGCATCTGAATATAGACTGCATTTTTAATCAAGACTTATATTGGCTTATATCTTGATCAGGTTCCTAAATTAAATGGGCTTAGATTTTCAAAGGTTTCATGCCAGGCAGAAAAAAACCTTGGCAAGAGGTTTTCTCCTAAGACAAGAGGGCCCCATTGATGGGAAATTACATATGCTGCCCCAAGGCTGAAAAAACACTATTAAGAATGGGTAAATAGTAAAATAATACCAATGTGCCTCCCAGTAAAATGAGCCATATCTTCTTCCTAAGGTTGAAAGGCCAAGAGCAAATGGTTTTGAAAAACAACTGGCTGGAGAAGGGGGGGAGTGTAAACAGGGGAAGAGACTTTTTCTTCACTTTTTATTTTGAGGCTGTAAACTGTTCCTTCCTTTTACTTTGAGGAGATTTATCCTTCTAAAAAGCTATATATGATAATGTATGAAATATATTAGCTTAAATATATTGGCTTAAATGTAATTATGCAAAGGATTTAAGAAATGCTAGATTCATAGAGTCATATTGCAATAGGAGACCAGAGGGGCAAATGAGCCTAGCCCCCCCTTGCCAGACAGGAGACGCCATCGAACACTTCTGATATATAGTTGTCAGGCATTTGTTTAAAAGACCCTCAAATGAAGGAGATCTTTCAATGTTGATGTGAACTCAAGATCCTTGACATCGGTTGAACATAAAAATGTAAGATTAAACATTTGTTTTAGAAGGCAATAGGGCAAGAGGTGAGCTGGTAATTAAGATTCCATGTAAGATATATTATTACTTATATGTCAAATATATAGCTCTTTGTCTCCCTTATAAGGATAGGAGGATATGGGTGTATCTTTTTGTGATTAGTTATAGCAATCAGCCAATAGGAAATCCAACCAGGCTGATTGAACAGAGGCAGCCCCAGGAGGAGCAAAGGGGGCTGGATTAAGGGAATATAAGTGCTGGCCATAATGGCAGGAGGCAGGCCAGAGCTTGGTAACCATATACCACTGAGCCTCTCATTTATTTGTCTGACAAATAAATTATTATTTTAATTTCTCTGTTGCTGCGTTGAATATTTCATTCCAGCTAAGCGTTAACCACAAGCAGGGTGCTACATTTTATGGTGCCTGCGACTCGGATAAGTGGTCTGCTGGAACGCAGCCCCTTCGCCCTATTGGACAGGGTACAAGAGAGAGGATCTCTAAACTGCTTCCCAGCGCGCACTGGTAAATTTTTCCAGGGGGAACGCAGAAGTCTCGTCTGTCTGATACCCTGCCCACTGACGGCGACGGACCGGGGGGGACCAGAGAAATAAACAGGCAACCAGCTAAGGGTAAGTGCACTAAGGGGTTTTGGCCCTCCAATTAATTGGGAGGAAGAGAAGTCCTGATCAAACTTCTGCGTCTCAGTAAAGGGGAACTGAGTACGCTAGGTGGCTGGGTACATCAGATGGTGATCTGGTGTAGGGCAAAGGGAAGATTGGGAGGTAGAGTGTGGTTGAAGTATCTAGTGCATTGCATGTGTGAGAAAGTACAATGTGTAGCTGACCTAAGTGTGGAGTGAGTACTACTTCGTTTCCCAGTAAGGCGTGTGTGTGAGTGACTGAGTGGATACTTCACAGGGCCATACAATGGGAGTTGGGGGTTCAAAGGGGGAAATACACCTCTTGAATGTATGTTAAATAATTTTAAGAAAGCCTTCTCAGGGGCATATGGAGTCAAAATGACGCCAGAGCGCTTGAGAACGTTATGTGAATTAGGGTAGCCAAAACAAAGTACTGGATGGCCATCCCAGGGAACCTTTGATATAAATTTAGTAAGCAAACTTTGGTCTAACATCACCAAAGAAACTGGAGGGTGCCCAGAACAATTTTCATATATAGATTCCTGGCTGAGCACATTAAAAAAAAACAAAAAAAAATCCTCCATGGATAAGGGAATGCAAAGTCCAACGATGCAAATTATTGGCTGTAAAAGCCGAAGCTAGGAAAGGAATCTTGCCAAATAAACTTAAACCCATTTTTGAGGGACCAGAGGAAGAGGTGCTTCCACCTCCACCCTATGCTCCACAACGAAGGGAGTCTAATCCAAACACTCCACCAGTTGTAACCCCAAGGCAAGAAACTGGAATGAATAATGGGAGTGGAGTCACAGAGCTTGATTCCTTGATAGATTATGATAAATATCTTCAGGAGGCATTGGAGTCCTATAATGAAGCCCAAGCAGAAGTGGTTATTCCACCTGTGAGTCCCAGTAGAACTCCATCTACAGTCTCTTTTAGTGGAACAACTGATTGCCTACCCCAAACCCCTGTACATCCAAGTCCTAGAGAATTATTACAGAAGTTACAGGGAGACCTTAATCGGTCAGCAAGCAATACAGCCAGGCGTATAAAGCTGCTAAAAGAACGCCTTGGGACAAATACCATCCCCTATGATTTGAGGCCCCTAGAGCAAAGTGAAGAAAAAGGTCACGTAGTAGCCCCTCTTAGAAGAGTATTTGATGCACTTGAGGAGCCTGTGCTGGTTAATGGGCAACCTGGACCACGGCCACCTCGAACTTCGACCCTGCAATGTATTCCATTCACAACTACAGATCTGATGAATTGGAAAACACCCCATCTTTCGCAGAAAAACCTCAGGCTATGATGGACTTGGTGACCTCAATAGTAATAGTCCTATTTGGACAGATTGTCGCCAGCTCCTGAATACTCTTTTCACCACTGAGGAAAGGAGAGACATAATTGAAAAGGCACAGATATATTTGCGTGAGCAGGCCAGAGTGGGAAATATTTATAATATTGACCATCATCTCCAGGACAACTTTCCCTTGGAAGATCCTAATTGGGATCCAAACAATGCAATTCACCTGGCCAGGCTTACTACCTACCGCCAGACACTTGTGCAAGGCATCTGCAGGGCATGCCAGAAGCCCACTAATATGTCTAAAGCAGGGGTGTCAAACTCAAATTCATCGGGGGGCCGCATCAACAGTTTGGTCACCCTCAAAGGGTCGGTTGTATCTGTAGGACTATGTGTCCACTCTTTATTTGTATGGTGCATGTATGGGGACATATTTATACTACTGCTGGCATTATATCACTCCGTTTCTCCTCTCTTCTACAATGGGAATAACCATGGCCTACCTCCTAGGATTGTTGTGAGATCACATTAAGTGTGTGCAGTCGGGTACTGCTGCTGCAAGGCTGAAAACAAGAAACCAGCTCCCTAAAATACAAGCTGGCAATAGCCCATTATGTGGGTCAGAGGCGGCTCTGGTGCAAGTTCAGCTTTTCTGCGGAGCTCAGAGAGGCATTTGCCACCCTAACCCACCACGCTCCGTTGGCCCCAGTGTCTGTTGCGTGTGCCCCCGGGGGGGGGGATGATTGCCACGAGGCTTCCGGCAGGTGCTTCACCCAGGAGGGAGAGGGCCCAGCCTGCCTCCATCTCTTACGGCCCTGCACCCCAGGGACCAGGCCGGGCTGTGCCAAGCCTGCAAAGGAAAAGCACAGGCTGCTTTAATATCCCCATGTGCTTGCTGACCCATAACACTGTTTCGTGTTCGGTGCGCACCCACAAAAAGACTTAAGTTGTCACCTTTTGAGCTCCTGTATGGGAGGCCGCCCTCCTTTGTTCAGGATATTCCAACTGACCTCAAACAAATAGGAGACCATGTGACACAGGGACAAGTGCAATCTCTCCCGTGTTTTTGTCTCTCTCCCGTGTTTGTTTGTTTTTTTTTCTTAACAGGTGGGCCCTCAAGCACACGCCGTGCAGCATTGCCAAGCCGATTCATCAGCTCCAGACTGGCATAGCATATGGGTGAAAGAGTGGAAACGTGATCCACTTGCACCTAAGTGGCGTGGACCTTACACCGTCCTGCTCTCTATTCTAACAGCGGTGAAGGTAGCTGAGGTGACCCCCTGGATTCATCACTCTCGTTTAAAGAAGTCTGAAGGCAGTTGGACATGCAAAGGTGACCCCTCTAATCCTTTAAAACTGACTTTCTCCAAAAACCCCTGTATCTAGCCCTACCGGGAGCGGGTTAGGTCACGGGCAACATTTGACGACCGGCCTGCTGCAGCCACAACCTGGAAGCTGGCTGACCTGCGCACGCCTGAAGCTTGAGGAGCGTCTAAACCAGCAATTGTGAACGGGAAGATTCTCTTATACAATTGATTGACTGCCCCCTTGTGGAACAATTATAAGTGATATTACACATTGGGGATCCTTGGGATATATGTTTTGGTCTTGGTGGTTCCCCATTTCTGTCACTGGGGGAATTATATTGGGACTAATAATTATTTGCTATCACAATAAGGTAATCTTTTGTGGAAGGAATGCATATGCTAGACATCAACATGATTTTATTATTAATCCTGATCCCTTGGGAAGGGGAAGGGTCCATGAATCTGACCAAATTTGCTAAATATGGATTCCGCCATGACCACAATATGTGGGTAGGCTTAGCTGAGATGATAGCCAATGTTGCAAATAGGACTAATTGCCTTGTTTGCTCTCTTGGGCCAGATGATTCAGAGGGAGGTATGCCCTTATTACCAATACCATTAAGTGCCATTGGTATGGTAAGCGAAATGCCACACCAAACAGAAGTACAGAATTTCCCCGGTTGGAACTCAACTAAACCAATACGAGTTATACCTGTGCAAGGGGAAATCTGTGTGCATAAATCATCAGATGCAGCTGACCCTACCATGATAGGCTCTTCTCATTGCCACTATACTTGGGATTATATTAAGAATAGTCAAACCTGGGCAAACGGTACTACGTATCGAACTCGGAATACCTTGCCCTGTGCACCTCCTTTTATTTATGCATGGAAAGTGGTGTGGAACATAACTGTGACAGAAAAAGGCAATCTAACATACTGCACTGTGAACTCTCTACCTCTTTTGATATTTTCGCCTTCTGTACTCCAAGTACCAAAAACCTCAGACCCGATGGTTGTGGTGGATATGTGGAGAATGGGCATACAAGAAACTCCCTTCCAAATGGAGTGGGACTTGTTTCCTGGGATGGGTATTACCACCAATGTGGATTATGCCCACTAGTTCAGCTAAGCGAACACGAAGGAATGCTGATATTTCTCGTATAGCAGGAGGAAGTACCCAAAGTTGGAGCGGTACTGATGATTGGCCGCCAGAGCGCATTATAGCCTATTATGATCCTGCCTCCTGGAATCCTGGTGAGCTCATACAAGGGGCACGGGATCCTATTTATAAACTAAACAGAATAATTCGATTGCAAGCAGTAGTGGAACTTGTAACCAATGCAACGGCCCAGAGTTTGAGACTTATTGCACAACAGTTGGATGAAAGTAGAGCCGCCATTATGCAGCTGAAAATGGGAATGGATTATGTACTTGCCAGGCAGGGAGGCCTATGTGGAGTCTTGAACTTGACAGGGAATGCCTGTTGCTTTAACATTTCTGATAATGGTGAGGCAATCCGTGTGTTGGCTACAAAGATGGAGAATATAGCACATGTCCAAGTATAAACATGGGAAGGATGGGATATGGGATGGCTCACCAATTGGTTACCTAATGTTGCGGGACTCAAAGGGATATTATTGTCTTGCTTGTTTTTCTTGACGGTAGTAATAATGGTTTTATGTATGGTGCCATGTATCATCTCATGTTTTAGAAGTACAATTAGCAAGATGATTTCGAATGAAACTCTACCTCATATCATGGCCCTATACAGAGCTTTACCTCAGGAATATGATGATCAAGCTATCAAGGACGCTTGGTAAGCAAGGTCCTTGAGCTTGAAAGGGGGGAATGTGGCATCTGAATATAGACTGCATTTTTAATCAAGACTTATATTGGCTTATATCTTGATCAGGTTCCTAAATTAAATGGGCTTAGATTTTCAAAGGTTTCATGCCAGGCAGAAAAAAACCTTGGCAAGAGGTTTTCTCCTAAGACAAGAGGGCCCCATTGATGGGAAATTACATATGCTGCCCCAAGGCTGAAAAAACACTATTAAGAATGGGTAAATAGTAAAATAATACCAATGTGCCTCCCAGTAAAATGAGCCATATCTTCTTCCTAAGGTTGAAAGGCCAAGAGCAAATGGTTTTGAAAAACAACTGGCTGGAGAAGGGGGGGAGTGTAAACAGGGGAAGAGACTTTTTCTTCACTTTTTATTTTGAGGCTGTAAACTGTTCCTTCCTTTTACTTTGAGGAGATTTATCCTTCTAAAAAGCTATATATGATAATGTATGAAATATATTAGCTTAAATATATTGGCTTAAATGTAATTATGCAAAGGATTTAAGAAATGCTAGATTCATAGAGTCATATTGCAATAGGAGACCAGAGGGGCAAATGAGCCTAGCCCCCCCTTGCCAGACAGGAGACGCCATCGAACACTTCTGATATATAGTTGTCAGGCATTTGTTTAAAAGACCCTCAAATGAAGGAGATCTTTCAATGTTGATGTGAACTCAAGATCCTTGACATCGGTTGAACATAAAAATGTAAGATTAAACATTTGTTTTAGAAGGCAATAGGGCAAGAGGTGAGCTGGTAATTAAGATTCCATGTAAGATATATTATTACTTATATGTCAAATATATAGCTCTTTGTCTCCCTTATAAGGATAGGAGGATATGGGTGTATCTTTTTGTGATTAGTTATAGCAATCAGCCAATAGGAAATCCAACCAGGCTGATTGAACAGAGGCAGCCCCAGGAGGAGCAAAGGGGGCTGGATTAAGGGAATATAAGTGCTGGCCATAATGGCAGGAGGCAGGCCAGAGCTTGGTAACCATATACCACTGAGCCTCTCATTTATTTGTCTGACAAATAAATTATTATTTTAATTTCTCTGTTGCTGCGTTGAATATTTCATTCCAGCTAAGCGTTAACCACAAGCAGGGTGCTACAATTCTAAGCACAGCCACAAGGGCTTCTGATTACATGTTTTATCTATGTGATGTTGAATGCAACCTGTTAACTCTGTTCTATCCTGTTTCCCCTTTGCTACTGTTTTTATTTTATTTAAGCCACCCCATGAACCAAGAACTTGTGCATGGAATTAGTGATGTACCAATGACATGAGAATATTTGGTCTATTTATTTGTATCATTCATTACTCCTATGATCCCTGTTTATAATACCCAATAAAAAGTGTTTGGGTTTTTTTGAAGAAAACAAGGATCTGTGTGCTGATTTCCATTATGGACTCCCACTTGGGTAATAGTTGAGGCGGAGACAGTAATGGCCTTCAAACATCTCTTTAAAATGTGTATGCTTACCTAAGCTTTCCTGGACTCTGATTCTTAAATGTTATTGTTATTTTGGTTTTGTACCCTGCTCAGTTCTTGTGATTTACAGGTGATTTTTTAAAATTATTATTTAATTTGGTTTTCAGGGAATTTTATTGAATGTTGTTGCATTTTTTATTGTCTTTTTGTAAACCAGATAGAATTTTTTTATTGTATTAAGCAGTATATATAGAGAGGGACAGAGGGATGTGGGTGGTGCTGTGGTCTAAACCACTGAGCCTAGGGCTTGCCGATCGGAAGGTCGGCGGTTCGAATCCCCGTGACGGGGTGAGCTCCCATTGCTCCCTCCCAGCTCCTGCCAACCTAGCAGTTTGAAAGCATGTCGAAGTGCATGTAGATAAATAGGTACCACTCAGGCGGGAAGGTAAGCGCCGTTTCCATCTGCTCTGGTTTCGCCAGAAGTGGCTTAATCAAGCTGGCCACACGACCCAAAAAAACTGTCTGCAGACAAACGCCGGCTCCCTCGGCCAGTAAAGCGAAATGAGCGCAGCAACCCCAGAGTCGTTCGTGACTGGACCTAACGGTCAGGGGTCCCTTTACCTTTATAGAGAGGGACAATCTAAGTGACTCACTGGTGGGACTAATCACTAATACTCCAACTGCTCTCGCCCCTCCATTAGTTTTCCAGGTGGAACGCCAACACCAGAGCCTTGGATTCTCACAGAGAGCAAGGCAGGTCTCTCCCTCTTTCTAGCTCTAATCCCAGTATTGCCTGGTCTTTATTCTCTCTCACACACACTCAGAGCTCCTATCAAGGAGGGGTACAAGACATGCCCCCTTCTGCTCACCTTAGAAGGATCTTCAACTACAGTAGTTAGTTTCTGAGCCAACACTTTGGCCCCAGCTTACATAACAAATCAGACTCAGTGGACCCAGCTAGGCTATTTACCGAACAAAGAAACTGGTTTGATGATTTAGGCAGTCCCTACCTATGCAGAAATCCCATTTTACAGTTATAAAACGACAGACTTGGAGGGGACCCCAGAAACCTACTTAGCCCAAACTCATTACAATAGAAAGCATTTATAGGTGCCTGACAGCCTGATTAAGAAAAGTATTTTTCTTGCTGCTGTTGTTTCCCTTCAAAATATGTCAGCTGCTCCATTGCACTGCTGACAATATGGCACACTGCATCCCTCTGAGTCGTTCTCCGGTGTAACCTCACATAACACAGCATGGGTGGAAATGCAAGAGGAGATTTACTTTTCCAAAGAAAATTGGATAACTGGCATTTTAGTGTGAACATCTGGCACGCTTTCAGCTAAATGTTAGTTTATTCAATTCAAGCTCAGGGTTCAGGGAGGAGGGGGTGAGGGTCTCTGCACCCAACAGCATGAAGACGTTTCCCCTCTGGATTTCTTCTCTGTGGATGACCCGAATTTCTTCATGATGCTTGTGGCACAGACTACTTTAAATAGGTATTTGGCTCACATGTGTCCTGGCCTCTGTACATTTCACTCCACGTTTCCTTCTACCTGATTGTCATCTCAAGTATTTTTGACAGCTGCCCCATGAAACTTTGCCCTGATTGGGCGAAGAAATCAAAGGGGTTATGATAAAATGGGCCTAAGGTTTTTAACATTCAATACAAATGGAGCAATGGGAGAAGCTATGGAAACAAGATATAAAATTTACAGCGTGTTATACGATGAGAGAGAACCTAATGAAAATGATATACTGATGGTATTTAACACCGGACAAATTAGCCAGAATTTTTAAAACAAAAATCCAATGTATGCTGGAGATGTGGAAGGGAAGTAGGAAGAATGTACCATATTTGGTGAGGGTGTAAAAACATAAAACAATTTTGGAATAAGATACATGAAGAATTAAAAAAGATATTTAAAACAGTTAAGAAAAAAATGGAAGCATGTCTTCTGGGTTTAATAATAGAAGACATCCCCAAGAATATGGTAAATATATTCTTATACAGTGGTACCTCAGGTTACAGACGCTTCAGGTTACAGACTCCGCTAACCCAGAAATAGTACCTCGGGTTAATAACTTTGCTTCAGGATGAGAACAGAAATCGCATGGCAGCGGCAGCGGGAGGCCCCATTAGCTAAAGTGGTACTTCAGGTTAAGAACGGACCTCCAGAACGAATTACGTAAGTTCTTAACCCAAGGTACCACTGTACGCAACGGCAGCTGCCAGGACACTGATTGCAAAAAATTGGAAAGGGGAACAGGTACCCTCAATAAGAGAATGGCAGAGCAAATTCTGTGAATTCATAAATATGGCAAAAGTAACTGCAATAATAAGAGTGAAATCAAGCCAAAAAAACAAAGAAAGAATGGAGTTGCATAAGAGAATATATAAAGAAACATTGTTTTGGAACAGAAATATTGATAGAAGAATAAGAACGACGCAAGGATAAGGGAAAGGGTAACAATAAGCAAAATAGAAATAAAAATAAATAACAACAGTTGAGCGCAACGAAAGACGACAAATGTAAAAGAAGGAAGTCACACACGGGTGAAGGGAAGTTGGGTTTATTTTATGTATTGTTTAGTTTTGAGTTGTTTTGAGTGTTTATGAAAACATATGTTTTTCTTTTTCCTTTTTTCATGTAAATTTACTCTATTTTAGTTTTGGTAGATTAAAAATAAAGAAAAATTTTAAAAAGAAAGAAACTTTGCCCTGATCAATGCCTTCATTAGGCAAGCAGCTGCCCACACACAAATGCTGGGCATGGTACAGGAAGGATCAAGGCCTCCCTTTGGTGTTGGGGAGTCCACATACCATGAAGCCAACACAAGCATGAAGATACCTTTTGCCAGGCGGGGCTTTTTGTCTCTCTCTACCTACATGCTGCCCACTCATACAGTCAGGGTTTGGTTTGGGGACCTTCTGGAAGCAAGGCAGGAGCTAGGGACAGCGAACACCCAAGTCTACAATTTTCCAGCCCCGTGATTCCCAAGTACAGAAGTCTGCTATCTTCCAGCTCTTGGGGTCATTACACAGTAACACAGCCCATCAGGAGCCACTACCGGTGAGAATCAGGGTGGCCAAAATTGTGCCATGACAGCTCCAACTCAGATGGCGAATTCTAGTTGGGTTTTTGAGGACCAGCCTCCTCTCTAGGCGAGGGGTAACCACCTGGGTCCCCTCCAGATGCTGCTAGACTCGTCCCAGCCAGGGCCAGCCCAAGAGTTTTGCTGCCTGGGGCAAACCAGAAAATGGTGCTTATCCCACCACACAACGTCTTATCTTTTTGGGTGTATATTTGATGCTTTAATTCTTTTATTAAGGAAGTTCTGCAAGTAAAAGTTTGAATAATATATTTTATGCACCTGGATAATGGTTTCTTCCAAAAGGAGTCCGTTCTTATGCTTCCATCGCTTCAAACTGCGCAATATTAATATCTGCAAAAGGCTCGTGGTCACGCCAGGCCCAATCCCAGCCAGCACAGCCAGGGGTCAGGGATGATGGGGGTTGTAGGCCAGCAGTGTCTGGAGAGCCCCATCTGGCCTATCCTGGAGGGGGTTGCACTTCCCCTGAAGGAGCAGTTTCACTGATTTGAGGTGCTTCTGGATCCAGCCCTGTCACATGAAGTCTAGGGAGCCTCAGGGGATAGAAGTGCCTCTTACCAGCTGTGCCTCGAGCAACAGCTGCAACTACTCCTGGGCCAGGTACGTTGGCCACCGCGGTACTTCAAAACTGGATCACTACATTGCACTCTATGTGGAGCTTCCCTTGCACCGGATATGGAAGCTGCAGTTAGAGAAAGCTGCAGCACGGTTGCTGATGGGAGCGACGCCTTGTCAGCGTAAAACACTTCTGCTCAGAGACCTGCCCTGGTTGCCAGTTTGCTACTGAGCCATATTCACCCACTCAGTGGCTTTGTTCTGTGGAACTGCACTGGTACAGGTGCCACATACTACCCATTCCACATTTGTAAGTCACTGATCTTTTACTGGCAACACCTACACTTTGAAACTCTCTGCCTATTGACTGAAGGCAAACACTTTCACTGTATTCTTCTGTGCCTGCTGATGATATCTTTGCTTGGGCAAGACTCCTAGATATGGCGAATGTTGTCGTGTGTTTCGATCTGGGTTTTAGCTTAGTGTTATTTTAATTGTTTTATAACATTTAAAATATTTGTTTTAACTGTGTATGGGTTGTTGTTTTTTTACTGAGCATAATTTCGAAATTTATGGCTCTGCTTATCAGTTAGCATATACAAATTTCATGCAAATTTGTGTCCTCTGTGCAGCATCACCACCAGCATCCAGCCAAATACAGCAGCTGAAGGGTAGCCTCAGTGCCAGATTATAACAAACTCAGGTTCTGCCTGCATGCGTGTAAGGCACAGCTCCTCTTGGTGCTTTGGGCTGAGGCCAAAATGGAGCAGACAGAAAAGCTCTTGCAAGAGGATGCGCACAGGAAGCCAGAGTTGTCACTAGTGCACAGTGCCAAAGCACAGCTCTATGAAAGTCAGATAAGCATCACGAGGCAACTAAATAGATGGGAATGGTTCCAGGTCATTGTGCAATGGATCTATGTGGGCCAGAATCCCACAGCCCTGCCCTAAGCAAAACCTGCGGTTTTTCCTAAAACAATTCTGCTCATGTCAGAAGTGCACAATCCTAACTCACAAACAGGGCTGGACCGCTTCTGGAACGAAGAGTGCTACATCCAGCGAGGGGGAGCTGGTGGCAGAACAAATAGGGAACATGGGAGACACAAAGGCATAAAGGGATTAGGGTGGTGAAGTAACATAGGAGAGGAGGAGGAGAGCAATCAAAGCCAAACCACTCTCCATCAGTCTCCTGGAGACAAGTTTCAACCGCCTATTGTTTGGTGAATCAAACATTACTAGACTGAAGCTGCCAGATAGCACAGATCTAGGTCAGCCATTCCCTAGCTGCTATGAGAAATGGTTTATTGGAAAAGGGGGGAGGGAAGCACCTCCCACCCTCAAAGAGGCTGACCACTGTGTCTCTGCAGGATGTACTGCTCTGTCCTTCCAGTCTCTTCCTCTGGCACAGGTGTCTCTGCTGTGCTACTGCAACAAGCATGGCTGGATCCTCACTCACTCTTGATGCAGAGTGAGCATCAGTGGCGAGCAGAGTGGACACCATTGTCCTCTCATGGAGGTTGCCTATTTCAGCAGGTTTCCTCCTGCTCAGAACAGTAACCCATACAGAAATACTAGGGTGCGACTTCTCTTGATGATAGATAATTCTGACTTGGACGTCCATGAAAGCAGTAGATGTAGAAGTGAAGTGGTTCTCCCATGTTTTTTAAAACAACCACCGCCGCCACCAATGTTCTTGTTGCTCTCCATGGCTGTGCCTGGCTTCTGTGGCCAACACAGAGGTACAACACAGGAGCAAAGGATGCTTCCTTGCAGCTTGTGGGATGCATTCTTCAGTGTTGTCTGCATGGACCAGCAGTGGTTTTCCAGAGTTCCAGGCTGGGGACCTTCCCAGCCCTTTCTGCAGATGCCACTGGGGATTGAACCTGGAACCTTCTGTATGCATAGCGGATGGTCGTCAAAGAAATGGCACACACTGCACAAAAGAGTGAGTTGCTGACTGATGGATCTCGCTAGAAGGGTCCAGTAACTTCTGTAAAAGCTGACAGCTGCTGCAGGCACCTGGAGCCTTCTGAGGCTTCGCAAGGCTCTGGCCCATAAAGTGTACTTTCTGCTAATTAATGGGAAATAAAGTTACCATGTGACTTACATATCTTTTAGGGGAAATACTATTTTCCAAAAAAAGCTAAATGTGACGAGAAGCCTATTTGTTTTAATCCAGTGATGACCAAGACAATTTGACATTGTTGCCCAGCGCCAGGTGGAAAGCAGCCCAATTTCTCTCTTAAGCCTGACCTGGACGTGGCACCATTCCAAATACTCCCCCCCCCCCGAGTCTTCATAATTCACTGAAACCTCCGCCTTCAACTTACTGGGTGTGGGAAAAAGTTGTAGCATGTGAAAAGGACAAATCAACGGGGACTTCCATAAAGCATATCTCCTTTCTACAACAGAAATCAAGCATTTATGTGAAACTTAAGAGCTGAAATCAGGAGCTGCAGGATACTAGCAGCCACCGTGCTTAAGGGTCAGAACCTCGGTTCTGTGACTCTAGTCCAGCCTCCCCCAACCCAGTGGTCCCCAGATGTTTTGGATTGCATCTCCCATCAACAATAATGGATGTTGTAGGCCAACACATCAGGAGGGTACCAGGAGGGTAGGAAGAAAGAACTGGAGTTGCCAACTGACCAAAAACAAAACAGCCTGGCCAGAACATGAGAAAAGGAGAAGAGTCTTGTAGCTGGATCAGGCCAAAGGCCTACAAAAGTCCAGCATCCTGTTCTCACAGTAGCTAACTAGGTGCACCAATGGGAAACCCACAAGCAAGACATGAGCGAGCACAACGGTTGTTTCTGTAGTGCCTGCCCTTAGCTAATATGGCCGCTCTCCCTCTCTTCATGCCAGCTCTTTGGCACATTGAGGAAAAGTGGGCACAATCACAGGAGCATAAGAAGAGGCCTGCAGCTGGAACAGGCGAAAGGTCAATCTAGCCCAGGGCTGTTTTCAGGGTGGCCAACCAGATGCCTATTATGGGAAGCCTAAAAAAAGCAGGACTTGGGCCCAATTGGCCTCTCCTTGCTGCCGATTCCCAGCAACTGCTATTCAGAGGCATTAGCCATCATGGCTAGTTGCCATCAGTAACCGTCTCCTCCATGAACTTGTGTATATTTCTCCTTTAAAGCCATCCAGATAGCAGCCATCACTGCCCGTTGGGGGGGTTCATTCCATGGTTTAACTGTTTTTAAAGCTGTAAACCTTGAGCAGACATCATGATCCGCTTCTGATGGCCTCGCGGTCAGGAAATGGTTGCAAGCGCCTTAGCTCTGTGAGAGGCCCAAGAGTCGGAGCAGGACCTGCTAAAAGTTAACAGGGTTTCCCATCTGTTCAACCCGCCCCCTCCAAACATACCACAATCACCACTGGGGGTGGGTGCACACCACAGCAGGCACAGAGCCTTGCTCTTTAAGGTATGCACATTTTAATCCTGCCTTTCTTCTGACGTGGAACACAGAGAGGCGTACCGTAGTTATCAGGCCTGATCTGCTATCCAGGCACTAAACAGACCTAGTCCTGCTTAGCTCCTGCAAGGAGATTGCTAGAGGTGAAGCAGAATTCTGGTTGGATCCGGATTTTCAAGCGAACAAACTTAATGTGCATCTCCCAGACTAATGCACACATTGGAACGTAATTGCCGTTTGAATTTTGCACCTCACTGAATTTACTTAAGTCCCAGTTTATTTCAGAGTGGGAATCAGTCTGGATTCAATACAAGATTTCAATAAATGGTGCAACTCTTTTTATTTGTATGCAGGCTTCATCAGCTGATTATTCAAATTAAAATCCTGAAATTAATTAAGATTGCAATCTACTGCAGAATTATTTGGGAGACAGCTCCATGGAACGCAGTGGGGCTTACTCTGAGTAAACTTGCAAAAGAGTGGCTTGGTTGTGTTCCAGTGCACGCTATCCTGGGAGGCCTTCCAAATGAGCTTCGGAGAAAGCAGGGGTCACGCCAGGCCGCGAGATTTCTCTAATCAGCGGACAGTCCTACTAATTGGCCTTTTGAATGTCTTCCAGCTTTCTCCTCTGATTTTGGAGCAGGAGAAGCAAACCAACCCCTTTTACGTGGAAAGGAGACAAACGCTAAAGTAAGCCCACATGTTTCAGACCCCTTTCTGGTTTCCTAGCAACGCAAGCTCAAAACAGCAAATTGGCCAAGGCCTCTAGCATGTAGATTACAGCCCCATCCCGGGGGCGGGGGGGGGGGGTGTTGGAACTCCATAATGCAGTGGAGGCTCCCTGGTGGAAGGGATGGAGAAGTCACGCTCCCAGATTCAAATTGTCAAGGATGTGTCAAGAGTCCAAAACACTGTTTAGCTTTAATAATATTTCTTCTTGTCATGTGGAAATTATTTGCATTTTCCTCTAACAAAAACTACAGTTAACCCAGGGTTGCTCCTAAAGAGAAAGAAATGAAGTGCTTTGAGACAGGCTGTGTAAACTGCAAAGAGTCTGGGGTTTGCAGTTCCCAAATATCGCAGTGTGTTCTGACGGGTATGAATTGCCATCTAGTGGTGCCAAAAGGCAATGCCTTCCTTAAGGCTGGAGACGGTCACCACGTATTTATACACAAGTTGAGTGGTTAATGTCCATAACAACGGGCCATTGTACCCATTCCGCAGGGCTCACGGAGAATGTGCACATTTCCCAGTCACTTTACATAATCTCCAACAGGTTTTGGGGAATGTTCATATCTCAATGGAATTCTGCACATTCTCTGGTCCTTATGCAAAATTCCCAACTACAGATGGGGCTCGCTGTTTGCCTGTGCTCTTTTGGTGCTCACAGGTTTTGTCATGCTGGCTTAGATCACTCCAAAACAGCACTCGCTTGGCTTGTCACAAAAATGCCTTTCGTGATCTTGTCTCTGTTGTCAAGCTTTGAGCTCCCGAGTTTGAATAAGTCACCACTGATCTCTCTTCTCATGTCCCAAACGCAAGAGAATTCAGTTCTTGATGGGAAAAGGGTTGCCCATTCCTGCTCTCAATGCTATGGTCATGTCAAGGCTCTAGGGCTGGATGTTGGCAGGTCAGAAGCATAGGCTGTCTGTATCATCCAAATTACAGCCAGGGGACATCTGACTTAAAAGCGTAGCAGGCCCACATTCACACACACAGCCCTGCGGCTGCAACCAGCTTGGGCAGAAGGCCAGGGTGGGCTGATGCAAATCACTGTATATATCTTGTATATATTCTTTCTCTAAAATAAGCATTTTAGTTTGCTTTCCAATGCATGTCCCCTACAATATGCATTTTACATGAACCAATACTGCAGAATTTGGAGAAATGTCTAATCTGATTGAATGAAGTTAGTCAGGCTGTTTTTAGAAATTTGTCAAAAACAGAGATTAGCATAATTTTTTCCCCAATTCATGCATCTTTGTTTATCTGTCTGTTGTTTTCATTGATGTTGAATTTTAACAACAACAGGTTTCAGAAAAAAAAATCTCTCTATCTGTCTGAACCATTCTTGCCTGCCAGTGTTTGGAGCATTCACTTAGTAATGCAGCTACTTAACATGGCCTGGGGAAAGTGGGTAGGGACAAGTTTTTCTTGTCAAATGAAGCTGAAGGTTAGAAATTCAGGAAAGACAGAAGGACTTTTCCACACAGAGTTAAACTATGGATCTATGGAGACAGTGATGGGCTGCAACTTGGATGGCTTTGAAAGAGGATCAAATAGATCTATGGAGGAGAGAGCTATTAGCCATGATGGTTCTGCTCTGCTTCTGAATGCCTGTTGCTGGAGACCCCAGGAGGGGAGAGGACTCTTGTGCGCAGGTCCTGACTGAGGGTTTCCCATTGGGGAGTTTGTGTGGCCCTTGTGAGAACAGGATGCTGGCTCCCTTTGGCCTGATCCAGCAGGCTCTTCTTATGTTCTGGCATGGTTTCTTAGAGTTGGTGAGAATGATGTTCTACTCAAGGATGCATCCATTTTTATACTTGATCGTTTTCAATGGCTTCCCATTCATAAAATTCCTGCTCTCACTCAGCTCCATCCTTGAATAACATTGGCGGTATTGATAGGTGTTTCCATTGTGCACAGAGAACCAGTCGATTACTGCATTGCAGGGGGTTGGACTAGATGGGCCCATGGGGTCCCTTCCAACTCCACAATTCTGTGATTCTATGATAAGGCGTGTTTTCCATTGTTAACAGAGAAGATAGGCAATGTGTAGTCTTAAATGTTCACCCTGGGGTTGTACTCAACCCAGCTTTAAGTAGCTGAAGGCTAACTTAACTCTATTTATCTCAGTGGGTCTATTTTGAGCCTGACTTAATTGTATTGTTGTTGTTGTTGTTGTTTAGTTGTTTAGTCATGTCCGACTCTTCGTGACCCCATGGACCAGAGCACGCCAGGCACCTCTGTCCTCCACTGCCTCCCGCAGTTTGGTCAAACTCATCCTGGTAGCTTAGAGAACACTGTCCAACCATCTCGTCCTCTGTCGTCCCCTTCTCCTTGTGCCCTCCATCTTTCCCAATACCAGGGTCTTTTCCAGGGAGTCTTCTCTTCTCATGAGGTGGCCAAAGTATTGGAGCCTCAGCTTCACGATCTGTCCTTCCAATGAGCACTCAGGGCTGATTTCCTTAAGAATGGATAGGTTTGATCTTCTTGCAGTCCATGGGACTCTCAAGAGTCTCCTCCAGCACCATAATTCAAAAGCATCAATTCTTCGGCGATCAGCCTTCTTTATGGTCCAGCTCTCACTTCTATACATCACTACTAGGAAAACCATAGCTTTAACTATACGGACCTTTGTTGGCAAGGTGATGTCTCTGCTTTTTAAGATGCTGTCTAGGTTTGTCATTAATTGTATACGAGTCTCTAATTGGATCAACAAAAGTCCATTGTGAGGCCAGACAATTGAAGCAATTGACCATACCAAGGATGGCTTCAAAAGAACATGAGATAAGTTAATGGAGGATAAAGTTATCAATGGCTACTAATTATGATCGCCTGTATGCTACCTTCAGGATCAGAGGCCACACACTTTCAATGGAAGAATCGGGACAGATTTAAAAACAAACAAACAAACAAACTTCTTCACACAGTGCATAGTTAAACTATGGAACTCTCTCCCACAGGAGGCAGTTATGGCCACCTACATGGATGTATTTAAAAGAGGATCATGCAGATTCATGGAGGATACAACTAGCAATGGCTACTAGCCACAACGGCTAGTTCTGCCTCCACTGGCAGTGTGCCTCTGAATAGCAGCAGCTGAGAATCACAAGTAGGGAGGGTGCTGTTGATCTCAGGTGGGTTCCCATTGGGACATCTGCTTGGCCACCATGAGAACAGAATTCCGGGCTAGATGGGCCCTCTTTGACTTGATCCAGAACGGTGCTTCTGATGTTCTGAAAGTTCAATGGTGACTAAACATGATGGTTGTCAGATCAGAGGCTGAACACCAGCTGTTGAGGGCTATTGCGCTCCCTCCCTCCTTATGGGCTTCCTGGAGGCATCTCAGTGGCCACTGTGAGGATGCGCAATCAGGACAGTTGGCTGCAATACAGTGAGGTGCGGCTATCATTTTCAGAGTACAGAACAGCTTTCATCTATAAAGGTGGTTCCTAGATTAACAAAAGGCATATCTCTGCCTTTCCTGGAAGGAAATTGAATCAAGATTTCTTGGAAAAGTCCTTGCCAGAGGTGTGAAGCCACTTCAGAGACATGCCAATTTGCTCCCAAGCAAACACTGCAATGGACTTTGGACTCTTACATCAAAACCAATCCCAGATTTAATCAGTTTATTCATATAATGAATCACTTGAGGCTGGAATTAATTGGGAAAAGTCAATCTTCATTGGTGAATTAAAGCTTTAGCCGCAGCGCTTTGAAGGGTTGTTTCTCTGCCACTCCTATCTGAAAGGAGATATTGCCATTATTAGTTATTTATTGTGGTTGTTATTGTTGTTGTTGTTGTTTAAATCTTGTATTTTCCCCAAAATGGGACTCCAGAAGGCAGCTTCCAAAATGAAACCCATACAAATAAAATACAAAAAGCTAAAACATATAAAAATCATCATTAAAAAGTAATTAAACTCATAAAATAATAATAATAATAATAATAATAATAATAATAATAATAATAATAATAATAACAATATATTAATATGCAGACAGAACAGCATTATTAAAAGCCCTTTCCAGTCAGTTCCCAAAGGCCTGTTGAAATGAAAACTTCTGGCAGAAGGACAGCAAAGAGGGAGACACAGGTTCCTTCCATTTCTGGCTGCCAATGGCAAATACTTGACTCTGAATCATAGAGTTGGAAGGGACCCTGAGGATCATCTAGTCCAACCCTCTGCAATGCAGGAATATGCAGCTGTCCCATACAGGGATCAAACTTGCAACCTTGGCATTATCAGCACCACGCTCTAACCAACAGAGCTATCTGCTGAATGACTCAAACCCTGATTTTGTATTTGCTCTGCTTCAGGTAAGTGTTTCTGCCCTTGGGATGTCTAAGCCACTATTTCCACATATATGCATTTAAAAGTTTGTTTGACACTTTATTTTATCATATAATTTTATAAGTCTTGTTTGTTTGTGTCAGGGGTTCAGAAGGAGAGACACAGGAGGGGGAGCAAATGGAGAGTGAGGAGGAAGAGGACGAAGGGGGTGCAGGCAGTGACAGTTACCAGAGTCATGACTCAAGCCTCTCTAGCGAATCGGAGGACTCACAGAAGGGAGCACCGAAGGCCAGAGTGAGGGAGGTTCCAGGGGAGAAACCTCAGGAGGGAGGGGCCAGCGGGGAGTCCCTGAGCAGCAGTTGGAAGTCAGGACCAGCTTCCCCACCAGAGCGCAGTGGGGAGGGGGAATCCCAGGAGTCGGGACCAGTGTTCTCACCACCAGCAGGAGGAGAGGAGGCAGGTTTGGCCACGCCCACATCCGGAAGCGGGGAGACGGTCAGAAGGAAGGTTACCGGCTGGGCGCGCGCGCCAAGTTCAAATGTACAGGCGAGCGGCACAGCAGGGAGTCCTGACAGGGAGCCAGGTCCTAAAGCCCGCCGGAAGGAAGGGCGGGACTCAGGGGGGTCAGCGTCAGAGGAATCCAGGAGGGAAGTAACCCCAGAGGGCAGAAGGACCCAGAGAAGGAAGGAGCAGCGGAGGAGGTGGAGCAAGGCTAGAATCTTAAACTGGTGTGGCTTTAGCAGCGAGTCAGAGGGGACTTAGCCGATCTAGCGTCAAGACGTGGGTCTGCGCGCCCAGAGCTTGGAAATGGAAACTAAACTTCAATAAAGACTTTTGTATATAAGATCCACTGGGCGTTGGTCCTCTGTGAGCTGGGACCTAGCGGCAGTTCCTGACAGTTTGTTTGTTTGTTTGTTTGTTTGTTTGTTTGTTTGTTTGTTTAGAGTTGAAAAAGTGCTCCAGAGACGTTTGTAACATTGCAGGGATAAGCCCATCAGTTCTGTGGACAGCTAGCTTCTGCTGCAAATGAACCTGAACTGGTTTCTCCTGATCTCAGTTTTAAGGAGGAATTATTACATGTCTGAACAAAATGTGCACTGCTCAAATTGCATATGTCTTTCTTTATGCACCCTTCACCTACCTATAAATGATGAAGTTTATCTGAAAGCAGCCCTGTTCAGGGAAGCTCTTAATGTCTGATCTTTTATCGTGTTTTTAGTATTCTGTTGGGAGCCGCCCAGAGTAGCTGGGGAAACCAGCCAGATGGGCGGGGTATAAATATATTATTATTATTATTATTATTATTATTATTATTATTATTATTATTACAGTGTTGAAGGTTAGAATTATTTTATAGATTATAGTAAATATCCACCCCTGTGGACTATCCAAAAGCTCCAAAGATGCATCAGGAATTTGACAACTACCTAAAAAGAGGGAGGGCTTCTGTTAGTCACAATAAATCTTCCAGTTATTCAGCATCAGCGTGTGAATGCCCACAGTCATCAAATGTTGGATCTTTACTGAGACTTTTTTTCTTATTTGACATGTTCCAGAACACGTTCCTGGTGCTAGAAATCCCTCTGGGGCTCTACCATGGATAAAGAGAGCTCAATGTGGTGTAATAGTTAAAGTGTAGGACTAGGACCTGAGAGACCAGGGTTCGAATCCCCCCTCAGCCCTGAAGCTCACTAGGTGGCCTTGGGCCAGTCATCGTCTCTCAGCCTGACCTACCTCACAGGGTTGTTGTGAGGATGAACTGGGGAGGTGGGCAACCAAGTGCACCACGTTGAGCTTCTTGGGGGAATGGGTGATATAGAAATGTAATAAATAAGTATTGGACAAGCACATAACATGCAGATGTGCCTCCTTCATTCAGTACACGAGGGTGTGTGTGTTTCGGAACAGAGGCAGCGTACATTTTCAGCAGAGTCAAAAATGCCTTTCCTGGCATTTTCTGGTGCTTGCAGAAATGTTTCCCTGATAATTAACATTGCTGTATTTTACTTACTCTCAGTTCCTGTGCCCACAGCAACAATGTTTGTAGTTGAATGGTGAATTTTGGATATAATAGAGATGTAAAAGATTTGGATTATTATAAAAGATGTAGGAAGAAATTACAGTCATACCTCGGGTTGTGAACGCTGCGTTTTCAGGTTATGGACCACGCTGAACCTGGAAGTACCGAAACGGGTTACTTCTGGGTTTCGGCGCTTGCGCATGCGCAGGAACACCAAATAGCATCACGTGCATGCGCAGACGCAGGGCTGCGGGTTGTGAACGCTGTGTGTTGTGAACGTGCCTCGTGCACAGATCATGTTCGCAACCCGAGGTTCCACTGTACTAACACTAGGACCCACAAAGGGGAGGGTGTAAGTCCAGGAAATTCTATGGAATCTTGTCTTCATGTTCATGTTGTATGTTGGATATGCAACTGTAAAACTGTAATTTGAAAAACCTAATAATAATAATAATAATATGCCCACAGCAAGCGGCATAATTCTTTTCACTATGTACTTCTTGATAGGCTGGGATTTCCAACATGATGAAGTCAGAAAGGAGAAAAAGGTGGTATCTTGTGGGGGGGGATAGGTTCGTGCCACTCCTGCAGCCAAAAAAATGTTGGCGGAAAACATAATCATAATAGTTCTCAGGAAATATTTTCCCCTTTCCAACTCACCCCCCTCCTAAGATGATTATTATCAGCTGAACGTGAAGAGGGATATAATTTAGCACGGCTCCATGGTCTTTAGTGCGACCGAGCTGAGCACACAGTGATGCAATTGTACCTGACATCGCCTTCAAACTATGTCACCACCATGGATACATTTCTACCCTGCAGCAATCCTGGTCTGTGATATACAGAAGCAGAATAGCGTGAGCTGGTCCAATTATTGCTGGGATCATATGCAGAAAGGGTGGGACTTCAGGAATCTTTTGTGTTTGTGACATCTGACTTTAGCAGCTGTTAATCCCCAGCATCTGGGGGTGGAAGTGACAATGGGCGAAGTCAAGGCAAGGGATGAGCCTGGGTGGAGGAGAAGAAGCAGCAGAGTGTAGGAGGACATGGGGACAAAGGGGAAACAGAGTCACATGGGAGCATCCTCTTGGCAGCTTGGCGTGCAAGGAGATTGCCAGGCAGACCCCCAGGATAACATTGATATCAGTATAAACTGTATGCTGGCACCCGTCTTTGCTTAAGAGTATTGTGCCCCTGTAGCAACCAGGAGGTAGAATCTATAGTGGTGGTTCCCAAACTTTTGTAGGGCTATTATTATTATTATTATTATTATTATTATTATTATTATTTTATTTCTATACTGCCCTATACCGGAAGGTCTCATTCTCAGTGCCCCCTACCCAACCATATAAAAAGCAATCTTCAGAACAGCAGTTTGCACAACCCACTAAGGAAGATAATGACACAAGACCTTGCACAACAGTAACAATCGGTTGCACATTTATCCAAAATCCAATTAAAACTATTTGGTTTCATTCATTCATCAAAACTGATACCACTGGCCTATAGCATATGTCCTCCTGTTCTCCAGTTTCTATGCTGGAGTTCTTTGGCTGACACTTACTGACCAAACTACCAGGAAGGTCAGTTCAGTTTTATGTTAAATATCACTGATGGAAGATAAAAACCCAAGAATCTCACTGACAGTGGCTGAGAGCACAAGAGAACAGCTCACCACCTGAAAATGGGATGAGCATCATCACAGACTAACCTAATATTATTGTAGTGTTAATATGTTGGCTCTGACATTGCACTTCACATTCTGTTTTGCTCTGAGATTCTTGCATACTGCGTGCTGCTGATTTTTGGTCTATTGGCTGATTGGTTGGTTGGCTCCAGGCTCCACACCAGCTTTAGAACGTGCAAAATCCCCCCTTCTTTGACCCAGAAAGCACATACAGATGACAAGCAAGGCAAGTTGCATGTGAGGAAGCCTCCCAGCTGGCCATTGCAAGGAACAGGCTATCAGGCCTGCCCAGGACTAAGGCCACAGGCCAGCAAACTGGGAAGCATCTTTGCAAACTTTTGGGAGCAAGAAAAGGTTCAGTTGGGGTGACCAAAAAAGAAGACACCAAACTGCAGAAACTTTGTATATGTGATTTATATGATAAAGGCATTGCTATGATTTAAATAGAATTACAATACATCAGAAAACGTTTTTGTTCTTTTTGGCAACCATCTGTCTTGGGAGGCAATGGAGGAACATGCTTTCGGGAGTGAAGTCAAACCGTTGGAGAGTTACAGCACTTGCTGTGGCTGTAGAGACCGATATGGGAGAGACATGTTTTGTTGCAGCTGGGGCAAATGAAGGTGTCCTGTTGTGTTGCTGCGGATGCACCATGGTGTTTCTACCCTCTGCACTCCTCCCAGTGGTCATTCTTCCTCCTCTGGTCACTGCTGTGGATGCACAACTTGACTGTCTCCAGGCACTGCGGTCATCTACAAGGGAGAGCCACGGTTGGGGTTGATGTTGCCATCCTCCATGTCTCTTTTACAAACATCTTTGTAATGTAGAGTTGGTCTGCCAACTGGCCTGGTGCCTGAAGCCAGCTCCCCATAGAGCACATCCTTGGGGATCCTGCCATCTTCCATTCTGTGTACATGACCAAGCCAGCATACAACGTCGCTGAGACAGGAGTGCAAACATGCTGGAATGTGGGCTTGGTAGAACCCACCTTTGCTTGTGACTCTGTTCTGCCATGTGATGCCCAAAATCCAAGTCCTGCTTAAGGAACCCTAAGAAAGGAGAGCAAGGGCCTTGAAGCCACACATCAACCATTAGCACCTGGGCCTGGCTGCTTATGCATCACAAATAAATAGACCCCAAAATCCATTGGCCAGCATCCACCATAAAGCATGTCTCAAACAAGCCGTGTTGAAAGGAAGGCGATAACATCCATGCACAGCACATGCCATGGGGGAAGTGAGGGCACTCTGGCTAGAGAGTGGCTGTTTTCCAAAGCTCAGCATTACATGCAGCCATTTTGAAGGCCTTCAAGTCAATGTTGCAAGTCAACTGCAAAAGAGTTGCAGCACTCTCGTGTCATCCACTTTCATATATCATCAACGGTGTTCCCAAATGTCAGCATTCATTTTGCTGACAATACAGCAAAATGCCAAATATGGCTCTCTCGGGTGAGCGGGTTGCCATTCAGACTCAGTCAGTTTTTTGTCGCTCCTGCTGCCTTTCCTGCTATCGGTGAATAAGTTGGTGCTTTCACAAAACACATCACAACCTGATCAGCATTTCAAACCCAAGTATTTAGAGCTGGAGGTTCATTGGAGTCTGGGGAACAGCCCTAGCATCTTTCAATCCAGCCTCTTTCTGTAAGCAATGCTCAGGGTGCCCTTTGAGCTCCATTGCAACCTTAACTGTAATGTAGGTGATCATGCAACAGAGACTCAGTTGGAAACTGGTGGGCAGACCAGGGCAGAACTGGTTTTACTGCTGTGGCAATTTCTGGGTGCCTGCCTTTGCTCATCTGTGGAGTGCAATCAAGAGCATTGAGAAAGAATACTCTCCCTCATTCCAGATTAGCATCAAAAGGAAATTGCTCTATTAATAAAAGAGAAAGGAGAGGAGAATGAAAGAGCATAAATGGATGGATTCACCAGGGTCTGGCCCACTCATAAAGTGGGGGCAAGCTGCACCAGCACTGGCATCAATTTCGGGAGGAATCTCACGTGTGTGATCTTTACTGGAAATCGCTCCTTATGCCAGCGCTGCTTCTGTGCCAGCAGAGAGGCGGCACAGGCGGAGCTGTCACAGGTGAGTGGCATGGTGGCTTGGCTAACTGTGGGGGCAGGTGGTGCAGCATAGCATAGCAACATTTCCCTTTTTGCCTCAAGCGATGCCCCTGTGGTTCACACGGAGGGTATGACGGGAAGCATCTAGGACAGCATGCAGATCAGAACAATATAATAACATGTATTGGAGTCCTCAAGTGAGAGTAAAATAAGCCACACCTGAGCCAGTTATAGGGCATGTAGCAATATCACATGGATGGAATCCTGTAACGTATAGATAATTGTATATTACCACTTGTTTGAGTTTTATCCATCTGAGGCAACAGGTTGCATCTAGACCAGGGGTTGTCAACCTGGTCCTTACCGCCCACCAGTGGGTGTTTCAGGATTCTAGGTGGGCTGTTAGGGTGTTCTACAGCACAAGCTGAATCTTCCTTCCATTGAGCACTGGGGGACTCTAAGGAAATTTTACCATCAAGAAAGATGCATTAGTGGGCGGTAGGTATAAAAAGGTTGACTACCCCTGATCTAGACGAAAGCTTTATCAGGCTGTCCGCATAGCAAGTTCTGCAGGAAAGATCCTTTTCAAGGCTTCTCTTTCAGTGACCTGGAATAGGGCCTTTTCCATGGTGGCACCTTAGCTATGGAATCCCCTCCCTCCTGAGATACATCATTGGCCAGCTTTGAACACCAATTAAAAACATTTTTACTCCCCCGGGCTTTTAGAAGGGACTGACTTGGTGCTGAGTTAACAGATTGTACACAGCAATTAATAATAGATGATGCCACAAGAGCAAGGCAAACGTTGTCTTCCTGCCTGAATCCATTTCATGAGCTATTGTTGCTTGTAGGCAATGGAACCCTCAGGGGAAGACTTTGGTAATCTTTGGTAATATGGCGCACTGAGTGAAGCCAAAATTTGGTGGCCCCAAATGGATCGTTTCCATTATGGATCTTGTTAATTTTGAGCCCCCACGGCTTGGCGGAAGGGAACACATCTTTTCAGTGTAGCAGCACTGATTGTCTGCAGCGAATAGCAGGCAGGCACTTTCAGTGTGTGATTTTTGACACCTGCTAAAAACTTCAGGCAAGCCAACCCAGTCATATAATTTTGTGTGTGTATACATACACACAGACACACAGACACACACACACCCAAAGCGGTTTATTTCATCTATATTTTGATCATTTTATTACGTCTATAATGTCTGTTTTTATTGCTATTTCGAATGAATATTTTACACCATTTTATGTAAACCGCTTGGCTATATTTTTCAAGTGGTACATAAATCTAGCTAAATAAATAGCACTCCCAGAATCCATAGCATGGCATGCTGTCATTCTTTGAAAGCACAGAAGCAGCACAGAATTGAACTTCTTGGAAATATCCACTGTTTCTTTCCTTTCCTTTTCTTTCGTTTCTTAAAGTAAGTTACTAGCTTTTGGTTGTGTGGGTGGCAGGTGCTGAAATCTCAGAAGCCAGGAAAGTGGGTGGAAGAGATTCCCGGAGGTTTCTAGCAACTGTTGGCAGGCTCCAGTGCCTTCTGCCTCTCTAGAAATAACAAAAATTATGCAAAGGAGTGAAAATGGTAAGACACATGAAGTAAACAATGCAGATGTGTTCAATTTGCATGATGAATATAGGCTGTAGAATCCAGCTTTTCTTGGCTCTGAATTTGGATTATCCAGGAACACTGCTTTTATTTTAATTTAATTAATATACAGTAAACACAGATGCCGCCGCCACATGGGCAGTTTTTTGGCCTTGCCAATGTCTTACCCTTCCAAATGTCTTTTCAAGAGCTTAGGTTAATTGGAAAGTGCCTAGTATCCTTATTAGATGTATGAATATGCTGATTTGTGCACCAAAATGAGTGGCCCTCAGTGAAGGGTCTAGTCATGGCCACTCAGATGCCCCTAAATTGTCCCCTCATCTCTTACTGTTAAGTTGTGGGTGAACATATCAGACAACACAGCGATTCTTCAAACAGCTCTTGTTTATTCACAGGCCAGAACAGAACTGAACTGAAGGGTTCAGCCAGCCTGCTTATATAGAGCTCCACTACAACGCAACAGTAACCACTTTCTGTAACTATCCAATCACTGAACATCACTTTCAATCCCTTATTTGCATATGTGGACCTGAGTGAAAACCATCTACAGTATCCCCCTGCTGGCCCAGGGTGAGAACTTCAGTACATAACACTTACCATTTTTGTGGGCTGAAAATTTCTTCTTGTTGCTTCCCCATCTTGCAAGCTCTGGGTTTGGACACAACATGGAGAATTTGAGTTTTTGGTGGGTGAGGGGAGGAGAAGGGCATATCAGAGGGTCACTGACAATGGTAGCAATCCAGGGTTATGGTGGAGGGTCAAACACCCATTACTATTTTTACAGCAGGGTCTCAGCATGATCCCTGTCTTCAGCATCCTGATTTGCCCAATCAGCATGAAATGAGAGGGGTGTCATATTGTATTTTAACTCAGGCCTGCGGTTCTGAGTAAGCAAGATTCATTTCTACCATTTTGTTTTTTGCCAGGCAAAAAGTACACCCATGTTCCTCCCAGATTCAGATAACATTTTGACCTCTACCTATTGACTGCTCAGAAGAGGCAAAGAGAGAGAGGAGGAGGGGCAGCTTTTAAAGCACAACTTTTATTGTGTGGTGCAGACAGTCTGAACAGTCAACAAAAGAGGGTGTGTGAAGTGCCCAAACGGTTTTGTCATCATAATTGCCCCATTATTTAAAATTATTGAATAATTATTGCACAGCCCTGCTGCAAACACCTCCTCTCTTGCTGAAGCCAAAGATTTTGACTCAGAGAACCGATCCTGTCGGTGCTCAGGACCAAATACAGAACTGGTTCTGTTTCAAAGTGCTACTTTGACAGCCTGCACAATTATGGGTGGTTTTTGTGTGTGTGTGAGTTTTTTAAAAAAGACATTTCAGGCCTTTTTCATGAGATTTTACTTCAAAGCAGAGTAGCAGAACATTTTTTCTACCACAAACCCATATGGATAATCTGCTGCGGGGTCCACAGGCTGGGGGTGGTGGGTGAAGTTAGGAGATAAATTCATCACAGTTTGCATTTAAGAGCAAAGCTATCAAATTCAAAGTTTATTAAGCAAAATGAGAACTGCGATACAGCCACTCTTTCAAAATTTGCATTTATCTGGATTTTGCAATGCAGTTTATTATTAACTTATTTGTTGCATTTAAAATCCCCTGGTTTTTTGTCTGTCTCTTTGTTTGCCAAGAAGCTCCATGTGGCATACCCTGTGAGGTGGATCAGTCTGGCAGAAGACCGTGGTTGGGTCCCAGGTTACCCCATAAGCTTCATGGCTGGGTGGGGATTCGAACCCTGGTCTCCCAGGTCCTAGTCCAACACTTTGACCACTACACTACACCGCCTCTCCAACCAATGTGTACAAAAAAATGCATATATTAGGGGGTGTTGCATACAAAAATTAATATATTAGTGAAAATAACATAAGTACTATAAAAATTATATCAAAAATTAGGATAAATTCACACTAGAATGCCGATGAAATTTTATGAGGTGTTTTTTAAAATGAAGATTGGTGCAGAAATGTGGAGTACTGAATTTAAGATTGGTTGGGCTCAGAAACTGAAGCCAGTACTAAGTGAATCTAGGAGAGTTGGATGTAAATGTAAACCCAGTAAACCATGGTTTGATAGGGAATGTAGGGAAAGGAAGCAAAATCTAAGTACAGTCGTACCTTGGAAGTTGAACGGAATCCATTCTGGAAGTCCGCTCAACTTCCAAAACATTTGGAAACCAAAGCACAGCTTCTGATTGGCTGCAGGAAGCTCCTGCAGCCAATCAGAAGCTGCGGAAGCCCCATCGGACATTCCACTTCCAAAAGAATGTTCAAAAACCGGAACACTCACTTCTGGGTTTTGATCGTTCAAGAGCCAATTTGTTCAGGAGCCAAGGCGTTCGACTTCCAAGGTATGACTGTGTATATTAGGAAAGCATATAAGACAAATGAGTAACGATTTGCTGCAACAATATAGAAAATATAAGCAATTGCTAAAGAAAATGCTTCACTGTAAACAACTTTGGCATGAATTAGAACAGGTTGCAGTCAGGAATGATTCTGCTGTGTTTTGAGGTGGGATTTAAAGATAAAGGTAAAGGGACCCCTGACCATTAGGTCCAGTCGTGACCGACTCTGGGGTTGCGGCGCTCATCTCGCTTTATTGGCCAAGGGAGTCCGCATACAGCTTCCGGGTCATGTGGCCAGCATGACTAAGCCGCCTCCAGCTAACCAGAGCAGCGCACGGAAATGCCGTTTACCTTCCTGCCAGAGCGGTACCTATTTTTCTACTTGCACTTTGACGTGCTTTCGAACTGCTAGGTTGGCAGGAGCAGGGACCGAGCAATGGGAGCTCATCCCGCCGTGGGGATTCGAACCGCCGACCTTCTGGTCGACAAGTCCTAGGCTCTGTGGTTTAACCCACAGTACCACCCGCGTCCCAAGGGGTGAGGGTGGGGTTTAGTAGTACATAAATCTAAAGCTGGAGTGGATGTTCATAGTCTGGTTAGTAAATGGGAAGCCTTTTTTTTTAACCCAAGCCTCCAATTATCAATTTCTTAACTCTGAAGTATATCTTTAGATTCCCAGAACTGAATGAAACTGATTTGTGGCCAGCGGTAGCATCCTCAGAGGTCAAAACATTGCTGAATGCATTGAGGAGTAATAAAACTCCAGAGGAAGACATGTTGCCACCAGAGATCTTTACGGAGAATGCTGACTGGTGGTTTCCAATGCTTGTCAAATTGTTCTATATATATAATTACATACGGTAGGAGAGACCTTGTATTGTAGCAGATTCTCAAGGAAGAGGTTTGATCTTCAAGTGCACCAACTTGATTTCAACTTGCCTGACAAATATGTAGCATTGATTATAATTATCATTTCATTCCTATTTCACACTTCTCCAAATTTTATGATAATTTTTATGACTAAAAAAAGTTCGAATAAAAAGTGTTGTTTTAGATTGAAACATATTAAAAAGTGCTTATCTCCTTCAGTGGAGGTTTTTAAGCAGAGATTGGATGGCTATCTGGCATGAATGCTTTAGCTGAGATTCCCACATACAAAGGGTTGGACTAAATGACTTATTGACCATTGGTGTCCAACTCTAAGATTCTATGGTAATTATTTAATTTAATTTATTATTATTATTATTATTATTATTATTATTATTATTATTATTATTATTATTACATTTGTATACCACCCTTCATCTGTAGATCTCAGGGTGGTTCACAACATAAAAAGGCAGTTTTGAACAAATCTATGAAAATTTTGTGCTGGATTGTTTGTTTTAAGGCATAGTGGATAGTTACAGAAGGTATCGGAAATCACATTACTGGAACATTTGCCTCACTACCACAGAGTTGTCTGAGGTTTGGCTAAACAAGATTGTTTTAACAAAGCATGGTTCCCATTCATATCTTTTGTAACCAAAAATAGTGTTTTATGCAAGAGTCCAATGACTCTTACATCACTATAGAGTGGGTACATGACTTCCCCTTGATGGCTCCTGATCTGATTTCACTCTGACCCATCACTCCATATTTATTTCTTAATATTAAATACGTTACAAAAAAACCTCTGTGCTTCAGTCACAGAGTTATGGTTTCTTACTGTTTATTGATTTGTATATCTTATTAACTTTTTACAGCTGTATGTTCAAAAATCAATAAACATATGTTAAAACAATAAATGCAGATTGATGTGGAATTGGGATGGGGCAGATTAATGAATTAGCACATAGAAGACTGGCATGGAGTGGAAATAGACCTGCTACCTGCATCCCTTTTCCATAATACTTATTCCTTATAAGGCACCATTGTGTTTCGGGGGGGGCAGCCTTTAATGCTCTATAAGTGTGGATTTTCCACTTGTACCATCACCTTCCCTCTAAGAAGTTCAGCATGTTGTTGCGCTGGGAGAGAAATTCTTTGGAATACACACACACAAACACAGAGCTTATTTATTTACAATTAAGTGGTACAGAAATTCTGTGGGAAAGGGAAATGATTCAGTTTGCATTTAAAGATGAATGTATCTAATCTGCACTTTCTGAAACAATACATGAAACAAAATACGCCACTGTCTCGAAATTCACACGTCACCGAATTTTTCAATGCTATTCTCCGGCCTAGTAATGTGTACAGAAATGGACATACTGGAGTAAAGAGTCCATAAAATGCATATATTGAAAATAACATACAAAAATGCATTATTTGCCTTGCAAATAAATGCGCCTGTTAGGCAAAATGCCCTACAAACAGTGGCGGAGCTTCATGCTCCAGCACCGGGGGATGGAGAGCAGACGGGGGCGGGACTGGCATGCATCCCGGGGGCGCCCAGCATGGGCAGGGGAGTAGCCATGTTGGCACCCTAGGTATCGCTCTACCACTCCCCCCACACTCCTCTTCCTCCGCCAGTGCCTACAAGCATACTTTTTTAGGAGCAATTTACGTTAAAATGCTGATGAATCATAATCCTGAGGACTTTTAAAGAAAAAAATGGCAAACTCTCATGGAAATGAGGACAACTGAACCTAAGAGTGGGAAAGTTAGACACTCAGAGAAGCACAAAATGGACAGCTCTGCCAATCCCTAATCCACTGTAACCTTATACTCTCAGTGACCCTGTGAGCTAAGTTAGGGAGTTAGGGAGGGAGAAGTTGGCCCAAGCTCACTGGGTGAGTTTTATGGCTGGGTGAGCATTTGAACCCACATCTCTTGTGTCCATTGCACCACACTCGCACACATAGTGCCTGTTGTGCACTCAGCTTTATAAAATCCTAATGCAACACTGTGACGCATTTTTAGTGGTTAGTAATTTTAGTGGTTAGTAAAGCCATCCTGGAATGGTAATCTCAAATGGATAATTTTATTTTTAAGGGTGTGGATTTTATGATGTCCCATAGCTTTTACTTGAGTACATAGCTCAGGTTTGAATTCAGAGCAGTGAGTCATCTGGTTAATGAGGAGGAGGAGGAGGAGGAGGAGAAACAGCTTTGAGCACCCAGAGAAGCCTCTGAGGCCTTTTTCTCAGGCTTCAGATAAGTATCTGGAGAGCAGCGCTAGTGGAAATGGAGTGTGTTTGCTCAGAAGATTGGGCCACATCATAAAAAGTTTCTACAGGTGGTTTTATGAAGCTATTGCCTCCAAAGCTGGCTGAAAACATGTTAGCACACAGGTTCCTTTGTGATGTTTTGGATGAAGCTATCATACAGAGTCAAAAAGCCTGGTCCATCAAGTCAACCATAGAGTCTTATTTGGCAATCTGGCAGCAGCTTTCCAGGGTCTGAGGAAGATGGGGCTGTTCTCTAGGGCATCTGTAACACAAGAGACAAACATCTGCTTGGCCAATGCATTGCTAAACCTCCTGTGTACAATTACGGCACAGTTTGGGAAGGAGGAGAAACGCAACCCAGGTCACATTTAAGGGCAAACTTACCTGATTTGCAGTTTCCAAAGCAACACACAAACCAAACCACAGCCATCCCTGGAAAGCAGCACTTCTCTGAATTTTGCAATGCAGCTCTCCAGGCAAGTAATGTTCCCAGAAATGCATGTCCTAGGGTACAGTGTACATAAAAATGCACAGATCGGTGGAAATAGCACCAAAATGTGTTGTTATAGGGGCAACAGCTTTGAAGAAATGTGTATATCAGGCAAGACTGCCTACAAACATGTGTGCATGTTGAGAAATTTGCATTTCAATGCTGGTGGGTTTCCACGAGGACCTTTGAAGGGAAAATTCACAAACTGGTGTGGAGAAGTGAATAATAATAATGGACAGATTAGGAAAATAATAATGGACAGATAGGCACATCCCTAGTCACAGTTCACTTCCTAATAAATAATCGTCTTCCTGTAGGTGGTCCTGGATGCCCCCCTGCCACCACTGCTTACCTGGAGACACCAGAGACTGAGCCTGTGACATTTTTTGCACATAAAGCATGTGGTCTACTACTAAGCAGTGGCACCTTCACTTTCCTGGGAACACAGATGCATATCCAGGCACCAGCTGCTTTAAAGTGTAGATTTCTTTGGCCCAGTGAAACTTGAGGACACGGGTTCTGGCAGAGGGGCTTGTGCTCTTTGACAAAATTATCTGCATTCTCCCCAGGTCAAGGGAGCAGAAAAGGCTGTAGCATCTTTGGTATCTTACTCCTACAGCCTTACCTATACCACTGCTAGCTCACGCTCACTGGTCCTGAGCATTTCCACCTGCATGAAATGCAGAATTGAACCCTGATCATGCCTCTTGCTTGCATGGATAGAGGACAGAGAGGGTGTAGAAGCCATTCCTCCGTGGGAAGGTAAAATTGACAGCATTGCTCTGCCCACTGTTGCCTCTGACTTTGCTCACCACCCCAGGCAGGTGGCCCCCAGAAGAATGCTCAGAGGAGAATGTGGCCCTTGCAGTTGCTGCAGGATGCATAGGCTGAAGCCCTCATGCAGCCCTGACCGCCTCTTATTGGGGCCCTGAAGTTTCTCCTGTTCCTCCATCCCATCCGAGTTCTTTCCTTCCAGTTCGTTTCCTCCTTATTTTTCCTGTCTTTTAAATGTTTCTTCCTCTTTTGATGTAGCTTTAAAAACATTTGGAAGGGGCAATATTTAAAATAAATTGAAGTCTGTTTGTTTTTTACTTCTTTTCCTGGGGGCAAGTAAGTCCCCCCCTCCCAACCGCACCCTGCCAGCTGTCTGAAAACAAATTGCAGGGTTTCTGTCTTCTGTATGTGCATAGCACAGAGAAGTCAGAATATAATTGATTTTGCTTGTTTTCCAAAACAGGAGCTGTGTTGGTCTTCTGTCCTAAAAACATTACTATGTACCTAGTTGAGAACATTCCCATCAAACCCTGCATAGGGTTGGCTTACAAAGTAGAGAAGTGTATATGAGAATTCTAATAAGTGGTAGCTATGCTGGATGTGGGTGGTGCTGTGGTCTAAACCACAGAGCCTAAGGACTTGCCAATCAGAAGGTCAGCGGTTTGAATCCTCACGACGGGGTGAGCTCCCGTTGCTCGGTCCCTGCTGCTGCCAACCTAGCAGTTCGAAAGCACATCAAGTGCAAGTAGATAAATAGGTACCGCTCCAGTGGGAAGGTAAACGGCGTTTCTGTGCACTGCTCTGGTTCGCCAGAAGTGGCTTAGTCATGCTGGCCACATGACCCAGAAGCTGTATGCCAGCTCCCTCGGCCAATAAAGCAAAATGAGTGCAGCAACCCCAGAGTCATTCGCAACTGGACCTAACAGTCAGGGGGACCTTTACCTTTACCTTTATGCTGGAAATGGAAGCAGAGCAGTCTTTATCCCAGGTTAGTTAATTCAAAAAAGAAATGAATGCCTCTGTCCATCAGCAACAGTGGACCACTCATTGCCAGCATATAGCCCCTGGAGGAACGGAGCTCAGGTAAAGCATCCAGATTGATGGAAGTAATAGCCCTGCTCTCTTTTGCCTTGGTCAGACCCCACCTGGAGTCCTGTGTCCAGTTCTGGGCACCACAGTTTAAGAAGGATATTGACAAGCTGGAACATGTACAAAGGAGGGCAACCAAGATGATAAAGGGTCTGGGAACCAAGCCTTATGAGAAATGGCTGAGGGATTTGGGTATGTTTAGCCTGTAGAAACAGACACTGAGAGGTGATATGAAACCCATCTTTAAACATCTAAAGGCCTGTGACATGGAAGATGAAGGCAGCTTGTTTTCTGCTGCTCTGGAGGATAGAACCCAAGCCAATGGGTGCATATGACAAGAAAGGACAGTCTGACCATACATTAGGAGTAACTTTCTGATGAAAAGAGTTGTTCGACAGTGGATAGATGGTGGACAGTCCTTCCTTGGAGGTTTTTAAATAGTGATTCCTGCATTGCAGGGGGTTGGACTAGATGATCCTCAGGATCCCTTCCAACTCTACAGTTCTATGATTCTATGATTTTTTTTAAAACTCTAGGCTACCCACCCCTGCACATAATAAGTTTCAGGACTCTGATATACACACAGTTCTTTTTGTTGGTGTTGGGGTCAGGAAACCTTCCATGGGATCGCAGAAGCCTCACACACAGAAAAGCAACTGGCAGGGTTACTTGCAAGCACCATGTGTTGTGTGTATCGGATCCCTCCATCCTCCCTCTGCACAAGACACACACACCCTGCTAGGCCTTTGAGCTTCTTCCTAGCTCTTCAGCAATGCCCCTTGGCCCCAGTGCCATTGCACATTCCAGCAGGGCCCCACTTCTGAAGACTTCTTGCTCTGATATCAAGGAGAACGTTTGCAACACTCGATCTGCATACAAGAAGACGTTGCTAAGAATTTGGATCTACATGGTAATGTAACAAGAAAAGGAGTGGCTGCTGAGCTCTGTTTCGGAGGCTGTGTTCTAAGACATGCCGCGTAATTGATAGATGATATCAGTCTCAGGCAAGGCACAACAGGGCTTCCAGCAATGTGGTCTAGGGTGGAGAAGGCAGATGATTAGGATTCTTCTAATCTGGAATCAGCCCTAATGAAAACAGCTCCCAGTTGCCTAAATATCAGCCGTGTCCTGAGATACCCTCAGGATAGCCAACCCTTGCTGGTTCCTCTGCTTACAAACTCACTTTGAATGATAAAATGGACAGAAAGTCAGATCTGGATTCACATTAGAGCCCCTTAAGAAGACATTAGGTGGAGAAGCCTTAGACCATTATTAACTTGCCTCTAGGGTGAAAACAGTGTTTCCATGCGCTGCTCTGGTTCGCCAGAAGTGGCTTCGTCATGCTGGCCACATGACCCGGAAGCTGTACACCGGCTCCCTCGGCCAGTAAAGCGAGATGAGCGCCGCAACCCCAGAGTTGTCCACGACTGGACCTAATGGTCAGGGGTCCCTTTACCTTTACTAGGGTGGTCAATTAATAGCAACTTCTCTCCACACCCCCCCAAAAAAAGTCAGAAGAGAATACCAGTTTGCATAAAATTTGGGTATACTGTAGGTGCCAATTTACAAATGAATTGTTATTTAGTCCAACCATCTCATCCTCTGTCATCCTCTTCTCCCTGTGCCCTCAACCTTTCCCAACATCAGGGTCTTTTCCAGAGAGTCTTCTCTTCTCATGAGGTGGCCAAAGTATTGGAGCCTCAGCTTCACAATCTGTCCTTCCAGTGAGCACTCAGGACTGATTCCCTTAAGAATGGATAGGTTTGATCTTCTTGCAGTCCATGGGACTCTCAAGAGTCTCCTCCAGCACCATAATTCAAAAGCATCAATTCTTCGGCGATCAGCCTTCTTTATGGTCCAGCTCTCACTTCCAGACATCACTATTGGGAAAACCATAGCTTTAACTATATGGGCCTTTGTTGGCAAGGTGATGTCTCTGCTTTTTAAGATGCTGTGTAGATTTGTCATTGCTTTTCTCCCAAGAAGCAGGCGTCTTTTAATTTCATGACTGCTGTCACCATCTGCAGTGATCATGGAATGAGTATCATATATTAAAAAACATAAATACAATGCATCTCCCCATAATTGGGGGGACTGCAACCATAGAATCATAGAATTGTAGAGTTGGAAGGGATACCAAGGGTCATCTAGTCCAACCCCCTGCAATGCAGGAATCTCAGCTGAAGCATCCATGACAGATGACCGTCCAGTCTCTACTTAAATAACCAAGTGACTTGTGTGCAGGGTCTAAACTTGTTTATGGGCCCTTCTGCTTGTGTGCTGCCTGCTCAGTGCATTGTGCAGGTGACACTGAAGGATGAGTCAAGGTCCCTGCATTTCTCCCTTGTGATGGCTCTTTATCTTTCAAATGGATCTTGGGCCTAACAGCCCTCCAGCTGTTCTCTCACTGCCTTTGAGATGGAGGACTGTTCTCTGTCAAGAAGGGCACTTGGGCCCTGGGCAATGGATATAGGATATAACATGAAAATGGCAGCATGGGAAAGATTGTGGAATGTAGATTTGAAATTTATAGCATGTTATGTGATAAAAGAAAAAGATTTTTAAATGATGTTTCTGACTCCTAGTAAACTTGCAAAAATATATAAGTCGGAATCGGAAAGCTGCTGGAAATACAAAGAAAAAGAAGGTACTTTTCTCCATATGTGGCGGTCATGTAAGACAGCAAAAGCTTTCTGGGAAATTATTTATAATGAGTTGCAAAAAAAAATGTTGAAGACTACTTTTGTGAAAAAACCAGAAGCTTTTCTTTATGTATAATTGGTGGGGAAGTACCTACTGACCACAAAAAAAAACATGTTTATGTATGCTACCAGGGCTACTTGAATAATTTATGCCCAAAGATGGAAGGAAGAAACAGCTCCAACTAAGGAAGACTGGAAATTATAATTAATGGAATATGCTGAAATGGCAAAACTCACCAGAAGAATAAGAAATCAAGAAGTGAGATTTTTTATTGAAAATTCATTGATTATTTGAGGACATATTGTAAACAAATTAAAACAATAGCAGGATTGATATAAACACGTGCAGTAAGAGATAATTAAGGTTGGGAAAGGGAAAAATCATAAATATATTTGAACTGGATATGCAGTAATAAAAAGATATGAAATAAATAACCACAGAAAGGAGGGGAGGGAAGTCGAGGGAATGTAAATTGGATTTGTAAAGACGGGGGGGTTAGCTAAAATTATTGTAAAAGTTGAAAATGAAAAATAAGATTATAAAAAAGAAGGGATCTCCTTCCTTCAGAGCCACTCTCTTGCCCATCGAGATCAGTGTTCAATGTCATGTTAGAATTAGCGATGCATGAACTTAATATTTTCTTTTTCGGTGTGCATGTATGGTGTATGCAGTGTTAATTACTGGATTGCCTTTTGTTGATTGATGCATATTGTTTTGTTTTGTATTTGTTTTGTTATGTTTTTAAAATTAATAAAGCATTAAAAGAGAGAGAGAGAGAGATTAGTGTTGAGAACCTGCTCTGGGCATAGGGCTGATCAGTTGAAGCACTCAGGTGCATCCCTCTGCCAAAGGCAAGGGCTCTAGCGCCATGCAAGGGCAGGAATGAAGAAAGAGAATTGCCCTGCATGCTGGAACTTGCCAGCCCTGCTCTCACTAAATCCTGCCTCTGGCTTTGGTGGGAAGCCAAACCCCATGGCAATTCACATGCACATCACATACAAATCACGTGCAAATCACGTGCAAACAATTGTAATAATTTGTCTCATTAATTTGTCTCAACAGAACGTGAGGGAAAGAACAAAAGCCACCTTCGCCAACCTGGTACGCTCCAGATGTTTTGGACTACAGCACCATACCGTCCATGCACGGTACCATACCATCATGCTGGAGTCTGGAGGGTGCCAGCTTAGCCAAGGCTGAATAAAAGAGACTAAGCAAAATGGGGAGAGGAGGCACCCAAAGAAGAGTCTGCTAACTCCTTTGCAGCCAGCTTTCATTCCTTCTGAGTGGTCAGTTACAAATGGAGGTGATCAGGGATGGGGGAGATGTTTGATTCTCTAGGTATTTACAGCCAAAGCCATCAATTTTGCTTTTTCTGAAACAATACAGTGGTACCTCGGGTTACATACGCTTCAAGTTACATATGCTTCAGGTTAGAGACTCCGCTAACCCAGAAATAGTGCTTCAGGTTAAGAACTTTGCTTCAGGATAAGAACAGAAATCAGGCTCTGGCGGCGCAGCGGCAGCAGAGGCCCCATTAGCTAGAGTGGTGCTTCAGGTTAAGAACAGTTTCCGGTTAAGAACGGACCTCCGGAACGAATTAAGTACTTAACCCGAGGTACCACTGTATGCTGACTGAAACACCTCCTTCAAAATGCACACTTATCTGAATTTTCCACTGCAGTTCCCCAAACTATATTTGCAAAAATTCACATCTTAGAGGAAAGTGTGCATAAAAAATGAAGATATTTGTAAAAAATAACACAGAGAAATGCATTGTATCAGAGGACACAGCTTACAAAAAAAAAACCCAAACCTGTACGTTAGTCAACACTGCATACAGAAATGTGTTGATTTTCACATGAAAATGCTGTTGAAATTTCATGAGGGAGAAAACCCCTCCAAATTGATCCAGAAATGTGGAGAACTGGATTAAAGTTTTGAAAAATGAGAAACTGGGAAAACTGAAATGCACAGATCTTGAAGTGCCTAGGAAGCTGTAGAGGCAGTGCTGAAATAGAGCACCTGACCCCTGGGCTGCTCTGCCCTTTTCCTCAAGCCTTGTTCTCACTTAAGGGACCAAGCAATGTCTGTGCTGAACCTGCCTGTAGGTGAGGACCCCCATAGGATTTCCCCCACTGGAATAACTAAAGGTTGGTCCTATACCTAGATACTTAACATGTCAGGGGAAAGAAAGCTGGTCTGGAAGCAAAGCAAAGGGGGAGGAGGATTCAGAAGTGGGGCTCTGACGCCTGAAACAGTCCTGTGCAAGTATCCACAGATTTCTCACATCTGTGAGACGGGACCACAGCACATTAGCTCAGAAAACAAGTGTGTGTAAGTTATGACTCATCTCTCCTGAGATCTTCAAGCACCAGACCCTGCTGTAAAGGAATCTTTATGAGAAATTCTTGTTCTGTTAATGCTGCCAACAATATTGATTGTCAACTCTACCCTGTTTCTATTTGTGGTTTAGCGGCTTGTTCTAGGTGGACTATGTAATTAAAGCTGATACAATCTGTGTTTGCTGCTCAGTGTTATTAAGGCTGGGTATTCATGACAATGTACTGGCAGGATTCCACCAGGTTGTTCTTCCACAGCTGATTAATTGGCTCTCGCTAAGGAGGGTTTCATTTGAGCAATCGGCTGAGCTGTGTTGCACAGTCAATGCTAGCAGTCCAGTTACAGCCCCCAGTGGGGAGCAACAACTCAAGGCAAATTGCACAACCCTCCAGGTGTACAAGAACTGTTGTCTATCAGTTGTTGGAGTCATCATGCAATAGTTTCCCACATGAAAAGCATCACAGACGTAAATTGGACGCAAGAAGACTGGGTCTGTGCCACTGTGGCCATCCATGTTTGTTTAGAGCAACTGGCACAGTGAGTCCTAACAAGCCTCAGATGACCACAGCCTGTGTTGTTTGGGATCATCCTGTTCACATAAGGAGAACCTGCTGGATCAGGCCAATGTGCTGCCTAGTCCAGCACTCTGTTCCCACAGTGGATTCCAGATGCCCTAAAGAAACCTACAAGCAGCATCTATGTAAAAAGAACCCTCTTCCCTCCAGCAACTGGTATTCAGAAGCATTAATGCTTCCAACTTTGAGGGAAGCGGTTGGCGCTGTGGTCTCAACTACTGAGCCTCTTGGGCTTGCCAATCAGAAGGTTGGAGGTTCAAATCTCCATGATGGTGTGAGTTCCTGTTGCTCTGTCCCGGCTCCTTACACCCTAGCAGTTCAAAAGCATGCCAGTGCAAGTAGATAAATAGGTACCGCTGCAGCGGGATGGTAAACAGCGTTTCCATGTGCTCCAGCTTCCATCACGGTGTTCTGTTGCACCAGAAGTGGTTTTGTCATGCTGGCTACATGACCCGGAAAGCTGAAGCGAGGTCAACGTAACCGCCCAGCTTTGACTGGACTTAACTGTCCAGGAGCCTTTTACCTTTACCTAATGTTCCCAGCCATGGAGGCAGAGCACAGACCTCCTGGCTAGTAGCTCTCAACAGTGGCGTAGCGGGGGGGGGTGCAGGGGGGCCGGCCGCACCAGGCGCAACATCTGGGGGTTAGGGTTAGGGGGCGCAAATCCACAGATTAGGGGGCGCAAATTACTTGCCTTGCCCCGGGTGCTGACAACCCACGCTACACCACTCAATAACCTTCTCCTCTCTGAATTTGTCTCAACCTCTTCTAAAGCCATCCATATCAGTAACTATCCCTACTGTTCTCCATACAGAAGTTCCAGCGGCTTCACCACACATCCAGACAGCAGCTGTTCAGAAGGCATTTGTTGCAGCTGGTCAGAATGGTCTCTTCTTGACATTGTGCTTCTCTTGCAGGGCAACCATGTTTTTGCAGTGCTGAGACTGCAGAATGTTGTGATTCAAAAGCGTAGAACAGTGAAAGTAGCCCAGGGGGCGCATTTTTAGGGGCCCAGTGGTACTCCGTGTGATATAAGAGATGCACACCAAAAGCCTCGCAAAGAGATGAGGAGTGGTTCTGTGTAGGTCAGCCTTGCCCAACGTAGGGCCCTCTGGACAACTCCCATCCTTCCTAGATAGCACAGTCATGCTTGCTGGGGCTGTAGGCTCCTTTGCTATGAGCTGCTGCCACTTTGGGTCATCATCAATAAGCTCAGGACAACTCCCCCTACTCCAGATTCACATCTTGACTGTCACATCACAACTGACGTCTGGACTGCCATGCACGCTTACTGGTTCCAATCCATCTACAACAGTAATGCCCAAACTTTGTGAGATACAGGAAGGAATATATGTTGTGGAAAATCAAATCATTAAATATAAATGATCAGCCCAAAAGGAGGAAGCTGCCCACAATGTCTCTGCATCTTTTCCTACTCCTTTCAATCAGTTTTGGGGTGAGGGAGGTAATTCTATTTCATCTCTGCATTCACTGTGATTGGGTTTTTCAGTTACTCCCAATGCATAGATACGCCAGAATCACCTGCACCCAGAGGGAGCTGCCTGCTGCACCCCTGCATGCATCACCGCTCTGGACTTGCCTCCCTCCAGGGATGGGCCAAACCCTGCACAAACTTCCATATATAAACACATATCTATTTTGTAACAAGATTTGTATTCATAAACATGTTTATCTAAAGGTATGCATTTCATCTTAAAATATGGCACTTTGTGAATCAAAATTCTCAAAGGGGTAGGTCATATGTCACGCCTATCTCTATTGACGCCATAGAATAATTCTAAAAAGAAATAAAAAGCAACTATATTTCCCACACAGACCACAGGATTAACTCCAAAATATAGTCATGATAAGGAGAACATTCAGTCCAAATCCAGTTCCCAGTTCATAAAACCATAATTGCAGGCATAAATTCTCAAGAAGCATTAAAAAAAATATATCCATCTGGTTATGAATGTTCAGCTCTTATTCTTGATTCCCTTAGGCTAAGCCAATGAGGTTATCTGCTTTGTGGTTTCTTCCCCACTAGTAGTTTAATTTCAAATTGCCATCACTTTTTCACTCACTTTTTATGGAGAATCCAGGCAAAGTTGTCAGCAACCTGTGTTGCATCCTAATGTTTTCAGCATTGTTCTCATGTGTACTTTTCCCCTGAGATCTGATTTGTGGTGTTTTCTAACATTTAAAAGGTAATTGTGTCTGTCATGGAATTCTACTCAATATTGATCCAGAGCAGAACTCCAACGTATAGTTAGCGTAGTAAAAACTTAAACATGTTGCAGGATTCCAAAAAAAAAAATAGACCAGAGGCAATTACATTTCATGCAGCAGAGCTTTACTGCTACTGAAGGCAAATGACCATAATGGTCACAAGTCCAATACATTCAGGGTTGGTATTGTCCATAAGAAATCCAGTTGTAGCAGACGTAACTTAAACTTACAATAACTTATAATAAGACTAAACTTTAACCCTATATACAGAACACCACACCAGTAGGAAGAGAGATATAAAGAGAAAGAGAAACACAGGCTCCTTCTGGTCTTACTTTTATAGCCAGCATGAACTTGACAGAAGAGATAACAGAACCAGTTGTACTCAGCTTTTCTGAAGGTATAACCCAAACATCATAAACCTTCTGCTTGTTTCTTTCACACAGAGAAGTTTCCAGAACCCTCTTGATTTAAGTAGAATAGGAAAGATCTCTACACAACAGATCAATACTTTCTGTACTAAGAAATGCAAACTGACAGTGTCAACCAACGTGTTCTTGGGCAATGCACTATTGAGGCTTTTCAGAGCTCTTGTGCCTTTAATTAAAAGTCTACTGTTTGCTAATTCTGCCCCATTTATTGCTTCTGGTCAAATGTAGCAGAGAAATTACTGGAGGAAAGCCTGTTATTTGCCCCTTCTTATTACTTCCTGTTCCTGGTTTGTGCTCTCTCTCTCTTTCTTTTTCTTTATTATTACCTTAATATTCCTCCCACTTTCCCAAAGCAGTCCAGGGTGGCGAACAACAAAAAACATATGTAAAACATTTTATTTCCTTTCATTGGGTTTTCTGTTTTTCTTGTATAGCAAACTTTTAGTTTTCATTATAAAAAGAAAAAAGAATGAATAAAAACACCCCAGGAATTAAAGGCTCCCACTGTGTGGGAAGAGGAACTGACAATAAGGGGCAATTAAGAGAGGCTACTGAGGGAGAACATGGTGAGCTATTCATCCCCTGCAATCCTGTCATGCTCAACATGAAGCAATAAAAAAATCAGAGCTGCTTAAGGGGAAGCATTTAATTAATGTTGGCAAGGGGCCTTGTATTCAACGTCTTATGCCCCTTCTCAAATTTCTGTAGCTCTTCATATACTTTACACGTCTCTTTAATCTTATATTTCTCCTGTCTGATACACCATAAATACAATGAATGTTGGGTTGGCCACAGTGTTCCTAGAATCTCAAACATAGACCTGGCCCAGGAACTAGCAGCAGCAGCAGAGAAAACGTGTTCCCCTCTTTACTTTCAACTTTCTTGGGCACATGAAACTAATTATAATTATCTTGAATTTCTGCTTATCCCCCAAGAAAGAAGGGCATTTTAGCTGGCCAGATTTAATTCAAACCCATCAAACCTCCTTTGGGGTAGGTTCTTGGGAGTGGTGGAAGGAGAAAGAATTTGCCCATGTGAAGACCACCTGCTGGAAACTCTTACTCATATGGTTCTTAAATGTAACCTATATGCTGATCTCCGCCAGCAGTTTCTAGATCAACTCTGCATCCCTCAATAGAAACCAGAGTTGGAGGTCATACATTTTCTACTATTAGGGAATGATCAGGAGCTCACCAAGTTAGTGGCTAAATATCTTTATTTGGTTTTTTGTCACAGAAACACATTGCAGACGTCTGATCTCCCTGGAGACCTAGAGTTGTAATGTTAGGTTTTTTTGCCTGCTTTCATTTGACAAATGTTCTGTGACATTGGGGAGGTGGTAATTCTGTATTGATTTACTATGGATGTTTGTATGTGATGCCAATAAAGGTTTGATGATGATGATGATAGACGTGGCCTGGCTCTCCATCCTATTTTCTTTTTAAAAAATTAGTAGCACCTCTTTTCTTAAATTATCTGCTTTGAGGCATTTATAATGGCAAAGTGTTTTAAGTACTAGGGTTTCTGTTATGATTTAATCTTTGAACTGAGTATCTCTCCAAAGATTTAGCAAGATCTTAGATAGCCCTGAGAACTATTTCTGCTTTTGTGACTGCATGTTAAAAAAAAATTAGGGTCATAAAGATCATATCTATATAGAGCAGCTCTATGAGGGAAGCCAAATGCGTGGAATTGCTGACTGAGAAACTACTGAACATCTGCTAAACTTAAATGATCTTGTTCCTAATTCAGACATTTTAGACAAAAGAGCGAACTGAGCTCCACTTCCTGCTGTTTAATACACAATTGCTTTGAATTTTCCTCTTAAATTGAATTCCTCTTCTATAAAGTCTACCATATGGTGTGGGATTGATCAAAGGGCTTGGGTCCTTCCAGTTCCTACTCTGCAACAGGGAGAAGTTCAGCTTAAAAGAAAATAAGCTTCCAGGTGAGAGGTCACTGACTTGATCCACTTCCCCCGCCCATCGGCCCTGGCCAGCAGGACCAGGTGGTGAAAGCAAACTTCTGGGATTTGTCCTTCAAGATTCTTGGGTGAATGCCTCACTGACTGAAGACAAATTGAAAGAATTCAGGATGTCAGAACCCCAGAACCCCTTTTAAATTTTATGAAGTGCTGTGAATGCTTGCAAAAGCAAAACATTTTGGATAGTCTGTCTGTCTATCTATCTTCTATAATCTATCTATCATCTATTTGATTTTCTTGATTTACAAGAGAGTGTGCATTGTCTCTTTCTTCAAGTTGTAGGGTCTTTTTTTACTTTTAAAGTGAGACATTAGTGCTGTATACAGAATAAGGTGATGTTCAGGCCACTAGAATCTGAGCAAGCGTCTGAAACAACGCCTAACGTAAAATGCTGAGGAGTCTCCAACTGCAGCATTAGAGTGCCATCTGCTGAACTAACAGAGAATGGCACTGGACTTCAGCATTAGACAGGCACTGCACATGAACCTACCAGGATGCTCTCAGAATGGAAATGTAATGCTGACACACACACACCCCATCGCTTATAATAGGCAATAGATCATCTCGCTTTCAAGCCGAGGGAGCCGGTGTTTGTCCACAGACAGCTTTCCAGGTTATGTGGCCAGCATGACTAAACCGCTTCTGGAGCAACGGAACACTGTGATGGAAACCAAAGTGCACAGAAGTGCTGTTTACCTTCCCACCACAACAGTACCTATTTATCTACTTGTGCTGGTGTGGTTTCGAACTGCTAGGTTGGCAGAAGCTGGAACAGAGCAACGGGAGCTCACCCCATCATGCTGATTCGAACAGTCGACCTTCTGATCAGCAGGCCCAAGAGACTCAGTGGTTTAGATCACAGTGCCACCTGTGTCCCAGTGAGATGAGCGCTGCTCCCCATAGTCCAGGGGTCATTTATCTTTTACCAATAGGCAATAGAACGAAAGAACAATATCCCCATCTCTCTCCCCTCCCGCAACTGCAAGATGTCTATGACAAAAGTTTCTCTCACCAAATGTAAGCGAACTGTGAAAAAGACTATGAATTGAAAGTGGAGACAATAGATGTACCATTCCCTGTTTATCTGTTTGCTTTGTAGCACACAAAAAAACTTAATAAAAACTATTTTTTTAAAATGGAGATAAGGATGGAGCAAGATTGCTTTCTGCTCCTCCAGAGGGTAAGACCCACAGCAATGGATTCAAATTACAAGAAAGAAGCTCTCAACTAAACATTAGGAAGAACTTTCAACAGTGGGACAGACCCTTGGGATGGGTGACCATCTGTCAGGTATTCTTTAGCTGTGATGCCGGCATTGCAGGGAGTTGAACTAGATGGGCCTTTGGGGCCATCACTTCCAGCCTTACAATTCTATGATTCTGCGATTGGAGCCAGCAACTGTAGAACTGGGCAATGTAAACAGCTAATCAGAGGTTAGCAGCAGTTCCCGAGCAGCCAGCCAGCCTTCGAAAGGCCTCTGAATGCTGCTGAGACATCACCTCTCCTTCATAAGTTCCAGCCAGCCCCTCCCACTGGGTCCTGTCCTGACTGGGTCCTGTCCAGGGTCCTGACTGACTGTGCTTTGCTTGGCCTGCTGTGATCCCACATACAATCAATCTTGACTCTGCCCTATCAGGCATAACTCGGCTCTCAGGGCATGACCCTGCTGCACACGCAGGCATACCCACCAATTCATTTTGGCTCTGTGGTATGTGTCGATCTCCAAGGAAATGACAAAAGAGTCGCCATCTCTCTGGAGGTCACAGATGTGGAAGGGAAACTGGACCTTGGCTGGAACTTTCAGAGCAAGGTGGTTGTGGGAAGATCCACCAGCACCTGCATATGTCAAATGCTGAATTATCTAAGAAATAGATTCCTGCAAGGATCTGGACTGACTTTTTAACCTGCTCTCTAAAAAAGAAGGAGATGGCTAGGTGGTCTCTGGGGGCAGGAAGTTGCACAAGGAGAGTCCTGTCACCCAGAAGTTATCTTTTTCCTTTGGCTCCTTAGACTCTGGCATCCATGTCAGGGCCTTGGCTAATGGTTTCTAGTGGCAGGGGCAAGATCTCACAAGTCATCCTCTTAAGTACCCTGTATCATGAATTCCCCTAGGTGAGCATCCGAGGGCACAGCAAGAGTCATCTGGTGAACTTGCAGCCCAGGAACAGAGTTGAGGTTCCAGAACTCAGTAGGCAAGTTCCAAGATTCCCTGGGATGCTTTCCAGAAGGTCCCTGAACTCCTGAGTCAACATTGACCTCAAGGGAGACACCACAAAACAGCCAGGTTCCCCAAAATCATTGAGCTCCGAGGGCCACTGAGACAGTGGCTGACTTCTGCATTCTGCTCTGCCACCTTGCACTTGGCAGGAGCACTCATCCTACTTGGGTTTTCCATGGAGAGAAGGAATTTCTGTGTTTCAGTACAAAAAGTCCAGGGATTGCATTCCAGTCTGGCTCTCCAGAGGCACAGCAGGGGGCAATGCCCAGATTGGCTTGATTTCCATGGAGGCTGCAGAGGCCAGAGCAGGAGTAGGGCACTCCCTGCGAGAGATACTTCAGGGTGAAAGCAGATGTAAAATTCAGAGCAGGGCTGCTCATTCGGAAGCACTGGATAAGTTTCTAATATTTAATGCTTCTGAACACTGGTATAATCCAGATTCACATCACTTCCAGACAACTCGTTTCTACAACACTGCATCAAGCAATTGTTATCCCACATATTCCAGTGCATTTCCCCATCATTTTCCTTACCCCCCTCCCCCCCCCAAAAAGTCTGTTTGTTTTTATAAGTGGCTTTGTTGTCCAAGAGCGCCAAATCCACTTTAATTGAGTTAAGCAAGACAACTTGAGTCTTGCTTCTATGAGCCTGTCACTAATTTGTGGGTGAGATTCAATCTGTTTTGACACACCCCAAATATCCCCGTCCTAAATCTTCTCCTTGCCTTGAACAAATCCTGCAGCATAATGACTGCCCTTTTTCATAGAAATTATATTTACACTTGCTGGGAAGCTGAATACGATAGCTGTGAAAAGGGCTCTGGATGCTTTAGCCTGTGAACAAACACTGACCTTACTGTATTGCGGGCTCCCTTCAAAACGTTCGTTTATAGCATTCCCCCCCCCCCCAAGCTGGTGAAAATGTCTGTGCTGTGTCCCAGGATCTTGAAACTAGAATTTGGGTCATGCTTGCATTGGAGAATGTAGGGCTTTGCTTTTACATAACCCTGCTGGAGGCTGAAACTCTGAAAACAAATACAGGATGAAGATAAATATTGCATTCTTCACTGTGGTCACAGTGGATTCCTCAACCTCAGCATGAACCTGGCTTCCCAACTTTCCTTGCACATGTACAGGCGAGCAAGCTCAATACTGGATCAAGAATCAGGGTTCCCCTTCTCCTATCCGTTCAGGCTGGTTGACTGATATGTTGTTTTTAATTGGTATATATAAACATACATGCACATACATTTATCCCTCTCCTTACCCTAGCTACACTTATTTTTTTTAAACAGTTGCACAGCTACTCTGGGGTTCTGGGGTTGTGAGAAAAGGATATTGGTTGGTGATCCCACAGACCATAGTCAAAAAGGTGCTCATCTGCTGTGGCACAATGGGTTATTGGGTCTGGCTGTTAACCAGAAGGTTGGTGGTTCGAGCCCACCCAGGGATGACTGTAGCCAGGATTCCTGCAGCCAGGGGGGGTGGACTGGATGACTCTTAGGGTGCCTTCTAACTCTACTGTTCTATCATTCTACCACAGCTGGCTCTGCCCCAGTATTCTGGAATCTTGCAGGCTCACATTTTTGCTTGTTTGAGGCTTTGTTCTTTCAGAATTTGCTCCAAAATGCTGAAATATTCTAGAACAGGGAAAGAAAGTACTTTTAACCTGATTCCTTCACACTTACATGTTCTCAACCACAGCCTTCTGCAGTTTTTTCTCCATTTCATTTACACAAAGAGGAAAAGAAATGGGCACTCTTAGCACAGAAAGAGAGGTTTTCTTTAATGCCATGAAGAGGCTCTTCTGTAAACAGACTGCTCATGTTGCAAGTGAAGTCAAGGCACAAACCTCACCTCTGACTTGGAAGAAACATCAAGTGCAGATGCCTCTCCCATAGTGGTCATCCACAGCTGAAGCAAACTAGTAATGGGCAGGGATGGACTTGTGGATCCCCCACTGTCTGCCAGCAGAGGACTGTGAGGAAGCCAGAGTGGAAACAGTGTGCCCACAGCCACTGCTTTGGATGTAATGTGAAGCCAATTTCTCTCTCTTTTTCCCACAGCAGACACACGCCCTGTGCTGTGTAGCATGCCAAAGTGTGCAGAAATTGGTACAGTACAAGGAAAAAATCAGGAGGACACCTGCAAGATCTGACCTCCAGATCAAACTCTGGTTCATAAAATTATGCATGATGCAGGGTTTCTTTTCCCCATTGCAGCATTTGTCATGCTAAACGTCACTTTCAGCAAACCTCGGCCTTATTCAGAAGATCCAACATATCTATAGACCCATATAGCATCCTCCTCCAGCACATGGCCGAAGTGGACCTGGCATGTGAAGAGATTTAAGCTCTCCGCCTTGCTTGAGGGGGCAAGGCTTGCTCAGTGCAGTAGCTCTGGACGCTTGTGTGTGATTTTGCAGAGCCATCCAAGTCCCCACTTTGGACACGGCAATATTAAAAAGGATGTGTCTCCCGAGAGTAATTTAGGCTGGATCAAGACCATCATACACAGAGAACCAGCTTTGTTTTCAATAACCATTGTGGTTCATTCCCTTCCATCTCCACAGACATTAATGGTACCTCAGGTTACAGACGCTTCAGGTTACAGACGCTTCAGGTTACAGACACTTCAGGTTACAGACTCAGCTAACCCAGAAATAGTACCTCAGGTTAAGAACTTTGCTTCAGGATGATAACAGAAATTGTGCTCTGGTGGCACAGCAGCAGCGAGAAGCCCCATTAGCTAAAGTGGTACCTCAGGTTAAGAACAGATTCAGGTTAAGAACGGACCTCCAGAAAGAATTAAGTTCTTAACCTGAGGTACCACTCTATATCTATTTATTTAACAAGGTTTACATATTGCTCGTTACCCCACTGGGATGCCCTCCTTTCCCCCTATATTATGTAACCTTGCCTTGGAGGCCACGAGAGATAGATGGAATTCAAACTGGTAAACAAGGGATTACGCAGGCTATGTCTCCATAGAATGCTCTGCTTGCTTGCTCTCTCTCCCAGAACGCCTGTACCTCATTTGATGGTGTTTGTTAAATGTTTCAGAAACCTCGCCATACTGGGAGTAGTGGTGGTGGAAATTAAGCCATCTCTACGGCTGCTGTTCCTCTAGTTCTTTCCCCATTCAGCTGGCTGGCTGACAAGAACCCCTCTTCCTTCAGATATTTGAAGATTAGTTCCCTTCAGAATGCGCCAAGAAGATTAAATTCCTTATTGCCTCAAACTGAGACAGGGCAAATGCGGAGACAGAATACCACCCTCAAAACTGCATTCCATTAGAATGTTTTCCAGAAACTAAGATACTTTAGTATCTTACTTTACTTTAGCCTGCTCCATCTTCCATGTGACAGCTCTTTATATATTTGAAGGTGGGCTTACTCTGAGTATGACCAACACCAGATACAACTCTCTAGGTTTATCTGCATTATTGGTGCAAAACTTGTTTAGCATCCTGTTTTGTCTCCTCAGGGAACTTTGCAAATTGGTATTTTGCGGTGACGGTGGGGAGCTGGGTTCTTCTTAGGGCCCCTACCAAATTCCAAATTGTGGGAATGTTTAGGTCAGGCCATGACAGCTGACCCAGAATAAACCTGGCATGACTTCCTCACGGTCTTTCCCTCAGGAATCAAGGCACCAGTGTAGCCGGTTGCAGAGGGAGGACAATTCCTTCCACGCCTGGGCTCCATAGTTTCATTGTCCATATCAATAGTTGGGTGATGTGGTTTGGGCAGAGGGGTGTGTGTATGTGTGTGTGTGTGTCCCAAAAAAGTGTGAAGACCAGACAGCAAATCCACATAGGACCTAAAAGTACAGTGGTACCTCGGGTTAAGTACTTAATTCGCTCCAGAGGTCCATACTTAACCTGAAACTGTTCTTAACCTGAAGCACCACTTTAACTAATGGGGCCTCCTGCTGCTGCCCCGTCACCAGAGCACGATTTCTGTTCTCATCCCGAAGCAAAGTTCTTAACCTGAAGCACTATTTCTGGGTTAGCAGAGTCTGTAACCCGAAGCATCTGTAACCTGAAGCGTATGTAACCCGAGGTACCACTGTATATACTCCTATACTTGTATCTTTGCAGAAATGGGCTGCCCCAACAGAACAACAGCTTGCCTGTCACACCGCTGAAGGCCCCCTGCCTCCCCGCTTTATGCACATTAATGCAGAGTGTCAGCAAACAATCCAACTGCACCCCACATTTCTTGAGGTTCCCACCTTGGTTTTGCAGAGCTTGTCTGGGGCCCAGGGAAGGAGTCTTGTTCTTGGCATGAAAGCGCAAGTCCAACAGGCCGCTGGTACCCCCCCCCCCAGTAGTTTGGCCCTCTGGAGCCGGGGACAAGTGTATCCAGCTGTCCTCTACTCTGCATGGGCCTGATTCTAGGTGTGTAAGTGGCAGAGGAGAGAAACTCTCAAAAGAATGCCATGCCCAAAAGGTATACTCTGACTTCCAGGATAGCTCAGCATTCTGGGACTAATTTTAGCAAGCTTATAATTTTGTTCTCTGTGCCTGCCATTCTATAGCACAATGCAGCCACTAGTAATTTGATTGCTTGGGTTCTTCTCTTTGTTGTTTCATTTCGTATTTGACGTATTTGTGCAACGTTTCTTTTATTCAATTCCAGCCACTGACAGTGATAAAGCAATGGCTTCATTAGATGGAGCAATCGGATCACAGATCTCCCTCTCTTAGAGGCTGGGTTCTGCTCTTTCAGCATATAGACCTGCCTGTGTGCGTGTGTGTGCATTTCTGGCATAACCACCTCTCAAGCAGATATAGATCTTTCCTGCTGGTCTTGGAAGCTCCCTACTTGCACTGCAGCCCCCTGTAATTTCCGAGTATATTTCTGGGAACTTGTTCCTGAGGAAACAGTGCCGCTTTCTAGCTGTGGTTTCTCCTGACCCAGCCTGGCGGAAAGGGCGGGCAAAGAGGCTCCGCTTTCCTCGCACCAGCCTGCATTCCATGGGGCTCCTTTGCTTTTGCAGCTGGCTTGCTCCAGCCCCTACTGGCCCTTTCCTTGCTTTCCAGGATGTTCCACTGATTCGATCAGTTGCAAACCTGAGCCAAGCTGATCTTCTCTTTGCTTCTCAGCCCATGCTGCAAGGCTGCAAAGGTTCATTTAGAACTAAAATTCTAAAAAAAAAAAAGCAGGTAGCAATTGTCTACAGTAAATTGGCAGCTGTTCTCCAGGGTATCAGGGGTCTCTCCCAGTCCCAGCCCTACCTGGAGGTGCTGCTGGGGATTATTATTATATTTATCATAAGATGCAGCCAAGGGAACAAGGGAGCCTAGGTATGACTCTGTCCAGGTGTCTCTCTCAGCCCTGCATGAAGACACTGGGGATTGAATCTGGGCCATTCTGCATGGCTTATCCCTTCAACAATCTTATTTCTTCCTGCTCACCGCTGCAGCATGTTTATCAAACTCCAACACATTCAAAGGCTTTCCTGCAAAGCCTGGTTGTCAGGAAGCCTTGGCTGTCTGCACTTCCCAGGGGAAGGTACATAAGCACAGGGGCTCCTTGAGGTTTCACGCTTGATCCCTGCCCAAAGCCCCAGCAGATCGAGAGCATCTGAGTTAGCTTCAAAATTGCCTCATGCACAGACTTTTCACCTAGTTGTCAGAGTGCCTCTCCAGGAACTGCAGTTCCTGGAGAAGCAGCCCTGGGTACCACTTTTTATTTCTACACAAGAGCCTCAACTTAGTTTCTGTGCCCAATTCAAAGTGCCATCTTTGCCCTAAAAGCCTTATGTGGCTCAGGAACCCAGTGCCTCAAAGGCCACCTCTCCCCACATGAACCGAATCATCTGAAGCCCTTCTCCAAAGGAAGTGTGGAGAAGGGCAGCACAAGACCAGGCCTTTTCAGTGGTGGCTCCCCATTTGTGGAATGCTGTCCTGGACCCCTGGACTACCTGGCAGCAAGTCAGTATGCCAAGTCCCCAGTCCAGGGTCACTCCACATGTCCATGACACGCTGCATGGCACCCACGGCCCCGAGCACCCACAGTCGCGGGGCCAAGTTGGCACTCCTGCCGCTTTCTCCCGCCGAGGGGGAAGGGGAGGCGGCCGCGGGCATCTTCTGGGCACGCGGCTGACCCGCCCGGGCTCCCCTCGCCAGCCCTTTGCCGCCGCCCAATCCGGGCCGCGCGGGGCCTCCGGCGTGCCCGTTGAGCTGGTGCCAACGAGGCCAACCTCTCGCCCCGCCTCGGCCAGGGCGGGCAAGAGCGACCCGCTCCCAGTCTGCAAGGCGGCCGAGGGGCTGCTCTCTTGCGCGCACCCGGGGAGGCTCCATCTGCTGCTGCTCCGACGACCGCGCCTTCCAGGGAAGCCGCACCGCAGGTCGGCGCAACTTTCCCTCGAGGTGCCTTTGGGGAGAGAGACGCGTGGGGAGGCAGGCTTGGAAGGGGGGAGCTCGGTTCCTGGGGAGGGTTTGCCTGGTCCCACGCGCTGCAAGCAAAGGCGGCAGCGGCCTCCCCGCCTCCCCCCGAAGCGGGCTGGCTCGGCTGCTGCTTTTCGCGGGACTCCGGGCGCCCAGAGAGAGGGCCGGGCGAGGGGCGCGCGTCTGTGCCAGCAAAGCGGCTCGGCGCCGAGACTTCCAGCCTCCCTGAAGTGGGGGTGGGGAGAAGCGCCTTCCTCCCTACCCTTCAGCTTGGAGAAAGGCTGGGGCGCAGTGGCGGGACATCTGCTTTGCACGCAGAACGTCCCTGGTCCAGCGGCATCGTCTCCAGGGAAGGCTGGGGATACCGCTGCCGGTCAGTGTAGGCAATACTGAGCTGCTAGGTGGACCAGTTGCCTCACTTGGTAGAAGGCATGGGCGTCCCGGATGCGCTTTGGGGTTAGGATTGTAGCCAAGGGGTGGAGCAGAAGGTCCCGGGTTCTATCCGTGGGCTGGGAATGTCTGAAGAGCTGCTGCCGGTCAGTGTTGGCAATACTGAGTTAGGCGGTCCGTTGGTCTGCCTCAGTGCAAAGCAGTTTCCTAGTGCCTAGCTAGGCTCTTGTGCGCGTTGCAGGCTTGAAAAGAGATTCACGAGTTATGCTGTCCCCTCAAGGAAGTCTGAACACTGTAACCCTGAAGGGGTTAAATCGCAAGGATTCTAGCAGAGCAGCCTTCCCCAACCGGGTGCCCTCCAGAGGTGTCAGCTGATATGGTACTATGTTGCTGGGGTTGAAGGGAGTTAGAGTCTGAAACGTCTGCAGGGCACCAGGATGGCTTAGCCTGTAGACAGAGCACCTTCTCACCATCCACTTCCTCGGGGTGCTGGTGGGGCCAGTCAATGGCTTTCCGCTCTAGGGCTGCTACATTTAATGATGTTTGATCTTCCTTGTTTCGTTCAAAGTGTTTTCTTACCCCTCTCTTCAGCGAGAAGGGGGACAAGAAAAGGGCTCCCAGCGCAGCTTATGTAAGATCAAGGCAAACCAAACAAAAGAGCCCCTGTCCTTGGGCTTACCGTCTCAGAGACACAAGAAACAAAATGGATTTGGGGGGGGGGCGTCGGGGAGCAAACCAAAGCACCCATTCCTAAAGCTAGAGAAATCAGATAAGGACCAGCTGAGATGGAAACACTTCAACCAGAAGAGGAGACAAAAGAATTGGTCTCATGTTAGAGCCGATGGAGTGTCCTGCTTCTTGCCTTTCCCTCTGCTGAAGCCGGATGGAGCAGCTCCTGTGGGGAGACAGATGAAGGAAAGAGCCAAGGGCACACACACCTTTGACAGACTACAGTTGCCAGGTTTCTCCGGGGAAAGCCTTGTCTGTTGCCCTGCATCCCTTCTCTCCCTTGGCTTTCTCGCCTGATGGAATGGCTGCTATCTGTTAACAGTCAAGGAAATTCTCTCAGCAGAGCTGACAAAGCTTTCCTCTTAGCCCTTCTCTCTGCAGCCTGATGGAATGACTGCTGTTGGTGATAGTTTTTAGATAGCAGCTTTTTTTTCCTTTGCTAATTAAGGTACAGGAGCAGGCCAGGCTCTTAAATCCTGGTCAGTTGGCAATCTCCGTTTGCACTGCTGCCAGAATGTCTTTGTGGAGTGGAGCCGGGTGGCTCACAATTTGGGAACGGGAATATTGAGGTTTGCGGTGCTACGAGAATACCTCTCACCTCCTTCCTTGGAAAGACACCTGGAAGGCCTGCCTTATGTGAGTGGAACACTAGCTGCCCTCTCACAGACTCCCCTTCCTTCTTTTTGCTGACCAAGGATAGCTGAGGAAGCTTTGCAGAGAATCCACTGTCCTTTTCCTAACTGCTGAACCTGCTCCAAAGCTGGAAAGAAGATGCTGCCCCAGATAATGGCTGTGGTGGTCTTGGGTATCCTACAGTTGCCTCATAGCAACTCCCAGGTAAGATAAAGGGCTGGTGATGTGGAACCAGTAGGTGGCAGGCGATGTAGCCTGTAGGTTTGGGTGCAGAGCCCAGATGTGCTTGGTCCATAGGAGTGGACCCTGATAGATGAAAGAGTGGAGTTCAAAGCTAAAGCTCTTGACAAGCCAAGCAACCACTTGTTGTGATGACAAAATGGGAAAGAGAAGTATGTAGGCTACCTTAAGCTTCCTGGAGGAGAGGTGGGATATAAATGCAATGGATGGGTAGATGGATGGATGGATGGATGATGGATGGATGGATGAAATCCCTCCCTGATTTCCCAGCCTGGTGCCCACCAGATGTTTGGGGCTCTAATTCCCATCACCCCCATTCAGCATGGCTTAAGGTTGTAAGCAGAACATTTTCTCACCACCCTCAACTTAGACAGGCTGTTGTATGAAACTTCAGCAATGGGCAGTGTGGGATGGAGGGCTCCAGTCCTTTGTCTTAGAACAGGAGTGTCGTAGAAGTGTTTTTCTGGGCTGGATTGCATGCCTTGGATGCAGAGGCCTGATCCTGCCTATAGTGTGTGTTGTGGGCCTGGAGGCACCATCTAGACATTCTGTACTCGCCTCCCAAAGGATATTGCAGAGGTGAAAAAGGTTCAGAAAAGGGCAGCCAAAATGAACAAGGGATGGAGCCTCTGCAGCGGTGGTGGGTGGGTGTTTGTACGCGCAGCATCAGTTACAATTTGCCACGAGCCTTTGTGGGTGATACCTGTGGGCTGTTCCTTCCACTTCCCTGCCAAAGCTGCTTTGTTCCTCCTCTCCTCGCACCCCCTGCAGGGCTGCCTAAGTGACCAGCAAGTTTCCAGCGCCATCCGGCAGATGCAGAAGCTGCTGTCTTCGCATGAGGCTGCCCAGCTGCAGAGCCTGCGCAACTTCAAGAAGCAGCTGGCCGTTTTGCAAGGCAGTCTCCACCAGCAGGCAGCCAAGCACAATGGTAAAAGGAGAGAGAAGCACAGACCGCAGAAGTAGAAAGGTGTCTGTGTGTGCACAGGATGTGTGCAGGACACAGGGCAACCCTGAGGCTGTTTTGTTTTTTAAATGTCTAGGGGATGGCTTTTTGCTCTTTAAAAATGGGGACTGGAAAGGGGGAATTGTTTCCAGTGGTACCTCTACTCATAGTAGACCCACTGGATTTAATAGACATGATTAACTTGGGTTCATTACTTTCAGTGGGTGCACTGTAAGTAGAATCAAGTTGATGCTTTGTTGTGTTTTTATATATGTTGTAAGCGGCCCAGAGTGGCTGGGGAAACCCAGCAGGATGGACGGGATATAAATTTCAAAATTATGATTATTATTAAGTTGCATACAACTCAGGGTTTTTAAAAACTCATCTATTACTATTATTTTTGTACTTATTTATATGCCATCCTGGACTAGACTGGGACTCAGCTTACACAAAGTAAAGCAACCCAGATAAAAAGCAAAAAGCTAAAAACAAATAAAGATAATGTTGTAACGCTACACCCAGTGCTGATGCCAGACTATTTTGCACCCTGGGCACAGCTAACTACTTGCACACAACACACCTCCCCTGCCAATTTAAGTTTTCAAAAACAGATGACTTGTAGAAAAAAATGAAAAGCACAAAACTTGAAACTGCTGAATTTATTTGTAATTGAAAGAATAAGCAATGCAACGGTCTTTGATTATCTTTTTCAAATACTAAAGTTGGAATGTATTGTGAATTGTGACGTTAAGTCTCTTAAAAGTTTCAATTTCAGGCACATCAAAACCTCACTTTTCACTGTGTGTGTGACCTCCACTCAACTGTGGTCTATTTCATATCTACATGAAAAACAATTCTAATGTATGACTTACTTCAGAAACGATAAAACTCTTCAAAATATAAAATAAAAGCAAAATATTATCAGAAATGTGTAAGATATAATAAAAACAGATCTGTATAAAACCATGCCCCTCAGAGGTCAGTACTGAGCTCCTCTGAGGTCTGTGCCCTGGGCAGCTGCCTGGTTTGCCTCATGAGAGCCCCAGCCTTGGCTATAACACTATTTCATTTAAGCGGGATTTTGCTACTTAATGTATACAAGAAAGCAACAACCACAGGCTAGGGTAGGAAAAGAGCCTGGGGAAAGGAGGCATGGGGAGACTCACTCTCCCGTCTTTTCTGATCCGCCAACAGAGAGCTGCACCCCCCTGCCAGCACCCTTGAACGGCCGGAGGCTGGGAAAGAGGACGTCCGTGGGTCACGAGGTACATTTTGTCTGTGATGCTGGTTTCCTCCTGGTGGGTGCTGAGACACGGGTGTGTCAGGAGAACCACAAGTGGAGCGGACAGCAGCCTGTCTGCAAAGGTGAGTGTGTCCTGGCTGGTAGAAGGAATAGCTTGAGGTTGCCAGGTATCATAAAAATGGGGAGGGGCACCTCCTAACAGCCCCCACTCCTGCTGATAGACCTACAGGTTGATCTCTGGCCAGTTTTCCCAGTTGGGCCTGCAATTTTGTTGCAACCATAATATGGCTTCCCAAGTGAAGGAACCAACAAGGAATTGGTGTTTACATGGAAGGAGTATGAGCTCTGCTCCATTCTTGTACAGTGGTACCTTGGGTTACAGACGCTTCAGGTTACAGACTCCGCTAACCCAGAAATAGTATCTCAGGTTAAAAACTTTGCTTCAGGATGAGAACAGAAATCGTGTTCCAGCAGCGCGGCGGCAGCAGGAGGCCCCATTAGCTAAAGTGGTGCTTCAGGTTAAGAACAGTTTCAGGTTAAGAATGGACCTCAGGAATGAATTAAGCACTTAACCCGAGGTACCACTGTACTGAAAACCAATTCCAATGAGCAGCATGGACTCAGAGGTTCTGCATTTCCCCTCCGCTGGTCCAAAATGACGGCTGTTTGAGTGTAATTCGGTTTTCCCCTTCCCTCAACTCAGGCATCAACGAGTGTGCCAGCAACCCCTGTGCCAACGGTGGGACCTGCGTGGATGGCATCCACCGCTACAGCTGCTTGTGCCCCAGTGGTTGGTCAGGCAGCAACTGCCAAGCCCCACTGTACTCCTGTAAGTAGCAGGGGGCAGCGGTACCCCTGTCCTCATGGTGGAAAAGACCCTGGGGACTGGGAAAAGGAGAGGTGGGTGCCTGGAGATGTTTCCACATCGGCTTGGTTAGGCTGAGCACATGGGGTTCATAAGAGGCCTGCACTGGGAGTCTCCGTCCCCTGCTCCTTTACTCTGTTGAGCATTGGTGCAAAGAACTGACAGCTTCCTCTCGACCACAGATTGGGCGACGCTCAGCAACTCATCCTTTAGCCGACAGCCTCGTTGCGCTGAAAATTACCTGGGCTCACGCCAGTGCAGTTGCGACCCTGGCTTCCAGATGCAGGCAGGAGGCCTCTGCCAAGGTAAGGGGGAAGCGGGCTTGGCAGGTCAACAGGGCTGGTGTCTCATGCTTCCCAGAAACAGAGGGATTTCCTCCCCTCACCATCTTCCCACACGCCAGCCAAGGATCTTCCGACTTTCTTACTTCAGGGAATCTTTTGTACATATGTCTGTCCTGGGCTGAATGCCACATAGCACTGGGGACAAACCCACCAGTTGCCTGCATGCCTGGCTCCTTGTGGTCTTCCTGGAGACTATCCCAGGGAAGATAGGAAGCCTTATACCAAGTTAGACCCTTGGTCCATCTAGCTCAGTGACCAGCCACTGCTCTCCAAGATTTCAGGCAAGGAGTCTGTCCCAACGCTGCCTGGAGACGCTGCTAGAAATTGAACCTGGGAAGGCAGATGCTCTGCCAGTGAGCTACAGGCTGGTCTAGATCAGGATGCTGCTCTAAATGGATCTGTTCCCCAGCCTGATGCCCTCCAGATGTTTGCTGGGCTGGGCTGATGGGAACTGAAGTCCAAAGCTTCTGGAAGGCAGCAGCTTGGGGGGAAGGCAGAACAAGATGGAGCCCCTTAATCTGATCCGGGGGGGGGGCTCCTTTTTGCCTTTTACATTCTCACCTTGGGAGTTTTCTGCCTGGATTGCACCATCCTCATGATTCAGGCACCAGCCCAATTACTCTGCACTACCAAAATGCCCATTGTTATGACCAGCAGACAGTACTCTGGGCAAGGGCAGCTGTGGCCAAATTATTTTGTAGCTTTTTAGTGCCTGAACACTTTCCCTTACTGTAGCTATAGAGCATAGGCCAAAGACTTGACTTAAAAATGGGGTGGAGGGGGCTGTCATCTCCCGGTGATGCAATCAGACCCTTATTAGCCTCCCCTGATGGGAAACATAAACATTAGTGGCAGGAGAGCAGAAAAGGAGGGGGCTAATAGCCTCCAAGCCTTGCTGATGGGCTTCCTGCAAGCATCTAGCTGGCCACTGTGGATGCAGTTCAGCGGACCTCAGTGGACATCCCACATTGCAGCTTGTGCTGGTGTGCAGAGGGGCAATTTGTGCTCATGGGGTCTGATCCTTGAAGCAAACAACTCCAGGTACCTCTCAGCCAAACTGCCCCCCCCCCAGTCATCATTGGTTGTAGCCCTTCCTTGCTTGGTGAGTTTGCCTTCGCCTGGGCATTGATCTCCAGAAGTGCTGAGCAGTTGCTGGAAGTCCCATTTTGCTCTGCCCTTGGAGGGTCTAGGGTCACTCAGCAGACGTCTTGCTGCCTCCCCTCCAGATATCGATGAGTGCAAGCTCTTCCAGATCAGCCGCCACACCCGCATCTGCCTCCACAAATGTGTGAACCTGCCCGGAGCCTATCGGTGCACTTGTCCCCATGGCTACCAGCTCCAGGGTGACACCAATTCATGCAACGGTGAGTGCCTTTGCGGGGGGTGGGGTGAGAGAGAATAATTGGGGGTCAGCCGGGAGAGGAACCGCCCTGAGCTGTGTGTTCTAGGAGGTTGAAGGAGGGCATGGCGTCAAACAAACTCTCCCTATTGTGTTTGCAAGATGTGGACGAATGCACAGAGAACCAGCACAACTGCAGCCAGGGACAGACCTGCATCAACGTCTTTGGGGGCTTCCGCTGTGTGCGGCCCGAATGCCCCACGGCCCAACTCAATATCAGCTACGTCAAGACTTCAGCCATGTAAGTACAAGCGCTAGAGTTCACTCAGGATGGAAGCAGCAGCCTTTGCCAGCAACTGCTCCACTCCTTGTCTGCAGAAGCACCTCGTCGCCTCCCAGAGCCTTCACCCCAATGCCCCCTAGAGCTTCCCTTTGCTCTTCTGCCCCTTGAGCCAGAAGAGAGATGGTGGCCATCCCACTTTGCATGCTGTATGGATTGAGAAGCTGTGGGAATCGGCTGACGAGGGACTTTTTTCAGCTGATGTGAGCACATTGTTGTATCGCACATTGTTAAAGTGTGGAACTCACTCCCACAGGAGACAGTGATGGCCAACAACCTAGACATCTTTAAGAGAGGGTTAGACAAATTAATGGGGAATAAGGCTATCAGCCAGGGTGGCTATAAAGCTTCTGAATACCAGTTGCTGGAAGCCCTGGTGTGGGGTGGAGGAGTGTTTTTGTGCTGGGGCCCCTGTGTTGGGCCCCTGAGAGCAGGGGCCATTGGACTGGTCCAGCAGGCTTGCCTTATGCTCTTATACAGTCTCCCAACAATCTCCCAATGCTTTCTCCCCCCCCCCCTCTCTCTCTCTCTCCTGGCCAAACAAAAACCAAGAGTCTGGAATAGCTCAGTCGGCAGAGCACGAGACGCTTAATCTCAGAGTCATGGGGTTGTGCCCCATGCTGGTCAAAGGATTCTTGCATTGCCCAGGGTTGGACTAGATGACCCTCGTGGTCCCTTCCAACTCTATAGTTCTACGATTTTACAAGCCCCTGCATAGCATTGACCCTTATGGAGGAAGGAGGGACTTGCACTGGCACCACTGGAAGCTCCCTCCTCCCCCACAAGCCTCATTGCCACATTTGAAAGGATGAGGAATATATTCCGGAGGCACAGTGTAGCGGATGGGGGCTGGAGTCTAAAGACACCCCCTCCTATTTTCTATTTGCAGAACCACTTATTAAGCCAATCAGAGTCTCCACAAAGCCAGCAGGACTCGGCTATTTCCATCTCACTGTGTGCAAGCACCCCAATTTGTTATTTAGACTGGCATCCGTTAAAGATAGGATTGTAGAGTTGGGAGGTGCACCTAGTCCAACCCGCTGCAATGCAGGGATCACAGCTGAAGAATCCCTGACAGATGGCCATCCAACCTCTGCTTATAAACCTCCTATGAAGGAAAGTTTACCATTTCCCACAGTAGTCCATTCCACTGTCAACAGCTCTTGCATCAAAGTTATTCCCAATGTTTGGTCCACTCATCCCTGTAGCTTAGTGGGTCAGGCCATGACTTTGCATGCAGAAGGTCCCAGGTTTAGTCCTCAGCATCTCCTGTATTGGAGCTGGTCAGGATGGGCTGCCACCAGGCTCAGGACACAGTACCAGGCTAGATGAATCAAAGGTCTGGCTCTGTGCAATAAAGCTGTTTCTGGGTATAGGGAATGTTGGGGACCCCCTCCAGGCCTGCTTGGATGGGGCACAATGTCTCCAACTGGCCCTGCCTGAGTGCCTCTTCTACGTCCTCTCCTAGGCAGTGCGAGCGCAGCCCTTGTCCCATGGAGAACAACGCCTGTCGGAGGGCCGCCAACTCCATCTCGTTCCATTACTTGCCTCTCCCGTCCAACCGCACTGTGCCCAGGGTCCTCTTCAAGATGTCCACCAGCCGCTTTGTGGGAGACAGCCTGCGCTTCAGCATCTTAGGGGGCAACAGCCAGGGGGAGCTGGTTGTGCAGCGCTTGGACCAGCACACAGGGGAGCTGGTGCTCACCCGGCCAGCTGTGGGGCCGACGACACTGGAGGTGGAGCTGGAGATGAGCGAGTTTGCCCGGAAGACCCTCCTGGGGAAACACATCTTCAAGATCACAGTCTTCGTTTCCCAGTACGAATTCTGAGCCCCATCCTCGCCAGCCCCATAGAAGAACATCAGCAGCTGTGGAGGATGCAAGTCTGGCCTCCTCCGAAATGCACTAGTCTGCTACAAAAGGGGCCAAAAAGCCACCCTGCTGGAAGTATCCACCCCTCTGTGCCCCTTGGAGGAAGACTCCATGCTGGACTGGTCCCCTCTCCCACCTCTGTCACTATATGGGCAGTGCCCCCATCTTGGGGGGACAGAGCAAGGAAGGCACAACAGTTCCCACATACAGCTGGCAGAAGCTGGGCATCTGTGCTTGAAAGTGCAGCCCCGACTGGGCAAAGGGATCAAACCCACCAGTATTAACAGGGGTGCCCCGTGGCCGCAGCAAGAATGCCTTCCCACCATTGCAGGAGCCAGTTACGGAAAAAATAGAGGGCGGTTCCTCCAGTTTTACCAAAAAGAGTTGCGGAAGAGGCTCTGTCCCCAGAAATCAAAAGGCAAATAACCAAAGTCTGAAGAATGGCACCAGCACAGAAGCATCCTTTGCAATGCTAGGGGAGAACTGTAGGCAAGAGATGCCTGGACTCGAGAGACGGACCTGGGTGCTTTGCAAGACGTAGTTCTTACTTAGCCTGTGCCTTCCAGCATTACAAAGCATTTCTAGTTGTTTGTGGTTGTTTCTCTCTCTCTTTCTTTCTTACATGTTTTAAAACACAAGTACAAGTCAGACTAAGCCCAGAAGAGTTGGGAGGTGGACAGGCAAAAACATTCAAGGAGGGTACCTAGGAGGGCCCATGGGGGGGGGGGGGTTCCAAGGGACAGATAGAGGAATTGTCCCATGTTGGGAGTTACCTGTTGATGGAAGCTTTTGGAGTTTTGTTTGTTTGACTAGTAATAGACACCTGGTTTTTAAGAAATCAGGTTGGAAATCTAAAAATTACACAAAAGCAAAGGTCAGCATTAACCCCAGGACAGTTGGGGGGAAGGGACAGGATGCCTAGAGCCCCTGCCACCCAATTTCTAAACAAAGACCAAATCCCCCTCTTCTCCAGTCCAGTCCCTGTAGGGGAAAGAGAGGTTCACAGAATGAGAGCATTACTTTTCTTAAATAACCATTAAATGGCCCTCCAAGTGGCTTGCATTGTGCACTGCAGGTGTATTGGGACACCACTGGTTTATAAGGCACACCGAGTGCCAACCCTCTGAAGTCTCCCTCTGCCCTCACCCACCCACCGCAAATGGCTGTGACCTGAAGATATTCCATGAACAACTGCAATGCTTCCAAGTACCAGTTGCTGGAAACCACAGAAGGGGAGAGGGCTCTTGTGCTTGGATCCTGCTCAAAGCTTTCGCACAGGCATCTGGTTGGTCATTATGAAAACAGGATGCTGAGCAAGATGGGCCACTGGCCTCATCCAGTAGGCTCTTCTTATGCTCTTGTTTTCAGTTACAAGTATCAAGATAGAGTTCATTGAAGGAGCACCTACTGCTACCTTAAACATCAGTTCCGGATGCCACACATGCAATCTGATTCACATGCAGGCAAAGCTGCTGTGAGGTGCAGATTCCTTGCATGGTTTGGCAACCCCTTGCTACGTCATGTGTGGCTGGAGCAGAAGTTAAAACAAAGGGTGGCGGCCCATGTGAGGGTGTAAGGATGGGCACCAATGTTACTAAAGGGATATTAAGTCCCTCTGGGCTGAGGTCAAGAGGGACTGACTTGCTAAAGGTCTGGTGAAGTTATGGCCCAGGCAAGAGTCAAAGTGGAGGCCCCCCAAACTCCACTTCTCATTGTCCCACATGCAGCTAGCCAGTAATCTCCAATAAAAGCTGCTCAACTAGGGTTGGGGGCATCAGAACAGCCTTCCCATCACTGGGGTTAATGGGAGCCATAGTCCAAAAAGCCTGGAGGGTACTAGGTTGGGGTTGCTGCATTAGACCGGGCTCAGAAATCTTTCTCACACAGACAGCAAACTGAGAAAGGCTGGGGAGTTCAAGTTCAGAACTCAGCCAGCCTCCTGGATGGGCCTGGGGAAGAAGTCACAGACTCTGCAGCAACAGTAGTTAAAACAACTCTTTATTGATATACAAACCAGGTAGCATTGAAAACCAAAGTGGGACAGGAAATATATCTGCAGAAATGCTGCATGATGAAGATGCAGGCTTCCCGGTTGGGACAGGAAAGGAAGCTGCTCCCCCGCCTTTGTGCGCTTTGGACCAGGAGTCCTTGGGAACTTCCACTGGAAGAGGAGCAGGGCATCTCCCAACGTCCTGGTTTTCCAGTCCAGACAGATATACACTCTCTGCAGAGGTGCAGGCGCAGCAACAGCAGTCGATGCCAGCGACACTCAGAGAGGGTCAGAAAGCTCCAGAGCATCCCAAGAATCCTGCCATGGTGGCCTGCTGCAGCCAAGCAGCAGAGTTTTTGATACAGGACGGAGCTGAGGCATGACTCTGCTCCCTCCGTTAGGTAACATTCATGAGGCGTAAGGCACTCCAGAGTGAAGGGGAAGGTTCGCTCAGCTTCCAGATCTCCGGTGCCTGTTCCACAGAAGAGATGCTGGCAAGTGCTCTTAATTTAATAATGATGCTTAAAAAAACCAAAAACCACCTCTGCTAGTTTTGGAGTTGATTCCATGAAGGAATGATCACAGAGGGCTGGCAATCAAGGTCAAAATGAACAAATGTGCTTAAAGTGCATCTGAGAATGAAAAGGGAGTGAGTATTGAAGGAGTGATTCTAGGAGCAGGGAGGGAGGAACCAGGAGTAAGAGAGAGAGAGACTGTTAGATAAGGAATCACTCAAAACATTATTTTAGAAAAGGCAGAAGACCCAAACTCTGCAGGATTGTGGAGGCTGCTCTGGGTAGGGCCTTGCAGGTATCAGAAGGATGGCCTTCATGCACAGGACCAAATGCTCAAGGACCTCTGCTCTGCCTGCTATGAATTCCACCCACAAAACTTTTGTCTTTGGTGCAAAGATAGCTGGAGGTAAGGAGGCCCCTGTACCATTTACTTGCATCTGGCCAGAAATTTAGCAACAAAACCAACCCTGCTGTTTACGAGAGTTGACAGTGATGTGGGAGGGATTTTAAACTTATGCATGTTTGGGAAACAGCATGGGGAGGGGAGCCTTGAGAAGCTCCCAGAAGCCAAAGTGGGATGGTCATACACACAGCAAGTAGCAAGCCCTTTTAAGCTCACTGTAAAAGCCCCCCGTCCATTTATGAAAAATAAATGGGAAGCAACACAATTAGAAGGGAGAAAGCAAAGGGACCGTCTGGTCTTTGGTCCAGCTGGCTTCGGCTGCATCTCACACACTTCCTGGGGCAGATGCTGAGGAAGCTTTGCTATTTGTGCTGCTGTTTTGGGGGTTCCTGCCTGAGAGTCTTGGTAATACAGTCTCTCAGTCTCCTCTCCCAGCAGCTGAGGCCTGCTGTGGGAAATGTCCAGTTCTGCCTCTCCTTGTGTGAGGAGCTATTCTGACGGGCCCAAGGCCTCAGCACCAGTGCTACAAGGAACTCTATTCAAGAGACATCTACACAGAAGACCCTATCTAGAATTTTTTTTGCTGACTGGCAACCTTGGAGTATGGGAGCAGGGATCTCAGGCATTTGCCCTCGGAAAGGGCAGCAGAACTGAAAAACATTGCATGGGTAATGGTCAGCAACATTACGATACGTCAAGCAACTCAGACAGGAGGAGAGAAGAGTTGCCTGGCGTGTAGAAAAAAGGGAGGAAGGGAAAGACACAAAGCAGCCTCAGGGAGCCAGTCTAAAGGATTTTTCAAAGGAAGCCATGGCAGCATGAAATCCCACTGATCTGTATTGCTGGGAGAATTTGCAAGGCACAGATGCTCTACCTCTTTCCTCAAGCTCAGTTTTCCTTTTCTTGTTTGCAGTGACAGCTAACTGGACTGCTGCAAGTGGCCAGAGGTCACACTCTTCGGCATGGCATGCCTGCCTTTCAGGGCATATTCCCCTGGCTTAAAGAAACCCCAGCCTCAAATCATTTCCACAACAGAGAGAAGGCTGAGGCTCTTCCCTCCACCCAACACAAACACTCCCTAAAGCCTGAAATGGGACAGCCCTCCTTGTGAAAGATGGCATGCAAGATTCTGTTCTCAGCAGCTTCAGAGGAGGCGAGTGCTGGGAAGGAGGAGAGCCATTCTGCAGCCAAGCAAAGGTGATCAACCACTTACCCAAAGGACCTGGATTGGGGGGGGGGGTGCCAACACAAAGCCAAGACACAACCCATGGCTCAGCCATTGTTAAGATGGTGCAGCTTACACCCACAGCCCTCAGCCCCAACCTCTAAGCAACTAGAGGCCTGTTGACTAAAGGCTGGTCAGCCCCTAAGTGGCACAGGTGAGGGTTTTGAACACCATATATTGCACAACCATCCAACCAATCCAAGACTGAACATAAAGAAGAACAAAGCAGAAGGGAAGGAGGATTCTGTAACACAGCAAACCCAGAAGCAAGCACCCTCAGCCACACAATCCATAGACACTGAGGAGTCACCCAGGCAGCTCCATTCCAGGGATGCCAAATTTTCTGTAGGATGCTGACCCTGTGTGGTGCAGCTCATGGATTGCTCACACCCATCCCTAACATGGAGAAAAACTCACTGTTTCCTTACACTGCCTGCTGACCTCTCCGACAGGCAGCACAAGGAAGAAAACTGCAAAGGACAAGGGCTGGCCACTGGGTGTTGGTGCACAGGTGCCTGATGGGCCCTGGGGTGATGTGGCACGTTGCAAGAGAAGAGAGATCCCAAAGGCCTGAGGCTGCTTCCAAGTGCAAGAGGTCCCACCAGGCCACAGCCAATGTTCTCAGGGCACAGGAGTCCTTGCTGATTGGACAAGCGGAGGCTGGAGCTCAGGACGCAACAGAGCCCTTTTGGCCTCAGGGGCTTCAGCCAATGTTGGAAAACAACCAGGATGAGCAGAAAAGAAGAGATATGTATGGAAGGAGAGGAGAGGAAAAGGGAAAAAAGTGTTATGATATACAAAATGTAACAGACCAGAGGGGCTATACAAAGTCCCAATGAGCAGCAGCGTTAAAAAGTCTGAAAGATGAAGCACTGAGTTATTTCCCTTGGAAGCCACTGAACTCCATCTCATCCTTGCGCCGGCGGGTTGTGAAGAGGGAGCTGAAGGGATAAAGCTTGGCCTTGGCCTGGAAGCGCTGCCCTGCGATATCAATCTCGTATTCACCCTGGTTGACGAAGTCGGGTGTCACCGGCTGCTCCTCACCAGTCTCTGGGTCCACGTTCAGGACAAAACCCAGGCAGACGTGCCGCTCCAGTGTGTAGCTATAGGCACTGCTGGTGGTCTTGCCGGCATACTGGCCATTCCGGTAGATGGGCTCCCCCCACCAGGGCCACAGGTCCAAGTCTGTGTCGTGGTCTTCAAGGACGAACATGATGAAGCGCTTGTAGACCCCTTCCTGCTTCTGCTGCATCAGCGCCTCCCGCCCTATGAAGTCAGTGCCCTGCAGAAGGGGGAGGGGGGAGAGAGTATCAGTCAGGGTTGGACAAAGGGGCAGCTCCTGCTTTATATTCTATGGGGAACTTATCTACAAGGAACCAAGAAATTCCTGCATTGCACAGGCTTGGACTAGATGACCCTTGGGGTACCTTCCACCTCCTACGTTGCTGTTGCAGCTTAACAGAAGAGAAGCTGAAGCCCACAAATTAAGTGACTTGCCCTGTGCCACCCAGGAAACGGATGGCTAGGATGGGGTTTGAATCCACTTCCCCCAGCCCCAAGGCAAACATGATGCCCACACTGCAGGGAGCTTGTGTTGCACTCGTTTCAAGGCAGCCTGCCTTTTCTGTGCCACACACAAACACACCCACCCCATGGCCCAGCTCTCTTTCACACCTTCTCCAGTTTAACCCGGAACTCGCGCCCACATTCCAGCGGCGTGGTGAAAGCATCCAGATCTTGGCCCCAGAAGGCAAAGAACTTCTCAATGCGCAAGCTGCGGAGGGCGTAGTAGCCAGAATTCCGGATCCCGTACTTCTGCCCCACGCTCATCACCTCATTGTACACGTGCAAAGCATACTGCAAGGGGAGGGTTTGGAAAAATAGTACAGAGGCATTTGAATGCAACATTTGGCATCTGCAACTCTAGAGAGTGAAAAATAGCAGCAGCCCTTGGACAGCTGCAGAAAGCTGCGGATGACAAAGTCCCACCACCCCACCCCAGCAAACAGCATTGAATAGCCTGTTTTGCACATAACGCTTGACCGTGGTTTATTAAACTATGGCTTATCAAACCATGATTTGTTTGCTCATCCAAACTTTGCCCAGCAGCTTCAGCTTCCACATTTTGCTGTCACCAAACTACAAACTGAAGCTATGTTGCCTTACAAAAAGTGGCTTGTTGCAACTATGTCCTAGGAGAAAGAGATTGCTCAGCGCTCTAGGTCAGGCATAGGCAAACTCTGGCCCTCCAGATGTTTTGGAATTACAATTCCCATTATTCCTAGCAAACAAGACCAGTGGTCAGGGATGATGGGAATTGTAGTCTCAAAACATCTGGAGGGCCAGAGTTTCCCCATGCCTGCTCTAGGTAGTTGTTTAGTGTAAGAATCTGATTGCATTTTCCCTACGGCCAATTCCAAAAGCTGCCTGTAGTGGTTTTTGCAGGCAGAATTTAATGCCACGTTATGCCCCTTTTGGGGATTTTAAAAAAAGCGTTTATTCCTTACAAAATAAGTAGTAGCAATGCCTCCCCCAACCTGGTGCCTTCCAGATACTTTGATTTAGGACTTCCAGCAGACCCAGCCAGCTCACGGTTGCCTTGGTCTGATATTGCAAGGCACAGTTCACAGATTATTAGCTATTAGCTACTCTCTGTTAATTTGTCTATCAATGGATAAAAATAACAATTTGACAAACTGAATGGAGCCTTTTTAATTAATAGGCAGATTACCCCTGACACTGTTTGATGCTGAAGGCAAACAACATGTCCTACCTATAAGCTGAGTATATTTAGGTAGCTTGGTTTAGATGGACCTTTTGCCCGTTCTAGCAAAGTGCAACTCATATGGGCCTATTTTGACTGGATTCTTTCGTGCTCACAATGTGGTCTGAAAGCAAGGAAAGTAAGGCCCCAAAAGGTAGATCTCCTTTTTGAGACACACAGTGGGACAAACTGGTGAGCTTGAGAAGACAGAATGGCTATTATTATCTTGTACTTCTAAGCCAAGTCTTTTACTCTGGATCTTTATATACCATCCCATGGAAAAAGGGAGCAGAGGTTCTCCTCAGTCCTGCAAATCAAAGTTTTGGTCTTAAGACAACAAAGCATCTCTCACCTCAATGGGGATGTAGAGCATGAATCCCGGTTCTCCGGTGTGCGTCATGCTCATGACACGGATACCATTGGCATAGCCCACACTCATCTCCTGTAAGAAACGGGAAGCAAAGGAAGAAAATGGAAGCTGGCAAAAGCACATGGGCAACCCAGGACAAGAAGAGAGGGAGCAGTCGTTCGCTCTCTCCACTGAGAGGAAGGAGACAATCAAGAAGCTTAAGCATCAGGGAAGCAAGCAGAAATGATACGGTAGAATAAACATTATACAATCTTTTTTTTTATAAAAAAAAAACCCACTTCTGCAATGAGCACAAGCAGCTGGGAGCTTGCAAGAAAAGACTCCTCAAGTGCCTGGCTTCTGGTTCCTGGGTGTCTTTTATTTATTTATTTTGTTGCATTTACCGTATTTTTCACCCTATAGGATGCACTTTTTCCCCTCCAAAAATGAAGGGGAAATCTGTGTGCATCCTATGGGGTGATTACAGGCGCACCGACCCCTCTCTCCAGGCTTCAGGAAGCTATCAGCAAGCCTGGGGAGCCCGCGGGAGTTCCCGCCCGGTGCGCGGAACGCCCTGAAGCAGAGCGCCCCGCGCACCGGGCAGACATCGGTCAGACCCACAAGCTCGGGGAACAGCGGGGAGGCGCAGCGCCGCCATCCCGCTGTTCCTCGACCTGGTTTGGAGGCTGGCGCTTGGGAGAAGCGTGCTTCTCCCCAGCGCCAGCCCCACAAGCTTGGGGGACAGCGGGGAGGCGCAGCGCCGCCATACCACTGTTCCCCAACCTGGTTTGGTTTCCCCGACCTGGTTTTGGGGGGGAAATAAAAGGAAAAAAAATTTCCTTTATTTCCCCCCCAAAAAACTAGGTGCGTCCTATGGGACGGAGTATCCTATGGGACGAAAAATACGGTATATCCCGCCTTTTTCTACAAAGAGCTGAAGGTAGTTTAAATGGTTCTTGTTCCATCCCCCCTCGTTTAATCATCACTGCCCACCACCAGATTGATCATTTGATGAACAGAAAGGAGGCAATGGCTGCCCCCTACAGCTGATTAGTATGGATCAGTCCAGGAGTGGGGGCTGTATGTGTGCATGCAACCCCTCAAATGGCAAATGTGACCCTCATGCTAAAAAAAAAACAGTTAGCCACCCCTGCATTTGGAGATTCATTTTTGCGGGTGGGGTCCAGAGGTCAGGCCCATTTCCATGATAACATTCTCCATTCACAAGGATTGGACACAAGATTCTCTGTCTGGGGACAGAAGGTTCATGTATATCCTGGAGAGGGGAGGGGAACACTTTAAAAAAAAAGTTACACCCATAAAAAAAACTTGAAAAAATAAATTCCCAAGCTTTACACGCTGGACAGAACAACTCGGGACATTCCAAACCACTCCCTCTTTCTGCAGTGTACAAAAACGTCTCTTACAATTTGTTTGTGGGCAGCCAGTTTGTGATCAGCACCACCTCTGGGGTGTAATTAGGAGGATATATCCTCACTGGCTCATTGACATTGAGAGCATCAGAGGTCCCACTGTAGGTTTTCCAACCAGCCTTACAGAATGAACATTCCTTCTGGAGCTGGAAGGAGGGTCATGTTTTGAAGCATGAAACGAGCCACTGTAGCAAGTAAGCATGGCGGATAAAAGAAAAGAGAGCTACATATCAGGGAAGGCCTAATTCAAATCTCACCTTGACTATAAAAACTTAGTTGGCCTTAGGCCATCTGCTCTCTCTCAGCCTCAACTGCCCTCTCCCTGCCTTATTTGCAATAATAAAAAGTTTTCTATAGGTCTGTTGTATTACCAAGAATGTAAAGCACTTTGAATGCTGTAGGACAAGGGTAGCCAGAAGGGTGTCCTCCAGATGTTATTGCAGCAGCACAGAGAATAGCGGAACTTCCGGTCGGCGCCAGCGTTAATGGCGGTCCTAGCTTCGGAGCTCCGAAGCAGGACTGCTCCGTGAGTTCGGGTCTGACCCGCTACGGCGAGCGGGGGACCCCTAAAATCACAGGCGCTGAAGCCTGTGAACAAGGAGATTCGGTGGGCACCTTTGCGCCCCCCGGTATCGCGAAAGAGCCTTTTTAAAGGCTCCGGAGCGGCATCGGGTGTGAGCGCGGTGCTGAGGATCGCAACCCAGCTCACGGAGCGAAGCCGCGTCGCCATTGACGGAGAGCGTCGATTCCTTCCTGAAACTACTGATTGGAAACAATACCCGTGAGTAAGAACAATAAATAAAGGGAACGGGACTTTAAAATTTGAGAAGATTTGGCTGAAAACGGGAGAGGCAAAAAGTAAGGAAGTCAGCCCCCCGGAGCTACATGATTGACTGAGCAACGAAAAGAGCAAGCTGTGTTTAAAGGGGACGTTTTTATGCTTTCTAAACTGGTTGAACTTGACATCGGAAGAGGACCTCCCCCCCCAACGAGCAGAAGAGGGGGGGGAAGAAATTTGACTTAATTTTATCTGCTCAAGAAGGGAGACTTGAATGGGAAACCTTCCACTGCCGATACTCTGGTCAGGCTGCCGGGGAAGTGAGCGCCTGAAGTGAGCTGTCAAACTTGATTTGAGGATACAAAGTAAGATTTGTCTGATACAAAATAACGGGATTTTAGCGGACAAAAACTGTAACTTTCAAACTGCAAAAAGTAGGGTTTGTATTTGGACTTTCGCTTTTGGAACTTTGCATGGCTATTTCTCTCCCTGTTTCTTTGTTTCCGTGTTGGATATAATGTACTCCCTCTAGAGGCTTAAAAGAGAGACTGTTGCATTGAGATATAAACAGTGGGATTTTCCAGCTGCAACTGTTCCTGTGAGAACGACCTTGAGATATGAGCGGCCCACTGGATGAAATATCAACAAGATCAAAGGCAAAACAGGCTCAGGCTCAAAAGAAAAGAGGCTCCTTGACAGGAGCAACAGCAACACAGGACAGAACAACAACGGTATCAATGGATTCCATGACACAGGCTCTACTCAAGATAAATGAATCTTTAGAATCGCTTACTAGGCAATCTACAGAGAATTCCAAAAAACTGACGGAATTGACAACAAGACTGGATTTGAATACGACAATTATATCGACTAATACAGATTCTATAAATCGATTAATTCAAGAAAGTGCAGAGACGAGGAAAATAGCCGAAAACGCGAGGACCACGGCCGAGGAAACCAAAGGGAAATTTGTCCCTATTGCAAGGAAGGTACATGAGCATGATGAAGCCCTGGCCCTTATGGAACTCGAGAGGAAAGGCAAGAATTTGAAATTGAGACTGGTACCTGAGGAGGAGGAGGACAAGCTTGGGGAATTCCTTACAGATAAGTTTCAAGAATTTTGGAGTGAAGAGTTGGGAGAAGAGGAAGAGGAATTCACAATAACTACAGCCTTCCGGATTGGAAGAAAGCAAGGCAAGAAGCCAAGGGATTGCTTAATAACTTTTAGATCCAAGGAAGAGAGAGATAAAATATTGAACCTACATTTCCAGAAGGCATTGGTTATCAAAAATTCCCAGATACAGATCTTCAAAGATATTCCCAGATACTTTTTGGAGGTGAGATCACAATTTAAAGACTTAGTCGGAATTTTAAAACAAAACAACATTCAATTCAGGTGGGAATTCCCACAAGGATTGTCCTTTAACTTCAAAGGGAAGAAAATTAAAATAAAAACAATTCAAGATAAAGAACACTTCTTGGAGAGGAATCTTGAGGACTTTCAGAAAGGAACTGTAGAGGGGGGAACACTGGACATTACCAACCTATCGTTTGGATTGAACCAAGCACCGACGGACGAGGAACAAGAACTTGGAGCAGTGGGTGGGAAAAGTACCCAATAATAAAAATGTCTCTGCAACTTCTGAGTTGGAACTGTAATGGTCTAAACCATCCCCGAAAAAGAGATCAAGTTTTTCATATATTAAAGAAAGAACAATTAGATATAATTTGTTTGCAAGAAACCCATATTGCCAGGATACATAGGAAACTTCTGATAAATAAGAGATTAGGACTGGAATTTATTTCCTCGGACAAAGTCAAGAAAAGAGGGGTGGTGATTTATGCCAAGGAAAAATGGGAACCAAAAATGATTTTCAAAGATGATGAAGGAAGATACCTGGCAGTAGAAATTCAAATTCAAGGAGAAAAGATCTTAATTGTTGGAGTTTACGCACCCAATGAGGGGAAGGCAGAGTTCTTCAAGAAGTTGCATGAGACTTTAATGGACTTTATGGACTTTAAAATTATAATGATGGGAGACTTCAACGGAGTGGTCTCCACAAACATGGATAAGGCACAAAGACAAGTAATATCTAAAGATGGGAGACTACCAAAGACCTTTTTCGAACTCACTGACACCATGGACTTGATTGACATTTGGAGAACTAGGAACCCTCTGGAAAGAGAGGGTACCTTTTTCTCGGAAGCAAAAATGACCTGGACTAGAATTGATCAAATTTGGATTTCTAGCAGTCTGGCACCAAGAGTGAAAAAAACAGAAATCTGCACAAAAACCTGCTCCGACCATAATGCAGTCAAGATGGAAATGAAGTTAACAACGGCTGGAACCTTCAGATGGAGAATGAATGACACCCTATTTAGAGATGAAGAAATTTACCAAAAGGCCCAAAAAATATTGAAGGATTACTTTGAGATAAATTTGAGAACGGAGGTGGAAAAAAGAATAGTATGGGACGCAAGCAAGGCCGTGATGCGGGGATTCCTAATTCAGCAAAACTCTATAAAAAGGAAGAAACAAAATGAGAGGAAGGAAAAGATTTTGAATCAGATAAAGGAAGGAGAAAAGAAATTGAGATCCAAACCGAAGTCTCATGAGATTTTAAGAGAAATAAAGTACCACCAGACGCAATATATGGAACTGATGAATCAGGAAATAGAATGGAAGATAAAGCAAATGAGACAAAGGACATTTGAATCGGCAGATAAATGTGGGAAACTGCTGTCATGGCAATTGAAAAAGAGGCAAAAGTTAAACACGGTGACATCCCTGGAAATAGATGGGAAAATTATCAACAAACCAAATGAAATAAGCAACTGTTTTCAAAGGTTCTTCAAAAAACTTTATGCACATGGGCCTACAAATGAACAAGAAATAGAAGACTTTGTTAAAAAATATGGACTATCAAAGATTTCAGAGCAAAATAAAAGGATTTTGAATGAAAAAATTACAGAACAAGAAATAGAGGGTGCCATCCAGAATATGAAATTGGGGAAATCACCAGGACCAGATGGTTTGACTGCAAAATACTATAAAGATCTTAAAGAATGGCTAATACAGCCATTGAAGGAAGTATGCAACCAGATATTAGAGGGGGAAAAGGCTCCCGAATCGTGGAAAGATGCATTTATCTCACTTATACCGAAGACAGAAACTGAGAAACACCAAGTTAAAAACTACCGCCCTATATCACTTCTGAATATGGATTATAAAATTTTTGCAGACGTTTTAGCAAAAAGATTTAAGAGAGTTTTGATGGAGGAGATTCATAAGAACCAAACAGGCTTTCTCCCAGGGAGACATATGTCAGAAAATGTGAGGAACATTATAGACATTTTGGAGATGCTAGAGGTGGACATTAATAGAAAGGCAGTTCTGATCTTTGTGGACGCGGAGAAGGCCTTTGACAACATTTCTTGGAAATTCATGAAGAAGAATCTCCATGGGATGGGGGTAGGCCAAGGGTTTGAAAACGGTATAGGTGCAATATATTCTGAACAAAGAGCGAAACTAATTGTGAACAATGTGGTAATGGATGAAATACCAATAGAGAAAGGCACACGACAGGGATGCCCTATATCCCCTTTACTGTTTATATCGGTCCTGGAGGTTTTATTAAACATGATTAGGAAGGACCAGCTGGTAAAAGGAATACAGGTCGGATCTAAACAATATAAGTTAAGGGCATTTGCAGATGATTTAGTGCTAACTCTGCAACAGCCAGAAGCTAGTACCAAAAGAGTTCTAGAATTAATGGAGATATTCGGCCAGGTCGCAGGATTTAAATTGAACAAACAGAAAACAAAGGTGCTGGAAAAAAATCTAACAAAAGAGGAAAAAGATAGGTTTCAAAGTGAAACTGGGTTGGAAATAGAAAAAAAGGTTAAGTACCTGGGGGTAAACTTGGCATCAAAAAATGTGAATCTATTTAAAGACAACTATGAAAAATGCTGGACAGAAGTTAAGAAAGAACTAGACATATGGTCCAGGCTGAAACTCTCCTTGTTAGGCCGAATTGCTGTTATCAAGATGAATGTATTGCCAAGAATGTTGTTTTTATTTCAGACGTTGCAGATTCTAGACAAAATGGACTGTTTCAAGAGGTGGCAGAAAGACATATCTAAATTTGTCTGGCAGGGCAAAAAGCCCAGAATAAAATTTAAGATCTTAACTGATGCAAAAGATAGAGGGGGCTTTGCCCTGCCAGACTTAAGACTTTATTATGAATCAGCAGCTTTTTGCTGGTTGAAGCAATGGCTACTTCTTGAAGACACAGACATTCTTGATCTGGAAGGATATGACAATAGTTTTGGTTGGCATGCATATTTGTGGTATGACAAGGTAAAGGTGTATAAAAGTTTTAAGAACCATATTGTCAGGAAAGCATTGTACAATGTTTGGGATAGATATAAGGATTTATTGGAAAGTAAAACCCCCAGGTGGTTGTCACCAATGGAAGCGAAAGCAGTGAAAAAAATTAATATGGACTCTAATTGGCCTAAGTACTGTGAAATTTTAGAATATGATGGTGAAAGACTGAAGCTACAAAGTTTTGAGAAGCTAAAGCATAAAGTTCGAGACTGGCTACACTACCGTCAGATAAATGAGGTGTTTAAGCAGGACAGGAAACTTGGTTTTCAGAAGGAGAGGTCGAAGTTAGAAACAGAATTGCTAGAATCCAATACTAAAAACCTATCTAAAATGTATAATTTGCTGCTGAAATGGAATACACAGGATGAAACAGTGAAATCAGCTATGATTAAATGGGCACAGGATATTGGTCATGACATTATGTTTGACGACTGGGAACAGTTATGGACCACCGGTGTTAAATTTACGGCATGTAATGCCCTGAAAGAGAATATAATGAAAATGATCTATAGGTGGTACATGACCCCAGTCAAACTTGCAAAGATTTACCATTTGCCCAATAACAAATGTTGGAAATGTAATGAGGCTGAAGGTACCTTTTACCATCTTTGGTGGACCTGCCCAAAGATTAAGGCCTACTGGGAAATGATTTATAACGAAATTAAGAAAGTCCTTAAGTGGACATTTGTAAAGAAACCGGAGGCTTTTCTCTTGGGCATGGTCGGCCAACTGGTATCAAAGAAGGATAAGACATTTTTTATGTATGCAACTACAGCAGCAAGAATCCTGTTGGCAAAGTATTGGAAGATGCAAGAATTACCTACTCTGGAAGAATGGAAATCGAAGGTGATCGAATATATGGGACTGGCAGAGATGACCGGCAGAATCCGTGACCAGAGGAAAGAGACAGTGGAGGAGGACTGGGGGAAATTTAAAGTATATCTAAAAAATTACTGCAAAATTGTGGACTGATAAGATGTTAAGGGGTAGGAAACAAAGAACTACAGCTGTAAATCTTAAATTTTAAGGAAATCCAAAAGGGACTTAATCAAAGACTGATCGATGAGTTGCTCGAAAAAATGGTAAAATAAGGATGTGGCGAAGGGAAGGCATGGGGAAGTCAATTTTTGTTGTCTGTTTATGATGTTTGTGTTTGTTTTGTATTGTTATTAATATGTGTAAAAACTAATAAAAATATTTTTTTAAAAAAAAAAGAGAATAATTAAGGCACCCTTCATAAATGCATCCACCCCTGTCCTCAACCCACAGATATTCTCTGATATGAGAACTGCTACAGAACAGGCAAGAAACACCCTACAAAGTAATCATTGCAATATTCAGCAAGACAAAGACATGGCAGGACACTTTGCCTGGTAAACGCACAACCTGTGCCCTGCAAATTGGCCAAGACTTGAACTCTGTATGAGGCCTGCCACAAAGACATCAGTCTACAAAGTGCCCTATCTTTAAGGAGCCTTCTTCCAATTTTGAGTGAAGCCCTGCCCCCATGTTTGCACCACAGATTGTATGCTGAATTCAATGACATACTCTCGGGTTGCACAAGGCACTGTCTAGAACTGCTTGGACTCATCACCACCCCATGCAAACCAAGAGTATGCCCAGCAGCAATCTTAATATTGTATTTTAATGTTGTAACCTGACCTGGGACCTTAGGGAGAAGGGCAGGCAATGAACAACAACAATCTTGGAAACCCTGACAACATCACAAATCCATAAAAAGCTGGGAGAAAGCAAGGCTTCTCCAGAACAGTTTGAAAACCAGAGCATCACATAAAGCCGCTTTGAGACACAACATTAACACGACCCCAGCCATTCTGCCTTATGTGTGGTCTTAGGTAACAAACCTGAGGGCAGAGGCAGAGAGATACACAAAACAGGACCTCTGAGTTTACAAATAATGTTCCACAACATTTTAATAAACTATGGCTTATTAAACCACAGCTTAGTGTTGTGTGTGAATGATGCCCAGCAGCTAGAGTCATTGTTTGTTGTTGGCTTGTGAACCTTGGTTTGTTTTAACTACAGCTTGGTATTAACATGCTAATCCAGCACCTTTCCTCTACTGTAGTTTGACTGGCCACTCTGACCAAACTAAAAAGGCACAATGCAGGAGAAGTCTAAAAACAAACCAAGCTTTAACAAGCCATGCTTTGTTGGATTGTGGGACAACTCCTGGCTAACTCATGTTAAACAAACCACACCTTAGTACAGTGTGTGAACCAGGCCATTGTGTGAACCGGTTCCTTTGCATGAGGAGTAAGCAGATTTCTAAAACAAACTGAAAAACATGTGACATACCTTGCAAAAGAGGGATGGAAAGTGCTCTGGGGTCATTGGAGCATAGGACAGCTCTGACAGGACGTCCACAGCACGTGGGCCAATCAGATTCAATGCTGGGTAGAGAAAAGCACAAGGGTTTCTACCTCTGAGCAATCTGAAGAATGAAAGGGAAGGTCCCACCCAAGTCAACTCCACACCTCAGATTTCCTGGGCACAGCTCAGGACCATAGTTGACAGAGGAGGAAGATGGTTTGGAAATAACAGTAGGCATGAAATCAAGTTCTGCTGCAGAAAGCGAAGCCCAGGGAGGGATGTACAGATGGACTGTGAAACTCCAAAGGAGTGCTTCAGAAACAGTGGCCCTCCAGCTCCCACTAACCCCCACCATCCAAGTCCAATGGTCAGGGATGATGGGAGCTGGGCTCCAACAACATCTAGAGAGGCACAAGTTTCCCACCCCTGCCCGACACTGTGTATGGAAAAAAAACGCATCCGTGGATCCGAGGAACAACCAAGGATTTATGTTTGACTCATTTAAAGCAGGGCGGCTCAATAACACTAGCACTAAAGCGCCCCCATCTGGTGACCACAAACCTAGCTTTGCTACCAGAGGAATTGCACGCTAATCTTGACATGGCACTGCAACTGAAGATGGAAACCCCATACCAAGTTCAACCACAGCCACCCTCCCCTCTCTTCAGGCACCCTTGCCATGACATAACTGTGGTGTGCAACTGTGGTGGGCAACCAATGATAGGGGGATGTGGAGAAACACGGGGCTGCCTTTTTGATGGTGGCACCATGTGAGAGCATAGTTCCACCCTCAGTAGTGAAAGCAAGGGGTAAATCATTTTCTAAGAGGTAGAGGATTCTAAGAGAAGATGTGAAATGGGAGCCTATATTTCAAAATGAACTTCGCATATAAGCCCAGGGAGCGTTTCCCACACTACATAGCACCAAGCTTGGGTCTGTCACTGATCAGATGCCAACAGAGAGCCACAACCAAACCCACATCGCCTGTGAGAATATCTGGATAATACATTTGCAAAAACCTATTTGCCACATTCATATTTTTACAGCAACTTTCCCCAACCAGCTGCCCTCCCTTTGTTTTGGATTGCAGCCAGCATGGGACTCCAGAGCAACTGAAAACACGACTTCTTGCTGAAGGAGCATCTGCAGCCGCTCCAGCTGTGCCAGCACCTGCAGGCACAATATTCCCTCCTGCCTCACCTGTGTACTTCCAGGTTACGTCTTCCAAGAACAGGTTGCTGTCAACAGGCATGTGCTTCTTCAACCAGGACCAGCAATGGACTTGCTGGTCTGTGGGGGAAATCATGAAGAAGCTGGAATGCAAAGCACAATGGAGAAGGTTAAGCACAAGGCAGGGGCCAGGTAGTGGGGAGGTATTGTGGCATGGGGGACACGTCCACATCCACAGAGGGCTTGAAGCAAAGCCTGTTGGGATTTGCGACTCTCCTGGGGTGGATAATCACTGAGTCCAGGCTCTCAGGTTCTTGCAACTTTATTCAACCTGGGAGGCGTTCCATCCTCCAACATGGCCCTGAAAGGTGCCCCTTGAAGCATACAAAGCTGTACCTGAGCTGCAGAGGCACTGGAGCCCAAAGTATTCCCATAACTAATGGGAACCAACAATTCACATCCTATAATCCAAATGGTTTTCCTGCAACTTTGAGGGCCCTGTCTTGGCTTGAAGAATGAGACCACCAGCCTCCCAGGCAGTGAAATTTGGCATCAGAAGCTTCCCTGAATGCAGGCCAAATATTTACCAAACTCAAAGGCAAGCCTGTAGCACTTTGCTCAATTCAGCCCTTCATTTGAGAAGCAAATTAAAGACTAGAACCAGGTACACCACCTTGAGCTTCTTGAAGGTGAGATATAGATACATTAAAAATAATAATCTGTGGAAGATAAGACTCTAGAGTAGGGACGGGCAGCCTTTGGGCTTCCACCTGTTACTGGACTACAATTTCAATTATCCCTGACCAATGGCCAGGCTGGTTGGGGGCCAATGGGACTTCCACAGAAATATAAACAAAGGATCTAGATGGTGAACGTAACACTTCAATGGGGGGAGAATATAAAGTAGCAATTTCTTGTGTCTGTCATGAAACTGACTCGCTGTATATTCAGGACAGAATAAAGGAAGCCCTCCTTCACAAAACATAATGTATCCCCCCTCCAAATAAAACCTGGGAAGATCTGCTCTTCTCGTATCCTCTTCTTCTAGGCACAGCACTAACAGAAGCATTGCGTAATGTGGAAGGTGAGTCTTCAAAGCAGGAAGGCAGAAGCAAGAGCAGGCAAAAGGATGAGTCCGAATAAGCTTACCTGCGCTTGTTTAGGCGGACGATGCTGCAGTCGTTCTCGTATCCTCCATTGTGATTGAGCATTCCTGTGTGCACTATGTGCCCCACTGGCACATCCAGGTCATTGGAGAAGAGATACTGCAAGACATCCAGGGCCTGGTCCCCTGTGGACTGCAGCATGGGGAGGTGGGAGAGGAGAAAGAAATCAGAGACAGCAGCAGAAGCAGGATTTGTCCATCCCTTTTTGAAATGGCTTTCAGCTCCTGACATAAGAACCTTGAGATGCCCGCATTCCTCAGTGTATGCATTTCTTAGCCACTTTGCTACTTTAGTTAATGCCTTGCCACAAAACTCACCTTCCTAAAAACACACAAAAAGGCAAGTTTCCAGGCTTTAATAGCTATGAACATTACATGGGCAACCCTTTGCTTGCTTACAGCCTGAGCCCTCTCCAAACCAAAGTGCATTTCTCTCCGTAAGATTCATTCCAGCTGCCTGGAGAGATACAGCTTGAATCATAAAGGCTTAGAAGATCAGAAGCATTGAGGAAAAGCTCAGTGCCAAAGTTCACAAAATGTCCATCTTGCAAGTTCTGGCTGATACATGGAGGAAGACCTTTCTCCACGGCAGCACCCACCCTCTGGAATGGTCCTATCAGGGGTCTCTCTTAGTGCCTCTCCACAATAGTTTTATTTATTCCCGTAAGCCTTTTAAGGCAGGGCTGGGTTAAATGTGGTCCTCCAGATGTGGCTAAACTCCAACTCCCATCTGCACAGCCAGTGGTCAGAAAGATGATGATAGGAGTTGTAGCCCAAAAATATCTGGAGGGCCACAGCTGCCCCATTCTTGCCATAAAGGCTTTGGTCTGCCTAAGAGTGTTTAATTGCTGTTGCCATTTTCATCTGTATGGTTCAGCCAAAAGTTGCTTTTTATAAAATAACGACAGCTCTGTATCAACTGAACAAACTTTGGGGGTTTCTAGACACCCAAGCAAGCTACAGAAGCAGATGCCAGGCCCACAGTGCTGGTCCACATCCCTCTCACAACCACACTTACACTTATTTCAAACTTGGTGAACGAGGACATGTCAATGACGCAGACGGCTTCCTTGCAGCACTTGACCTCTGCCCCCACAATGTCAAACCAGTCTGGCTTGTAGAAGGTCTTGCTCTGATCCAGGGCCAGCAAGTCTGAAGATGAGGAACCACAAGACTTGGGTCAAAACAACAAGATGCTGGCACCCCATTCTCCAGGGGCTGCGTACAGAAGGACAGTGCTCTCACCTTTCCCAGGCGGCACAAAGTACTTGGCCCTCTCAAAGCCGTGCTTCTCCATCCACCTGGCTCCTTGTGCGTCCAGCCGGTCATAGAGGGGTGACGTGCGCAGCTGCCTGCCGGTCTGGAAATCCCAGCGGGGAACTTTCAGGTCATAAATCAGGGCTGGAGGGGCCACAGAATCACAGAATCAAAGCGCTGGAAGGGACACAAATCCATCACCTTCCTAGTCCAGAAAGAACACCCTACACAGCCCTGATTTAACGTGGGGCGCAAGCGAGTCCAGTCGCAGACTACTTACGCATCACTTCCATGACGCGGTGGCGGAGGAAGGTGCGGCTGCTCTGCAGAGCCCCAAAGCGCTTCAGGTCCAGGGGCCACACGTTGTCAGAGGGGTAGCCGTTCACCATCCATTCAGCCATGTACCTGGCCAAGGAGGGAGACAAGCAGGCACAGAAGGTTAAATAGTGCAGGAGAGCAGACAGTTAACAGACTGTGCTTGTGGCAGGGTGGGGGGGGGGCGGTAATTACACCCAGAGATAATACAGTAGGAGATAGAGCTACAGTGGGGACATATTATTGCCTGCAATCCCTCCTTGCTCAAGCGAGAGCAAAACACAAAATCCCTTTGCCCAAACCAGAAAGGTCACAGCAACTCTGGATGTCGCAAGGAACATCCATTAGCTCAAGGATTGGGAACCTCAAGCCTGGGGGCCAAATGCAGCCCTCAAAAAACTCCCTATCTGGCCCCCAAGTCTCCTCCCCGACCATATCCCATTACCAGCTACAGCCCTTACTGCACCTGCTTTGCACCTCCTTGAATCTTTTTGCCTGGCTTGAGATGTGCCCTTGAACTCTGATAATGCCTTGCAGTTGCCCAGATGGAGGACAGAGAGGGATGTGCCAACATGCGCAGAAACTAGCAGCAGACAAGGAGCAGCTGAGCAGCCCCTTCTGCTGGAAACTGCAGGGCCCTGGCATAGCTTTGCCTTAGAGAAGCAGCACACAGACTTTAAATGCACCTACAGGAAGCTGGTGTGTATAGAGTTCTATAAGCGGTGCCCTCATCCCTGGCCCTCTGCCTCTCCCATGCAGAGAGGGGTGAGCCACTTACTTGCCTGCTCCTCCACCAAAAGACGTGCCAGCCGAGTTCATCCCTGCCAGGACAAAGTAGCCCTGCACATTGGGCGACTCTCCCATGATGCACCGCATGTCTGGAGTGAAGGATTCTGGGCAATTCACCAGCTGCACGATCTCCAGAGCCTCCAGATCTGGCATCCTCCGCAGAAGGGCACTCAGAAGTGGCTCTACTCCCCAAGATGAGACAGAACAAACAATCACTATTTGGAGGGATGGGCAGCATACCCAAACCCTCATTGCCCCCACCCCATCACCATCAAGAAAGTTACAAACACAGTAGCCCACAGATGTTGACTCTGTTGCTTGTAGCACTTGTTGAGAGCCCAGAATAAAGCTTTATGCTCACAGCACCAATCAACAATGTGCCCAGAGTGGGCCAGCCAAGGCAGGGAAAGGGAGGAGAACTTTATAAACTAACTCTAAAAGCAAAGAGGAAGTGCAGGTGTCACTCACCAAGCCAGGCACTCACTCACTCACACAATGCTTTGCTCAAGCCAACATGTCTCATACTAGGAAAGGTGCATCTGGAGGGCTTGGGGACACCCCCCCTATCCTGGTCCACCCAACGTACCAAAGTGATCCCAGTCCTCTTGCAGGTTCTGTATCTCCAGCTGGTTCCGGCCCTCCGTGAAGATCGGCTTGGGGTTCTTCTCAAAGCCGCCTGAAAGGATGCCCCCCTGCCAGCTGCGGATGTAGATCCTCCCATCAGGGTCCACAATAGCTATGGGGAGTGGGGGTAACAGGAAGGGAAAGAAGTGGTTGTTTGCATGAGGGCAGAAGGCTCCCTGCAAGCTCAGTCAGGGAAGCAAGCTAGAGACCCTGCCTGCTTTGGGGAGGCACAGTCGACCTTGCATTGATTCTTGGGCTTTTATAAATACAGTGGTACCTCAGGGTTACATACGCTTCAGGCTACAGACTCTGCTAACCCAGAAATAGTACCTCAGGTTAAGAACTTTGCTTCAGGATGAGAACAGAAATCGTGCTCTGGCGGCGCAGCAGCAGGCCCCATTAGCTAAAGTGCTGCTTCAGGTTAAGAACAGCAGCTAGAACAAGGCAGGCTGTTTGCAAGGGGCTATCAAAACCAATGCTTTAGCTGAATGTGGCATCCCAACCAGCCCTGAAAACTTCCTCCACCCTGCTGGCTGGGTGACTTGGGCTCTCTTCTGTCTCAGCCAAAGGCCTTTCCCAGACCACCCCCTCCCTGTCCTGCATCCAGAATTTGTGAACTGCAACTGAGCAATGACCATGAGTGCCTACAGGGAAAGCAAAGGTGTCCATGAAAGGGTCAGAGGGAGGGTCCTTACTTGGCGTGCTGCTCTCCAGCGGCGTCTTCAAGGGCCGGGTCAGGAGGTAGAAGTGCTCACAGGCGTGCAGAGGGATGCTGACCGGTTCCTCGTTGGAAAGGCCCAGCTCATAAGCCCACTGAAATGAAGGCAGGGAAGTTAGCGCTCAAGCGGAAGGCAGGTTGCACGACTGTGTAGCTTAATGGGATCATATGCCAGGTATCACTGCAGGGAAGGGGGTAGGGAAGCGAGACAGAAAAGGTGCCGGATGAGAGGGGGCAAGGAGATCCTGCGCAAACATCTAGAGGGCACCCGCTTGGCAAAGGCTGGCACTAGTGCCTTATAGCTTCTTGCCCTTCTCTACAACTAGAGGCAAAATAAATCATTCACCATTAACTTAATTACCGTATTTTTCGCACCATTGGACGCACTTTTTTACTTTTAAAAAGTAAGGGAAAATGTCTGTGCGTCCTATGGAGCGAATGTGTGGTCCCTGGAGCCAAATTGCCGAGTGCGGCACACTCTTGGACTGGTCTTTGGTAGTGGTGGTGGAGCCGCGCTCCCCTGCCGGCAGCCTCGGCTTCCCCCTGCAGCCCCGGGAAGGTTTGGAGCAAGGGGAGGGCTGTGCGCCCATGCCCCGCACTCCTGGGCTGCTGAATGGGGGCGGGGGTGGGGGAGCCGCGCTCTCCTGCCGGCAGCCTCGGCTTCTCTCTGCAGCCCCGGGAAGGTTTGGAGCAAGGGGAGGGCTGTGCGCCCATCCCCCGCACTCCTGGGCTGTTGAATGGGGGAGGTGGGGAGAGCCTCACTTGTCTGCCGGCAGCCTCGGCTTCCCTTTGCAGCCCCGGGAAGCTTTGGAGCAAGGGGAGGGCTGTGCGCCCATCCCCCGCGCTTCTGGGCTGCTGAATGGGGTTGGGGGGTGCTGCTCTGCCAACAGCCTGCCCTTCCCCTCAAGGTTTGGAGCAGTGGGCAGGCTGTGCGCCCATGCCCCACACTCCTGGGCTGCTGAATGGGGGTGGGGGGTGCTGCTCTGCCAGCAGCCTGCCCTTCCCCTCAAGGTTTGGAGCAGCGGGCAGGCTGTGCGCCCATGCCCCACACTCCTGGGCTGCTGAATAGGGGTGGGGGTGCTGCTCTGCCAGCAGCCTGCCCTTCCCCTCAAGGTTTGGAGCAGTGGGCAGGCTGTGCGCCCATGCCCCACAATCTTTGGCTGCTGAATGTGGGTGGGGGCGCTGCTCTGCCAGCAGCCTGCCCTTCCCCTCAAGGTTTGGAGCAGTGGGCAGGCTGTGCGCCCATGCCCCACACTCTTGGGCTGCTGAATGGGGGTGGGGGGTGCTGCTCTGCCAGCAGCCTGCCCTTCCCCTCAAGGTTTGGAGCAGCGGGCAGGCTGTTCACTGAGAGAGGGGAGGAAGAGGACGGAGAGGAGGGGGACCAAGAAGCTGGGTGAAGGGAGATGAGGTACCATAGGCTGCCATGAGTGGAGAGTCATGGTAGAGGGCAAAGGAGAGGGAGCAGTGAAGGGGAGAAATTGTAGACGTCCCCTGAGGAGTTTGGGTGAAAGGGATGGAGAGGAGGAGGCTGGAAAAGGGGACTGTTCTGCTTGGGGGGGGGGAGAAAAAAGTGGGGAAAAGGAAAGCCTCCCAAGCCTGCCGCTGAGAAGCTCTGCTTGGCTGTTTCTTGACTGTAATTCAAGTAAAGGGAATGTTTGCAAGCAGCTGGCAGGCTGTTCGCTGAGAGAGGGGAAGAAGAGGATTGAGAGGAAAAAATGTGGCATTAGCAATGCTTTGGATGGGTACGAAGATGGTATTTTACATGAAGATAGCGAAGAAAGTGATGTCAGTGACTGTGAGCAACTGAGCTTCATAAATTCTGACTCTAGCAGTGATGAGTTCTTGGGGTTCACAGAAGACGAGAAGAGTACTCAAACCTTAAAGTCTCTCTTCATTTGTTAATGACAGTGATGATGGTTCTTAATGCCATTGTTGACTGCTGTTCACTTTACATGGCTGTAATGTGATTCTGATATACCGGTTGTTTATTAAATACAGTAGTTTATACAACATTTGATTCAGAATATTTTTTCCTTGCTTTCCTCCTCTAAAAACTAGATGCGCCCTATGGTCGGGTGCGTCCAATGGAGCGAAAAATACGGTAGCTGATTCTGCAGCTCACAATTCCAATGGTAAGAACTGACTACATATACTTATGACATACCCAACTTGGGAGTACAGGATCCTTCCCTCCCAATCCCACAGCCATGCAGTCAGCATAGGAAGCCAGGTTTGCCCTGACTCAGTTCAGACTAGACATGTGGTGCAGCATGAAAGGAAACACCCGACAATAACCATTTTCTAACCTGTAAGCCTGAGGGGGGTGTGTGTGAGGGTGTGTGTGTGTGTGTGTGTGTGCCAGCACAAAAGGCTTGCCTTTTTGAGAGAACGTTTTGCTAATTTGGAAAGTATTCTCCAGAACCTCTTGAAAAAGAAGCATCAGGAGAAATCTGAGTTCATTCACAGCAGTTGTTGACTCAATGCACACATACGCTGACAACGGCAGCCACACAAAACAATTGGCACCTGACCTGCCCAGCACAGTTAACAAAATACTGGCACTCGATCATCCCTCTGTCAGTCTCCACTCCAGCCACACAACCCTTTTGGCACAAGACGTGGATAACACTTGTCCGCTCATGGATCTGGGCACCTGGGCGGAGAAAGCGGAAAAGGAAGACAAAAATTAGAATCATAGAACTATAGAGTTGGAAGAGACTTAAAGGGTCATCTAGTCCAACCCCCTCCAATTGCTCCCTGCTCCAAAGAAAAGCTGCTTGCAGAGTAGGTCCATTGGACCTGTCACCTCTCTTGCCCCCTGCCTGGCCCTGGCCAAAGTGGAATCGCTACAGGAAGCACAAATCAAGAGTCTCAATTAGGCCAGCATGCTCACAGATGAGCTGAGAAATTAAGCAGCAGACTGCTGTACCCCAGAAGCAATCAGCGCAACACAGATGGCACTAAAGCAGGGGGTGGGCAGAAGGCAGAGCAGAGTGCCGACATTGGACCACTGGTCAATTTCTGGGAGGATTCTTGTAAAGAACACTGGATTTGGTTGACGTTGCTCTGACTCAAAAAAAGCCAACTTCATATGTCCTTAGAGGAGGAGGGTTTTTAAACTTGACCATAGCTCAAGCACTTGCTTTGTTTTCACATTCAATCTCTGGCATGTTCAAAAGGACCCCAGTTGGCTGGGGAGCTGCTATAGGTCAGAGCAGACATGGGATAGGCAACCTGGTGCCATGCAGAGGTGCTGGGAGTACAGCTCCCACCAGTCCCAGACAGCATGGCCAACTACTTCAAGGCCAAGGGAAGTTTCTGGCCTTTTGGACTTGTGGTATAAAGGCCTGGGAGATGGGGGTTCCTAGGTACTAACCAGCAACTTTCGGGCAACTTTTGGATGTGAAATTATTGGTTATTTTTACTTGACCTACTAGTGAGATTTATGTTCACTTAAATGTTGAAATATGTTAAATGAACTGGTAATTGATGGGAGGGTTGTGCTACATTTGTAGTGGTAATATACTTTTTATAAGGTATCATTATTGAACTACTGTACTTTTAAACGTGAACCACAAACAGTTGTGGAAAACACACTGTATAAATTGTTGGCCAGCACTTTAAGATGGCACAAGGTTGTGCCTTCCTATGGCAAGAAATGATCCTATGCGGCACAGAGCAATGGTCCAAACTGACACAAGGCAGCTTCATGGGTATGTTCCAAGCAGGTTAATCATGCCTCCACTGTGGAAGAGCTCCGAAGGATACAACTTTGCTTTGCACATTTAACATGTTCCAGTGGACCATGAGGATTCTAGCAGGATGGAAGAGTAGACCAAGCAAGAGCATTCACACAAGCTGAAAGTAAGTGTGACACAGTGGGCGGGAAAGCTCTCTGTGTGGCTAGTGGCAAGTCACTCTTTCTTGCAAACAGTTCCTATGTGTTTACACAGCAGCCCTGTTGAATTCAGTGAGACTTGCACACCAGGCAAGGGTTGTGTAGGATGGCAGCCTTAAAACTGAGATATGTGCTACAAAGAGCAGAGTGATACTGAGGAGATTTCACCCCTCCCATATCCAAGAATCTCCTGATGATCTCTGCTGACTCTCCAGAGAGGAGGAGCAGTGGTCTGCTCTCTACTTATTCTGCCCCAGCACCACATCAAAGAGTCAGTCAGTCAGTGTGTCGGAGAGAGAGAGAGACTGAGTGTTATAGAGTTCGTGTGTATAGATAAGGTTGCTGCTAAGAGCAGCTGCCGACACTCAGTGTAGTGCAGCATTCATTTATGCTTAGGCCTCATTAAGCTCTGTATATAGTTTTTATGATAGTTGTAGATAGAATAAAGAAGTTATTCTACAGAGCTGCTCTCCAAGTCGTTTATATACTCTGCTAGACTCTGCTATACTCTGCTGTGTGACGACTGTCTACTTGTGGAAGTGAATCCGGTGCTCACAACTCTAAGCTGTGAGTCCACAGCACTTTGACCTGTTCCTGTCCAGAAGGTGGTCTCTGGAAGTGCTACCCAGCTCGCCTAGCCCAGTCGGGGCTGAAGTGTATGAGTCCAGTTGGTGGTACTGGCTCAAGGGCGATGCTGACACATACAACCCAAAGGAGCAGTTCCATGTTGAGCTCTCCCCTCGGCCTCTGCACTGTGTAGCTCAACTTGAGCTGATGTTGTTATGAAGGCCCATTTTCCAGGAACACAGGAAGCTGCCTTATACAGAGTCGGCCCTTTGATATACCTAGCAGCTTGTTCTTGTCTGCACTGGCAGGCAGTGGCTTTCCAGGATTTCTCAGTCCTCCTGAAGATGTCAGGGATTGAACCTGGGACCTTCTGCATGCAAAACATGAGCTCTGCTTCTGAACTGCAGCTCCTCCTCTTGAGATGTGAGAGGGAGGACCTTGTCAGTTTCTGCAGCAGCCTTAGTTCTTAGTTACATGTAGTTCAGCCCTCAGTCTCAGTTCTCCCTTCAGAAAAATGGGAGCAGACACCTACTTCACATAGCACTTTCCCCCAATTCTGCTGCCCTCCAGTGGTTTTGGACTACAACTCATATCTGCTATAGCCAGCATGGATTTGGTCCACAACATGGTCGGGGAAGGCTTCCATACAGGATGCCTGCGAGGGAATACACATTAAAGCACCCGTCACCAACCAATTCCCCTTCAGATATTTTGGACTACAACTCCCATCAGCTGTAGTCCAAAATATCTGGAAGACACCAGGTTGGGGAAGGCTGTACTAAAGGGTGTAATCTACTTTGCAAATTAGTAAGCAGCCGAAAAATCAGCAATGTCTCTCACACAATGAGGTTTGCTGACAAAAAGACATGGCTGGGCCATACCATTCAAAGAGGCAGCGCTGGCCAAGGCGAGGCTCACATCGGCTGATGAAATGACAGCATCCTCTGGGAGGTACATGGCCCCCACCAAGTCGTGGATGTTGAGAAGCGGGTGGAGCTGCGTCACTCTCTTGGGCGGGATGAGCTCACATGGGATCCCCATGACCCTGTTGGAGAAAACACACAGCAAAGGCCAGTCACTATTATTTATATTTATTGAATTTACATCCCACTCTTCCTTCCCCAAGGAGCCCAGGGTGGCAAAGAAAGCAAATATTTTAAAGACAATTACCATTAAAAACACTGAAAATCAGTTACAGTTTTAAAAAAACATTCTAAAAGCAGTTAAAAACATTCCTTCATCCAATGATATGAGGTGCCTGAACAGCGTTCTTCAGCCACCAGAAGCCTTGGGAAACAGGAATGTTTTCAAATTCCTCCTTAAAGTTAATAATGACAGAGGAGAAGCACCTTTGCTAGGGAAGGCATTCCACAACCAGGGAACTACCACTGAAAAGGCTCTGTCACATAGACCAGCACCAACTGGCCAGGCCCTGATTACAAGTTACTCCAGAAAGGCTGGCACATGCCTGGTGCTCCTCCTCCTCGTTCCTCTTACACTTACTTGAGCCGTGAGGCTATGCGCTTCAGGGAGATCAGCCGGTCTTGCGTCTGAGCTAGAGAGATAGAGCCAGTCCTCACGTAACCTGGAACAAGTACAGGCACCCTCTGTCAGGGTACAGGAAAGCCCCAGAAAGGGTTCATTTCAGATGGGTGCAAATGGTGGCTAATATCTGCAACCCTTCTGGAGAATGCCAGGATGGCGAATTGCTTTGTGTTTGACTCCCCCACCCCCTGCTCAGCCACAAAGCTCAGTGAGGTGACCCCTCCTTACCCGTTTTTACCCCAGTCTCTTGCTCGAGTTGCTGATACAGCTTGTTGGAGTAGTCAGCCATCTTTAGCTCAATGGACAGGTGCCGCGCTGTGCTTACGATGCCCGCACAAAATCTTGTGGAACCAGCAGCTAGCCTGAAAGAGGGAAACCCAGGAGGGTCTGTGGGGACTCTGGAAGCTTGTTTGGCCCAAGAGGAGAGGTCATGAGTCAGTGGCAGAGGGCTCCCTAAGAAAGCATGGAGCTGCCATACCCAGAGTCAGGCCAATTGGCCCACCAGCTAAGTGTGGTTGGCACTCCTGGTCTCCAGATGGAGCTTTTCCCAACCCTATCTAAAGACTGAACCTAGGACATTTAGATGCAAACGGCCCAGGGAGTCATTTCCTATGGAATCAGGCAGGGAAGAGGAGGAGCAGGCAAGGCTTTCCACCAATTAAAGAGTGGGGCCTTTTGCACCTTATACAATTGCCTGTACTTCCAAAGACTCTGTGGGTACACCCAGAAGGCAGTTTCTTGAGCCCACAGTCAGGAAACTTGTAGCACTTAGTGGGGATTATGGGCAGCATCCTGGAGAAAGGAAAAATATTTTCCCCCAGGAGACCTCCCCACATTGCCACCAGCAAGTGTTACAAAGGTGGCATGGCTTGTACACTGGGATCACAGACCACCAAAGCCAGTAGAAGCTACTTCCTGTCTGGAAACAGATAGATTACATAACCCTACCAGCGACTGTGAGCCTGATATTTCTACTCCTCTTCTTTTTGGGACCTGGACTGGATGAAATCACTGCCAGGGGCTAAAAGAAAGGCAACTGAAAGGCTCTCTTTCTTTGGGCTGGTTTCTGTTGGAAAACCTGTCACAATTATTCACTTTTAGGAAGGCACTAAGCTTTACAAGCTCTGCATTTGGATGGATCCTCAAGCCCCATCTTTATTTAGTTATTATTTCTACATCCCATCCTTTCTCCCAAAGGAGCCCAGTGTACATCAGTGATAAAACAATACAATACAATTTAAAAAATGTATTTAAGATATTTTAAAAACCATTAGAAGTATCGAAAAGCAATCACATACTCTCACAGCACACAGTTTCAAGATTGCCAGGAACACCTCAACTTTAATTAGATGGTCAGTCATAAAGCAGGAGCTTCTTTTTAAATTCCATATGAAGTGCTAAGTTTGTACGAAGTGAAATAAAGTGTCATTAAGTAGATCCCAATCTCTTTTTCCTTGCTTTCCTCCATGTTCTTCCCAGCACACAACAAAATCAAAATGCGCTCCTCTGAAGATGTGTGTTGGTTTTACAAAGGATGGAGTTTGTGAAACCCAATTTGGGTGCTGAGCACGCAAAGCCCAAGTGTGCCACTAAGATATGGGAGGGGATATTTTTAGCTGTGTGTTGACAAGAGGCACGCTTTGCCTTCCATTCCAGATTTCACAAGGAGAGCCCAAGTGCAAGGAGGCAATTTCTGCCACCAGAGCCAAAGGAATAGCAAACATTTGCCCTTGCATGCTGCTGACACGGCAATGCCAACACACAGGGTTAGGACAGCATTCCTTGGCAAAGGAAACGTAAAGGAACCGGATGGTTTCTGGCAGGGCTTCTTTCAGTCTTAAAGACTAACTCAGACAACATACACAATGCTGTCCTCTAATGCCAAACCAGCATCTAACACTACTGAGGATACTTTAAAGACATGGGACATTCATAGAAGAAAGGGTTATTGAAGGCTATTAGTCGTGATGTCTGTGCTCTGCCTCTATGGTCGGAGACAGTAATGCTCCTGAATAACAGTTGCTGGAAACCACCGGAGAGGAGAGTACTGTTATGCTCCAGCTCTGCTTGCAAGCATCTCACTGGCATCTGGATCGCCACTGTGAAAACAGGATGCTGGACTAGATGGGTCATTGGCCTGATCCAGCAGGCTCTTTTTATGTTCTTATGACAAGCATTTCATTCCAATCACCCTTGCTGTCACACAAGTGAGATCACACCAATGTACTAAAAGTTAATTAATCTGGAATAACATACACCAGGAATCCATACACCATATAGGCAGAGATCAGAGTTTCAAAGGCAATCTTAAGTATGCACTGAAATAATAGGGGGAATTCACTCCTTTAGAACATTTTTACTACCCTGATTACAAGTGTAAGAAGACAGAGCTTAATAACCATTAGTCTACACCTTATGATTTTAATAAGCATGCAGAAATTCTACAGAAACTTTGACTCTGTGCTGGTAGCAATGAAGCCTGTTAAACCAGTATTAGCAGGTGCAATTGTATTTAATTTTATAAGCATCCCAACTGCTCAGGAACAAAACCCCCAGACTGTCAGCATTCCCGTAGCCTCCCCCCATGACCCCAACACATGGATAGGTTTATGTGAGAACTGGTGCTGTCTCAGGTACACAGGTCCCAAGCCACGACAGGCTTTTAAAGAAAGCACCAAGCCACCAGCTGAAAACATTCCCAACTTTTGGTCCCAATTAGTAGCCCAGCAGCTGTATTTTCAACCAGCCAGACAGTCTTTAAAGATACCCCCACTGCAGGGAGAAGCACAGGTAAAGGAAACGAAACAAGGTATGAGATGTTGTGTCAAACAGAAGCAAGGAAAACAGAAAAGGTAGGTTTTAACCCTCCAGATGTTGCTGGGACTGCAGCTCCCATCACCCTAACTATTGGCCATGCTTCCTAGGACTGATGCAAGTTGGAGTCCAACAACAACTGGAGGAACACAAATTTCTCATCCCCATGAAAGGCAGAGACAAAGCAACTTGAAATGAATTCCAAAGATAAGATGCTGCATAAGAAAGCTATCAGATGTAGGTAAGATATTACTGAACAAGGACCGCTGCCTGTGGAAAACAAGGATGTCAGAGAAGGGTTCTAGCTGAGTCCAGTCATCTCCCCACCATGCTGGGTTTCTACATGCAAGGGGGGGGGGGTTCTATTCCTGTTCCTTTTTTTAAGTGAGGAGAACATCTGAATACTGGTCCTAACCTGAAGCAGTACAGATCCAGAAAATACAAATGCCTTTTCTGTAGATGTAGATAAATTCTCAGCTTGAATCTTACAGTTAGCTAACAGGTGTGTGTACACTTTACCTCTGCTACAAGACCTTCCCAGTTCCACCACACAACATCACTTGCTGCATCAAACACCTATTTTCTTTTGCAAAGGGGGAAAGAAACCTATTTACCTGCCCTGCTCCAGTAAGACGATGTCCTTCCACCCGAGTTTGGAGAGGTGATATGCCACTGATGTGCCCATGATTCCACCCCCACAGATAACCACCTGTGCATGTGATGGCAGAGGGGTCGGGTGAGGTTCTGCTCCAGTTGTGCTACTGTGCCGGGAGCTGGTCATGCTTCTCCATCCTGGGCTAGCTCTTTGCCACCGGACATCAGACAAGAGCCGGAGGAACATCTTGATAAGGGTCCTTTAGCCCTTTCCGAGCCCCACAGATAAATCCCAAGAGTTGCTATTTCTGGAAAACATAACATTATTATGCAAAATGAATCTGCAAAACTATCATGGCTTAAAATGACATCAGCCAGCATTACAATCTCCTTGGCTTATACAGAGGTAACTGACATGGAGCAAAAGTTCCCCCAGCCAGGTTCTGTAAACCCAGACAGACAATAGCCACCCATAGCCTTAGGCAGAGGTGATTTCAGGTCCTGCTGCAAAAGATGATCATTGCAAAGGATACACTGTCACAAACAGAACATCTCTGAAAAATATGTGAGAGAAAGCCAATGATGCACGGATTTTTTATTTTATTTTGCATAACAACACTTGCAGAATTATAGCAATTCCCTAATTAATTAATTAATTAATTAATTAATTAATAAAGATCAGGCAGGAAGTCCAACTCTGTTCAAATGCTGAATTGCTTGACATAAAATACTGAATTTGTATTTAGCATCAACAGAGTGCAAACAAAAGGTCTTTTTTGGGCTGGGTGGGGAACTGTGTTGCCATGGTCCATTAATTAAATTGGTTACAGCACATACAGAAGAAATGCTTTTTAATACTGAACATACCAAACCACTGTTACCTAGTACTTGAATAGTAGAGCATAACAAGGAAATGATAAAAAATAAAATTATGTTTTTAATTTTTACATTCTTGCTTTTGTTCAGTTAAAATTTAAGAAGGCTATTGGGAAATCATACACTGAGATTTGAAAGGCAAAAATGCTGTTTTAAAAAAGGCAATGGAGAAGAACTAGTTACAGAAAAGCTGTTTCTGCCAAAGTCAAGAACACAAAGACAGGAGACTGCAGCCTGTTAAATGCCGCCCCACAAGCAACATCTAGAAAACCCAGTACTATCTTTCTCAACCCAACCATTTCCGCCCCACGTGAGATATTATACACTTCACATGCCACACCAAAGGAACAGGCAAAGGAGAACCATTGTGCTCTGACACAATTTCATATCAAGTTATGTCACTGAGAAAAGAATATTCCAGGGCTTGGGTGAAATAAATAAACATACCCCACTTTTCAGCACTGATACGACCACATCTGGAGCACGAAGAAGAATGCTGACCACCTGGAAAAGATACAGAGCAACCGGAAATAATAAAAGACTATCAACAAGCTAGAACATTGGGGAGGGGCATGGAACAAAAATGTTCAGAGCCCTATGAAGAAGGCTGCAAGAGTTGTGTATTTTTATTAGCACTGAGACTACTAAGGGGCAATATGATAGCAATCTTCAAATGTTTGAACAGCTGCTACAGAGGTGAAGGAGCAAATTTATTCTAATTTGTTCTAGAGGGAAAGATCTGACTCACAAGTTCAAATTGCAAGAATGGCAATTTCACCTAAACATGAGGAAGAAATTCCTGGCCGTACAAGCTGTCCAACAATGGAACAGATTGTCTCGTAAAGTGGTGGCCTTTTTCATGAGATTTTTTAACAGAGGCTGGGTAGCCACCAAACAGGGAAGCTGAAATAACAGGTTCCCTGCAACAGCAGGATTTTGGATCCTTCAATCTCCAGGATTCTTTAAATGGAGGGCAAACGCTCCAGGCCAGCTATTGATTATTACACTCACGTTCCACCTTTCCTCAGAAGAGCTCAAGGCGGCAATGTGTGGCACTCCTCCTCTTTTGTCCTCACAACAAACCCTGCGAGGTAGGTGAGGCTGGGAGTTTGTAAGTGCTCCAAGGTCACCCAGGGAGCTTCGTGGCAGGAGGGATTCGAACCAGGGTCTTCGTCATCAGTCTCAGTCCAACACTCTCCTCACCCTGAAGTATCTAACAATCAAAACAACAACAACAACTTAACATTGGAAGAGGAATTTATCAGTCATTCAAGAACTCCAGTTATGCCCAGCAACAACCACCTTGCAAGGTAGGCCTAGATTTCTGTAGGTGGGGAGAGGGCAAGACTGCTCTGCCCCAGCAGCAAAGGGCACACCTGGCGCAACCCACCAGCCCACCCTGGGGCCATATTTGCATGCAACGGCCCCGCCTCCACAGCCTTCGTTTGCATGCGCCGGCCCCGCCCACGCAGGGCTTATTTGCATGCCCCGCCCAACATGGCTCAGGGGAAAGGGAGGCAGGCGAGGCCTGGGCCGAGTCAAGGGCCGCCTCACCTACGCCGGCTTCCCCTCCGGAGCGCGACCTTCTCCCTTCCCTTCCTTGATTTCCCGCCTGCGCTTTACGGCCGGACCGCGCGACAGCAGTGCACCCGGTGCCGTACTTCAGCCGCGCGTGGCCTATCAGAATCGGGAGGTGGGGTTACGGAGTCCGCGCAAGCGCACTCCGCTATCTTTGAGTGCTAGTCCGAGACAGAAAGGCGGGGATGGGAAAGAGAGAGGGGCTTCTGCGACGCGCAGGCGCAGTATGCAGTTCTTCGGTTGTGGCGGCGTTAATGCTGCTCCGCTTATCCTGGGCACAGCTTTTTGGATAGTGGGAGTTTTGTGTGCGCTGCTCGCCAAGGACCTGCCAGTGCTGGGGGGGGCGCATATTCTTGAGGCAGCTTCCCGCTACTTTATTAAAAATAATACTTTTTCAGCCTGAACTACACCCTCTTTTGGGCAACCATTTGAGGGCCACATGTCAGTGGTGGGTAGGGCCAGATCCCCACCCTGGGTCAGCCACTATATCCCAGTCTCACCTACCTCATATAGTTATTATAAAGATAAATTAGGGGAAGGAGCAACCATGTCTGCTGCCTTAAGCTCCTTGGTGGAAAGGGAGGCTAAAAATGCAAGATGGTAAATGTAGTTTAAATGTGACACCCAGAATTGAAACAGTACTCCAGATGTGGTTTGACCAGCAATCAGAGCAACGAGGGACCAATCGTGTCGCTGTTGTTGGCGGGATCATTCGTAAGGCTTCTGCCGGCGTGGTGGAACCGTTGCACATGATGAACCCCGCTGACCTATGAAGCTGCTCCGTGGTGGGTCTCTCACCCCAGCCTACCTCGCAGGGTTGTTACCGAGAAGAAAACAGGGAGGGGAGCCTGCACCCTGCGCCCTAGCAACTTGCAGGAAAGGCAATATGTTAATGTAATAAATGAACGAAAGCTCGACTTCGGTTGTCACTGACTGTTCACATTTTTTAAAAAAAAATAGTTATCTAATTGTTCTCCGGTGTAATGTTGCCATCCGTTTTTGTAAACTTGTAGGCCCCAAAAATGGCGCAAAGTTGCGGGCAATCTGTAAAGCACAGCAGGGTCGCCATCATCAGCTGGATAAGAGGCTCCCGCCCTCTCCCTCGCCCCTAAAGTTGCCTGCATCTTGGGACAGTGTTCAAATGAAATGTTGGGGGGTGGCGGGTGGCGAACAAAGGAGACTCCAGTCTATTGTGTGCTAAAGCAAGTTTTAGGTTGCACCTTCTACTGCTGGGACAAAGAAGCATGCAATGGTTGACCACTGCTCCATCCCCATTTAAAATGCATCCATCTGTACGCCGTTGTATCTTTTTAGGTGAAACACACAGGGTCCTTAGGTGCAAGACAAAGAGAAGCTCAGCAGTTTTCATATGAAGAAAGTTGAAGATTAATTTTTAGTGGTGCACTAGGTTAAAAACCAACAACCAAAAAGCCAAATTGGGTACCTTTGCATGATTAAGTTGGAGGGAATGTATTCTCATAAAGACCCAACTTCACATAGAACCAAGATCGTCCTCCAATTTAGGAACTCACCATTGAACATTTAAGCTCTATATTCTCCTAATTGCACAAAAAAACAAAGGTTGACCCAGAAGAAAAATACCACATCTTCTCCATCCTGGGCTAGCAATTTGCCAGACAGGCATCCCAGTTTTGAAGCACTCTGCTTTTATTGGGTTACCACTGTTCCAGTGTCCCCTCCACCTTCCCCAACACTGGAGCCTACTGTTGATGCACATCCAATCCAAATGTCTCTTCCCCATTGTGTTAATATTTCAGCAAAGCCAAGTATGCCTACCCCACACTGCATCAGTGAGACACAGTGGCTCGTGGCATCACTCTTAGAGAAACCATCACTTTGGGCAACAGGGAATTCCCATCTGGGTCAGGGATGGTTCATGAAAACTGACATAAGGCAGACCAAGAAGTGTGGTGGCTGACAGGCACCATGAACTTTGCTCCAAAGCAAGATTTGTTTGCACCTACAGGAGGAGTGGGGAACCTTTTTCAGCCTGAACTACACCCTCTTCTGGGCAACCATTTGAGGGCCACATGTCAGTGGTGGGTAGGGCCAGATCCCCACCCTGGGTCAGCCACTATATCCCAGTCTCACCTACCTCATATAGTTATTATAAAGATAAATTAGGGGAAGGAGCAACCATGTCTGCTGCCTTGAGCTCCTTGGTGGAAAGGGAGGCTAAAAATGCAAGATGGTAAATGTAGTTTAAATGTGACACCCAGAATTGAAACAGTACTCCAGATATGGTTTGACCAGCAATCAGAGCAGAACGTTTACTCCCCATGTTGTGGACACCATGCTTGTGTTAATTTAAGCTGAAGATTGTGTTTGCTTATATATCA